>NC_089589.1:112635276-113367849 GCF_019320115.1 Miscanthus floridulus | reverse complement strand
CTCCTATGTCATAGCATGGGTCATCCATTTGATAAAACTTGAGCTCTTATTAGTGAGGGAACTTTCTTTCACTTGATGATCACTTAAAGTTGAGGATCACTTGTGGAACCACCATCTTATATGGTTGATACCACTTGTAGAAATGTGATACCACTTGGAAGAATTTTCTAGCATGAAACCACTTGTTGGATTTGTCAATAAACCATTTCTTGAATATTTGCTATCTTCATGAGTACCTCTTGTAGGATATCACTTGTGAGTTGATCTAGGCACCACATGTAAATACCACTTGAAGAGAACAACTGAGTCTAGATACCACTTGAAATAAATAAACTAGATATCCATTTGCATTGTTGTCTTTTCTTGTACTCTTATCTTTGTCATGAGCTTCTAGTATTGACTTGAACTAGATTGATTTGTCTAAGTTTCCAAGTCCAGCTTGATGAACCCTCTCTAAGCTTCTTCACACACATTACGTGGTTATCTTATCGAAGTTGTACTTGTCACTTGTTGGCAATCCAAAATAAATCAAGTACTTGGGTTCACTAGCTCATGAACAAACTCATATACTACCACTAGTTCAATTAATCATTCAAGCAATAGTGGTAGGCTATGAAATGATCATGCATATTATAATGATACCTTTGTTATCTTGGAGTAGAGTATAGTCATTAGATTCTAATAAAGCTCCAAAAGAGCATTGTGAAGTCAAATTATAAGCTTGGTGAAGACCAATTATCAATAATAAAATCCATTCTTCACCCATATAAAATGAGAACCACTTATGATCAAGTTCACTTTTTCTTGTGGTTGGCTTGCTTCATCTTTTGATCAATGCTTGCATGAGAGAACTATTTAGAATACCACTTGAATTACCATGACTAGCTGTCTTTTGGGTGTTGCTTGCTCTCTAGACCAATCCTTTTGATTGCTTCAACTAAGCATCTCAAATATTCCTTAGATCACCACTTCTATTTGAGCCTTCCAAGCACCACACTTGGTTTACCTACAAAAGGCGGCAAGTCCCTACACTAGGGAGAAGTGACCTCTCTCCAAAGAACCATTCTTGATACTCACTTGAAATAATTTGCTTGATTGATTCAAGTGATAGACTTAATTTGATGAGTAACCTTGAATCCTTTTTTAAGTCCTTTTCTTTCTACTTGTTTAAGTCATTTTATTTCTACCAAAGATCTCCGATTATCACTAGAACTTAAACTCTATCTTCATCTTGAGTTTGATCTTGATCTTCCAATTTGAGTACCAAATGTGTGCCAAGTGCACTCTACAATCAAATGGACTTGTACTCTTTTCTTGTCATGCTTCTAGATCAATTCAAAACCAAACTTAGGTGCCTCAAACATTTATAGACAAGTTTCCAACTTTGAGGACCTTTCAATCAAAGTGACTCTAAATCAATCCAATAATTATCACTTTTCTGGCAGATTATGTAACCTTCAAAGAAACATCCATAACTCCAATGTACATATACAAATATCACAAACTTTTGTGGAGATGTGCTTCACTAAGTCATCTAGCATCTGCAAAAATTTGGGCTTCATTTGACTTCTAGATTGCTACCAGATTTCACATCTTTCCACACTGCTACATGCTAAAAACTGCTGCACTATAGCTAACAAGATCTACTCCAAAACCGAAACATTTCTTATCCAATTCTCATGAAATTCATAGAAAAACTTATATCATAAGTCGAGAGCATGCATATGAAATTTCAAGCCAATCCAAATAGATTTGATCATTCAAACTCAGACTTGATCGCAGCTAGCTCAGATTTTTAGATTAGGACAGATTTCAATACTTGAGCTATTCTTCTTCAAATTGAACCAAACTTGAAATCAACTTGCATGAATACTATCACAAGGCATAAATCCATTCAATCCACTTAGTAAATATCATCTTATGAATTTATCCATTCAAACCCACTCAAATTTCACTTCGAAACATTTAATCCATTTAATCATCTCATAGCAAGCAACATATGCATATATATATATATATATATATATATATATATATATATATATATATATATATATATATATCCAATTCAATCATCTTATATGCACCTAAATGAATAAGATCAACTAAGGATATACCTTTATAGTTCATGATCATCTATTTGCAAGCTTCAACTCAAATATTTTTAAGCCTCCAATTACAACCAATAAATCACCCACGACTTGAAATATGACACTTGTATGTTGTAGCGCATTTGGACTTCACTAACTTGTCATGGCATTGGGATAATGATCATTGCTTTTTCAATACTTGTCTCAATCATGTGATCAACAAAATGAATATCACTTGAACCAAGTCTCCAATGCCGATGGTACCTACAAAACAATCATCCACTTTTTGATGGTACCCAAATAGTTGGGTCCTCTCAAGTTAGGTGCAACATACTTAGCGTAGCCTTAGTATGAATGGTGGGGTATTTTGCAATAGCAATCATAGAGGTACATTGCCATCCTTCCTAAGCATAGAATCATCATTAATTGAAAATGGCTTAGAAGTGTTACCTAGGGGGACATGAATTAGCCATGTGCCCCCTTTCCCGGCATGAGTAGCAAACTCCTCTTTGATTGAGCCTTTTCTTCCTTACTCATTTGTTGCTTCTCATTGCCTTGCTTCTCAATATTTTGCGTGAGTCTTCTTATCAAGCTTGGTAGGACACTTCGAGGCAAACTATCCCATATCTTCACATTTAAAACACTTGATGTGAGTATACACACCTTCTTATCTTGAGTCTTGCTCATCATCTTGGCATCTTGATCAAGCATTGGATGCCTTGCTCTTCCACCCCTTCTTGTTTTATTTTTCTTCATCATCAAATCACCACATCTTCATGGTTGATCTTGATTTGAACTTGGGCTTCTTCTTTTTATCTTGTGGCCTCGTCTTTGGCTTTTTGGTTGGACAAGATTGGCAAGGTGACCCATCTCATGGCATTTGAAGCACAAGAAATGAGGTAGCTTCTTTTGTTCTTGCTTCTTTCATTTCTTGGCCTTGCTCTTGTTGAAGCCAATGCCACTCTTGTCACCATAGCTTATTTGTTGTTCAACATATGCTCAAAGGTGACTTGAGAGTTGTAGCACCTCTCTAACTTGTTGCTCAATTTTTTCACTTCTCTTTTTAGCTCATTGTTCTCCTTCAAAATGTTAGTCTCACAAGACATAGAAGTAGAACAAGCATCTATATGTGAAGAACATGGAATAGCTAATAAGTCATCACAATAGGTGGATACATGCTTCTTGCCTACATCACAAGGGTTAGCAACAATATGTGATTGATCATGTGACCCATGTGATGAGCTTTCACTAGTTTTAATTTTTCCATTGGAAAGCTCTTAGTGAGAAAAGCATGGTCTTCTACCAAGTTATCTTGAGCAACACTAAGTTCCTCATGAGCCAATTTTAGCTCCTCATGTGAACAAGTAGTAACATAAAGTAGATGCTTTGTTGTTCACATCTGTTCTTTAGAAATGAGTTTTTATTTTTCAATTTCATTGTTTTAGCTTTCTCATTTTCTAAAAACATGGCCATGCTATCAAGTTTATCTACAAGCTCATCATATGAATCAACATAATCAACCACATTGGCATTAGATACCTTTGTGTCACCTTGTGACATGAAGCAATGTGGTGAAGGTGATGGGCTTGTAGAATCATCACTCTCATAGCCCGAGCATGAGCCATCATCATCATGAAGTGTGCATGGAGTAGAATCTTCATGTGCATCACTTGAGGCATCAATCATCGACCTTGTCAGTGATCTTATGGTTGAACCATTATCATCATCATCACTTGACCATGAGGGTGGAGCAATCTTCCACAATCACTGAATTGTGGTCATGCTCAACAACCTCATGCGCACTCTCCTTTGGATCATCCTCCTTCTTGAATTTACCATTATCCCACATGGAGGAATCACCATAGAAAGCTTGGAGTGCCATCCACATATCATGGGCACTCTCCAAATCCCACACACGTCTATAAACATCATCATGTAAAGCACACGTTAGATAATAAAGAGCACGTGTATCAATTTGTAGGCAATCCTTTTGAGCTTGGGTTAGATTGCTCTTATCCAAAGCATCACGAGAAAAAACCAACAACAATGATCCACCATGCCTTGGGACCCAAATCACGGAAATGATCAAGTATATGATGTTTCCACCTTGCATAGTGTATGCCATAAAAAATGTGTGTCACACTCAACATCAGCGCCATCGGCACCAAATGTTGCTTAAGCTTCACCGCCATGCGGTCCATCGCTTCAAAGCTTCTAACTTGCCCTTCGCGCTTGCAACAGTCCATCAAGCCAAGTCTTATCTTAATCTTCTCCACCTTAATCACATGACTCCATGTCATGTCTCATATGCAATAAACTCCTTCATCACATATGTACATGTGGACTAATTTCTTGTGTATCTCACATAACCACATATTAGTTCACCAGGTTGTCACTCAATTACCAAGACCAAACAAGGACCTTTCAGCAAGCCCGTCGTGCAACCCAGGAGCTCTGGATGGAACGGTCCAGCAAGAAACCTTCTTCGCCTGCTCCTGCCTTGATAATTCGGTGTTGCGGGGGTCGAAACTTGCGGCAAGAATTGTTGTTCGTCGAGTGTCATTGAGTGTGAGGTCTCTAGTGGCTTAGTTGGACTCAAGAACACGGAAGAACTCAAAGATCATGCGAGGGACACAGAGGTTAATCCTCGTTCGGGCTATCGGGCCTCTACGTCCAGTAGTTTGAGGATCTGTATATTCAAGGGCACCCAAATCAGGTGGTTACAACAGAGTGTAAGAGAGAGATTTGGTAGGGGATCGCTCGGTGCTGATCCTGGGCTTGTTGGCGGTGAGTTCTTTCCCATCGTTGGAGAGGAGTAAGACGATGGAAAGGGTGGAGGAGCGTAGGGTGTGTAGATGTGTGTCTCCTGGAGGGGGTCTGGGTGTCCTTATACAGGCCAAGGTGGAGTAGTGGGCAAGAAAGTGCCACATCATCGATTTGCGCCTCTATTATTAGCAACCGTCGGATCAAACCGACCTTGTATGGATGGTGGATGACTTTACTTTCGTCGCCAAGGAACTCCGCCACCAACCTGCATCGAAAAACCAGACATTTTGGACCCGAACCGGAGCTAAACCGATGAAACTGTGCTGGGTCTACGTTTCTGGGCTGAAAATGGGCCTTTCGGCTAGCTGAACCGGCCATTTACAGTGGCTCAGCCGCGCCCAGGCGGCCAAAACCACGCCACTGCCTTGCGGGACCAACCAACAGGCGCCACCTGTCCCTAGCTTGGCTCAGCGCGAGCGGCTCATCCCTCCCGCGTCCATGCCTGGGCGAGCGACGCCCAGGTCCAACCAACGCTGGGCACGCGTTTCCGCCAGGCCGGCCTCCCGCGTCCCCGCGTTGACTGCGCCGATGCGCGCACGTGCGCCCCCTCGGTGTCGTGTGTCGCAGTTTGGTTGGCTGGCCCGGTGGCCTGCCTTCCCCTGCGTGGGACAGCTGGGTTCCCGCCTCACAGCTCCCGCGCGTGCGGCCAGCACGCTGCCGACATGTGGCCGCCTGTGAATGGGTTTCATGGCGCTGTGCGAGGTGGGGCCCCGCCTAGTGACGTGGACTTCTTTAATTTGCAAAATTAATATCTTTCTCTTCTGAGCTCCAAATATAGCAAATAATATATCCATTTCAATCGTCTCGACGAATTCTTCGCAATGGTGCACTCCAATTCATCATTTGAGATAGTTTTATTTAGAGAAAAATTAAATATCCTGTAAAACAAGTGAGAGCACCAAAATCGTGGAACTTGTTAAAGTCAAACCCTATAACTACAGTTTGTGATTCATTTCATGTCAATTTATGCAATAGTTGATGGTTAAATTTGGAGTTTAATGACCATCAACACATGTCTAATCTGTTGTTGTGGGGTGCTCCTAGGGTACTATAGAGCATATCTAGCTATCCAAACTAAAGCGCTACATTGCATCTTTCTAACATCTAGGTCATTGGGAGTGTTTTTCTAGGTGATGAAGATCTAGTTAAAGAATGTGATGACCAATGTGCGTAAGCTCGAATCCATGCTTACCAAAGGGGTTAGGGGAATGTTTGTGAGCTTCTCAACAAGGTGAAGAAGCAGGTGTTCCCCTTTCTTACCTTGCTCCTTCCTTCTTCTTGGTTCTCCTAGCTCCAATGGTTAGGGAGGAGAGGAGCTCCTACCTCTTCAATCCAATCCCAACCTCTTGTGGATAGTAGCTCCTACTTGATCTCCATGGCCTTCTTGCTAGTGGTGATGCTCCAATCCCTTCTTCTTCCCTTGTTACTTGCTCTAGGTGTGTGAGAGTGGAGAGATGAACTAGAGAGAGAGAGAGAGTATGTGAGTGAGAGTAAGGAGAGTGAGTGTGAGAGAGTGAAGGATGTTGGTGATTCAACTCTCCATAAAATGGACACCTAGGCTGACATGGTGGGGCCACAAGTGCTCCTGCAGTGCGCATGGGGCGTTCTGGCGGACGGTCCGGGTGGAACGCCGGACGGTCCACGAGAACACAAACTGTCTGAAAACCGTCTATGTTAATGTTCCAAATTCCATTCCAGCGAAACATTCCGGTGGTGTGGCAGACCGTTCAACTCATCCCTTCCGCTTGTTCTTTTGTTTTCTCTCCCCCCACCACAGCCACAAAATCAATACAATGGTGAGTTGTTCTGTCCCCTTCAGCCCCAGAATCATTCCATCAATTCCCTAGTTGATCCGGCCTCCAACAATCTTCACCTTACTTCATCAAGATTCAATACTCTCTAGACTGTTTTCACTTCTTTGCATTTTAGTAATAAGTGACCACGGTCCTCTTCTAGCCTGCCACACATGCAACATTTCGTGTAAAGCTTATGCCTCTTCTCTGCAACGCTTTCTAATCGCCAAAGTATTGTGGCTTAATCTCCAGATGGAATACTTTATTTTCAATGGTCAGTGTAGTAGCCACAAGCTTTCTCCTGAAAATATAGAACCGCCCCTACAAAAAAGGAGAGACGTTGCTACAAATCGTTTCTATAGTAGTGAAATTCACCAATGCTCCCTCTTGCTCCCGATGCTATATATTCCTTCTTTGTCTTCTCACTTCACATGCATGCCCGTTGCACCTTATATGCTGATTTCACCCAAAACATCTCCTTGTTGTCAAAGTGCCACCCTACGACGTCCTCCATATCTAATTAGATCGGTATCGACCTGATATTTGGACATCCTCCTCACAGAAGATCTGACTTAGCAAGGGGACATCCCATTGTTCAATCATCGGGATAATCAACTCATTTACCTTTGTGATTATATTTTTCATAATGGTAGAGATGTGTATTTTTTGAAAAAAAATATATATCAAATGACAATTATTGGTGATGATAATTACAAGAGCCTATTGAAGGTCAGATGTTTCTCATTTTTTAAGAATCTCTATGATTTATCTGTTTTGTCCACGCATGCGTGTCTAAGGAGGATTAACGTGCAGGCTCCGCCGTCGGATAACTTCAATTACTATTTTAGTAAAATGAACTACAACCCACACTCATTATATTCCCACATGTCTAATCCCAATCCCATAGTTTGTAGGTTGCTTGATACATATCCTAGATATGTGCAAATAGTTCCCAAAAAAAAGATATGTGCAAATAAAGCAACAATACCACGAAATTGAACCACCAGTAGTATCATTTATCTAAACAATCTGAAAGGGAATAGAGGGATGCATGCATACATATTTTTAGACATGAAAAAAAAAACATGAAGGCTAACTCGAACAATTCTGCCACGAAGCACAAGACATGGGATGCAATGGGTGACCCTAGGACAAGACTCTTAAGAGTAACAGATGTAAATGCAAACCGAAAAACATATAAGAGCTGGCCATGCACAATTGGAAAAGTGAGGTCCATGCACTACTGGTGGCCATGGGAGCCCTGAGGAAGAACCCAGATTGTAAGGCTGCATCATTTGACACCCACTGCCGCTGGGATCCTGCTGCTCCCAACAAAGCCATCATAGCACAGCACCGAGCTCCCCATAGTTTGGGGGCCAGCAGGCTTGCAAGCGGCCAGTCCTGCTGCAGCTGGTGTTCCTCTAGTGGCGCCATGATTTGCATCTCACTAACGCCAGATTCTTACAACCAGGAACGAGGTATTTTTACTTTAGGGGCGGCTGGGGTTGGAGGCGCCCCTACAGTGGGCGTCCTCGGGCCCCAGCAACCCAGCCGCCCCCTACAGATGGCACTGTAGGGGCGGCTGGTAACCTAAGCCGCCCCTACAGTTGGGGCTGATCTGTAGGGGCGGCTCAATCACCAGCCAGCCCCCCTGCAGTGCCCACTTATCTTTTTTCAAATTTCAAAATTTGAAATGTTCAAATTTAGTCAAATGACAAGATAACCAAAATAAAAGTTGTAGATCTTGATGAGTTGAACAACTTTTGTATTCATCATTTTACATATGAAATCATTTAGGGTTTGAAAATTTGGTTTGAACTTGTCAAATTTCAAATTTTAAAATGTGTAAAACATTGTCACATCAAGTTTGATCAAAACTTAAATGGTGAAGCATGATTTAGAAATTTTTAGAACAAAAACCCATCACATTTGGAGTTAGTATGAGGGAGAACAACTAGTTACAAAGTTTACCCACAGATTAAAAAAAAAATCACACTGTTCTAGATGATCCTTACATGATCATAGTGAACAGTGTGATTTCTTTTTTAATCTTTGGGTCAACTTTGTAACTAGTTTTTCTTCCTCATACTAACTCCAAATCTGATGATTTTTTTCTAAAATTTTCTAAAATCATTCTCTATCAATTTATTTTGTTGGTTTTGTCAATATATACATATGAAAAGTTTGAGCAATTTAAATTTTGAATTTCAAAAAGTGCAACTTCAGACAAAGATTTTGGTTCCCCAAATGATTTCAGTTGAAAAAGTGATAAATACCAAATTTGAATAACTCATCAAGATCTATAACTTTTGTATTGGTCATTTCTTCATATGACAAAGTGGTAATGACATTGTTCATAAATGTAACACATCTCTTATAAGATTTTATAAACTATATGAGACATGTGTAAGATTAGTAAATAATGTGTGCCAAGAATTTGTCAAATGAAGAAATGACCAAAATAAAAAGTTGTAGATATTCATGAGTTGAACAACTTTGGTATTAATTGCTTTTTATGTTGAAATCAATTTGGGTCTCAAATTTTGGTTCGAACTTGTCCGTTTTTTAAAATTTTCAATTTGAAAGGTTCAAATTTTGTCAAATGACAAGATGACTAAAATAAAAGTTGTAGATATTAATGAGTTGAACAACTTTGGTATTCATCACTTTTTATGTTGAAATCATTTTGGGTCTCAAAGTTTGGTTCGAACTCGTCATTTTTTAAAATTTCAAATTTGAAAGGTTCAAATTTTGTCAAATGACAAGATGAGCAAAATAAAAGTTGTAGATCCTGATGAGTTGAACAACTTTTGTATTCATCACTTTTACATATGAAATCATTAGGGTTTGAAAATTTGGTTTGAACTTGTCAAATTTCAAATTTTAAATTTTAAAATGTGTAAAAACATTGTCACATCCAAGTTTGATCAAACTTAAATGCTGAAGCATGATTTTAGAAATTTTTAGGAAAAAAACCATCACATTTGGAGTTAGTATGAGGGAGAACAACTAGTTATAAAGTTTACCCACAGATTAAAAAGAGAAATCACACTGTTCTAGATGATCCTTACATAATCATAGTGAACAGTGTGATTTCTTTTTTTAATCCGTGGGTCAACTTTGTAACTAGTTTTTCTTCCTCATACTAACTCCAAATCTGATGATTTTTTTCCTAATTTTTTTAAAATCATTCTCTATCAATTATTTTGTTGGTTTGTCAATATATACATATGAAAAGTTTGAGCAATTTAAATTTTGAATTTTAAAAAATGCAACTTCAGACAAGATTTTGGTTCCCCAAATGATTTCAGCTAAAAAAGTGATAAATAACAAAGTTGAATAACTCATCAGGATCTACAACTTTTGTATTGGTCATTTCTTTATATGACAAAGTGGTAATGACATTGTTCACAAATGTAACACATCTCTCATAAGATTTTATAAACTATATGAGATATGTGTAAGATTAGTAAATAATGTGTGCTAAGAATTTGTCAAATGAAGAAATGACCAAAATAAAAGCTGTAGATATTCATGAGTTGAACAACTTGATATTCAACGCTTTTTATGTTGAAATCAATTTGGGTCTCAAATTTTGGTTCGAACTTGTCGTTTTTCAAAATTTCCAATTTGAAATGTTCAAATTTTGTCAAATTACAAGATGACTAAAATAAAAGCTGTAGATATTAATGAGTTGAACAACTTTGGTATTCATCACTTTTATGTTGAAATCATGTTGGGGTCTCAAATTTTAGTTCGAACTTGTTATTTTTTAAAATTTCAAATTTGAAAGGTTCAAATTTGTCAAATGATAAGATGACCAAAATAAAAGTTGTAGATCTTCATGACCTCTACAACTTTGATGTTTATCAAATTTTTATTTGAGATCATTTGGTGTCTCGAAATTATTTTAGTAGTTTTGATTTTAATTTTTTAAATTTAAATTTTTTTCCCAAATTATTTCGACCGTTCGATCTCCACAACCGACGACACAGATCTCTTGGATCGGATTCTACCAGAAGCTGATTCTCCTGCTTCGCCTTACCTTATCCGTCTTCTGCTCAGCTTCTTTCTTGCTTCTCCCGCTTCTCGTTGGAATCCACCCAAACAAATATATACTCAGCTCGTCTTCTCCTTCACGAAGCTTCTCTTCCCCTCCTCTCTCTCTCGTGTTTGCTCTCTCTCGCTCTCCCTCTCCGACACAGGTAGGGCACCACGGCGGGCGCAAGCATCCACGCCGGCGGCTGGTGCAACGACGGCGGCCACCATCCTCCTCCTCCGTAGCCCTCCCTCGCTGCGAGGCGGCCCCCTCCCTCTCCCACATCCTGCGCGTGCAGCTCGTCAACGCTAGGTTCATCCACCACCGTTTCACTGCCTCCTCCACCGTCTCCCTGACCCCAATCGCCACCCCCCACCCCATCCACCGCCGTTCACCAGGCCACGACGGTGGCTAGGGTTTAGGATCGCTCGCCCGCGGCCGGCAGCCCGTCTCGGACCTCGACCTCGACCTCCGTCCTTGCCGGGCTAGCTAGGGTTTGGGAGCGCTCCTCGGCGTGGCCCATCCGTTTGCTCCCCCGGCGCGCAGCTAGGGTTCATCGTGCAGCTACCCCCCCGCCCCATCCTCACCATCCTCTCCGACCTCGACGCCATCTCTCTAGGGTTACTGCTCTGTTTTGCGCCATTCACCGCATATATATCCCCATCCCTGCCGTCTCCCTTCTCAGTTGCTCACCATTCGCCTCAGCTCCGGCAGCCGGTGCTCATCCCCTCTGTTCATCTTTTTCCCTTTTCCGGTGTTTGTCATTGATTCAAGCCGGCCTAATCCCCTCCCTCTGTGGTTGTTTTCTAGGCGCTATGGATCTGAGTTCTTGAACAAGCAAGTGAATCTGGTTCTCCCCATCGCCCCCTCCCTCTATTTTGTTCATCTTGTAACCCTAGGTTCTTGGGGAATAGGTCTATCCCTAATTATTTCGTCTCATACTTGATGCAGGCACAACAGATCTGCCATCCCTTGTTTGTTCATCTGCTTTTGATTGTGGTGCTATCACCACATCTGTTCGGTATAAGCAATCCTCCTCTTTTGAACCCTCCCCTCCTCCCTATTCTGATTATTGTAGTAGTACTTGATGGATGATGTCGGTGCTATCTAGATCTGTGAATGAAATATATTTTTGAGCTCATGTCCAAGTCAATGATGTTGCTATTTTTGCTCTGAGCATTTGTCCAATGCCAATGATAATTTGTCCATGCTTTTCATGATTTCTTTCAGTAAATCTGAGCACTGTCCAATGCCAAAGATTTTGTCTATGCCTTGGATGTTTGTTTTTAGTTAATCTGAGCACTTGTTCAATATCAATGATGTCTTTCATATAGTACTAAAGATTGAACAATAAGCATTGGTTGTTGTTTACCTTGTCCAGGAAATAAAACACACCCTTATTTTCATAGCTTTGTTGTGTTGTTGTGCTCATTGCACCTATGTTGCTTTGGTAGATGGCTTTGGAGGACCACAGCGACGACTGTTGATTGCTTAGGCCGCTGCTCTTATCACTACTATGTATGCACTCTTGTTTAGTAGGCTTAGAATGCAACATGATTCAAGGCCTCATATCACTTACGGTCCTTTGAGAATCATGGATGAGGAAAAGGCAAAAAAACTTGGATTTAATTTACAACTGCAATGATATAGAGTGTGTCAACATGCTTCGTATGAGAAGAGCACCTTTTTTTAAGCTGTGCCAACTGCTTAGAGAAAGGAACTTGCTCACAGATGCTACCTTCCTTGCTGATGCTACCTTCCTTGCTGATGCACTAGAGAGGGAGGATGGGTTAAGGGTTTGCACCAGGTAATCAACTACAATGGCTAACTACATAAAATCTACAAATGTATAACATTGAGGCATTGGACTTACGCTGTGATGATTTTCATGTGAAAGCAACTGCTACTATTCCAATAATGTTGAACTATGTTTTTCATGTGAATTGAGGCATTGAACAATGTGCAATGATGATTTATTTTTTATGCTACACTTGACCTGAGGCTTTGGACTTATGCTATGATGATTTTTTATGATACTACACTTGAACCGAGGCATTGGACAAATGCAATGATGATTTTTTGTGATACTACATTTGACCTGAGGCTTTGGACATGAGCAATGATGATTATTTGTTTATGTGATACTTTAACTGAGGCTGCAGGCATGTGCTATGATGTTTATTTGTTACTGTCTTAATTTACCTGAGGTTGCAGGCATGTACTATGATGTTTATTTGTTACTCTCTTAATTTACCTGAGGTTAGAGACATGTGCAATGATGTTTATTTGATCTTATTACAATCTGAGTGGGTGTGCCAACTAAATTAGGGGATGGCTGAGGAGATGAATGTTGACATGCTTGCACCCAATGAGCTTGTGTTCCCTAGGATTGGTGCTCCTACTAGGTTTGCTGCTGTTGGGCTGGTTTGCCTGCTGGGGCTGTGATGTTATTTGTTCAACCAAGGTTGAGGATTCCCACCTAGAGTTGTATGGGGCTATGATGTTCATGCTTGGATTTGCTGATGAGGCCACCTTCTTGACAACAAGCCCCAGGGTACTGCTTTTATGAACGTGAATGCAGATCATCATGTGCTGTGCTTGAGAACTTTCTTGGCCAAGCACTATTACAACTAAGCTGCTTGCTGGTCCGTTGGTTGATCCATCTTTTGTGCAGTGCCTGCCCTCTCCTGGTGGTATTTTGTATGCATGGTTTGGTGCAGTGGCTGCTCTCCTCCTAGTGGATGCATTTGGTCTTCTCTAGTGGCTTCTTTTGTGCATAACTCACTCCTGCTAGGCTTGGTTGTGCAGTCGGCTTACCCATCTCTGTGCAGTTGACATGTTCCTGCATTCTTTTGTGTAGTTAACATGCTACCCTCTACTAACTATGGCTAACTGTGGCTTATAGTTAGTGACTATATGCCACTACAAACCCTTGCATTCTTCTTTGGGTCAACCTACCTGATGCTAGTGTGTGTATTTGCCTTGGCAGTTTGATCATGTGACCTAGCCATTCATTTGAACATCTTATTGTTAACTCTTCTAAGCATATTACCTGAATTCTTCTGAGGACATGTCTGTTGCTTGTGATATATTTTCATATAACTGAGCACATGTTTGTTGCCTGTGATGTGTTTTTCATGTAACTGAGCACATGTCTGTTGCCTGTGATGTGTTTTTCATAGAACTAAGCACATGCCTCTTTGCCAATGATGCTTACACATGCCTCCTAGTGGTATTTTTGTTACTACACTTTACTTTTTGTTACTACACTTTACTTTTTCTGCAGCTATGGCATGATATGTTGTTCATCGTAGGAAGGACCTGGTGTGTACTCTAGCTGGGACAAAGCACATGCTCAAGTCGATGGCTTCCAAGGGTAATTGCTACAAAAAAATCAACTCAAGAGAGGAAGCTTTTCAAGCATTCTATGGCCAAGGACAACATGTGAATCCACCTCAGCTCGATCCTGCTGGACATGATCAGTTTCCTCTGCGGCACAATTCATTTGAAGTTAAAGATGTAATAATCGTAGTCCACTTTCATCCCCTCTTATCTTCTTTACTACCAATAATGATGGACTTTTGTGAATTATGACTTGTGATGATGTTCTAAATAATGGTCTTGTGTTTGTGGATGTATATATGTATATTTGTGGCGGTCAGATTCGAATTTGAATTATATATATATGTGGTTAGATTTGAATTTGAATTATTTATTTTTTGCTGGAAAATCCACTGTAGGGGCGGTTCTTGATTGAACCGCCCTTACAAATACACACAGCAGGGGTGGCTGGTGATACAGCCGCCCTTACAGAAGTCCACTACAGGGGCGGCTGATATTACCAGCCACCCCTACAGAGGGCACTGTAGGGGCGGCTGAAAATACTAGCTGCCCCTATAGAGGGCACTGCAGGGGCGGTCAGGAAACAGCCCCTACAGAGGCACCCTCTGTAGGAACACCCTGGGAAGGGCGGCTGGCGCAGCCGCCCCTACAAAAGCTCTAGAGCCGCCCCTACAGTTAACTTCTGTAGTAGTGTCTCGTTGTAGGTGTAGGAAGAAGCTTGTGTCTGCGACAAGGTTGGAACTGGTAGCATCACCTGCAATGGATCCGGGAGGGCTCCCTGCCCACCGACAAGCTGCTGGATCCGTGCTTTGGCTTTGCTCATCTTCATCTCCACCATCTCCCTAAGGCTAATGAGCTCGTCCTTGGTGGTGCCAACCAGGCCTGGATGATGTATATCCAAGCTTTCATGCAAGGGGACCAAGGTCTCACGCTCACGATTCTCGTGGTCCAACTTGCTCACCTGCTCATGGAGCCTCACTGTGCGACTTTGGAGGAACTCCTCTTGGCTCTGTGTCTTCTTGTAGCTGCCAACATTTGGCATGTCCTTGAATTTCTTGAGAAATTTCTTGGCCTCTGCATCAGAGGGCCACACCTCCGGCAGGGCCTTACCGTCACCATACACCACCACACACATCTTAATGCCACAAAGTGTGGTGAGCTCACTAGCCTTTTTTTCCAGGGACTGGTAGCGTCTCTTGTACATTGCACGCCGAGTAGCATTGTTGGAGATCCACTGAAGATTCACCTTCCTGCGTGCCATAGCACTGGCACCTAGTAATAACCTAGCTTGCAAGCTACTACAATTCTACAGCCTAGATGTACTGGATGCTTTGGTGTTGAGGTGAAATGAGAAGAGGGGTGGGGTTGTATATATAGATCAAAGAGGTGCTTAGAGAAACTTATACTGGTGATGATAAATCGCCTAGTCATACCACAATATTTTGGTTAGCATTTACTTACTACAAAAATATGGTGTACATATTTTGCTTCATAAATAATGCATAGACCTCAAGAAAAACATTTCATGCATACATCATGAGCATTGTGCGATAGGTTAGACAGTAGTCACATTTTTTGTTAATCACAATGGCGATAAGTTGCCTAATCATACCATGATATTATGGCTAGCATTAATTGTTACATAAATATAGTAATGATTCTTGTGTATATAGCTAATCATAGTTTTACTTATTAAATGCATCGATCACAAGGAAAACATTCCATGGGTATATATACATCATGGGCATTGCGTGATGGGCTAGCTAGACATTGGTCAAATATTGGTTCATTGCTTCCATAGAACCATAAGGAATTACCTAATATAGAATTTAATCATGACATTGTAGAAGGTTGAGCATTGCGTGATAGGCTAGCCGTTGGTCAAAATTTGTTTACTTCCTGCTATAGAACCAATATAGGGCCTGTTTGGATTGGCTAGAGCTAATTTTTAGCCAGCTAGAAGTAGAGCTAATAAATAGCTGGCTAATAATGAGCTAGTCCAAATTAGCCCATCCAAACAGTCCGACAATTTAATCATGACATTGTAGAAGGCCCATTCCTTGTAGAATGAGGCCTGTGACTTCAAAACAATGTATAGGACAATATGGGATCCGTGAGTTTGATCACAGGACTAGATCCATGTTTCAAAATACGATCACATGACCCAATCTGTGTGTTTCCAAACTCTACAGTGCATTTGTGTTTCTCAAGGAGGAAAGTATTTGAAGATATATCTTTTGAATTTGTTAGTAGCAACTTTGTTATATATCAGCGTGTTTCCAAACTCCATTTTTTCACTCTCCCACTCACTCACATGCTCCCAAATTTCTTCCAAGCATTTTCCAACAAAGTTCTAGTGCAAGAAACCTCTGAAATTTTTTAGCTCAAGCTAGTCAAACAAGTTCTCGGGTGCAAAGATTTTTCTTACTAACTTCTCCACGCCCGAGAAATTGTTTGCTGTTCGTGTTATTCTTGTTTTCACCATGGGCAGGTTCAGGAAAAGGATCGCTAGCGCCATCAAGAAGATCACGGGCTCAAGCTCAAGTTGCTCCCATGGAAGCTCAAGCGCACACTACACCGAGCCTGAGGAGAGCCCGATGCATGAAGATGAAGAAACGGTGCCAATGGAAGAAGAAGAGCAAGAGCAAGAAGAACCGATGGAGGAAGGTGATGACGATCCCCACCTTGATTTGGAGGGAGAACGGGAGATGTAGGCATACAACCTCATCAAGGACCGTGAGTTCATCCACACGCCGGCATACGACCCCAACCTCCTCGAAAAGATAGGTATGGACACCGAATTCACCACCATCTAGAAAGCCGAATGGGAGAACGTTGCTCCCATCGAGGAGCAAGGTTCTTGCCTCCTAACAATTTAGTTTTTATGCTCTTTGCGAGAAGTTGAGAATGGGATTACTTTTTGTCTTTTTGAGCAAGAATATTATCTTACATGGAGAAATCTCAGTTCTCACTTAGGCTTTAGTACAAAATACTCAATTGACTTAGATCATGCTCTCAAAGGTTTTAATCGTCATGAATTTTGGAGAGTAATTTCAGGTCAAAACGTAGTTGGCAAGTTTCAACCTCGAAATGTGAATATTCACCATCCTACTTTGAGGTTCATGCATCGATGGATTACCATGACTTTGTTTGCTAGATAAGACATAAGATCTGTTTATCATGTTGAAATGCAACTGCTCTATGCCATGCTTAAAAAGATTAAAATTACTCCTGTGAAAGAAATATTTAAATGTTGGTTAGAAACATTCAAGGCTTCCACGTCTATCTCTTGCACGTCTCTTGTAACACGTATTGCCACTAGTATTGGTGCTTTGGATGGACAAGATGTGACATACATCTCTACTCCACACATAAGTATTAATGAGCATTACTTGATGCAAGGGCATCACTTGAAAACTGATGATACAGGGAACCTTGTATTTTTCTTCCCGAGATATACAAATGAGATTCCGTTACCTAACCCGGAACTCTCTTTGTATAAGTCCTCGGAGCTAACCGTCACTCTTGCTGAGCAAGAGGAAGCACGTAGGAGTTCTGTTTCTCGTAGGTCAACACGGAGCAGGACTAGGAATGAAGCAGGCAGCTCTCAACAGCCACCGCCAACACTGACACCACTTGTGCCTCAGGCGTACCATATGGAGTGGTTTCCGGCATGCAGGTGCCTGGGTTCACACCTGGGTACCATCCGGGCTAGGATCACACCCCCGCAACAACACAAGGCAGGAGGGTCGGGATGGCAGGAGGCTGACGACGCAGCATGGCACCAAGCTCACTCCTCCGACTCTAAGGAGCTACCACCACCTGTCCATCCACGACAGTTTGTTTCAAACCATCAAGGATGGGAAGATGTCAACACCCGCCTCGGAGGATTAGAAATCCGCACAGGTGAAATACAAAATACATTTAACACTCATGTGCAGGATACGACCGAGTGGCAACTTCAGCAGCAGCAACAAATAGCACAAATGAACGCACTGCTAAAGCAACAGCACGACGCGCAGGTGGCCTATATTGACGGTCCATGGGATACAATCCCGGACAATAGGCCATGACCTAGCTTGGGGAGGACCCCCACGGAGGTACCTTGTATCCTTTTCGCATTTTTAAATTTTTGCATTTATTTTTTAAATTTATTAGCATTTAAAAAATCACAAAATTAAAAATACCAAAAAAATAAAATATGATAAAAATATGAATTCCACTCTCATATGTGTTTTAAGAATGTTTAGTTTCTCATATGTTGAAATAATGAATAGTTGCTCTGTCTATAATTCATCTGTGCCTAGGCTGTAACTTAGTATTCCCTAATATTTAAGTTTGTTGGCTAAAAAATGTCTCATCCTAAACACACGAAAACTTGTGGGTTGCAAATGCAGGCTCCTTTTCTAATTTGTTGTGAGTTATGATATGGTACAAATAGAATTTACTATGACTTTGTTCTAAGAGAAACTAGACATCCTGAGTTTTTAATTTCAAAAATGCTAAAATTCAAAGTTCCTCAATGATTATGAATACCTACCGAGGCCATATGACAAGATATACATGCAAAACCTTAGTCATATGCTACTTGTTGTTGCATTGAGCTTTGTCAAATTATTGTGACCCTTGTTGAGATTCTCGCCATGCACCCATGATCAAAAACACACGTACACCTACAAATAAACAGCTGACTCTTACACTGAGTGTTACGCAAAAACATGCTTATTTCATCCACCAAATAATTACTCCATCAATGTTTCGTGAGTCTCTCTCTCTAAAGTTTCATGCGCCAAAAGAAAATATGGGCTATGCTAAAAAAAGAGAGAGAAGAAAAATATCCATGCCAAAAGACATGAGAGAAAAAAGAAGAAGAAAGAATGCATGCCAAAGAGCACGAAGAAAAGAAAAAGAAAAAGAAAGAAAGAAATAAGATAGCCCATACTTTCAAAATAAAAGGCCATCCTACAAAAGAGAGAGAGTCATGATTTAAAGGAGTACCAAAAATACTTAGAATTAGGAAATTATAAAAATTCCACACACTAGCACGTCTTGATCAAAGTGTATGACCTGCATCACCTTGAGGTCCGGTTTTTGACTTAGCAAAATATGTGATGCAAGTATGCCTCAATTTTATACCTACCCAAAACTTCAGCAAAAAACCTTTAGAGGCAGGATGAAAAGAAGGCAAATATCAAATGTCTTGGTGAGGTTTCATACACATTGAGAGATCGAGAGAATCATTTGAGAAACTTACATTTATTTTGCAAAACTCCTAAAACCTCCAGATAAACAGTTGATCAAAGAATGAATGATTGGTGATTCTATTATAACCGTTCTATCTTGCAACCACCCAAGAACTTAGAAAAGCTATACGCCCAACAGGGATCAAGGTTAAGGGTGGATAAAAATGCTGACTTATTTGAATTGCAGAAGGATACTTTATTATAGGCATGACACTATGAAATATATTCTGCATAGTACCAACTCCTGATCAACAACCAAGTACTTAGCTATTTGCTCGGGACGAGCAAAGGTTAAGCTTGGGGGATTTGTTGGCGGTCCTTAACGACAATATCCGACAGCCAATTAATATCCAAAACAGGAGAAATAAACAAACTTTTGACACATATGTTTTTACTATTGACATATTTCCACATGTATTGGAGATTTAGTGTTTTGCATGACTTATTCATGAAATACATGGGAATATGACCAAAAGGCGCAACTTAGAAAAATGTAAAGCAGAAATGTGCAAAAGAATAAAAGGAGAAAGCCCACCTACATGCCAAACCTAGGCCGAGCACCAATGTGGAAGCTACCTAGGCCTAGCCAGAAGCCCATAAGAGCAAGGCAGTGGCAAGTGGACCAGGCTAGGGTGCGGCCGCACCCAGGTGTGGCCGCACCGCCCCCAGCGCGCCTCGGCCCCACCTCGCTCTGGCGGTTGCATGGCGGCATGCTTAGGCGGTTTTAGGTGGTTTTCTATTCCCCCCCAAACCGACCATCAACAAGTATAAATAGGGGGGTGGTGCTGTAATATAAGACACACCTCATTTGGATCCTCTGCCTCACTACCACCTCTTGTACTTTTACACTTTTTAGTAGTATTTGTGAGCAAGGCAAAGCTATCAAGGAGAGCTTGGCTCCTTGGAAGAGAGAAAGCTTGGTACAAATACAATGAGAATTTCTTCCAAAGTCTTGTTCTCACATTATCACTATAGTTGTGTTTATGAATTAGAGTATAGTCTACATGTTATAATCTTGACATATGAACTCGCATAAAGTTTGTATGTTATGAGCTCAACATGTAGAACTTTATGCTTAATCATTCATATAACTTGTATGATTAGAAGTAGAGCTAACTTGAGGTGACCGTTCGTTGTTCCTTCGGGGTTGCCCATGTCCTTGCTTGTCGATCCATAGGGTCGGAGTCCCGGGGGGATATGGGTAGTTTCCTTGTACACGAGCGTGGTGTCCGGGTGCACGGGAACCTTCGGATATGACAGTACTCCACGGTTGAGGGGTAGGCGGCAGGTGGTGATAGCCTTGTCCGTCCTTTGTAATCCCCCATGTTCGGGTATTGTGTAGGAGTCTTAAAGTCTCTCGCGCTTGCTGGCAGACCAGTGCTTGGAGATCTCCCCGTCCATCTTACACTTAGGTCTAATTCTAACCATGTAATTTGTATGATCATCAGTTGTTCTTTGCACGGCTATATTAGAACATGCCTGCTCCACTTAGGAATTTTTTTTTATTCTTTGTTTCTCTTTTATCCTTGAGGTTGGCCCAGATGTGTGTCCACTATCCTAAAAATACCAATTTTACCCCTATCATGAACTTCGGTTCACTATGCAAGTATGTAGTCTTGTTCATATCCATGCTAGACTCTTACACCATGCCTTCCTTTGGGAAAATATAAATATCGATACCCTAAATACTTCCGGGTGAAATGCTACAACGATAGATCCATGCGCTTGCGGATATCTTCTGTAATCGTTAAGAACATCGTGTGGTGTTCCTTGGCGGCGTCGCTAAAGATTTATCCAAACCTTAGTGATGGTGTTAAGAAATACCAACAGACATTTCTAGTGCCGTTGCCAGGAATGGATTCCATCTCCATACTTAGTGATTGCGCTAAGAAATGCCAATGGTGGCGGTGCATCTGGAGGAAACTCATAGATGTTGACGGTGAATGCAGACCATGGAGGAGGACCCTCATCATCATCATCAGCCAGGCATGGTGTTGCTGGCGAGAATGCACATTTCATCGCAATGTGGGGTGGTGGGACAAATGAGTGTGGACAAGAATTTGAGTTTGCCTAGGTCATGAGGACCGCGGAAGTCCAGGATTCCTAGGATCCGACGACATTGGAGGCTAGTCTCCTGCCGGAGGTGAAGCCACCCCCAACCTGGGTGTCGCCATGCTGCTTCCATCGATGGCACTCATGCCCACACGTGAGCCTAGCACGTCGCTAGTGGAGGGGTGTGCGTCCTTGGTGGCCCTTTGACATCGCCAGGTTGCTGAACATGGGCTTGACCGTGGGTCGGTGTTGATACCTGCCGAGCTATCTCTGTCTTCCAACGTTGGGCCACCCTCGTTAGACGGTTCTGAGTGGGATGTGGACCGTGATTGCACGGAATGCTCTGATAAGAAGCGTATTCACCAACCCATGGGCTCCCTTGCGCTGAATGTCGTTCAAGACTTGGTCAACACCCTCAAGCTCCCGCTTGAGCACTAAATCGCTTCACCTCCCTGGCCGCACGTCACTCTGATGTATGAGGCGAACATGGATAACCACCTTGTTCCAAGAAGTGGGCGACTCGCAGCAAAAAGAAAATACAAAGCACCAAAGCCCAAGCTTCAAGCTAGAATGGTACTAATGAAGAAGTTGGGCCTCTGGGCAGAGACTGCAGTGCTTGTTGAGGTGTCGTTCAAGGAGTTCTAGACGTCTTTTTTGGAATATTTGGAGATGCTCTTAGCTACTAGTGGAGCCAAATAGGGCTTTAATCACAGTTAGTGCCGTAATCGAAGTGGGCTTTAGAAGTAGGAGGCGATGTGGGCTGTTTTCCCATGGAGGTCGCGCTGGCATAGGTTGTCCATGCATGACGCATTAGACGATTTTGGGTGTCGTCGCTCTCTTGTGGTTCCACGGAAATGGCCAATATCTTCGTGTGGAATGTGCGTGGGCTCATTGCGCTTGCACATCGAAATGTCGCCCATGAGTGTGCGCATGCTCCTATCAGAGAGCTCCTTAGCACAAAATCGTTCTTTCATAAATCACATTGTAGCTCTCTTTCTATGGGTACACGTTTAGGTGACTTGACTGGTTGCTACTTGTTACCTATTCGATAAACACTCACACATGTTGTTGTAACACTCCTTATAAACGTGCTAATGCACGCTCTCGAAAAAGTAATAATGACAGATATGGGTAACTTAGATCCAAATCAGGGCCAGGGCTTACCCTATGTATTTTTCATAATGTATATCAAATGACTGTTGTTGGTGATGTTAATTACTAGCTACAGACGCCTATAAGGTCAGATGTTTCTCGATTTTTTAAGAATCTTTACAATTTATCCTTTTTTTTCATGCATGCGCGTCTCATATGAATTAACGTGAAGGCTCTGTTAGTCTGTAGGATACCTTCAATTGGTATTTTAATAAAACGAACTAAATCCACATTCATTATATTCCCACATGTCTAATCCCAGTCCCAAAACTTGTTCCAAACTCCATAGCCATAGTTCGTGACCGTGACCTGCAGCCCTATTCAGTAGTGTCTGGTCCTCAAATAAAAATTGCTAACCTTGTGGAGTAGGTGAAACAAGAAAATGATTAGAGTGTTTTTTTTTTGTGAAAGTTCATTTCAGTTTTCGTCCCCCTATTCCTAGCGCAATGTGTTGAGGGAGGAATGGTTGACCACTTTTCTTTTCACCAAATGCTAAGACTCCTAAGTCATAACGTGACACAACTGAAGAACCTGCTATATAATAGTACAAGTAAATAAAGTCAGAAGCAGCAAGTTGTTCTTGTTAACGGATCACACGTTCGACGACGATGTTCGCACGTGTTTTCAATCGCTTGAACTAATTAAGGATTTCAGCCTGAGATAAACAGAATTATTTCAAGCTGTTAGACTACTCATCCAGCTGCTTCTGAATTTTTATTAGACTTAGCTGGATGGGCCTAGCAGCCAATGTATGACCCTGAATGTGCTTCCTACGCTGGATCACCAGCCACTTTTGCCTGGACGTAACTATACTATATGTTTGTTTCCGCGTTTTGATGAACGATTCATAAAATTGCCTGGTAGGTAGGAGCTCCGGTCAGCCTTCAGCCGTCCATATGTTACATGTCAGCAGCTCCAACCAAAACCTTTAGCTATATGATCACTATTCACTACTGAAACCTACGAACGTAGCAACAACAGAAATCCTCATAGCTTCCAAGCATCTTCATGGTCCCATTTTAATTTCCCCACCATTAGCTATATATAGTATTAGCGCACTCACCTGCATCATTTTGTTCCAGGAGTCCATATAAATAGCCATATCAGCGGATGCATTAGAGACACCAGCAGCTTCTCTTGCCTCTCAAGTCTAGCATCCAGCTTCTGAAGATATTCCGCAGCTTGCTAGGCGAAGTAGCCACACCACATGGATTGTGTGCCGGATCACGAGTTTGCCATGAGAGAAGTAGCACAGGCATACGAGCTCATCAAGAGCCAGCAGCCTCTCCTGCAGTTCTGCGACGAGCAGCCATCTTCGGCTGCGACCACCAATCTGTTGCAGAGGCTCCTCAACGAGGCGCTGCAAGGGTTGCGCCTTGCCTTGTCAGTCATGGACCCACAGCTTCCTGCTGCTGTAACAGGTCATCATTCAAGCTCAACCACAGCCAACAGGCCTCATCTCTTACGGCAGAAGAGCTCTGCAGGAGCAGGCGATTCGGAAGGAGTGATGAGCACCATGACAAGGGGTAAAAGGAGAAGGTACGTCGTGTACACGTGTGGAGCTGGTATCACTTGATAATATAATCATTGGTTTAAATCAGAGTTGTCTCCATGTTAGTTATATATAATTCTTCCGTTATCCTCCTTTCCTACATTTAACCTTAGCTATTATATCTATCTAGTACACCCTCCGTTGCAAATTCTAGCTTTTCTAGATACATACTTTTTATTATGCATCTGGACATAATGTAAGGCATGTAACAAAAGCAATTTATCTAGAAAAAAGCCAGAAATACTTACAATTTTAAATGGAGAGAGTATAATATATATGCTCTTCATCAATTCTGGTGCTGGTTTATGGGAAATAATGACAATTCTTGATTGGAATTCAGGTCAAATGATGCCAGTTCACGTATTCTCTTGACTTCCATGCCTCATGAAGATGGATATCGCTGGAGAAAATATGGCGAGAAACAGATCAATGGAACCCATTTCACAAGGTACACCTTTTCCTTAGAAACAAAAGTGCAGTCTGCTCCAGCAGGTCTTTTTTTTTAAAAAAAAAGAAATGCCAGCACCTTTTCAACTTTCAGTTCCAATATATGCTGCTCTTTTGTTCCCATTATTGTATAGTTTGCCTCGTTTTTGTGATCACCTTGACACTATAATAAAAATAATTAATGTTATGACAAGTACTGAAGTCTTTGCAATGCATTATTATACAGGAACTACTTCAGGTGCAGCTACAAATATGACAGAGGTTGCCAGGCCACAAAGCAAATACAACAGCACAATAACAGCGATCCGCCAATGTTTCAGGTGACCTACAACAGTGAGCACACCTGCAACCACACCACAACTTCCAACAAATACAACGACGACAACGATCTTCCACATCTAAGCTACAGCAACGCCGAGGGAGTAGTGACCATTCCAACTAGCCATGCCATGAAAGAGCAAGAACAGGGACCACTGTCGTCTCTTGTCGAAGTTTCTACCCTTTTTTTGGATTCGATGCCTACTGAAGACCCATTTTGTTTCAGTAGCCACTACACTCTAAATCCTTATCAAAATGATGACCTAGTGATGGAAATGTCCAACATACCATGTGTGCGTAGTGATGGATATTTAGACATTGGGCCAATGGCGCTGCCTGTGGAAACATTAGAAGATACCCCTTTCAACGATCTTGAGCTTGACGAACTATTTGACAGCAGCTGGATTGACAATTAGGAGATACAAAATGGGCATTTTTAGAGGAGCTGAGGCATGTGTCCAAAGAGATAAAATCCATGAGATAATGGTTGCATGTATCTATATCTATATCTATATCTATATTTATATCTATACCTAGCTAATACTCTCTCCATAGGAATGCTAAGCTGCATATGGCATGGTCGGTCATCGCTGCATTTCGTAGCCCCTCCGGCCTGCTTCTAGCCCAATGTCTCCATCACTTGGTATATATAGGTTGGTACAAATGGCCAAAATTGTAAATTATATGACTTATCTATACTATAAAGGAGTGAATCTATACCAGTGGCGAATCTAGAAAAAATTGTGATCGGGGTCAGCCCAGACTCATGATAGAAATTTATAGCACTGCGATACATGCAAAACATAGTCATAATTATTTATAATGATGGAATACTGCAAAAATCAAGGATTCATATAGAGGAGCGAAATTAACAATGTTATAATAAGACAAAAAAAAACTCTTTACAATAGTGGTTACCTCTTATAATTTCACACTACGAGTACGGTTATCCATATTCTGAAAGTTTGTAATGAGGATCTTTTACTTGTTGTGTTATGAAAACTATTAAGTTGGGTGCCTACATGATCTCAAAGCATGTCCTTTTTGTTAAAGCCATCCCAACCATTTTTCACAAATGCATCATTTCCACCTTGGCCCTCATTAGAATCTCTAAATAAGTAGCAATATAAACAGAAACATTTATCCACCTTTTTACTGTACTCTAGCCAATCATGTTCTGTGAACCATTCAGGGTGAAATCGACATGGATGACCTATTATAATCTTTTTCTGGATACCTAAAACCAGGTGGTTGTCTAAAAGGACCTCTAATCAAATACTTGCATCTTATCTCATCTTGTAGATTTTGGCCTATGTAATATGAAATTCTCCTTCTATCTGCTGGATCATATATGGAAGCTCATCAAAATTTATCTCCCACCATGAGACTCGCGAAGAACGAAGAGTAGTATGATTGGTGTTTGTTACAGCTACACTTCCATCTCTTCTTGAAGTGCCTGCATCAGGATCCTTGTCACCATCTCCTCTTGAAGCACTTCCATCAGGATTTAGGATTCTGACCATCACTAGGTGGATTTTTTCTTTTCAAGAATCGTTCCAATGTTCTTTGGAGTGAACACAATTAAACACTAAAGTAGATATTCAGGATCGTCACCGGACATGTTGAATAGTGTTCACTAATTTGATAGGCAACCAAAGAACATTGGAACGATTCTTGAATAGAAAAAATCCCCCTAGTGATGGTCAGAATCCTGAATCCTGATGGAGGTGCTTCAAGAGGAGATGGCGACGAGAATCCTAATGGAGGCACTTCAAGAAGAGATGGAAGTGTAGCTGTAACAAACACCAATCATACTACTCTTCGTTCTTAGTCTCACGGTGGGAGGTAAATTTTGATGAGCTTCCATATAATCCAGCAGATAGAAGGAGAATTTCATATTACATAGGCCAAAATCTACAAGATGAGATAAGACGCAAGTATTTGATTAGAGGTCCTTTTAGACCACCACCTAGTTTTAGGTATCCAGAAAAGATTATAACAGGTCATCCACGTCGATTTCACCCTGAATGGTTCACAGAACATGATTGGCTAGAGTACAGTGAAAAGGTGGATAAATGTTTCTGTTTATATTGCTACTTCTTTAGAGATTCTAATGAGGGCCAAGGTGGAAATGATGCATTTGTGAAAAATGGTTGGGATGGCTTTAACAAAAAGGACATGCTTCGAGATCATGTAGGCACCCAACCTAATAGTTTTCATAACATAGCAGGTAAAAGATCCTCATTACAAACTCAGAATATGGATGACCGTACTCGTAGTGTGAAATTATAAGAGGTAACCACTATTGTAAAGAGTTTTTTTTGTCTTATTATAAGATTGTTAATTTCGCTCCTCTATATGAATCCTTGATTTTTGCAGTATTTCATCATTATAAATAATTATGACTATGTTTTGCATGTATTGCAGTGTTATAAATTTCTATCATGAGTCTGGGCTGACCCCGATCACAATTTTTTCTAGATTCGCCACTGTTCACCGGACATGTTGATATTGCTCCAATAGTCCAATCAGACAAGAGGATTAGAGGCAAGAGGCTTCAACATCAGTATGTCACGTTGGCGCCCAGTCATCGGCAAGCAGGCAGCAACGGCAAGATGCAGCGAGTCGGTGATGCTTGCCATTGCAGGCTGCAGCGCCGCCGTGAGGGGGGCGAGGGCAAAAGAAGAAGACAATGAGTTGAATTGCCAGATCGGAAAGACCAAGAGTCAGGCCGATGTGCCTATAGGAAGAGCGATCGACGGCAAGTAGCAAGCAGGCGATTTCTGGGCTTCTTAGCTTGTGCTGCTTATTGGACGCTTCATCCACGAAGTGGGCTTTACGGCCTGCTGCCCTTTGCTCTTTACCAATACGTATTTCCTTGGACTGGGCAGCGTAGTTGCCGGGGTCAACATTTGATTTCACTGGGGTCCATCACGATGAGATTACATGGGGTATCATAGGCTCTACGGAAGTCATCGGGGTTGGTGGACCCCGATGCTTCACTGTAGATCCGCCCGTGATCTATACTATAAAGGAGTGAAAGAATTGAAAAACCATTGTCACCTAAAAAAATTCCTACCCACCTTAGATTGATAGGTGGACCCACGAGGGAAGGATGTTAGGAACGTATGAAACAAGCGTGTTTCACGTTATGGACAACTCCTTCTCGACGTTTTTGTTACCCGCGAAAATTTTACCGACCCGCGTGTACCCGCACCCGCCCTCACGCACCTTTCTGCGGTTTCTTTCCCCTCCCGATGCCTTCGCAAAGCCATGCCACCAACCGCTGTCTCCCCGCATGTCGATCCCCTCCCCATCCGCTCGCCCCCCCTCGCCTCCCCGATCCAAATCCGATCCCCATCCGCTCGCACCTACCCCCACCCCCAATGCGTCGTCGTCTTCCCCACCACGCAAGCCCGATGTGCCGCCGCCCACTTCGTGCGAACACGGCCGGATGAAGGATGTTGAGGTGTGTGGCGACGTGTCGGTGGAGGTCCCATAGGAGACGCAACTTGAGCTCATGGCATGCCGCCGGCGACGATCCTTGCTGTCATCTAGATCCCCGCCGCCACTGCACCAACGCAGAGCCCCACTGCCATCTCGATCCCCGCCGAGGCCGGGCAGGAATCAGCCGAAGCCGGCAAGATGCACGGGGCCCTCCCTCCCGATCCGGCTTCCGAGCCCCGCCGCCATCTTGCGTTTGCTAGGTTGCTCCTGGTCGTGGACATCGGGCGGGAGGCAGCAGAAGCCGGCAGGGCACACGTGGCCCTTCCCCATTTGGCTCGCTCACATCCGCATCGGATCTCCTGCATCGACGGTGAGATACGCTGCTCCAGTTACTGCAACACCATATTGTCTCTGGTATGATCTTTCTCTTGCTTGATCTTAATGCATTGTTTTTTCAATGGTTTCATTACCTATCAAATTCTAAATACCTAGTACTCCTTGTTTCTGGGCTTGGTTCTATAGTCATTGTAAGGAAAATGGACCCTAGGCCCATTTACATTGAATTTTGGTGTTTGATGACCAACACAACCAAATTGGACTAATTAATTTGCAAGTGATTGTTTTGTAGTCCAATAGGGTGCAAGACGTGACTTGGACGAAGGCGACATGATGATCCGATAATCAACACCATAAACAAGACCTTAGAAGCACAAGAGAAGATCCAAGATATCAAGCAAAGTCCAAGCACGAAGATAGAAACCAAGCCGGACACAAGATCACGAAGAAACGAGCTCACAGAGGTGACCAGACGCTGGCGGAAAGCGATGGGACGCTGCGATCAAGAGGATCGGCAACAGCAGGTGCGACTGGACGCTAGCGACAAATCGACCGGACACAAGACTGCAGCGTCCGATCGAGTGCAGAAAGGTTCCAGAGCGGTGAAATTGCGACCAGACGCGTCCGATGGCATATGACTGAACGCTGGCAGCGTCCAATCAGTTGATCGTGCCTGTAACGGTCAGGACGACCGGACGCGTCCGGTCAGGACATGATCAACGTCCGGTCAGTAGCAGAAAAGCGGGATTTCGACCCCAACGGCTACTTTCTCAGTGGGGCTTATAAATAGAGCCCCCAACCGGCCATTTGAAGAGTGTGGAGCTGAGAAAACATATCAAGGGTGTTGATATACCATTTTAGTGATCTCCACTTGCATAGTGCTTAGTGATTCATTAGGTGATTAGCGTAGGTTCTTTGCGAAGTGCTTAGGTTGATTAGACCACTGTTTATGCACTTGCTCTAGGTTTAGGCCTAGTGTTTAGTGAGGTTTGCATACCTCTTACCACTCGGTGCTTGCGCGCACCATTGTTGTACATCGGAGGGGCTTGTAGTCTTACGAGATCACACCAACCGCGGTTGTGGTGTGGCCGCCACTGTGTATCGGAGGGAACAAGGCCCGCGGCATTTCGGTTGAAAGCTTGATAGTGAAGACGGCGGGGAGCATCCGGGAAAAGGCTTGCCGGAAGGCACGTCGGAGTCCCACTTGCGCGTGGGGAAGGCCCGAGGCTATCCACGGAGTTACCCGACCGGGAGCTTGGCCCTTGCGAGGGATTCCTTGCGAGGGGCTCCAACGAGGACTAGGGGGAATCTTGCGTGCTTCTTGATACCACGGTAAAAATACCGGAGTCGTCAACGAGAGTTTACATATCTCTACCTTACTCTTTAGCTTCCGCATTTACATTGATTGTATTACTCCTTTTGCGGTAGAGATAGCAACACACTAGCAAAACCATAGTTGCACATTTAGATAGTTTATCTTTTGCATAGGTTTTGCTAAGGTTAGAAAAAGAGGTCATAGTTTAGAGTTAGATTTTTTAAGTCACCTAATTCACCCTCCTCCTTAGGCGTCACGGTCCCCTACAGTCATACGTGGATATTCCTAGAAGAGTTTCTCTTGATGTTCACACGTTCCCTGGTTGACGTGTGGCTCATTTGTGCAGTAACCTTCACCCAGCCTATTTTTGGATTGCTTTTGTACCAAGACATTTATGATTTGGAGATTACTGGAATCGAAGCATCGCACTGACTCTAGTGGTTGATTGGGTGTTAGATGGGAGGCAAATTAAACAACATAAGTGACAGAACATGAATCTAAGAGACTAAGATACATATACATTTATAGAAAAAAATTTGGATATATCTTTCAGATGCTCTGTAAACTGTTATATATAGCTGCACATGAAACTGGAACAAATTGGATGGTGTATTGCTCCAAATTAACTGAAAAAAAGTTCCTCAAACTATTCTTCTAAGTTCTTCATACAATTCATACTGGCTTACTGTACTTGGAGATAAGATGTACAATAATGTTTTTAACAAGAACAAAAGAATTTGACTCCCATATCCAAGAGTTAAGATATGTCCTCTTAAACTTTCTTGTGTCCGCATACTTGGAACTCATGACCCATCAAAGTCATGGTGAGTCTCAAACCATCTCAATACATTTTCAGTCCAGTGGGTTAGTTTGATCTCACTTAGCAAAGTTAGAAAAACATGGTTTCAGTTTTCAAATATGATTGTTACCAATTTGTTCTCACTTGTGACTAATAAAATCACAGGAAGTTACTCTCAGTTTCAGTGTTACATCATATTAAACATTTTCTATGAAAACATGGGATGCTATGTCTAAAATCTAATATTTTGATCAGTAATCTTTATTTAATCATTTTGTATTCGGACAATCTTGACATAGCTCCCACAGCTGGAAAAATGGGTAATATTTGTTTTATTTGTCATAGAATAGTATGGATCCTGATGTATATATTTAACCTTGACAGTCAACAAGAAAACATGAAGCAGAGAGGAGCGCCTCACTGAGGTTTGTTCAGGTTCCAATTTATAAAACGATTGTTGTTCTTCATCCTTTGTCGCTGTCTTATGGTCATTGACAAAAAGTTTCTGGAAGTGACTTTGTAGTTGCATTGCTAATGCTTTGCTTTTGTGTCTATATCAACTTTTCCAGGCCAGAAAGAAACTTGAAGAGGCTTTCCAGCATGGGAAGCATGCTATTGATGATTTAGTAAATGTTGCAAAGGTATTAACTGCAGTTATCTTTCTTCTGCTGTCTCTTTTTTTGCTGCTGTTATTCTGGCTTCTAAATTTTTTAATTTGATTTATGGCTAATTTTTGAGTTACTACAGGCTTTGTGTTATGTGCCTGTTGTTTATCTACATATTCCAATATAAGGGGCAGAGGGCTTCATGCGTTGGGTCCACTTTATTAGACCGATGCAAGTAGAGGCCACTTTCTTCTGCAGAGGAAGGACAAAGAAAGGACATGGAAAGACAGGTAGCAGGATGAACGATTGTTCTTGTGAAAGAAAGTTACCCTTCTAGTTATGGGATTGGATTTTGGTATGAATGTAAATATGGTGTTGGTGCTTAGCAACCAACTCTTGTTGTAAATACATAATTTATTTCTACCTGAATTCTTGTCATCTATTACATGAATTGAGCAGCCAACTCTGCAAATACACATTTCTATTACTATCTGAATTCTTATTATCTATTATATGAATTCTCTTAAATGTGCATTATTATTTCTTCAAATTTTTACTGTAATTCCTCCTTTATGAATGAACTTTTCTATGAACACATGCGTGCCGCACATACCTATCCACTAGTTTTATTAAACTTGCTTTAGAATTCATGCAGTTTTTAGAAAGAAAAGGGTACCACACTGGACCATTTCTCTCTAAGCAAACATTATGCATCGTTCTGGTGTCTGTCACTGCTAGCTTGCAAAAGATGAAACTGGTGGCAGGCTTAAAAGGAGAAGAAAACAATAAACGCGCTATGATTGACAGCGGGCAGGAGCATGTGCTGTGGTTTGCAATTGGTTGTTCCTGACACGACGAATAAGCTCAATTCAAAAAACATGGCACCAGTGGCTGGCTTCTGTTGGATCTGTTTCTCCTACACTAGATACGGGCTCGGATTACTGGACGGGCCTGGAAAGGTACAAACAATAAATAATTTAAATAATTTGACTTACTCCCTCCATTTCAAATTATAAGAGCATCTCTAAGAGCCTTTCTAAAATTCACTCTCTGAATCATCGTTTCGAAAGCCATTTGAGTGAAAAATCATTTTCTGTAACTTTAAACTCGCCAATAGACTTTTTTATATACTAGCGGGTAACCCCATGCTTCGCGCACTGACAATGTAAACGATATGCAACGCAACGGACTTACATGCAGTGGCAAACGCAGTATAGTTGAGTCGATTACAACGCAAACATAACATTCAGTTGTCTCGCAGGATGGGGTAAATTATGTAGCACTTAAAGACCAAAAGAAATGTCAAATGTAACAGTATTTAAACAGTTTACAAATAGTGGCATGCTTTATGCATGGGGAACAGGGCTACAAAAGTTATAAGAATCTGTGGTGCTTGATGGTACTAAGCTTGCATTTGTGGTGGAAAAAAGAACAGAAATCTGCTGTAGTTTCCACTCCAAGCAAGTGATCCCTGTGTACATATCCAAAGCAGGTTTAAAACCTGATGTTAAAAGTAAAGGAGGGTAACAAATAGAGTATTCTATGATGACGTGGTAGAAGGTTTTTTGGGGGGGGGTGGGATGGGGATTATTACTTGATAACATAAGGGCGGTGCAGTGCCATGGATCGCGGAGGCAATTGGGTTGTATGTACAGGGCACAAAACCTGTGCGGTCTTTACTATGATGATGGCGTCTAAAACAGGAGTGGAGTTCCATTTGGACACCGGAAATTACTTTAGCTTCTACTTAATTTATGTGTTTCAGAACTATGATGACGTGGTTCCAGGCTTTGTAACATTCTCACGTTTGGAAACTGAGAAGAAGCGATTTCGACATTCGAAAGGCATGGCAAAAAATAGTTACCTGTCGCCTTGTAGGTTGAGTGTTCGTGGTAGTCCTATAGAACCAAATAGACCGAGGCCCTAGTGAAAATATCTTAGAAACAGGTAAGGTCTCTCAGCCGTAGTGATAATATATTATATGACAATAACAATCATACAAATTAGAACATGTAAATCAACAAAATTAATAAACATATAAACACAAAGTGTAAGGAACAGATTTAAATGGTAACAATGGTAATAGCTGAGCATTTTTTTTGAAATTCGATGGCTCCATAAATAAGAACATGCATATAAGCAAGCTGAAATTGAACATAAGCATAACCCAATGGAAGGCTTAAAATGTTGGTACAAAATTATACATTTTATCAGGAGTGCATCTATCAAGGTAACAAACCTTGGAGGTAGAGTCAGAGAGCCAATATGCAGGCACACCTAATTGTTTATTAATCTTTGAAAGGAAATAACAGATATTACGATCCGTAGCTGCCGAATCATTCTGATGGATCACAACAAACATATTACATGTTGATTATTCTAGTGTCTCAAAGAAACATTACCCAGCAATTTGGCTAACTGAGCACATCAATCCATTGAGCCAATTTCATCTTCGGCTGGACCAATTTGAGTCCATAGGCACTGTGGATATGGTGCAAAGCACTGAACTCATCACAGAGTCCATAGGCATTGTGGAGAGATATTCACATGTAGTGACATTATCTGACAAAGAAGTGCAAAGTAGCAGTGCACGAATAGTGGCGAATCAGCAAAATAAAACAAAAGGATTTGCTCTGAAACATAGGTGTACCCAGCTGTAGTAGCACCTTTCTCTTATCAGTGTCCCAATGTATGGCAGGGCTACATGATGTTCAGTAAAAGAAAAGGAATTTTACTTTCTTGCAGCAGCAGTGTACTTCAAAAATAGAAGAAGCCTATCCAAACTAATGAGTCCAAATTAAAGGCGCTCTGTAAATTTAGGCATACTTCATAAGATGGACTGAATATAACTTGAGAATCAGATAATTTGACCCCAATATGATGTAATGATGAATTATTTCCTGATGACATATTTTTCCGGCATAACTGGAAACGGAAGCATCAATAAAGGCAGCAACAGCGCCACTACAATCTCATCTCGTCCGGGATAGAATCTAATTTTCATCATACTGAATTCCACTTACTGGTATTAAGCAAGCGAACACGATCGAGCAAAGTATCATAAACTCATATAATTTGTATCATCAATATAGGAAGAGGTTCTCATAACTGTGAACCCAATGTAAGACACACCATATGCAAGCAATGAAGAGAACTAATTTGACTGTGATATATGTGCATCTTTTAACCTTAAAAGTAACATATTCATTGAAACATGTTTGGCTGTGGCAAAGTGGAAACAAATATTATGGAATAGATCAAAGAAGCAAAACCGAAAAGCCTAACACTGTTTTTTGACAACCGTGGTAGTTGCTTGCACACACGCATCATCTCCCTTTTGTGTTCTTCATCAGGAAATGAGCACATAAAATTTAATGAAAGCGAGAGGAAAATCTGAAGAAGAATATACAACATGAGGGGAACTGTAGACCATAACTCCATCTAAGGTAAACAATACCTGCATCTGGTCACATCGGAGGCATCACGCGCGCCGGTGGCAGGGTCGCCGGCTCCTGGGCTACGCGGCTAGGTCACGCGTGCCGCTGCCGGGACGCCTGCGCCTAGGCTGGGCCGCTAGAGGTTGACCCGGCCGTCATCGCGCTTGAAGACGCCCGGGCTGCGCCGTTAGGGTTTGCCCGCATCGGGCCTCCCATGCTGGCGCGGCACAGCATCGGGCCGCTGGAGCCGTTAAGAGGGAGCGGTGGAGCGAACCTGCTAGGAGAGGCGAAGCGCGTTGGCAAGTCGAGGCGGGCGGAGAGGGCGGAGCAGCGGCATCCCGGTGTCGTGGCGACCAGCGTCGGCGCCACAGCAACCCGGAGGGGGAGGGGAGGGGTACGGCGGCGCTGCTGCAGGGCAGGGCGGCCACGGCGTGCGCCGGCCGGATTCGGAGCAGCGGCGGGGTTTCTCGGTGGCGTCGCCGCGGTGAGGCAGAATTTTTTTTCTCATGCTGCGTTGTTGTGGCCTCTCTACTTCTTTAGGTGCGGCGGCAATGCGGGGGAGGGGCTGCCGCGGTGGGCATCGTGGAGCAGGCGTGGCGGGCATCAGATGCCTGGAGGGACGATCGGACGGTAAGGGGAGGTGCACTGTGGATGAATGGGAATCTGGGTGTGTAAAACGGGAGGTGAATAGTGCGCAATCACCAGGATTAGAGGTCGGTCTTTTTATATAATAATAATATAATTATATTATATTATATATATATATAAATAAATTATTATTATTATTATTATTTATTATTTATAGATTAATTAATTATATATATATGCTTTAACTACTGACGTGAAGTTCTGAGAGTGTATGCAGACTAACTTTTTTTATCCAAATGTATTTATTGCAGTGCTTGTCCTGCATATACGTAGTTCTTGACTACTGCTACTGGTGGATGGTTGCTCTCGGTTGGCTTCTGGCCGGTTGCCCATGCTGGCCATCAGATATTGCCTTCCCGGTTGCTGAATAGTACATCTAGGAGGTTACAGGCGGTGTTCATGGTTTCAAATCTAAGAAAAACACAAGCAGCACTTCTCAATCCAGAACAGACTTGAGAGAAAGTAGGTAGCACCACAATCACAAAAGTTCTCGGTATGTAGGTATGAGGAACGGGTACGTGGGACGTGGATTGACAAATTTAAGGTCCTGGTCCGTAGAGGGGTATACATCTTCGGGACGATTGGTTCATGGAGTGGATCATAATCCCTAGATAATTGAAACGACGTACCCGGAACGCAACTATGGAACATGACATATATGGTTTCTTATCACAGTGGTATTCTACTCGCTTCTTATATATTATTATATTACTGTATTATACAAGAGGCCTGACCTATCAATCTCTCACTTGCTTGTCTTCAATCTCACGTATGGCACTGCAGGGGACGGGTCGCCGGGAGGCCGTGCCGCCGTCGAGCAGCACTACAAGGGAGGGGCCACGCCACTGGAGGGAGGGAGGAGGCCGCGCTAGGGCTCCGGCACGTGGAGGGAGGGAGAAGGCCGAGCTCGCATCCATGGAGAAGGGAAGGTCACGCCGCCTGCTCGACCTCATCTTCCCCAGATCTGGCAAGGAGAGGCCGAGCTCGCGTCCATGGAGAAGGGAAGATCGCGCCGCCTACTCAACCTCATCTTCCCCAGATCCGGCAAGGAGAGGCCGCGCCGCGCGCCGGGGAGAGGATCGCGCCATCCGCCAGGGGCTCTTCGGCCTGGCACGCGGCGGCCAGAGAGGAAGGGCTGGCGTGGGGATGTCCGGCTGGGGGCACGATGCCTAGCCGGCCGGGGAAGAGCGTCGCCACTGCGCCATCGCGTTTCCTCGCGAGCCTCCAATGGGAACAGGAACAGTAGCGGACGGGGAAAGAAAAGAAAAAACAAACCGGTACCTATCATAACCAGTGGCAGGTGGGTAAATATTTAGCCCAAAAGCAGCTGAAAAACAGGGGGAATCCTGCTTTTAGTTTTGTACTAGAACAAAAGTTGCTTTTGGGCAAAAGCATATGTGGCTTTTGGGCCCTTAATTTGGTTGGCTTTTGGCTTTTGTAAAAGCAAAAGTAGGTTAAAAGCCTAATCAAACAGGGCCAAAGTGTTTTCTTGTGTCTCCCTGAGCCACTGTGCCTCTGATGACCACTGAAGCAAACCGGACAAACAATGGTTTTTGAATTGAGACTTCCCACTAATTATATTAAACCCGATCCATTTTAGATTATGTATGTACATAAATCAAACTCCGTTGCCTTTATTTGTATGTTTCAAACTCTTTTGTACTTAAAACTAAGCATTCCTGAAATTTGTACTTTTTTTTTCAAATTCTTCCTGAAGTATAAGTGAATTGCCACATTTGCTTAACAGCTCAAGCTTTTGAGTTAACTGGTTAGTGCATGAAACTCAATACACAGAGGTCTCGAGTTCAAATTCTAGTAGGCACAATTTAATTAAATAATTCCAGCCAACTCTTAATTCCCCATTCGACGCTCGAGGGAGCTTGCACATTTTCTTTTCTTACCTTGACACCAACGATTGTGTTACAAATTAAACGGCGTGGCTAGCATCCGGACGTACATGGGACCGCCTCTGTCTGTGCTCGCTTTCTGTGCCCGCTAATGAAAACACTTGCGACATGAAGCAAGTGGAAACATACGCTTGCAACATATGTGTATAGCCACTGCAACACATACAACATCGAGATAAAACACTTGCAACAAATTTCTGAAAACAACTGAAATATTTGAAACATACAGTTGCAATATACGTGTATAGCTATTGCAATATATGCAACTTCCACTTCCGGATAAACACTTACAACTTGCAATATGAAAACACTTGTTGCAACATAAGACCACAACATTTGAAACATACTCTTGCAATATATGTGTGAAACATATCCAACATCCAGATCAAAAAGCTTTTAAACATACGTCTGAAACAAATTAAATATTTTGAACAAACACTTGCAACATTCATCTGAAACACTTATAATAGATGCAACATGCACAACATCCTAATCTACTTTCGCAACATACATATATATGAAGCAATTGCAACATACCTCTAAAACATATGAAACACTTAAAACATATGCTTTCAGCACAGCGCAACATCTCCATGCTGCTTGGGAGAATGGATGCTCGTCGATGTGTGGAGTTCACCGGAGGCAGCGGCCCGGCGGCGGCAGCCGCGCAACGCGGCAAGAAGGCAGTGCCCACACGACTAGGAGAGGGATTCAGATCCGCCAGGGAGCCACTCATGCCAGCCCTGCTGTGTTGGTCCGCCCGTGACTGGAGACGCCAGTGCCATTGCGCCGCCGTGTCGAGGGCCGCTCAGGCCTCCTCGTCGTGGCTCGCTCACGTCGAGGCCGCTGTTCATGACAAAGCCACTACGTCGCTGTGTCGAGACGCTCACCTGCGCTGCAGAGGGAGGGAGGGAGTAGTGCTGGAGGCATGAGAGAGAGGAGCGGTGGCTGGTAAGGCATGCATGCAGGTGTAGGTGTGTCAAGGTCAGGTCCAAGTAAAGGCGCAGGTGGGGTACAGGTATACATGTGCGGCGCGGGTCGGGGTCCGTCCGAACGTCCTCGTCCTATCATTATCGTAAATTAAAACTTGTATATGGGTTGGCACAATTAATTTCTTCAAGATTTCTTGTCAATTATTATATGAGCTTCGTTACTGTGCTTGCAGGAACCATGTCCTCCCTTAGATAATTAATTATTCTTATACGGGTAAGTATTTTTCTCTCTTCCTCCTAGAAGCATCTCCGAAAGTTTTCAATATTTTCTTGCCAAAACCATGGAGTTTTCCAACTTGTCAAAAAGTGTTGTGAGGAATATATAAGATCATCTCCAACAGTTTCTAATAATTCACTCCTAATGTATAGATACAATTTTACATCAGGAATCATATATTATTTATAAATTATCGTAACCACTTTTTTATTTTTTTCTCTTATACTTTTGCACCAGGAACTCTTTCGTACTCTTTATTTTTTTCCCACCCTTCTACCTTTAGATTGGCCGCACCATACCCGTGTTTAGATCGGCGGGAGGGGATACGTGCCACCTCCAGTCCGCACATCTCTATGCACAACAGGTTTTTTTTCCCAAGTGCTAAAAGATTGGGAGGTGGGATTGTGAGTTGTTGAAGATGATTTTTTTCCTATCCTCACAAAAATCCTGGATTGGAAGATTTATTTGGATGCTCTTGGAGATGCTCTAACGTATACTCACAACCACGAAAAGGAAGTCTCGAAAAAAATCTCACCGAGAAGGGTTCGCTGCTACTCGATATGCCCGAGGAGCTCGCTGCTGCTTGCGAGGGAGGAGGGAGCCACGCTGGGCCTCCTGGCGGAGGTGCAAGTAACCCCCAACCTGGGTGTCGCCATGCTGCTTTCATCGATGGCACTCATGCCCACACGTGAGCCTAGCACGTCGCTGGTGGAGGGGTGTGCGTCCTTGGTGGCCCTTTGACATGGCCAGGTTGCTGAACATGGGCTTGACCATGGGTCGGTGTTGATACCTGCCGAGCTATCTCCGTCTTCCAACGTTGGGCCACCCTCGTTAGACGGTTCTGAGTGGGATGTGGACCGTGATTGCACTGAATGCTCTGATATATTCACCAACCCATGGGCTCCCATGCGCTTGATGTCGTTCAAGACTTGGTCAACACCCTCAAGCTCCCGCTTGAGCACTGAATCGCTTCACCTCCCTGGCCGCACGTCTCTCTGATGTATGAGGCGAACATGGATAACGACCTTGTTCCAAGAAGAAGTGGGCGACTCGCAGCGAAAAGAAAATACAAAGCACCAAAGCCCAAGCTTCAAGCTAGAATGGTACTAATGAAGAAGTTGGGCCTCTCGGCAGAGATTGCAGTGCTTGTTGAGGTGTCGTTCAAGGAGTTCTAGACGTCTTTTTTGGAATATTTGGAGATGCTCTTAGCTACTAGCGGAGCCAAATAGGGCTTTAATCACAGTTGGTGCCGTAATCTAAGTGGGCTTTAGAAATAGGAGGCGATGTGGGCTGTTTTCCCATGGAGGTCGCGCTGGCATAGGTTGGCCATGCATGACGCATTGGACGATTTTGGGTGTCGTCGCTCTCTTGTGGTTCCACGGAAATGGCCAATATCTTCGTGTGGAATGTGCGTGCACATCGAAATGTCGCCCATGAGTGTGCGTGCGCTCCTATCCGAGTGCTCCTTAGCGCAAAATTGTTCTTTCATAAATCACATTGTAGCTCTCTTTCTATGGGTACACGTTTAGGTGACTTGACTGGTTGCTACTTGTTACCTATTCGATAAACGCTCACACATGTTGTTGTAACACTCCTTATAAACGTGCTATTGCACGCTCTCGAAAAAGTAATAATGACATATGTGGGTAACTTAGATCCAAATCAGGGCCAGGGCTTACCCTATGTATTTTTCATAATGTATATCAAATGACTGTTGTTGGTGATGTTAATTACTAGCCACAGCCGCCTATAAGGCCAGATGTTTCTCGATTTTTTAAGAATCTTTACAATTTATCCTTTTTTTCATGCATGCGTGTCTCATATGAATTAACGTGAAGGCTCTGTTAGTCTGTAGGATACCTTCAATTGGTATTTTAATAAAACGAACTAAATCCACATTCATTATATTCCCACATGTCTAATCCCGGTCCCAAAACTTGTTCCAAACTCCATAGCCATAGTTCATGACCGTGACCTGCAGCCCTATTCAGTAGTGTCTGGTCCTCAAATTAAAATTGCTAACCTTGTGGAGTAGGTGAAACAAGAAAATGATTAGAGTGTTCTTTTTTGGTGAAAGTTCATTTCAGTTTTCGTCCCTATTCCTAGCGCAATGTGTTGAGGGAGGAATGGTTGACCACTTTTCTTTTCACCAAACGCTAAGACTCGTAAGTCATAACGTGACACAACTGAAGAACCTGCTATATAATAGTACAAGTAAATAAAGTCAGAAGCAGCAAGTTGTTCTTGTTAACGGATCGACGATGTCCGCACGTGTTTTCAATCGCTTGAACTAATTAAGGATTTCAGCCTGAGATAAACAGAATTATTTCAAGCTGTTAGACTACTCATCCAGCTGCTTTTGAATTTTTATTAGACCTAGCTGGGCCTAGCAGCCAATGTATGACCCTGAATGTGCTTCGTACGCTGGATCAACGGCCACTTTTGCCTGGACGTAACTATACTATATGTTTGTTTCCGCGTTTTGATGAACGATTCATAAAATTGCCTGGTAGGTAGGAGCTCCGGTCAGCCTTCAGCCGTCCATATGTTACATGTCAGCAGCTCCAACCAAAACCTTTAGCTATATGATCACTATTCACTACTGAAACCTACGAACGTAGCAACAACAGAAATCCTCATAGCTTCCAAGCATCTTCATGGTCCCATTTTAATTTCCCCACCATTAACTATATATAGTATTAGCGCACTCACCTGCATCATTTTGTTCCAGGAGTCCATATAAATAGCCATATCAGCGGATGCATTAGAGACACCAGCAGCTTCTCTTCTCTCTCAAGTCTAGCATCCAGCTTCTGAAGATATTCCGCAGCTTGCTTGGCGAAGTAGCCACACCACATGGATTGTGTGCCGGATCACGAGTTTGCCATGAGAGAAGTTGCACAGGCATACGAGTTCATCAAGAGCCAGCAGCCTCTCCTGCAGTTCTGCGACGAGCAGCCATCTTCGGCTGCGACCAATAATCTGGTGCAGAGGCTCCTCAACGAGGCGCTGCAAGCGTTGCGCCTTGCCTTGTCAGTCATGGACCCACAGCTTCCGGCTGCTGTAACAGGTCATCATTCAAGCTCATCCACAACCAACAGGCCTCATCTCTTACGGCAGAAGAGCTCTGCAGGAGCAGGCGATTCGGAAGGAGTGATGAGCACCATGACAAGGGGTAAAAGTAGAAGGTACGTCGTGTACACGTGTGGAGCTGGTATCACTTGATAATATAATCATTGGTTTAAATCAGAGTTGTCTCCATGTTAATTATATATAATTCTTCCGTTATCCTCCTTTCCTACATTTAACCTTAACTATTATATCTATCTAGTACACCCTCCGTTGTAAATTATAAGTCATTCTAGCTTTTCTAGATACATAATTTTTATTATGTATATGGACATAATGTATCTAGGCATGTAACAAAAGCAATTTATCTAGAAAAAAGCCAGAAATACTTACAATTTTAAATGGAGAGAGTATAATATATATGCTCTTCATCAATTCTCATGCTGGTTTATGGGAAATAATGACAATTCTTGATTGGAATTCAGGTCAAATGATGCCAGTTCACGTATTCTCTTGACTTCCATGCCTCATGAAGATGGATATCACTGGAGAAAATATGGCGAGAAACAGATCAATGGAACCCATTTCACAAGGTACACCTTTTCCTTAGAAACAAAAGTGTTGTCTGCTCCAGCAGGTCTTTTTTTTAAAAAAAAAAAAGAAATGCCAGCACCTTTTCAACTTTCAGTTCCTATATATGCTGCTCTTTTGTTCCCATTATTGTATAGTTTGCCTCGTTTTTGTGATCACCTTGACGCTATAATAAAAATAATTAATGTTATGACAAGTACTGAAGTCTTTGCAATGCATTATTATACAGGAACTACTTCAGGTGCAGCTACAAATATGACAGAGGTTGCCAGGCCACAAAGCAAATACAACAGCACAATAACAGCGATCCGCCAATGTTTCAGGTGACCTACAACAGTGAGCACACCTGCAACCACACCCCAACTTCCAACAAATACAACAACGACAACGATCTTCCACATCTAAGCTACAGCAACGCCGAGGGAGCAGTGACCATTCCAACTAGCCATGCCATGAAAGAGCAAGAACAGGGACCACTGTCGTCTCTTGTCGAAGTTTCTACCCTTTGTTTGGATTCGATGCCTAATGAAGACCCATTTTGTTTCAGTAGCCACTACACTCTAAATCCTTATCAAGCTGATGACCTAGTGATGGAAATGTCCAACATACCATGTGTGCGTAGTGATGGATATTTAGACATTGGGCCAATGGCGCTGCCTGTGGAAACATTGGAAGATACCCCTTTCAACGATCTTGAGCTTGACGAACTATTTGACAGCAGCTGGATTGACAATTAGGAGATACAAAATGGGCATTTTTAGAGGAGCTGAGGCATGTGTTCGTAGAGATAAAATCCATGAGATAATGGTTGCATGTATCTATATCTATATCTACATTTATATCTATACCTAGCTAATACTCTCTCCATAGGAATGCTAAGCTGCATATGGCATGGTCGGTCATCGCTGCATTTCGTAGCCCCTCCGGCCTGCTTCTAACCCAATGTCTCCATCACTTGGTATATATAGGTTGGTACAAATGGCCAAAATTGTAAATTATATGACTTATCTATATTATAAAGGAGTGAATCTATACCAGTGGCGAATCTAGAAAAATTGTGATCGGGGTCAGCCCAGACTCATGATAGAAATTTATAGTAATCTAATACTGCGATACATGCAAAACATAGTCATAATTATTTATAATGATGAAATATTGCAAAAATCAAGGATTCATATTGAGGAGGGAAATTAACAATGTTATAATAAGACAAAAAAAACTCTTTACAATAGTGGTTACCTCTTATAATTTCACACTACGAGTACGGTCATCCCTATTCTAAAAGTTTGATCTTTTACCTGTCGTGTTATGAAAACTATTAGGTTGGGTGCCTACATGATCTCGAAGCATGTCCTTTTTGTTAAAGCCATCCCAACCATTTTTCACAAATGCATCATTTCCACCTTGACCCTCATTGGAATCTCTAAATAAGTAGCAATATAAACAGAAACATTTATCCACCTTTTCACTGTACTGTAGCCAATCATGTTCTGTGAACCATTCAGGGTGAAATCGACGTGGATGACCTGTTATAATCTTTTCTGGATACCTAAAACCAGGTGGTGGCCTAAAAGGACCTCTAATCAAATACTTGCGTCTTATCTCATCTTGTAGATTTTGGTCTATGTAATATGAAATTCTCCTTCTATCTGCTAGATCATATATGGAAGCTCATCAAAATTTATCTCCCACCATGAGACTCGCGAAGAACGAAGAGTAGTATGATTGGTGTTTGTTACAGCTACACTTCCATCTCTTCTTGAAGTGCCTGCATCAGGATCCTTGTCACCATCTCCTCTTGAAGCACCTCCATCAGGATTTAGGATTCTGACCATCACTAGGGGGATTTTTTCTTTTCAAGAATCGTTCCAATGTTCTTTGGAGTGAACACAATTAAACACTAAAGTAGATACTCAGGATCGTCACCAGACATGTTGAATTGTGTTCACTAATTTGATAGGCAACCAAAGAGCAATGGAACCATTCTTGAAAAGAAAAAATCCCCCTAGTGATGGTCAAAATCCTGAATCCCGATGGAGGTGCTTCAAGAGGAGATGGCGATGAGAATCCTGATGCAGACACTTCAAGAAGAGATGGAAGTGTAGCTGTAACAAACACCAATCATACTACTCTTCGTTCTTCACGAGTCTCATGGTGGGAGGTAAATTTTGATGAGCTTCCATATGATCCAGCAGATAGAAGGAGAATTTCAGATTACATAGGCCAAAATCTACAAGATGAGATAAGACGCAAGTATTTGATTAGAGGTCCTTTTAGACCACCACATTGTTTTAGGTATCCAGAAAATATTATAACAGGTCATCCACGTCGATTTCACCCTGAATGGTTCACAGAACATGATTGGCTCACTAGTGCAGCAAGGCTTTTTGCTCCCGGTTGGGAAACCCCTTTAGTCCCGGTTTCCCAACCGGGAGCACCAATCCGGGACTAAAGACCATCCTTTAGTCCCGGCTTGATGCCTGGGACTAAAGGGGGACCTTTAGTCCTGGTTGAAAACACCAACCGGGAGTAAAGGGGGCCTCCAGGCCTGGCCAGGGACCGCCACGAGGCAGGACCTTTAGTCCCGGTTGGAAACACCAACCGGGACTAAATGTCCCTCTTTTTTTTCCTTTTTCTGGTTTCTATTTTTGGTTTCTTTTTTCATTTAATGATTAGTTTTGATATTAAAATATATTTTCAAATACGCTGCTAATAGTAATATATATGTGTACTTCGCATGCGTAAGTTTTCGTTCGAACTTTGTACATAAATAACAAACGAATATACGCGTACATGCATATATATATATGATGATCATATATATACACACGTTATTTTATGTACATATATATATATATATATATATATATATATATATATATATATTACAAAGGTATGATATATAAATTGTTTATGTCCTTAGCAATTCACTCCTCCAGATTTGGCATCCACGTTTTGTTCGGATCATTGTAGAACTCGCCGTTGGGGTTGATGACCTGGTCATTTAGAAATCCTGCTATAGTCTCTCGAATTGATTTAAGTTAGTCAAGTCATATGACTCTTTCCCTCAACCATTCAGTCTTCAATAATAGTTAAAGGAAAAAGTATTAATATATATATGTATGTGTATTGCTCATGTAATTACTTATACAAATGAGAGCAATAAAGAAATTGTAAATATACGATCGAAATAATATAAAGGAAAAAAGTATTTATATACGTACTTTGAGTTGCTCTTCAGGAGTTCTCTTTGAGTACGCCATGATAAACTCACAAACATAGTATCCGCAGTAGTTGTTACCCTGCTCCTGCCTTAGAACCCACTTTTACGACAAAAAAATCAATTAGGGTGAATTGAAATCATCATATGGTGTTAATTGAATATAAAGTTGTAGTTATAATACTTACTTTGTGTGCAATTACACCCAGTGGCACTTTGCAATGTTTCATTTTTTGTTCCTCAATGAACCTTTTCCAAACCCTGCTCCCAATAAAATAAAAAAATAATTTAACCTTTAATAATTGTTGAGAGATCGGCGCCATTATATATATATGTTGTTATAGAGAAACTAAATTAATTACCCTTGTATAATATCTATCATGTCTTGATACTCCGTTTGCGGTTTTCTCAACGAGTCTAAGATTTTCAATCTACTATTGGCCATATCGATGACCATCAATATCCAGTGATTGCTGCATAAACATATATATATGTGTGTGTGTGTGAGGTAACTAGCTAGTAAGGAAATATTGATGTCCCATATATATGATCGACATTAATTACTTATAATAACACTCACTTGAAGTTGTAGGGGAAGAGTATCTCCTTCTGGTCACGTTGGTTCACTAAGAAATTCATGAGATTTCTCTCAGGTTGAGGCTTATAATCCTTCGGGGGGGGGGGGGTTAGGGTGTTTGTATATGACATACGGATCAACGAACCCAACATCATTATCCTTTCTCTTTCTAAGTTCTGTCATCTCATATCTGCATACATGAAAATTGTGAATATATATATTGTGAATATATAATAAAGAAATTGTGAATATAGTAGAAAATAATCACACTTATAGACAATAGCAGCTAATGAGACTTTTGTCGAGAGAGTCCAGGTGGCATAGTTGGTGTAATTCTAGAAGCTCGACATAGATAATGTCATTGCCACGGAAGTAAAGGTGGTTTCTAATTCCGATAGAAAGATAGATTTGTCCTGCATCAGACGCCGACATGTACCACCCGTTTAGCAGGTACATTTGCGTACCCAGTTCACCTAATTTCTCTAGATTGTATAGACTCTGGCCTGATACAAATTTCTTGTAAGGATCCACTTCCAGAGCAGATGGTCCTTCAGCGAGCACTTTGGCAAGGTTCAAACCAGTTTCCTCATAAAACCGAAGAAACGACTCATAGCCGCCTACCTCCGCCACTAAGTTTAAGATTGAACCATATTCGTTAGGAACGACAAAGGGGGGATTGATTGTTGTGTTTGTTGTTCGAGTTGTGCAACACCTTTCCCTACTCTCTTCTTTTTTTGCGCCGCCTCATATCACTTGGTGAGAGAGCGGTCATAGTCCGATATCGGTTGTTTCGTGGCGCTCTTAAGAGAATCCCGTTTTTTTGTTCCAACTTCTTTCTTAGCCGATATGGAGGTAGGAAGAAGTATGATTGCTTCGGGTTCTCCCTCGCTCGTCGTGCCTATTTTGCACCTTCAAAGAAATCTGTCACTTCTTTTTGTACTGCATCCTTTAATTCCTGTTCACTTTTCTCATAAGATAGTTTTTGGGGAATAACTGGATGAGTATTTGCCTTCTGCTTCTTTGCTGACGGGTAGGGCAATGGCTTCATTTGTGGGGTGGACCTCTTAGGGGCTGGCTTTCTTGGAGGCAGGGGAGGCGTTGGAGACCTCCTTGGAGGCAGTGCAGACTTTAGAGGCGGCAGAGGCGTTGGAGACCTCGGTGGAGGAGTTGTGGACTTCCTTGGAGGCGACGGAGGAGTTGGAGATGGTGGGGATGCAGTAGTGCCTTCGAAGGCGTCATCATTGCCCTGAGCACTATGATGGTTGGGAGAAGCAATAGCTGGACTTTGGTTGGTGGGGCCCTGCTTTATGAGTACAAAAAATAATGAGATATAAGTAAATGCTTATTATTAGTCATGCCCATAGAAAATTATCAAAAAATTGTTTTGTTAACTGTTGTCTGCACCTAATGTCTGCTGGCGGTGGAGCAGACGCCCTAGGGATAATGATGTAGCGCTTGCGCCATAGTATATATGCCTTCTCTGCTTCTCCAAGAGTCTTCTCTCCATCACCTCCAGGAATGTCAAGAGCTAGATCCTAATAACCTTTGCTCACTTTATCCACTGCGACCCTAGCATATCTAGGTTGTATTAGTGCTCCATGGATTCTTGGTGTCTTGGTAGGGTCTGGAGGAGTAAAAACACCGACAGCAACCTTAATTGTGTCATTCCCCCTTGAAACCTGTAGCTCAACTGATGTCATTAGAGTAGTGACATCATCCACGGGGAAGCGCAGCGCTGCGTCATCTTGCTTTGGTAGCTCAGTGGAAGCGCAACTGCTTTTCAACTGACTAGGGGGCTAATATTAACATTCATTCCTGGCTCTGATGCCTGCCTCTGGGCACTCATTGCTATCTGCACTTGCTTTCTGATTTCTTCTTGCATTCTTCCTTCCATTGCTTTTTCTCGCTCCTTTGCTTCAAGCACCATTTCCTCCAACATTGTCACCCGCGCTGCTTGCTCCTCCTTGCTTCTTTGGCGGCTTCAATAGGTTTCCCTGTCATTAGGGAAACCATGAACCCATGGAGTGTTGCATCCTAAGCCTCTGGTTCGGCCAGTGTGTTCAGCAGTCTCGATGGCATATGTCAGCTCATCCTTCTCTCTATTGGGCTTGAACACACCAATCTCTTTAGCTTCTATAGCAAAAGCCAATCGGCGTGCTGCTGTTTCAAGTTTTTGCCCATACACTACCAGGCCAGTCTGTGGGTTGAGTCTTGCCCCGAAAAACCAATTCTTCGAGCGTGGGGGCCACTTGGCTGATTCTAGTTTGATCCCCTTGGCAATAATGTCCGCTTCAATTTTTTGCCACTTCGGAATGGTAGTATCGTAGCCACCTGATCCCATGTCATGGTGGTATAGCTTTTTTCAGGCATTCTCTTGGTTCCTTCTCACCCATGCCTCACCCTCTGCTGATGTCTTGTACTCTACAAAATCATTCCAATAGGGCCTCTATTTCGAGATCGGGCCCGTAGCAGTATTGAAATTCGGCGTTTCGTTCTTCTTGATGTATGTGTTGTATAAGTGTTTCTTCCAAGTCTAGAATTGTGTGACCATCTTCTTCATAGCCCATGATCAAACTAGCTCCTTCAATTCATCATCATTGATATCATCATAATCATCCGCTTGCAACGTGAAATGGTCAAGGATATCATTCCAGAGCAAATTCTTGTCAACATCAGAGACAAAACTAACATCAGGCTCGTTGATCTTTTTCTTCCATTCATGGATACTGATCGGAATTATGTCCCTTACAAGGTACCCATAGTGTTCCATGAATTTCCTTTTATGTGGACCAAGTGGTTCGCCTGTCTCGATGTTGAATTCCGATATTATGTACCGGCCCTCCAGTGGTTTCTTTGGTCCTCAAACATTTTTGCTCTTCACCATTGTGGTCGCCGATCCAGAGGGCTACATATAAAAAAATAATAAATAAATATCTTTTGTACACAGAAATATAGATAATATTCACATATAATATATATTTAGTATATATACCTCGCCTGTATTTTCTTGCAAAACATTTTCTTGCTCATTTTCAAGAGCTAGGTATTGACTTCCATCATCAACATCCTGCTCACCAGCATTGGCAATAATATTCATCATTTCTTCCTCCATGTTGTCTCCCGGAGCAGCCATATCTAACAAATTTAACAAAATTTAAGTCACATATATAAACAAGTCATATATATACAATAAGTCATATACAAATTTATCTAAGTCACATATATATAAACAAGTCATATATGTAAACAAGTCATATATGTACAATAAGTCATAAACAAAATAAATCTAAGTCACATATATAAACAAGTCATATAAACAAGTCATTTATATAAACAATTCATATATGTAAACAATCATATATGTCAACAAGTCATATATGTAAACAAGTCATATAAACAACGAATTCGCCCTAGCGAGAATGACGAATTCGCCCTAGCGAGAACGACAATTCGCTCTAGCGAGAACGACAGGGCGAATTCGTCGTCGTTCTCGCTAGAGCGAACTATTGTTCTCGCTAGGGCGAATTCGTCGTTCTCGCTAGGGCGAATCATCGTTCTCGCTAGGGTATACAACAACGGGGCGGCGTTGCTCCACATATACAACAACAAGGCGGCGTTGCTCCGCATATACAACAACAGGGCGGCGTTGCTCTACATATACAACAATGGGGCGACGTTGCTCCGCATACAACACAACGAGGCTGCGTTGCTCCACATACAACACAACGAGGCGGCGTTGCTCCGCATACAACACAACGAAGCGGCGTTGCTCTGCATACAACACAACGATGGCGTTGCTCCACATACAACACAACGAGGCAGCGTTGCTCCGCATATACAACAACGGGGCGGCGTTGCTCCGCATATACAACAATAGGGCAACGTTGCTCCGCATACAACACAACGAGGCGGCGTTGCTCCGTATACAACACAACGAGGTGGCGTTGCTCTGCATACAACACAATGACGGTGTTGCTCCGCATACAACACAACGAGCCATTCCTCTGCATATATCACATACAAACACATATCGACATACGTAGGGGTCGGCGGTGATGGGCGTCCAGAGGCGGTGATGACAAGGCAGCGAGGGGCGTGGCCGGTGGCCGAGGCTGCTCCTCCTCCCTTCTCCTTCCTCCTCCCTTCTCCTTCTTCCTTCTCCCTTCTCCTTCTTCCTTCTCCCTTCTCTCCTCCACCTCCCTTCTCTCCTCTACTACCCTACGGCGGAGCGGGGCCAGGGCGGGGCCGGTCACGGTGGAGCGGGGCGGGGCCGGTTGTGGCAGAGCAGGGCCGACCGCAGCGGAGTAGGGCTAGGGCAGGGATGACCGTGGCGGAGCGGGGCCAGGGCGGGGACGGCCACGGCGGAGCGGGGCGGGGATGGCCGCGGCGGAGCGGGGCCGGGATGGCCACGGCAGAGCGGGGCTGGCCGCGACAGAGTGGGGCCGGGGCGAGGATGGCCCGCGGCGGAGCTGGGATGGGCCGGGGTGGTCGGGGGGTGGCGTGTCGGCGAGCGCATGACGTCGGGGCGGTGGGGCGCCGGTGCGCGTGCGGGCGCTCACGAGGTGCGGCGTCGGCGGCAGATCGAACAAGCGGCGACGATCTGTTAGGGCTTGGCTCGACAGTGGGGAGGAGGAAGAAGAGGGGCCGGGGCGGGCACAGAGGCTATATAAGGTTTAGGACCTTTAGTCCTAGGCGCCACCACCAGCCGGGACTAAAGGCTCTTTAGTCCCGTGCCCTTTTAACACCCGGGACTAAGGGTCACACCTTTAGTCCCGGCTGGTGGTGGCGCCCGGGACTAAAGGTTTTTGGCGGGCAGCCAAAATGCAGTTTCGCTGTCCACCAATTCATTAGGATTTTAATATATTTCTTTCTACACAAATGATAAAAGGATATTTAAAAAAAAATATAGATTCTATTTTGCTTTATTGCACACAGGAAAATTATGTGACCTAAAGTTTTAATTTTTTTAACAAGTTTTAAAACACAATATAGTGTTTAAATTACTATTTCGATAATGCAAAAATATAGTGTTTAATTAAATTCAGAAAAACTCTTGTGTTTTGACTGGAAATTTGTTTTCACGTCATTTGAACGTGACATAATCCCACCATCAAACATAAATTTGTTTTCACATCATTTCAACGTGACATAATCCCAACATCAAACATAAATTTGTTTTCACATCATTTCAACATGACATAATTCAACATCAAACATAAATTCACAATTATTAAATAATATCTCTAATACACACTATTGAACATCAATATATATATATCAAGCGGGCACAGTAATGAACTTCTTCTTGACGTATGTCCCTTGGTTATGATCACGCCGTAACCATGGAGTGTCCTCATCGTTTAGCTAGATGCTAGGGTCTTTGTTCACTGTGAAGGGTGAAATTCGGTCATCCTTTTCGTAATCTTCTGACATGTCTGACTTGTCTTTGATTCCAACGATGTTTCTTTTTCCTGAAAGAACTATGTGGCGCTTTGGCTCATCATTGATTGGGTGGTTGTCGTTTTTCCCTCTCTTCGGTTTTGTAGACATGTCCTTGACATAGAACACCTGAGTCACATCCTTCGCAAGGACAAACGGTTCGCCTTTGTACCCAATATTGTTGAGGTCCATTGTTGTCATTCCATACTGGTTGTCGACTGCTACGTCGCCTCCAGTTGTCTTTACCCACTGGCACTTGAACAAAGGTACCTTAAAATGAGATGCATAGTCTAGTTCCCATATCTCCTCTATGCGGCCATAGTATGTTTGCTTGTTCCCACTAGGGGCGGTGGCATCTATGCGGACACCACTGTTCTGGTTGGTGCTCCTTTTATCTTGTGCTACTGTGTAAAATGTATTCCCATTTATCTCGTACCCTTTGTATGTGAGGATATGCCACGATGGCTACCTAGCCAACAAATACAGCTCCTCATCAATACTCTCATCACCCTGACATTCTTTTCGCAACCAATCGCTGAAAGTTTCCATGTGCTAACGCGTAATCCATGCTTCAGACTTCCCTAAGAACTCAGATCAGAGGAGGTTCTTGTGTATCTTGATATACGGATCTACCAAGGAGGAGTTCTATAGAACTGTGTAGTGTGCTTTATTGAAATAATCATCACCCTTACCAATATATGTTTTCATCCCTAGTGTCCCCTTTCCACTTAGTCTCCCCTCATGTCGCAATTTAGGAACACCAATCGGGTTAATATTGGGAATGAAGTCAACATAGAACTCAATAACCTCCTCTGTTCCGTAGCCCTTGGCGATGCTTCCTTCTGGCCGAGCACGGTTGTGAATATATTTCTTCAGGATTCCCATAAACCTCTCAAAGGGGAACATGTTGTGTAGGAACACAGGATCGAGAATAGTAATCTCCTTGACCAGATGAACTAGGAGGTGTGTCATGATATCAAAGAAGGAAGGAGGGAACACCAACTCAAAGCTGACAAGACATTGAACCACATCATTCTGTAGTTTCGCTAGATCCGTTGGATCGATTGCCTTTTGAGAAATTGCATTGAGGAATGCACATAGCTTCACGGTGGCTAGACATACATTTGGCGGTAGAATTCCTCTTAATGCAACTGGAAGCAATTGAGTCATGAGCACGTGGCAGTCATGGGACTTTAAGTGTCCAAATTTCTTCTCTGGCACATTTATTATACCCTTTATATTCAAGGAGAATCCAGACGGTACCTTAATGCTATCTAGGCATTCAAACAAGTTGTCCTTCTCTTCTTTGCTAAGAGTGTAGCTGGTAGGACTTAAGTACTGGCGTCCATCATCTGTCTTCTCTAGATGCAGGTTGTCTCGTTCTTTCAAACACCGCAGGTCCTTGTCATGCTTCAATTGTGTCCTTAGGCTTCCCATACACGTCCATGAAGCCTAGCAGGTTCACACAAAGATTCTTCGTTAGGTGCATCACGTCGATCATGCTGCGGACCTCTAGGACTTGCCAATAGGGTAGCTCCCAAAATATGGACTTCTTCTTCCACATGGGTGCGTGACCGTTGGCGTCCTTCGAAATAGGTTGGCTGCTAGGATCCCTTTCCAAATATTACTTTCACATCATTGACCATATCGAGGACGTCCTCACCAGTTCGGTTGTGAGGCTTGGTCTGGTGGTCTGCCTTACCTTTAAAATGCTTGCCTTTCTTTCTTACGGGGTGATTTGCAGGAAGAAATCGTCGATGCCCAAGGTACATGACCTTATGACACTTTTTCAAGAATATACCTTTCATGTCACCGAAATAGTGCGTGCATGCATTATATCCCTTGTTTGATTGTCCTGAAAGATTACTTAGAGCTTGCCAATCATTGATTGTTACGAACAACAATGCTCGCAGGTCAAAGTGCTCCTGCTTGTGCTCATCCCACATGTGTACACCTGGCTTGTTCCACAAAAGTAGAAGTTCTTCAACTAGTGGCCTTAGGTACACATCGATGTCGTTGCCAGGTTGCTGTTGGGCCTTGGATGAGCACCAGCATCATAATAAACTTACGCTTCATGCATAACCAGGGAGGAAGATTGTAGATACATAGAGTAACAGGCCAAGTGTTGTGACTACTGCTCTGCTCCCCGAAAGGATTCATACCATTCGTACTTAAAGCAAACCTTAAGTTTCTTGCGTCACTTGCAAACTCGGGGAATTCTCTATCGATTGCTCTCCACTAGGACCCATCAGCAGGGTGTCTCAACATATTGTCTACCTTATGGTCTTCTTTGTGCCATCGCAACAACTTTGCATGGTCTCTGTTTCTAAAAAGATGTTTCAAGCTGTGGTATTATAGGAGCATACCACATAACCTTGGTAGGGATTTTCTTCTTGGGACGTTCGCCCTCAACATCACCAGGGTCATCTCGCCTGATCTTATACCGCGACGCGTGACATACAGGGCATGCATCCAACTTCTCGTACTCTATGCCACGGTAGAGGATGCAGTCATTAGGACATGCATGTATCTTCTGGACTTTCTAATCCTAAAGGGCAGACTACCTGTTTTGCTTCGTACGTAGTGCTGGGCAATTCGTTATCCTTCGGAAGCATCTTCTTTTGGATTTTTAGTAACTCACGAATCCCTTGTCAGATACACCATTCTTTGTCTTCCATTGCAGCAATTCCAATGTGGTACCTAACTTTTTCTGCCCCGCATCACAAGTTGGGTATAGCAATTTCTTGTGATCCTCTAGCATGCGGTCGAACTTGATCTTCTCCTTTTCACTTTCGCATTCTCTTTGTGCGTCACGAATGGCCTGACCAAGATCGTCAGCGGGCTCCTCCTCTGCCCCTACCTCTTCTTCAGCGGGCTTCTCCTCTGCCCCCACCTCTTCTTCAGCAGGGCTTCTCCTTTGCCCCCACCTCTTCTTCAGCTTCCCCCATTGCAGTATCATTGAAGGCACCATATTCAGCAAAAATGTCATCATCGCCCCATTGTTCTTCTTCACCTTCTTCCATTACAACTTCGGTTTCTCCGTGCTTCGTCCAACAAATATAGTTTGGCATGAAACCCGACTTGAACAAGTGTGAATGAAGAGTCTTTGAGTTAGCATATTCCATCGTATTCTTACATACGGCACATGGGCAGCACATGAAACCTATCGCGTTTGTTTGCCTCGGCCGCACGTAACAAAGAATGCACGCCGTCCATGAACTCTTGGGAGCGACGATCAGCATTGTACATCCAATGCCGACTCATCTGCATTACATGACATAAATACCGTATTAAAACCTAGAACATAATTAGTTAATTATACAACATGCATACCACCACAAAAGCTATAAATTTAAGAAAGCCTCGCTACAATGTAGACAATCCCAACTACCACTAAAAACACTAAAGCTAAAATGCACTTCAGCAGCACAAGGATTTCGCGACCAATCCCAACTAAAACAGACAGATCCCCCATTTGTTCAACATCTTTGGGCTTCTTCGGCTGGATCACTGCCTCATTAGCCGCCATATCTGCCTAGTTGTGCAAGATATTTTTGCACGAGTTCAACATACTCTTCCTCCCAGTAGAAGCCTGAACATCCAGTGCCATCCCACTGAAATTAAAACAGAAAATTAGAACTTTAATCACAACCATCATGAAAATAGGTATAAACTAACCATAGTCATTAAATACGATAAAATAACTCACATTGCGATCCGGACACTTGTAGAAAATGCGACCCTTGTTGGGACCCTCCTTCTTCACTCGGTACTCCATCACAATCTTCGTCTCATCACAACACTTGCCGCATGCAATGAGTGGGAGGCCCGGCCTAAGTCGCTTTGGAAACCCATGAGAGGCCGAGGACCCGGAAGCAGTTGCCATCTACTCTCTATACTCATTTTTTAATACACTATAAATTTCTCATTTTATAAACAAATAAAATTAAAAAAACTCTAAAATTCTCTATATCTCTAAACAATGAAGTGTGCTATGCATGCTACAAATGAACGGTGAATACTAGTTTTTAATAGCTACTTTAACCTTCCTTCATGTAAATATGCAAGCTTGAAGTGATTTTGAGCTCAAATTGCTTACAAATGAAAAAAACCACAATAAAGAACCATATATATAGTGAACAAAATGAGATAAGACAATGGTGAAACATGAGAGTATGAAGTTGGTAACCTTTAGAACCGAAGAATCGACGGAGGAATCAAAGAAATCGATGGAGGAATCGAAGAATGGATGGAGAAAGAGCAAGAACACTGCTTAAATTTGAACTTAAGCTCTCGGGCGGGCTCGGGGAGGAAGAAGACGGCCAGCAGGATTTATAGCTCAAAAACATGTTTCAATAAATAACCATCCGTACTAGTTGACCTTGCTTACGTGATCATCTCGGCGAGCATTTCTCCACCGGACGGCACCGTACTTGGTCAAGGAAGAGCTCCGATTCTACGAGGAAGGGAACACGGTCTTCCACGACCGTTGCCGCTCTCCCTCGTAGAATCAAAGCTCCTCCTTGATGTCCGTTACCGCTCGGCAGAGAACATGCTCGCCGAGCTGAACACGGTCCGCAAGTTCAACTAGTACGGATTTTCTATAATTTTCTAACTATTTTCTAAGTTTTTCATTTCATAAAAAGTTAAAATAAAATGTTTAGTCACGGAGTCCATAGAAATGACCATATTTTGACCTAGCAACGCATTGTCAATTGTCATTGCGTTGCATTGCACCCCTGGACCGGACTCCGGACAATAAAATACTATGGTCGATCGATGCCGTTCTTTGTTGTACAGTCGCACGGCGACGGCCGACGGACCCGTTCAACCACCAAATCTGTCAGGCCCGGCTGTTCGGGCATATCATCAAAAGAGAACAGATTTGCTTCCTATTGCACGGCCTTGCATTGCATCTGTCATACCAGTCGGAGGCACTAGTCCCTATACTCATTTTTAATACACTATAAATTTCTCATTTTATAAACAAATAAAATTAAAAAAACTCTAAAATTCTCTATATCTCTAAACAATGAAGTGTGCTATGCATGCTACAAATGAACGGTGAATACTAGTTTTTAATAGCTACTTTAACCTTCCTTCATGTAAATATGCAAGCTTGAAGTGATTTTGAGCTCAAATTGCTTACAAATGAAAAAAACCACAATAAAGAACCATATATATATAGTGAACAAAATGAGATAAGACAATGGTGAAACATGAGAGTATGAAGTTGGTAACCTTTAGAACCGAAGAATCGACGGAGGAATCGAAGAAATCGATGGAGGAATCGAAGAATGGATGGAGAAAGAGCAAGAACACTGCTTAAATTTGAACTGAAGCTCTCGGGCGGGCTCGGGGAGGAAGAAGACGGCCAGCAGGATTTATAGGGGGGACCTTTAGTCCCTGGTTGGTGGATCCAACTAGGACTAAAGGTCACTTTCTAGTCCCGGGCCACGCCACTAGCCGGGACAAGAGATTTACTCCCGGTTGGAGCCACCAACCGGGAAGTAAAGGTCGACCTTTAGTCCCGGTTGGTGGCTCCAACCGGGACTAAAGGTCCCCTGCCACAATGGCCTGGTGCAGGAGCCATTGGGCAGGGACCTTTAGTCCCGATTGGAGCCACCAACCGGGACTAAAGGTCTCTCTAGTCCCGGGCGCAATATTTCCCGGGACTAGAGCCTGGTTTGGCCCCTGGATCAAAGGTCTATTCTCTACTAGTGGCTAGAGTACAGTGAAAAGGTGGATAAATGTTTCTGTTTATATTGCTACTTATTTAGAGATTCTAATGAGGGCCAAGGTGGAAATGATGCATTTGTGAAAAATGGTTGGGATGGCTTTAACAAAAAGGACATGCTTCGAGATCATGTAGGCACCCAACCTAATAGTTTTCATAACACAGCAAGTAAAAGATCCTCATTACAAACTTTCAGAATATGGATGACCGTACTCATAGTGTGAAATTATAAGAGGTAACCACTATTGTAAAGAGTTTTTTTGTCTTATTATAACATTGTTAATTTCACTCCTCTATATGAATCCTTGATTTTTGTAGTATTTCATCATTATAAATAATTATGACTATGTTTTGCATGTATCGCAGTGTTATAAATTTCTATCATGAGTCTGGGCTGACCCCGATCACAATTTTTTCTAGATTCGCCACTGCTCACCGGACATGTTGATATTGCTCCAATAGTCCAATGAGCCAAGAGGATTAGAGGCAAGAGGCTTGAACATCAGTACGTCATGTCGGTGCCCAGTCACCGGCAAGCAGGCAGCAACAGCAAGATGCGGCGAGCCGGCGATGCTTGCCATTGCAGGCTGCAGCGCCGCCGTGAGGGGGGGCAAGGGCAAAAGAAGAAGACGATGAGTTGAATTGCCAGATCGGAAAGACCAAGAGTCAGGCCGGTGTGCCTATAGGAAGAGTGATCGACGGCAAGTAGCCAGCAGGTGATTTCTGGGCTTCTTAGCTTGTGCTGTTTATTGGGCGCTTCATCCACGAAGTGGGCTTTACGGCTTGCTGCCCTTTGCTCTTTACCAATATGTATTTCCTTGGACTGGGCTGATTAGTTGCTGGGGTCAACATTTGATTTCACTGGGGTCCATCACGGTGAGATTACATGGGGTATCACAGGCTCTACTAGCCCTGGGCAAATTTAACCGAGAACCAAGAACCGTAACCGAAACTGAAAGAACCGGAACTGAAAAATTCGGTTCCTTATTCGGTTCCTGATATTGAGAAACCGAAATAACCGAAGAAAATTTGGTTCCTACTCTTGGTTAACCGAATTAACTAAAAGAACCGAATTACATGAATTATACTTCACTTACTTGTATTTTGTAGTATTATGTTTGGTTTATGTGTAGTGTTTTATATTTGAACTTGTGTTACTATATTGCTATTGTTTTCTTATATATTATTATTATTAATAATGAATATAGTGTTGCATAAATTTGCCTTAGAACAAGTATATTTATTATTGTCTTGAGGTCTTCGGAAAAATTTCGGTTAGTTCGATTAGAACCGGAACCGAACCGAAATGACCGAGAACCAAAATGCTCGGTTCCTAAAATTTTTTGGAACCGATCGGTTCCTGTTTTCTAGGAACCGAATTTCATCAATAACCAAGGGAACCAAACCGAAACTGAACCGAGAACCGAACGCCCACCCTGAGGCTCTACGGAAGTCTTCGGGGTCGGTGGACCCCGACGCTTCACTATAGATCCGCCCGTGATCTATACTATAAAGGAGTGAAAGAATTGAAAAATCATTGTCACCTAAAAAATTTCCTACCCACCTTAGATTGATAGGTGGACCCGCGAGGGAAGGATGTTAGGAACGTATGAAACAAGTGTGTTTCACGTTGTGGACAACTCCTTCTCGATGTTTTTGTTACCCACGAAAATTTTACCCACCCGCGTGTACCCGCACCCGCCCCCACGCACCTTTCTACGGTTTCTTTCCCCTCCCGATGCCTCCACAAAGCCACGCCACCAACCGCTGCCTCCCCGCATGTCGATCCCCTCCCTGTCCGCTCGCTCCCTCTCGCCTCCCCGGTCCAAATCCGATCCCCGTCCGCTCGCACCTACACCCACCCCCAATGCGCCGTCGTCTTCCCCACCACGCAAGCCCGATGTGCTACCGCCCACTTCACGCGAACGCAGGCGGACGAAGGATGTTGAGGCGTGTGGCGACGTGCCGGTGGAGGTCCCATAGGAGACGCAACTTGCACTCATGGCATGCCGCCGGCGATGATCCTTGCCGTCATCTCGATCCTCACCGCCACTACGCCAACGCAGAGCCCCGCTGCCATCTCAATCCTCGCCGAGGCCGGGCAAGAGTCAGCCGAAGCTAGCAAGACACACGGGGCCCTCCCCCCCCCAGATCCGGCTTCCGAGCCCCGCTGCCATCTTGCGTTTGCTAGGTTGCTCCTGGTCATGGACATTGGGTGGGAGGCAGCGGAAGCCGGTAGGGCACACGTGGCCCTTCCCTATTTGGCTCACTCACATCTGCGTCGGATCTGCCTGCATCGGTGTCGCTATGACGGCCTGTGGGTCGCCCGCATCGGTGTTTCTATGATGGCGAGATATGCATCTCTAGTTACTGCAACACCATATTGTCTCTAGTATGATCTTTCTCTTGCTTGATCTTAATGCACTATTTTTTCAATGGTTTCAATACCTCTCAAATTCTAAATACCCAGTACTCCTTGTTTTTTGGGCTTGGTTCTATAGTCATTGTAAGGAAAATAGACCCTAGGCCCATTTACATTGGATTTTGGTGTTTGATGACCAACACAACCAAATTGGACTAATGAATTTGCAAGTGATTGTTTTGTAGTCCAATAGGGTGCAAGACGTGACTTGGATGAAGGCGACATGATGATACGATGATCAACACCACAAACAAGACCTTAGAAGCACAAGAGAAGACCCAAGATATCAAGCAAAGTCCGAGCACGAAGATAGAAACCAAGCTGGATGCAAGATCACGAAGAAACGAGCTCATAGAGGTGACCAGACGCTGGACCGGATGCTGGGAGAAAGCGACCGGATGCTCCGATCAAGAGGCTCGGCAACTACAGGGGCGACCGGACGCTGGCGACAAATCGACTAGATGTAGGACTGCAGCGTCCGATCGAGTACAGAAAGGTTCCAGGGTGGTGAAATTGCGACCAGACGCGTCCGGTGGCATATGACCGGATGCTAGCAGCGTCCGATCAATTGTTCCTGGCTCTAACGGTCGGGACGACTGGACGCGTCCGGTCAGGACGTGATCAACGTCCGGTCAGTAGTAGAAAAGTAGGATTTCGACCCCAACGGCTACTTTCTTAGTGGGGCTTATAAATAGAGCCCCCAACCGGCCATTTGAAGAGAGTGGAGCTGAGGAAACATATCAAGGGTGTTGATATATCATTTTAGTGATCTCCACTTGCATAGTGCTTAGTGATTCATTAGGTGATTAGCGTAGGTTCTTTGCGAAGTGCTTAGGTTGATTAGACCGCCGCTTATGCGCTTGCTCTAGGTTTAGGCCTAGTGTTTAGTGAGGTTTGCATACCTCTTACCGCTCGGTGCTTGCACGCACCATTGTTGTACATTGGAGGGGCTTGTAGTCTTACGAGATCACACCAATCGCGGTTGTGGTGTGGCCGCCACTGTGTATCGGAGGGAACAAGGCCGGCAGTGTTTCGGCCAAAAGCTTGATAGTGAAGACGACGAGAAGCATCCGGGAAAGGCTTGCCGGAAGGCACGTCTGAGTCCCACTTGCGCATGGGGAAGGCCTGAGGCTATCCACGGAGTTACCCGACCGGGAGCTTGGCCCTTGCGAGGGATTCCTTGCGAGGGGCTCCAACGAGGACTAGAGGGAAGCTTGCGTGCTTCTCGATACCTCGGTAAAAATACTGGAGTCGTTAACGGGAATTTACATATCTCTACCTTGCTCTTTAGCTTCCGCATTTACATTGATTGTATTACTCCTTTTGCGGTAGAGATGACAACACACTAGCAAAACCGTAGTTGCACATTTAGATAGTTTATCTTTTGCGTAGGTTTTGCTAAGGTTAGAAAAAGAGGTCATAGTTTAGAGTTAGATTTTTTAAGTCACCTAATTCACCCCCCCCCCCCCCCCCCCCCGCTTCTTAGGCGTCACGGTCCCCTACAGTCATACGTGGATATTCCCAGAAGAGTTTCTCTTGATGTTCACACGTTCCCTGGTTGACGTGCGGCTCATTTGTGCAGTAACCTTCACCAAGCCTATTTTTGGTTTGCTTTTGTACCAAGACATTTATGATTTGGAGATTACTGGAATTGAAGCATCGCACTGACTTTGGTGGTTGATTGGGTGTTAGATGGGAGGCAAATTAAACAACATAAGTGACAGAACATGAACCTAAGAGACTAAGATACATATACATTTGTAGAAAAAATTGGATATATCTTTCAGATGCTTGGTAAACTGTTATATATAGCTGCACATGAAACTGGAACAAAATAGATGGTGTCTTGCTCCAAATTAACTGAAAAAGAAGTTCCTCAAACTATTCTTCTAAGTTCTTCGTACAATTCATACTGGCTTACTGTACTTGGAGATAAGATGTACAATAATGTTTTTAACAAGAACAAAAGAATCTGACTCCCATATCCAAGAGTTAAGATATGTCCTCTGAAACTTTCTTGTGTCCGCCTACTTGGAACTCATGACCCATCAAAGTCATGCTAAGTCTCAAACCATCTCAATACATTTTCAGTCTAGTGGGTTAGTTTCATCTCACTTTGCAAAGTTAGAAAAACATGGTTTCAGTTTTCAAATATGATTGTTACTAATTTGTTCTCACTTGTGACTAATAAAATCACAGGAAGTTACTCTCAGTTTCAGTGTTACATCATATTAAACATTTTCTATGAAAACATGGGATGCTATGTCTAAAATCTAATATTTTGATCAGTAATCTTTATTTAATCATTTTGTATTTGGACAATCTTGACATAGCTCCCACAGCTGGAAAAAATGGGTAATATTTGTTTTATTTGTCATAGAATTGTATGGATCCTGATGTATATATTTAACCTTGACAGTCAACAAGAAAACATGAAGTAGAGAGGAGCGCCTCACTGAGGATTGTTCAGGTTCCAATTTATAAAACGATTGTTGTTCTTCATCCTTTGTCGTTGTCTTATGGTCATTGACAAAAAGTTTCTGGAAGTGACTTTGTAGTTGCATTGCTAATGCTTTGCTTTTGTGTCTATATCAACTTTTCCAGGCCAGAAAGAAACTTGAAGAGGCTTTCCTGCAGTTATCTTTCTTCTGCTGTCTCTTTTTTTGCTGCTGTTATTCAGGCTTCTAAATTTTTTAATTTGATTTATGGCTAATTTTTGAGTTACTACAGGCTTTGTGTTATGTGCCTGTTGTTTATCTACATATTCCAATATAAGGGGCAGAGGGCTTCATGCGTTGGGTCCACTTTATTAGACCGATGCAAGTAGAGGCCACTTTCTTCTGCAGAGGAAGGACAAAGAAAGGACATGGAAAGACAGGTAGCAGGATGAAGCATAGTTCTTGTGAAAGAAAGTTACCCTTCTAGTTATGGGATTGGATTTTGGTATGAATGTAAATATGGTGTTGGTGCTTAGCAACCAACTCTTGTTGTAAATGCATAATTTATTTCTACCTGAATTCTTGTCGTCTATTACATGAATTGAGCAGCCAACTCTGCAAATACACATTTCTATTACTATCTGAATTCTTATTATCTATTATATGAATTCTCTTAAATGTGCATTATTATTTCTTCAAATTTTTACTGTAATTCCTCCTTTATGAATGAACTTTTCTATGAACACGTGCGTGCAGCATGTACCTATCCATTAGTTTTATTAAACTTGCTTTAGAATTCATGCAGTTTTTAGAAAGAAAAGAGTACCACACTGGACCATTTCTCTCTAAGCAAACATTATGCATCGTTCTGCTGTCTGTCACTGCTAGCTTGCAAAAGATGAAACTGGTGGCAGGCTTAAAAGGAGAAGAAAACAATAAACGTGCTATGATTGACAGCGGGCAGGAGCATGTGCTGTGGTTTGCAATTGGTTGTTCCTGACACGACGAATAAGCTCAATTCAAAAAACATGGCACCAGTGGCTGGCTTCTGTTGGATCGGTTTCTCCTACACTAGATACGGGCTCGGATGACTGGACGGGCCTGAAAAGGTACAAACACTAAATATTTTAAATAATTTGACTTACTCCCTCCATTTCAAATTATAAGAGCATCTCTGAGAGTCTTTCTAAATTCACTCTCTGAATCATCGTTTCGAAAGCCATTTGAGTGAAAAATCGTTTTCTGTAACATTATACTCTCCAATAGCCTTTTCTATATACTAGCGGGTAACCCCACGCTTCGCGCACTGACAATCTATACGATATGCAACGCAACGGACTTACATGCAGTGGCAAACGCGGTATATAGTTGAGTCGATTACAACGCAAACATAACATTCAGTTGTCTCGCAGGATGGGGTAAATTATGTAGCACTTAAAGACCAAAAGAAATGTCAAATGTAACAGTATTTAAACAGTTTACAAATAGTGGCATGCTTTATTCATGGGGAACTGGGCTACAAAAGTTATAAGAATCTGTGGTGCTTGATGGTACTAAGCTTGCATATGTGGTGGAAAAAAGAACAGAAATCTGCTGTAGTTTCCACTCCAAGCAAGTAATCCCTGTGTACATATCCAAAGCAGGTTTAAAACCTGATGTTAAAAGTAAAGGAGGGTAACAAATAGAGTATTCTATTGGTAGAAGGGTTTTTGGGTGCGGGTGGGATGGGGATTATTACTTGATAACATAAGGGCGGTGCAGTGCCATGGATCGTGGAGGCAATTGGGTTGTATGTACAGGGCACAAAACCTGTGCGGCCTTTACTATGATGATGGCGTCTAAAACAGGAGTGGAGTTCCATTTGGACACTGGAAATTACTTTAGCTTCTACTTAATTTATGTGTTTCAGAACTATGATGTCGTGGTTCCAGGCTTTGTAACATTCTCACGTTTGGAAACTGAGAAGAAGCGATTTCGACATTCGAAAGGCATGGCAAAAAATAGTTACCTGTCGCCTTGTAGGTTGAGTGTTCGTGGTAGTCCTATAGAACCAAATAGACTGAGGCCCTAGTGAAAATATCTTAGAAACAGGTAAGGTCTTTCAGCCGTAGTGATAATATATTATATGACAATAACAATCATACAAATTAGAACATGCAAATCAACAAAATTAATAAACATATAAACACAAAGTGTAAGGAACAGATTTAAATGGTAACTATGGTAATAGCTGAGCATTTTTTTATTATTTTTTGAAATTCGATGGCTCCATAAATAAGAACATGCATATAAGCAAGCTCAAATTGAACATAAGCATAACCCAATGGAAGGCTGAAAATGTTGGGACAAAATTATACATTTTATCAGGAGTGCATCTATCAAGGTAACAAACCTTGGACCCAATGGAAGGCTGAAAATGTTGGGACAAAATTATACATTTTATCAGGAGTGCATCTATCAAGGTAACAAACCTTGGAGGTAGAGTCAGAGAGGCAATATGCAGGCACACCTAATTGTTTATTAATCTTTGAAAGGAAATAACAGATTTTACGATCCGTAGCTGCTGAATCGTTCTGATGGATCACAACAAACATATTACATGTTGATTATTCTAGTGTCTCAAAGAAAAATTACCCAGCAATTTGGCTAACTGAGCACATCAATCCATTGAGCCAATTTCATCTTCGGCTGGACCAATTTGAGTCCATAGGCACTGTGGATATGGTGCAAAGCACTGAACTCATCATAGAGTCCATAGGCATTATAGAGAGATATTCACATGTAGTGACATTATCTGACAAAGAAGTGCAAAGTAGCAGTGCACGAATAGTGGCGAATCGGCAAAATAAAACAAAAGGATTTGCTCTGAAACATAGGTGTACGCAGCTGTAGTAGCACCTTTCTCTTATCAGTGTCCCAATGTATGGCAGGGCTACATGATGTTCAGTAAAAGAAAAGGAATTTTACTTTCTTGCAGCAGCAGTGTACTTCAAAAATAGAAGAAGCCTATCCAAACTAATGAGTCCAAATTAAAGGCACTCTGTAAATTTAGGCATACTTCATAAGATGGACTGAATATAACTTGAGAATCAGATAATTGACCCCAATATGATGTAATGATGAATTATTTCCTGATGACATATTTTTCGGCATAACTGGAAACGAAAGCATCAATAAAGGCAGCAACAGCGCCACTACAATCTCATCTTGTCCGGGATAGAATCTAATTTTCATCGTACTGAATTCCACTTACTGGTATTAAGCAAGCGACACTAGTAGAGAACAGACCTTTGATCCAAGGGCCAAACCCGGCTCTAGTCTCGGGAAATATTGCACCCTAGACTAGAGAAACCTTTAGTCCCGGTTGGTGGCTCCAACCGGGACTAAAGGTCCCTGCCCAACGGATCCTGCGCCAGGCCGTTGTGGCAGGGGACCTTTAGTCCCGGTTGGAGCCACCAACCGGGACTAAAGGTCGACCTTTACTCCCGGTTGGTGGCTCCAACCGGGAGTAAATCTCTTGTCCCGCCTAGTGGCGTGGCCCGGGACTGGAAAGTGACCTTTAGTCCTGGTTGGATCACCAACCGGGACTAAAGGCCCCCCTATAAATCCTGTTGGCCATCTTCTTCCTCCCCGTGCCCGCCCGAGAGCTTCAGTTCAAATTTAAGCAGTGTTCTTGCTCTTTCTCCATCCATTCTTTGATTCCTCCATCTATTTCTTCGATTCCTCCATCGATTCTTCGGTTCTAAAGGTTACCAACTTCATACTCTCATGTTTCACCATTGTCTTATCTCATTTTGTTCACTATATATATATGGTTCTTTATTGTGGTTTTTTTCATTTGTAAGCAATTTGAGCTCAAAATCACTTCAAGCTTGCATATTTACATGAAGGAAGGTTAAAGTAGCTATTAAAAACTAGTATTCACCGTTCATTTGTAGCATGCATAGCACACTTCATTGTTTAGAGATATAGAGAATTTTAGAGTTTTTTTAATTTTATTTGTTTATAAAATGAGAAATTTATAGTGTATTAAAAAATGAGTATAGGGACTAGTGCTTCCGACTGGTATGACAGATGCAATGCAAGGCCGTGCAATAGGAAGCAAATCCGTTCTCTTTTGATGATACGCCTGAACAGCCGGGCCTGACAGATTTGGTGGTTGAACGGGTCCAGAACAGAGGAGGTCATTGAGTTCTGTGTTGACTTCATTCCCGATATTAACCCGATTGGTGTTCCTGAATCGCGACACGAGGGGAGACTAAGTGGAAAGGGGACACTAGGGAAGAAAATTAATATTAGTAAGGGTGATGATTATTTCAATAAAGCACACTACACAGTTCTACAGAACTCCTCCTTGGTAGATTTGTATATCGAGACACACAAGAACCTCCTCCGATCTGAGTTCTCAGGGAAGTCTGAAGCATGGATTACGCGTTAGCACATGGAAACATTCAGCGACTGGTTGCGAAAAGAATGTCAGGGTGATGAGAGTATTGATGAGGAGCTGTATTTGTTGGCTAGGCAGCCATCGTGGCATATCCTCACATACAAAGGGTATGAGATAAATGGGAATACATTTTACACAGTAGCACAAGATAAAAGGAGCACCAACCAGAACAGTGGTGTCCGCATAGATGCCACCGACCCTAGTGGGAACAAGCAAACACACTATGGCCGCATAGAGGAGATATGGGAACTAAACTATGCATCTCATTTTAAGGTACCTTTGTTCAAGTGCCAGTGGGTAAAGACGACTAGAGGCGGCGTAGCAGTTGACAACCAGTATGGAATCACAACAGTGGACCTCAACAATATTGGGTACAAAGGCGAACCGTTTGTCCTTGCGAAGGATATGACTCAGGTGTTCTATGTCAAGGACATGTCTACAAAACCGAAGAGAGGAAAAAACGACAACCACCCAATCAATGATGAGCCAAAGCGCCACATAGTTCTTTCAGGAAAAAGAAACATCGTCGGAATCGAAGACAAGTCAGACATGTCAGAAGATTATGAAAAGGACGACCGAATTTCACCCTTCACAGTGAACAAAGACCCTAGCATCCAGCTAAACAATGAGGACACTCCATGGTTATGGCGCGATCATAACCAAGGGACATACATCAAGAAGAAGTTCATTACTGTGCCCGCTTAATATATATATTGATGTTCAATAGTGTGTATTAGAGATATTATGTAATAATTGTGAATTTATGTTTGATGTTGAATTATGTCACGTTGAAATGATGTGAAAACAAATTTATGTTTGATGTTGAGATTATGTCACGTTGAAATGATGTGAAAACAAATTTATGTTTGATGGTGGGATTATGTCACGTTCAAATGATGTGAAAACAGATTTCCACTCGAAACACAAGAGTTTTTCTGAATTTAATTAAACACTATATTTTTGCATTATCAAAATAGTAATTTAAACACTATATTGTGTTTTAAAACTTGTTAAAAAAATTAAAACTTTAGGTCACATAATTTTCCTGTGTGCAATAAAGCAAAATAGAATCTTTTTTAAAAATATTTTTATGTCTTTTATTTAATTTTCTGTGCAATTAACTATCCTATCATTTGTGTAAAAAGAAATATATTAAAATCTTAATGAATTGGCAGGCAGCGAAACTGTAGTTCGGCTGCCCGCCAAAAACCTTTAGTCCCGGACGCCACCACCAGCAGGGACTAAAGGTTACCTTTAGTCCCAGGCGCCACCACCAGCCGGGACTAAAGGTGTGACCTTTAGTCCCGGGCGTTAAAAGGGCTTGGGACTAAAGGGCCTTTAGTCCCGGCTGGTGGTGGCGCCCGGGACTAAAGGTCCTCTCCCTTATATAGCCTCTGCGCCCGCCTCGGTCCCTCTTCTTCCTCCTCCCCACTATCGAGCCAAGCCCTAACAAACTGCCGCCGCTCGTCCGATCCGCCGCCGACGCCGCACCTCGCGAGCGCCCGCACGCGCACCGGTGCACCACCGCCCCGACGTCGCGCGCTCGCCGACGCGCCGCCCCCCGACCACCCTGGCCCGTCCCCGCTCCGCTATGGGCTATCCCCGCTACGCCGCGGCCGTCCCCGCCCTAGCCCCGCTCCGCCGCGGCCGGCCCCAACCCGGCCCCGCTCCGCCGCGGCCGGCCCCACTCTGCCGTGACCGTCCCGGCCCCGCTCCGCCGCGGCAGTCCCCACCCCGGCCCCGCTCTGCCATAGGGCAGTAGAGGAGAGAAGGGAGGTGGAGGAGAGAAGGGAGAAGGAAGAAGGAGAAGGGAGGAGAAGGAGAAGGGAGAAGGAAGAAGGAGAAGGGAGGAGGAAGGAGAAGGGAGGAGGAGGAGCCTCAGCCGCCGGCCACTCGCCTCGCCGCCTCGTCATCACCGCCTCTGGACACCCATCACCGCCGACCCCTATGTATGTCGATCGTCTTCACCGACCCCTACGTACGTCGATATGTGTTTGTATGAGATATATGCAGAAGAACGCCTCGTTGTGTTGTATGCGGAGCAACGTCGTCGTTGTGTTGTATGCGGAGCAATGCCGCTTTGTTGTGTTGTATGCGGAGCAACGCCGCCTCATTGTGTTGTATGTGGAGCAACACCGCCTTGTTCTGTTGTATGCGGAGCAACGCTGCCTCATTGTGTTGTATGCGGAGCAACGTCGCCCCGTTGTTGTATATGCGGAGCAACGCCGCCCCAATGTTGTATATGCGGAGCAACGCCGCCTCGTTGTGTTGTATGCGGAGCAACGCCGTCGTTGTGTTTTATGCGGAGCAACGCCGCTTCGTTGTGTTGTATGCGGAGCAACGCTGCCTCGTTGTGTTGTATGCGGAGCAACGCTGCCTCATTGTGTTTTATGCGGAGCAACGTCGCCCCGTTGTTGTATATGCAGAGCAACGCCGCCCTGTTGTTGTATATGCGGAGCAACGCCGCCCCGTTGTTGTATATGCAGAGCAACACCGCCCCATTGTTGTATACCCTAGCGAGAACAACGATTCACCCTAGCGAGAATGACGATTCGCCCTAGCGAGAATGATGATTCGCCCTAGCGAGAATGACAATTCGCTCTAGCAAGAACGATGAATTCGCCCTAGCGTTGTCGTTCTCGCTAGGGCGAAGCAATGCCGTCATTGGGTTGTATGCGGAGCAATGCCGCCTCATTGTGTTGTATGCGGAGCAACGCCGCCTTGTTGTGTTGTATGCGGAGCAATGTCGCCCCGTTGTTGTATATGCAGAGCAACGCCGCCTCGTTGTTGTATATGTGGAGCAACGCCGCCTCGTTGTGTTGTATGCAGAGCAACGCCGTCGTTGTGTTGTATGCGGAGCAACGCCGCTTCGTTGTGTTGTATGCGGAGCAACGCTGCCTTGTTGTGTTGTATGCGGAGCAACGTTGCCTCGTTGTGTTGTATGCGGAGCAACGCCGCCCCGTTGTTGTATATGCAGAGCAACGCCGCCCCGTTGTTGTATATGTGGAGCAACACCGCCCCGTTGTTGTATATGCGGAGCAACGCCGCCCCGTTGTTGTATACCCTAGCGAGAACGACGATTTGCCCTAGCGAGAACGACGAATTCGCCCTAGCGAGAACGACAATTCGCTCTAGCGAGAACGACGACGAATTCGCCCTGTCGTTCTCGCTAGAGCGAATTGTCGTTCTCGCTAGGGCGAATTCATCGTTCTCGCTAGGGCGAATTCGTCGTTGATATGACTTGTTTACATATATGACTTGTTCATATATATGACTTGTTTATATGACTTGTTTACATATATGACTTGTTTACATATATGACTTGTTGACACATATGATTGTTTACATATATGAATTGTTTATATATATGACTTGTTTATATATGTGACTTAGATTTATTTTGTTTATGACTTATTGTACATATATGACTTGTTTATATATATATATGACTTAGATAAATTTGTATATGACTTATTGTATATATATGACTTGTTTATATATGTGACTTAAATTTTGTTAAATTTGTTAGATATGGCTGCCCCGGGAGACAACATGGAGGAAGAAATGATGAATATTATTGCCAATGCTGGTGAGCAGGATGTTGATGACGGAAGTTAATACCTAGCTCTTGAAAATGAGCAAGAAAATGTTTTGCAAGAAAATACAGGCGAGGTATATATACTAAATATATATTATATGTGAATATTGTATATATTTTTGTGTACAAAATATATTTATTTATTATTTTTTATATGTAGCCCTCTGGATCGGCGACCACAACGGTGAAGGCACGGGTGAGAAGGAACCAATAGAATGCCCAAAAAAAGGTATACCACCATGACATGGGATCAGGTGGCTACGATACTGCCATTCCGAAGTGGCAAAAAATGGAAGCGGACATTATTGCCAAGGGAATTGAACCAGAATCAGCCAAGTGGCCCCCACGCTCGAAGAATTGGTTTTTTGGTCATTGGGGAAGACTCGGCCCACAGACCGGCCTGGCAGTGTATGGGCAAAAACTTGAAACAGCAGCACATCGATTGGCTTTTGCTATAGAAGCTAAAGAGATTGGTGTGTTCAAGCCCAATAGAAAGAAGGATGAGCTGATGTATGCCATCAGGACTGCTAAACACACTGGCCAAACCAGAGGCTTAGGATGCAACACTCCATGGGTTCATGGTTTTCCTAATGACAGGGAAACCTACCAAAGCCGCCAGAGAAGCAAGGAGGAGCAAGCAGCGCGGGTGACAATGTTGGAGGAAATGGTGCTTGAAGCAAAGGAGCGAGAAAAAGCAATGGAAGCAAGAATGCAGGAAGAAATTAGAAAGCAAGTGCAAATAGCAATGAGTGCCCAGAGGCAGGCATCAGAGCCAGGAATGAATGTTAATATCATCCCCCCTGGTTAGTTGAAAAGCAGTTGCGCTTCCACTGAGCTGTCAAAGCAAGATGACGCAGCGCTGCGCTTCCCCGTGGATGATGTCACTACTCCAATGACATCAATTGAGCTACATGTTCCAAGGGGGAATGACACAATCAAGGTCGTTGTCGGTGTTTTTACTCCTCCAAACCCTACCAAGCCACCAAGAATCCATGGGGCACCAATACAACCTGGATTTGCTAGGGTCGCAGTGGATAAAGTGAGCAAAGGTTATGAGGATCTAGCTCTTGACATTCCTGGAGGTGATGGAGAGAAGACTCTAGGAGAAGCAGAGAAGGCATATATACTATGGCGCAAGCGCTACATCATTATCCCTGGGGCGTCTGCTCCACCGCCAGTAGACATTAGGTGCGGACAAAAGTTAACAAAACAATTTTTTGATAATTTTCTATGGGCATGACTAATAATAAGCATTTACTTATATCTCATTATTTTTTGTACTCACAAAACAGGGCCTCCGCCAACCAAAGTCCAGTTGTTGCTTCTCCCGACCATCATAGTGCTCAGGGCAATGATGACACCTTCGAAGGCACTGCTGCATCCCCACCATCTCCAACTCCTCCGCCGCCTCCAAGGAAGTCCACAACTCCTCCACCGAGGTCTCCAACGCCTCCGCCGCCTCCAAAGTCTGCACTGCCTCCAAGGCGGTCTCCAACACCTCCCCCGCCTCCAAGGAAGTCAGCCCCTAAGAGGTCCGCCCCGCAAATGAAGCCGTTGCCCTACCCGCTGGCAAAGAAGCAAAAAGCAAATACTCATCCAGTTATTCCCCAAAAACTATCTTATGAGAAAAGTGAACTGGAATTAAAGGATGCAGTACAAAAAGAGGCGACGGATTTCTTTGAAGGTGCAAAACAGGCATGCCGAGCGAGGGAGAACCCGGAGCCATCATACTTCTTCCTACCTCCAGATCAGCTAAGAAAGAAGTTGGAACAAAAAAACAGGATTCTCTTAAGAGCGCCGCGAAACAACCGATATCGGACTATGACCGCTCTCTCACCAAGTCATATGAGGCGGCACAAAAAAAGAAGAGAGTAGGGAAAGGTGTTGCACAACTCAGACAACAAACACAACAATCAATCCCCCCCTTGTCGTTCCTAATGAATATGGTTCAAACTTAAACTTAGTGGCGGAGGTAGGCGGCTATGAGTCGTTTCTTCGGTTTTATGAGGAAACTGCTTTGAACCTTGCTAACGTGCTCGCTGAAGGACCATCTGCTCCGAAAGTGGATCCTTACAAGAAATTTGTACCAGGCCAGAGTCTATACAACACAGAGAAATTAGGTGAACTGGGTACACAAACGTACCTGCTAAACGGGTGGTACATGTCGACGTCTGATGCGGGACAAATCTATCTTTCTGTCGGAATTAAAAACCACCATTACTTCCGTGGCAATGACATTATCTATGTCGAGCTTCCAGAATTACACAAACTATGCCACCTGGACTCTCTCGACAAAAGTCTCATTAGCTGCTATTGTCTGTAAGTGTGATTATTTTCTACTATATTCACAATTTCTTTATTATATATTCACAATATATATATTCACAATTTTCATGTATGCAGATATGAGATGACAGAACTTAGAAAGAGAAAGGATAATGATGTTGGGTTCGTTGATCCATATGTCGTATACAAACACCCTAACCCCCCCGAAGGATTATAAGCCTCAACCTGAGAGAAATCTCATGAATTTCTTAGTGAACCAACGCGACAAGAAGGAGATACTCTTCCCCTACAACTTCAAGTGAGTGTTATTATAAGTAATTAATGTCGATCATATATATGGGACATCAACATTTCCTTACTAGCTAGTTACCTCTCTCTCTCTCACACACACACACACACACACACACACACATATATATATATATATATATATGTGTGTGTGTGTGTGTGTGTGTGTGTGTTTATGCAGCAATCACTGGATATTGATGGTCATCGATATGGCCAATAGTAGATTGAAAATCTTAGACTCGTTGAGAAAACCGCAAACGGAGTATCAAGACATGATAGATATTATACAAGGGTAATTAATTTAGTTTCTCTATAACAACATATATATATATATAATGGCGCCGATCTCTCAACAATTATTAAAGGTTAAATTATTTTTTTATTTTATTGGGAGCAGGGTTTGGAAAAGGTTCATTAAGGAACAAAAAATGAAACATTGCAAAGCACCACTGGGTGTAATCGCACACAAAGTAAGTACTATAACTACATATTTATATTCAATTAACACCATATGATGATTTCAATTCACCCTAATTGATTTTTTTTGTTGTAAAAGTGGGTTCTAAGGCAGGAGCAGGGTAACAACTACTGCGGATACTATGTTTGAGAGTTCATCATGGCGTACTCAAAGAGAACTCCTGAAGAGCAACTCAAAGTACGTATATAAATACTTTTTTCCTTTATATTATTTCGATCGTATATTTACAATTTCTTTATTGCTCTCATTTGTATAAGTAATTACATGAGCAATACACACACACACACACACATATATATATATATATATATATATATACTTTTTCCTTTAACTTTTATTGAAGACTGAATGGTTGAGGGAAAGAGTCATATGACTTGACCAACTTAAAGCAATTCGAGAGACTATAGCAGGATTTCTAAATGACCAGGTCATCAACCCCAATGGCGAGTTCTACAATGACCCGAACGAAACGTGGATGCCAAATCTGGAGGAGTGAATTGTTAAGGACATAAACAATTTATATATCAAACCTTTGTAATATATATATATATATGCACATATTATATGTACATAAAATAACATGTGTATATATATGATCATCATATATATATATGCATGTACGCGTATATTCGTTTGTTATTTATGTACAAAGTTCGAACAAAAACTTACGCGTGCGAAGTACACATATATATTACTATTAGCAGCGTATTCGAAAATTAATTTTAATATCAAAACTAATCACTAAATGAAAAAAGAAACAAAAAATAGAAACCAGAAAAAGGAAAAAAAAAGAGAGACATTTAGTCCCAGTTGGTGTTTTCAACCGGGACTAAAGGTCCTGCCCCGTAGCGGTCCCTGACCAGGCCTAGAGGCCCCCTTTACTCCCGGTTGGTGTTTCCAACCAGGACTAAAGGTCCCCTTTAGTCTCGGGCGTCAAGCCGGGACTAAAGGAGGGTACCTTTAGTCCCGGATTGGTGCTCCCGGTTGGGAAACCGGGACTAAAGGGGTTTCCCAACCGGGAGCAAAAAGCCTTGCTGCACCAGTGAAGCTAACACCAACAGGAATCACATGAACTGAGCAACAACTTTTATTAACAGTAAGCAAAATTATGGCAGTACATTGAATCCGTAATGCACCTAGATAATTTACCTTTGCAAGTTGCAACGCTATTTGATGATCACACTTTGCCATAACTGGATATGAAACCTTGAATAAGTACACCTCTGAAAATGAAGCAAAACTGTAAGCATTACGATAAAGTTAATTTGTTTAAGAACGTGTAAAACTGAGTCATGTGATCCTCGTTGGAGGACATGTACGTAGACACACCATATGCAAGCAATGAAGAGAACTAATTTGATTGTGATATATGTGCATCTTTTAACCTTAAAAGTAACATATTCATCGAAACATGTTTGGCTGTAGCAAAGTGGAAACAAATATTATGGAATAGATCAAAGAAGCAAAACCCAAAAGCCTAACACTGTTTTTTTGACAACCGTGGTAGTAGCTTGCACACACGCATCATCTCCCTTTTGTCTTCTTCATTAGGAAATGAGCAAATAAAATTTAATGAAAGCGAGAGGAAAATCTGAAGAAGAATATACAACATGAGGGGGAACCGTAGACCATAGCTCCATCTAAGGTAAACAATACCTGCATCTGGTCGCATCGGAGGCATCGTGCGCGCCGGTGGTAGGGTCGCCGGCTCCTGGGCTCACTGGTAGAGAACCGAGCTTTACTCCCGGTGGGGAACCCCCTCTAGTCCCGGTTCCCCACCCTGGGAGCAAGCATCCGGGACTAAAGGGGGGTCCTTTAGTCCCGGGTCAGGAACCGGGACTAAAGGAGGACCTTTAGTCCCGGTGGGTAACACCAACCGAGACTAAAGGTGCCTCCTGACATGCCACGATGGCCGGCACCTTTAGTCCCAGTTGGTAATACGAACCGGGACTAAAGGTTTTTTTCTTTTTTCTTTTCTTTTCATTTTTTTGTTTTTCTTTTCAAAATAGGTTTTTGAAGTCGTATTGTACGCTGCTAATTATACATTTATACGCGCATATAGTATGTTTCGGTTCAAGCACAATGAACGTATTAAATCACACAATTCAAGCATAGAAATATATATATATATATATATATATATATATATGCATGCATGCATCATATATATATTTACATGCATGCATGCATATGTGTATTTTACATTATATTATTTCATGTGCATATATTACAAAAGATTGCATTATAGTTGTTGTGACATAACAAGTTTTCTCTCATCCTCTAGCTTGGCTTCAATGGCAGTGTTGGGTCGAAGTAGAACTCGCCCTTGGAATCGATGACCTGCTCATTAAAAAATCCGGCTATAGACTCTTGAATTGCTTTGATTTGGTCTTGCCGTATGACCTTTTCCTCCAACCATCGAGTCTACAGGTTTGAATTAAAGGAAAATAAATTAATATATGTATATATATATATATAAAGACATAGTAACACAATCAATAATAATAATTAAATGAATATATAGTGTATTTTTAACGTACTTTGAGTCTCTCTGTAGGAGTTCTTTGGGAGAGCACCTTGATAAACTTGCAAACATAGTAACCACAGTAGTTGTTCCCCTGTTCCTGCCTCAGACACCACTTTACGAGAAAAAGATTTGTCATCCAATCTGGTGATCCGGTGAAAGCTATATGTTTAATTAATAAAGATGATGCGATTCAGGGGACTTACTTTCAAAGGGATTACATTCAGTGGCGCTTTGCATTTTTCCATGTGTTGCTTCTCAATAAAGGTTTTCCAAACACTGCCCAATAAAAAATTTGCCACGTCATCAGATATAGTTAATCATCATGTTTGTGTGTATATATAGTTGCTAGAGATCCCGAAATTACCTCTGGATAATATCTATCATATCTTGGTAGTCTTGTTGTGGTTTTCTCATCGAGTCATAGATTATCAAGTGACTTTTCACCAGATCGATGTCCATCAATATCCAGTGATTGCTGCATGTGTTTATAGGATATAACGCATAACACTCATTAATTAACTAGAATCAACATATGAGCCATTAAGGCTATGATCGACAGTGATTAACACTCACTTGAAGTTATAGGGAAAGAGTATATCCTTCTTGTGGCGTTGGTTCACTAAGAAGTTCATGAAGTTACTCTCTGACTCAGACTTCCAATTAGTCTTTGGAGTAATTGGGTCTTTGAATACTATATGGGGATCAACAAAACCAATTTCATTGCAGCCTTCCTTTCTGAGCTCTGTCATTGTAAATCTGCATATATATATAGTACTTGTTAGGATAATTTATATGCATATACACACATATGATGAGTTTAATAATAGATCGAAAGAATTATTACTTACAGGCAATAGCAGCTAATGATAACTTTGTCCAGAGAGGTCAGGTGGCATAGTTGATGAAATTCTGCAAAGTCAACATACATAACATCATCGCCATGGAACCAATGTTCGTCTCTAATTCTGACACCAACGTAGAAGTCTCCACTGGTAGACGCCTGCATGTACCACTTGTTTAGCAGGTACATTTGCGTCCCCAGATCAGATAAGGCTTGAGGGTTGTATAGACTCTGGCCTGGTACAAATTTTTTCTTCCAAATATCAACCTCCGCCGCACTCTCAATGTTTCTATCACCAAACATCTGGTAAAGGTCGAGACCAGTCTCATCAAGAAATTCACCAAGGTGATCCAAATCAACATCCGGAGGTATGTTTGCCTGATGCATTAATCCTAAATTCGAACCATATTCATTACCAACAACTAGCGGGGGGATTGATTGGTGCGCTTGTTGTCCGAGTTGGGCAACTCCTTTCCCTGCCCGCTTCTTTTTCTGTGCCGCCTCAATTGACTTGGTGAGAGTGCGGTCATAGTCTGATAACGTTGATTTGGACGGCTTACGAGATTCCCGCTGTTGTTGCTGGTAAGAAGTCACCTTTTTTCTTAGAATATCCGGAGCTACGAAGAAGTACTGGTTTCTCCGGGTTTCTCCTTGCTTCTTGATTCATTTTAAGTTTGTCATAGAATCTAGACATGTCTTTTTTATATGCATCAGTTCCTTCTTCCTTCTCTTCAGATATTATTTTGGGAATAGCCCTTGGTTTCACGGTGGCTTTCTTTGCAGGCGGGGACTAGGTTCTTCGTTTGAGGGGCTGGCCTCTTGCTAGGCTTCTTGGTAGGCGGGGGTGGGGGAGGCTGTTGGAGACCTCCTTGGAGGTGTTGGCAGCGGCGTTGGAGACCTCCTTGGAGGTGGCGGCTGCGGCGTTGGAGACCTCCTTGGAGATGGTGTGGATGCAGCCTCGTCTTCCAACACAATGTCATCGTACAGAGCACTATGATGATCTGGCGATTGAACAATTGGATTTAGGTTGGGGGAGGATCTGCTACAAAAAAAGGAATGACATATTATTATGAGCAGATTGTTAATTATTTAAGCCAATACAAATTAATGACTGTAGTGTTTTCATCCGCACGTACCTATGGTGAGGTAGTTTAGGAGGAGGTGGAGCCGACATCCCTGGAATGATGATGTAGCGCTTGCACCATAGAATGAATGTCTTCTCCGCTTCTCCTAGAGTCTTCTCGCCATCACCTCCAGGAATGTCAAGAGGCAAATCACTAAAACCTTTTTTAGCTTTATCTACCGAGATGGTAGCATATCCTTCTTGGATTATATTCCCATGGATCCTTGGTGTCTTGGTTCGGTCGATAGGATTAACAAGACCGATAGCCACCTTGATTGTGGAATTCTCCTTCGGAATGTGTAGCTCACACGTTGTACAAGGTTCAGTGACGTCATCCACAGGGAAGCGCAGTCCTGTGTCCCCTTGATTTGGTATCTCCGTGGAAGCGCAGCTGCTTTTCAACTGAACAGATTGGCTAATGTTGATTCCTGGCTCTGATGCCTGCTTGCTTGCACTCACTGCTATTTGCACTTGCCTTTTGATTTCCTCCTGCATTCTCGCTTCAAGGTTTTTTTCCCGCTCCTGTGCTTCACGCACCGCTTCCTCCAACCTCTGGAGCCGCTGTGCCTCTTCTTCCTTCTTTCTCTGGCGACTTCTGTAGGAAGGTCTGTCCTGAGGGAATCCATGCTCCCACGAGACACTTCCTTTGCCTCTAGTTCGGCCACCATGTTCAATAGTCCCGATGGCGTATGTCAGCTCATCCTTCTCTCTGTTGGGCCTGAACGCACCACTAGCTAGTAGCTCTCTGAGCATAAAACAATCTTTCTGCTGCTTCTTGCAGTCTTGCGCCATAAACGCACTTCCCTGTCTCCTGGTCTAGTGTTCCCCCATGAGCGAAAAACCAATTCTTTGCACGTTCTCCCCACTCGAGTGATTCTGGTCTGATACCCTTGACAAGAAGGTCTGCTTCCATTTTGTTCCACTTCTTAATGGCAGTCAGGGTAGCCACCTGATCCCAAGGTATGGTGGTATGTCTTCTGTTGGGCATTACGTTGGTTCTTTATCACCCGACTCACACCCTCTTCCGAAGTCTTGTACTGTACAAACTCATCCCAATAGGGCCTCTGCTTTGAGATCGGGCCTGGGACAGTAAAATCTGGTGCTATGTTCTTCTTGACATACGTCGTGTATAGGTGTTTCTTCCAAGTCTGAAACTGGGTGGCCATCTTCTTCATTGCCCAATCCCTAACTCGCTCCTTCAATTCATCACCATCTATTATATCATCATAACCATCTGTTTGGAGCGTGAAATGTACCAAGACATCATTCCAAATTAACGCCTTGTCACGATCAGAGACAAAACTGATATGAGGAGCATTGGTCTTCTTCTTCCATTCACGGGTACTAATCGGGAGCCGGTCCCGTACAAGGTAACCACAGTGGTGCACAAATTTCATTTTATTCGGCCCCCCCGGTTCTCCTGTATCCACATTGAACTCCGAGATGATGAAGCGACCCTCCAATGGCTTTTTGGGACCTCGAACATTTTTACTCTTCGTTGTAGTTGTTGATGTCGATCCAGAGGGCTACAAAACATAAACATTATTTTTAATGTCATGAGCACACATAAGACATATTATAATATATATAGCTAATAATAAAAAATATATACTTGGCCAATATGTTGTTGCTCATTTTGTTCAAGAGCTAAGTACTGACTCCCGTCATCTGCATCCTCTTGCACGTTATTTTTAGCACCATCATCGCCGGCAACTTGAGTGCCAGTGTTGATCAAATTCATCATCAACTCCTCCTCATCCATATTTCTCGGGTCGGCCATCTAGCTTCAAAAAACAAAACCAATATATAGTACGTCAAATCTTTGCTTATTACATGCGTAAAATCTACAAACAATATGCATTATTAAATCTTGCCCCTCGGTCACGGACGCAATTCGCCACACTAGGATGAACTACGTCAGGTACTAGGGTGAATTAGGGCATGAGATAGGGCGGTGTGACAAGAGTGGCGGTGCTCCACTCCGCCGTATATATGTCTGTACACATGGGTGAACGAGGGCGGCGGTGCTCCGCCGTATACATAGAAACGCATGGACGAAATGCATATGAATACAAATGACGTATATATACGTGTTGGCGCGGTGGCCGGTGTGCTGACGACGATGACGTGAGGCGGGCAGGCGTGCTGACGACGACGACGACGTGAGGCGGGCCGGGGCGGTGTCGGTGCGTGATGTTGTGATCCTATGTACCATGTGAACCATGTAGTCATTCATCATATGAGAAAATTCTATGTAAGTATAAGTCATTATGAAATGTAAGTATATGTGTCTTATTGCTCATATAACCATTACTATTTCCGAAATGATAAGAATTTATTTTCTTCTTCTACAGGCGATCTCTGATGCTATGATATAAAGTTTGAAGATAGTCTTCCCGGAAAAAAAATATGTAATGCTCATATTACTTTAGCAACATTAATATATTATATCTGTATATTCAAAGTTCACAAATGAAGAAACATTGAAGTTTTCCTTCATTTGTCTGTAGCCATGCATGCAAGTCCAACCAAAACTGCTAACATCATCACATGTGATATTTTTGATAAACTAAAAAACGCTTAGTTTACAAACTGGGTATCAAAATTGAGTTCCTATTTGACCATTATATATCCTACAACAAATCCTTCAAAAAAAAAGACCCTACATGAATATATTTGGATAAAATTTCGTTAACAAACATTGATCTATGAAGATAGAAAAAATTCTTCTATTGAAACTGCATCTTGGAATAATGGCATATCATATAGTGATGAATATATGGCGGTTGATGGGCTGGATCATTTTCAGCTTTAGTGACAACGACAATGGTTGCCATCCTGAGGAGTTTGTAACGAAAGTTCATTAGCGGATGGTTCGTAGCGTTGTTTCCAAATAATATATAGCGTGTTTATTATACAAGCCATGGATTTACATCGATCTAATTAATTTCTAAAGTAATTTCATTGGTGGTCCTTAATTATACTTGTCATGAGTTCAGGTCCCAGTGATCTTAAAATGTATTTTTGTACCATAAAATGCAGTTTTTGACACTCTAATTAAACTTGCTAATTTATCCATATAATATCCAAATATTCAAAACTTGCCTTAAGATATGTTTTTATTTAAAATCATTTAGAGTTCCAAATATTCATTTTTAGTTCCTAGATTTTGTGATTCAAAATTTGGAATTTTCAATCGACCTCGAGCGTTGACATGGCTTACACCAAAGTTGTAGTTTTCGACGTGATCTATAACTCGGCAGTGGAGGGCTCGGACGAATGTACAAAGAGATCGACGAATATATCACCTCGATCAAGCTCGGCAGTGTGGAGGGCCTCGGGCGCGGTGGGGCAACGCGCGGTGGAGGGCCTCGGGCGCGGAGGAGGGCGCGGTGGAGGGCGACGGGCGCGCGCGGAGGAGGGGCACGGGCGCGCGCGGTGGAGGCCGCACGAGGAAGAAGACGGCGGCGCCGGTGTCACGGAAGGCGAACTGGACGCGGCGCGAGGAAGAAGAGGGCGGCGGTGTTCGACGAGGAAGAAGACGAGCGGATCGATCTGCGCCAGGCGCTGGAGGTTATATATCAGAGAGAATTACTCCCGGTGCCAGCCACCAACCGGGAGTAAAAACCCTTTACTCCCGGTGCGTATTACCAACCGGGAGTAAAGGTACCTTTACTCCCGGTGCGTGTTACCAACCGGGAGTAAAGGTATACCTTTACTCCCGGTTGGTAACACTGCACCGGGAGTAAAGGGTTTTTTTTGGCGGGCCACGAAACTGCAGCCCACCTTTACTCCCGGGTGGGCTTCCCACCCGGGAGTAAAGGTGGCATGCAGTTTCGTTTCCCGCCTGTTTTAAGCAATAGTCTTGTTAAATACAATAGAAATGCAATAGTTTTTGTTAAATACATAGTAAATTAAATAAAAGGCATAAAATTATTTTGTTAAAAATATGAATTTTCTTTTTGTTTATTGCACATAGGAAAAATCGATAACCTAACTTTTTTTATTTTTTGTTAGAATTATAAAACATAATGTAACTAATATTTATTATTTCGTTAATGCAAAAATGTAGTGTTTAATTAAAATTATTAAAACTATTGGTTTTGGACAGGAAATTTGTTTTCACATCATTTTAACGTTAATATTTTAATTTTTCATCACTCAGTATCCTAATTTACCTTTTTGAGAGAGAAATCCCACCAAATCAAACATTGATTTAATTTGAAACGTGACATAATAAACATCTGAATTCACAATTATTACATAATATCTCAAGCACACACTATATTAAATCACTATATCATCAAGTGGGCACAGCAGTGAACTTCTTCTTTACGTATGTCCCTTGGTTATGATCGCTTCGTAACCATGGAGTGTCCTCATCATTTACCAAGATGCTAGGGTCTTTGTTCACTTTGAAGGGCGGAATTCGGTCATCCTTTTCATATTCTTCTGACATGTCCTGACTTGTCCTCAATTCCCACGATGACTCTTTTCCCTGAAAGAACTATGTGGCGCTTTGGCTCTTTGGTTGAGTCATTATCGTTTTTCCCTCTTTTTGGTTTGGTAGACATATCATTGACATAGAACACCTGATTCACATCCTTGGCAAGGACGAATGGTTCATCTTTGTACCCAATATTACTAAGGTCTACTGTTGTCATTCCATACTCGTTGTCTACTGTTACCCCGCCTCCGGTCACCTTGACCCATTGGCACTTGAACAATGGGATCTTCAAAGTAGGTGCATATTCTAGTTCCCATATTTCATCTATGCGTCCATAATATGTCTGCTTATTCCCATTCGGGTCTGTGGCATCTATGCGGACACCACTGTTTTGGTTGGTACTCCTTTTATCTTGGGCTACTGTGTAGAATATGTTCCCATTTATCTCGTACCCTTTGTATGTGACGATATGCCATGATGGTTGCATAGCCAATAAATACAGTTGCTCATGGATGCTCTCATCACCTTGACATTTTTTTCGCAACCAACCGCCAAAAGTTTCCATGTGCTTATGCGTAATCCAAGCTTCAGTCTTCCCTGAAAACTCGGATCGTAAGAGATCCTTGTGTGTCTCAATATACGGATCTACCAAAGAGGAGTTCTGTAGAACTGTGTAGTGCGCTTTATTGAAATAATCATCATCCGTACCAATATATGTTTTCCTCCCTAGTGTCCCCTTTCCGCTTAGTCTCCCCTCATGTCTCGATTCAGGAACACCAATCGAGTCAAGGTCGGGAATAAAGTCAACATAGAACTCAATGACCTCTTCTGTTCCATAGCCCTTGGCGATGCTTCCTTCTGGGTGAGCACGGTTGTGAACATATTTCTTCAGGACTCCCATGAATCTCTCTAAGGGGAACATGTTGTGTAGGAACACAGGACCGAGAGTGAAAATCTCCTTGACTAGGTGAACTAGGAGGTGTGTCATAATATCAAAGAAGGAAGGAGGGAACACTAACTCAAAGCTGATGAGACATTGAACCACATCATTCTGTAGTTTAGCTAGATCAGTTGGATCAATTGCCTTCCAAGAAATTGCATTGAGGAATGCACATAGCTTCACAGTGGCTAGACGTACATTTGGAGGTAGAATTCCTCTTAATGCAACTGGAAGTAATTGCGTCATGAGAACGTGATAGTCATGGGACTTTCAGTTACAGAATTTCTTCTCTGGCACATTTATAATACCCTTTATATTCAAGGAGAATCCAGATGGTACCTTGATGTTGTTTAAGCATTCAAACATGATTTCCTTCTCCTCTTTGCTTAGAGTGTAGCTAGCAGGACGTAAGTAATGGCGTCCATCATCTGTCTTCTCTGGATGCAGGTTGTCTCTTTCTCTCAAACAACGTAGGTCCTGTCGTGCTTCAAATGTGTCCTTAGGCTTTCCATACACACCCATAAAGCCTAGCAGGTTCACACAAAGATTCTTCGTCAGGTGCATCACGTCGATCGAGCTATGGACCTCCAGGACTTGCCAATAGGGTAGGTCCCAAAATATGGACTTTTTCTTCCACATGGGTGCGTGACTGTTAGCGTCTTTCGGAATAGGTTGGCTTCCATGTCCTTTTCCAAAGACGACTTTCACATCATTGACCATATCGAGTACATCCTCACCGGTTCGGTTGCGAGGCTTGGTCAGGTGGTCTGCCTTCCCTTTAAAATGCTTGCCTTTCTTTCTTACGGGGTGATTTGCAGGAAGAAATCGACGATGGCCAAGGTACACGACCTTTCGACATTTTTTCAAGAATACACCTCTAATATCACCGAAGCAGTGTGTGCATGCATTATATCCCTTGTTTGACTGTCCTGAAAGATTACTTAGAGCAGGCCAATCATTGATTGTTACGAACAACAATGCTCGCAGATCAAAGTGTTCCTGTTTGTACTCATCCCACACACGTACACCTTCTTTATTCCACAAAATGAGAAGTTCGTCAATAAGTGGTCTCAGGTACACATCGATGTCATTGCTAGGTTGCTTCGGGCCTTGGATGAGCACAGGCATCATAATGAACTTCCGCTTCATGCATAACCAAGGAGGAATGTTGTAGATACTTAGAGTAACAGGCCAAGTGCTATGACTACTGTTCTGCTCTCCAAAAGGATTGATACCATCTGTACTTAAAGTAAACCTTAAGTTTCTTGCGTCATTTGCAAACTCCGAGAATTCTCTATCGATTGCTCTCCACTGGGACCCATCAGCAGGGTGTCTCAACATATTGTCTACCTTACGGTCTTCTTTGTGCCATCGTAACAATTTTGCATGTTCTTTGTTTCTGAATAGACGTTTTAAGCATGGTATTATAGGAGCATACCACATAACCTTGGCAGGGATTTTCTTACGCGGACGTTCGCCCTCAACATCACCAGGGTCATCTCGCCTGATCTTATACCGCGACGCATGGCATACCGGGCATGCATCCAATTTCTCGTACTCTTTGCCACGGTATAGGATGCAGTCATTAGGACATGCATGTATCTTCTCTATTTCTAGCCCCATAGGACAGACAACTTGTTTTGCTTCGTAGGTAGTGGCAGGCAATTCATTGTACTTCGGAAGCATCTTCTTTTGGATTTTTAGTAACTCTCCAAATCCCTTGTCAGATACACCATTCTTTGCCTTCCATTGCAGCAATTCTAGTGTGGTTCCCAACTTTTTCTACCCTGCATCACAAGTTGGGTACAACAATTTCTTGTGATCTTCTAGCATCCGCTCGAACTTGATCTTCTCCTTTTCACTTTCACATTCTCTTTGTGCATCACGAATGACCTGACAAAGATCATCAGCCGGCTCATCTTCTGCGGCTACCTCTTCTTCAGCTTCTCCCATTGCAGTATCATTGAAGCACGCACCATCAGGAATAATATCATTGTCGTCCCATTGTTCTTCTTCACCTTCTTCTATTACAACACCGGTTTCTCCGTGCTTTGTCCAACAAATATAGTTTGACATGAAACCCGACTTGAACAAGTGTGAATGAAGAGTCCTTGAGCAAGGATATTCCACCGTATTCTTACATATGGCACATGGGCAGCACATGAAACCGTCGCGTTTGTTTGCCTCGGCCGCACGTAACAAAGAATGCACGCCGTCAATGAACTCTTGGGAGCGGCGATCAGCATTATACATCCAATAACGGCTCATCTGCATTACATGACATAAATATCATATTAAAACCTAGATCATAATTAATTATTTATACAACATGCGTGCCACCACAAAAGATACAAATTTATGAAAGCATCGCTACAATGTAGACAATCCCAACTACCACTAAAAGAACTAAAGCTAAAATACATTTCAGGAGCACAAGGATTTCGCGACCAATCTCAACTAAAACAGACAGATCCCCCGATTGTGCAACATCTTTGGGCTTCTTCGGCTGGATCACTGCCTCATTAGCCGCCTTATCTGCCTGTTGTGCAAGATATTTTTGCACGAGTTCAACATACTCTTCCTCCCAGTAGAAGCCTGAACATCGTCCACTGCCACCCCACTGAAATTAAAACAAAAAATTAGAACTTTAATCACAACCATCATGAAAATAGGTATAAACTAACCATAATCATTAAATACGATAAAATAACTCACATTGCGATCCGGACACTTGTAAAAGATACAATCCTTGTTGGGACCCTCCTTCTTCACTCGGTACTCCATCACAATCTTCGTCTCATCACGACACTTGCCGCATGGAATGAGAGGAAGGCCCGGCCTAAGTCGCTTTGGAAACCCATGAGAGGCCGAGGACCCGGAAGCAGTTGTCATCTACTCTCTATACTCATTTTTTAATACACTATAAATTTCTCCTTTTATAAACAAATAAAATTAACAAACTATAAAATTATCTAGATCTCTAAACAATGATATTTTTAATGGTCATTGTGTTCTCATCTTTTACTGCGGCAGGTAAGTAATTCATATGATATTTCCGCAAATTAACAGAAGAATGGGAATGTACACACAAAACAGACTACTACGTTTAGGTACGGTGATTGACAGACTACTGCGACGATATCAGTACATGTGAATAAATAACCATCCGTACTAGTTGACCTTGCTTACGTGATCAGCTCGGCGAGCATTTCTCCACCGGACGGCACCGTACTTGGTCAAGGAAGAGCTCCGATTCTACGAGGAAGGGAACACGGTCTTCCACGACCGTTGTCGCTCTCCCTCGTAGAATCAAAGCTCCTCCTTGACGTCCGTTACCGCTCGGCAGAGAACATCCTCGCCGACCTGAACACGGTTCGCAAGTTCAACTAGTAAGGATTTGCTATAATTTTCTAACTATTTTCTAACTTTATATTTATATATACTTTAACCTTCTTTCATGTAAATATGCAAGCTTGAAGTGATTTTGAGCTCAAATTGCTTACAAATAAAAAAACCACAATAAAGAACCATAAATATATATAGTGAACAAAATGGCATAAGAAAATGGTAAAAAATGAGAGTATGAGATTGGTAACCTTTACAACTGAAGAATCGACGGAGGAATCGAAGAAATCGACGGAGGAATCGAAGAATGGATGGAGGAACAATGGAGGGAGGGAGGAAGCAAGAACACTACTGCAGTGAGCTTCAAAATGTGCTGAGCTCGGGCTCGGGGAGGAAGGAGGAGACGGCCGATTTATAAAGGGAGAACATTTAGTCCCGGTTGATGGATCCAACCGGGACTAAAGGTAACTTTCCAACCCCGGGCGCAGCCACGGCCCGGGAGTAGACCTTTACTCCCGGTTGGAGCCACCAACCAGGAGTAAAAGTATACCTTTAGTCCCGGTTGGTGGCTCCAACCGGGACTACAGGTCCCTGCCACCTCTGTCTGGCGCAGTAGCCGTTGGGCAGGGACCTTTAGTCCCGGTTGGAGCCACCAACCGGGACTAAAGGTATCTCTAGTCCCGGGCGCAAAAAATTCCGGGACTAGAGCCCATTTTGGTCGAGGATCAAAGGTCTGTTCTCTACTAGTGGCTATGCCGCTTGGTCGCACGCGCCGCTGCCGGGACGCCTGCGCCTGGGCTGGGCCGCTAGAGGTTGACCCGGCGGTCATCGCGCGCGCCGACGCCCGGGCTGCGCCGTTAGGGTTTGCCCGTGTCGGGCCTCCCGTGCTAGCGCGGCACAGCATCGGGCCGCTGGAGCCGGGAAGAGGGAGCGGTGGAGCGAACCTGCTCGGAGAGGCGAAGCGCGTTGGCAAGTCGAGGCGGGCGGAGAGGGCGGAGCAGCGGCATCCCGGTGTCGTGGCGACCAGCGCCGGCATCACAGCAACCCGGAGGGGGAGGGGAGGGGTGTGGCGGCGCTGCTGCGGGGCGGGGCGGCCACGGCGTGCGCCGGCCGGATTTAGAGCAGCGGCGGGGTTTCTCGGTGGCGTCGCCGCAGTGAGGCAGAATTTTTTTTTCTCAAGCTGCGTTGTCGTGGCCTCTCTACTTCTTTAGGTGCGGCGGCAATGTGGGGGAGGGGCTGCCACGGTGGGCAGCGTGGAGCAGGCGTGGCGGGCATCAGATGCCTAGAGGGACGATCAGACGGTAAGGGGAGGTGCACTGTGGATTAATAGGAATCTGGGTGTGTAAAACGGGAGGTGAATAGTGCACAGTCACCACGATTAGAGGTCGGTCTTTTATATAATAATAATATAATATTATTATATTATTATATTATATTATATATACATAAATAAATTATTATTATTTATTATTATTTATAGATTAATTAATTATATATATATGCTTTAACTACTGACGTGAAGTTCTGAGAGTGTATGCAGACTAACTTTTTTTATCCAAATGTATTTATTGCAGTGCTTGTCCTGCATATACGTAGTTCTTGACTACTGCTACTGGTGCATGGTTGCTCTCGGTTGGCTTCTGGCCGATTGCCCATGCTGGCCATCAGATATTGCCTTGCCGGTTGCTGAATAGTACATCTAGGAGGTTACAGGCGGTGTTCATGGTTTCAAATCTAAGAAAAACACAAGCAGCACTTCTCAATCCAGAACAGACTTGAGAGAAAGTAGGTAGCACCACAATCACAAAAGTTCTCGGTATGTAGGTACGAGGAACGGGTACGTGGGACGTGGATTGACAAATTTAAGGTCCTGGTTCGTAGAGGGGTATACATCTTCAGGACGATTGGTTCATGGAGTGGATCATGATCCCTAGATAATTGGAACGACGTACCCGGAACGCAACTATGGAACATGACATATATGGTTTCTTATCACAGTGGTATTCTACTCGCTTCTTATATATTATTATATTACTGTATTATACAAGAGGCCTGAAGGTCAAATCATTTTTCTTTTGCCATTTTTTCACATTTTCTTTTGCCAATTTTCACTCTATTTCACACTGGGCTGGAGGCCCATTTACGTAAGTTGAGCGCTCATTGAATGGACGAGCCGGCCCTGCCCCATTTCGTCGTTACGAGACCAGCAGGCAGCAACCGCCGCCGCCGCTAACCGTCGATGCCGCGCTGCTTGGCACAACGCCTCTGCATCGCGTCGCCGTCCGTGGCCACTGCGTTGCGCCGTGCCCTAGCCGCTGCCGCGTCGCCAGTTGCCCACGGCGGCCGCAAACAGGCGTTGAAGCTCGTAAGTTCGTGAGTCTGTTTCTCCTTGAAAATGGCTGCTTTCTTCTTCCTTCTCGCTGATCCAATCTGGCAGAGTCTTTGCCGGACGGTTTGCCGATACGAAACGAGTCTGCGTCGGGAACGGCGTGCAGTCCGTTTTTTTTAGGTTCTGTTTTTTTTTTTGGTTTATTTTTCTACGTGTGGCCTGGTTGATCGCAGGCGGGTCGTCGGTCCGCCGGTTGATGTCGCCCGTCCATATATTTTAGGCGTAGAGATTCTACACAATCTAGAGAGAGTTATCCTCGATTTCCATCTTTGGCTAACAACAAAAATCCGGATCGGAACAAAATATCTATATTTAGAGATCCAATTAAATAAGCTATTGGAGAGTATTTTTTTACCAAAATCTATATTCTTATAAATTAAGAAGGATATAAAGAGTCTTTTGGAGTTACTCTAGGACTTTTTCATTTTTCTAGATACATAGGTTTTGCTAGGCACTTAGATATATACTATGTCTAGATACGCAGCACAAGCAATGTATCTAAAAAACCAAAATTCTTTTATAATTTAAAAATAGAGGGAGCAGTTTATTAAGCGTGCTTTAGAATTCGTAGTCTTTTTGGAAAGAGTGCCATTTCTCTTCAAATAAATGGTGTTATGAAATATTTTCATGTGAATCACCCATCTTTGTCTCTCGGTTACATATGCTAGTATGCATTAGTATTCAAGTGATTATATTCACTATCTCAGAGTAGCCCTTCACTGCCAGTTCAACCTCCCCTATCACTGTCGGAAACAGAACCATCTAAAGGAAAATGGCAGTAATGTTGCTTACCGGCAGTGATACAACACATCACTGCCGGTTCATAACATCAACCTGCAGTGATATCCTCATGATCATTGCCGGTTCAAGATAACAACCAACAGTGCTGATTTGAGCAATACAAGTTACAAAAGCTAGTATTCATTAGCGATCATTACTCTGAAGATTTAGAGATGCATTGATGTTCCAGTGATGTTTCTAAGGGCCTGTTTGGTTGGGCTGTGGCTTTTACAAAAGCTGTTGTGAAAGGCTTTTGAAAAGCTGTTGTGACTTATGTGCTTTTGAAGAAGCTTGAAGCCCTTTGGTAGCACAGGTGTAGCTTTTGGAAAAAGCAGCTGTCTACGGGACCCACATGTCAGCTAACCCCACCTGTCAATCTCTCACTTGCTTGTCTTCAATCTCACGTATGGCACTACAGGGGACGAGTCGTCGGGAGGCCGCGCCGCCGTCGAGCAGCACTACAGGGGAGGGGCCACGCACTGGAGGGAGGGAGGAGGTCGCACCTGGGCTCCGACACGCGGAGGGAGGGAGAAGGCCGAGCTCGCGTCCATGGAGAATGGAAGGTCGCGCCGCCTGCTAGACCCCATCTTCCCCAGATCCGACAAGGAGAGGTCGAGCTCGCGTCCATGGAGAAGGGAAGATCGCGCCGCCTGCTCAACCTCATCTTCCCTAGATCCGGCAAGGAGAGGCCGCGCCACCTGCCTGGGGCTGGCCACGCCGCGCGCCGGGGAGAGGACCGCGCCATCCGCCAGGGGCTCTTCAGCCTGGCATGCGGCGGCCAGAGAGGAAGGGTTGGTGTGGGGATGTCCGGCTGGGGGCACGACGCCTGGCCGTCCGGGGAAGAGCGTCACCACTGCGCCATCGCGTTTCCTCGCGAGCCTCCAATGGGAACAGGAACAGTAGCAGACGGGGAAAGAAAAGAAAAAACGAACCGGTACCTATCATAAGCAGTGGCAGGTGGGTAAATATTTAGCCCAAAAGCAGCTAAAAAACTGGGGGAATCCTGCTTTTAGTTTTGTACTAGAACAAAAGCTGCTTTTGGGCAAAAGCATATGTGGCTTTTGGGCCCTTTGGTTGGCTTTTGGCTTTTGTAAAAGCAAAAGTAGGTTAAAAGCCCAATCAAACAAGGCCAAAGTGTTTTCTTGTGTCTCCCTGAGCCACTGTGCCTCTGATGACCACTGAAGCAAACCGGACAAACAATGGTTTTTGAATTGAAACTTCCCACTAATTATATTAAACCCGATCCATTTTAGATTATGTATGTACATAAATCAAACTCCGTTGCCTTTATTTGTATGTTTCAAACTCTTTTGTACTTAAAACTAAGCATTCCTGAAATTTGTACTTTTTTCAAATTCTTTTTGAAGTATAAGTGAATTGCCACATTTGCTTAACAGCTCAAGCTTTTGAGTTAACTGGTCAGTGTATGAAACTCAATACACAGAGGTCTCGAGTTCAAATTCTAGTAGGCACAATTTAATTAAATAATTCCAGCCAATTCTTAATTCCCCATTCGACGCTCGAGGGAGCCTGCACATTTTCTTTTCTTACCTTGACACCAATGATTGTGTTACAAATTAAACGGCGTGGCTAGCGTCCGGACGTACATGGGACCGCCTCTGTCTGCGCTCGCTTTCTGTGCCTGCTAATGAAAACACTTGCGACATGAAGCAAGTGGAAACATACGCTTGCAACATATGTGTATAGCCACTGCAACATATACAACATCGAGATAAAACACTTGCAACATACTTCTGAAAACAACTGAAATATTTGAAACATACAGTTGCAACATACGTGTATAGCTATTGCAACATATGCAACTTCCACTTCCGGATAAACACTTATAACTTGCAATATGAAAACACTTGTTGCAACATAAGACCAAAACATTTGAAACATACTCTTGCAATATATGTGTGAAACATATGCAACATCCAGATTAAAAAGCTTTTAAACATCCGTCTGAAACAAATGAAATATTTTGAACAAACACTTGCAACATTCATCTGAAACACTTGTAACAGATGCAACATGCACAACATCCTAATCTACTTTCGCAACATACATATATATAAAGCAATTGCAACATACCTCTGAAACATGTGAAACACTTAAAACATACGCTTTCAGCACAGCGCAACATCTCCATGCTGCTTGGGAGAATGGAAGTTCATCGATGTGTGGAGTTCACCGGAGGCAGCGGCCCGGCGGCGGCAGCCGCGCAACGCGGCAAGAAGGCAGCGCCCACACGACTGGGAGAGGGATTCAGATCCGCCAGGGAGCCACTCGTGCCAGCCCTGCTGTGCTGGTCCGCCTGTGACTGGAGACGCCGGCACCATTGCGCCGCCATGTCGAGGGCCGCTCGGGCCTCCTCGTCGTGGCTCACTCACGTCGAGGCCGCTATTCATGACAAAGCCACTACGTCGCCATGTCGAGATGCTCACCTGCGTTGCAGAGGGAGGGTGGGAGGGAGTAGCGCTGGAGGCATGAGAGAGAGGAGCGGTGGCTGGTAAGGCACGCATGCAGGTGTAGGTGTGTCAAGGTCGGGTTAAAGGCAAGGTCAGGTCCAAGTAAAGGCGCAGGTGGGGTACAGGTATACATGTGCAGCGCGGGTCGGGGTCCATCCGAACGTCCTCGTCCTATCATTATCGTAAATTAAAACTTCTATATGGGTTGGCACAATTAATTTCTTCAAGATTTCTTGTCAATTATTATATGAGCTTCGTTACTGTGCTTTAAGGAACCACCCGTGTCCTCCCTTAGATAATTAATTATTCTTATACGGGTAAGTATTTTTCTCTCTTCCTCCTAGAAGCATCTCCGAAAGTTTTCAATATTTTCTTGCCAAAACCATGGAGTTTTCCAACTTGTCAAAAAGTGTTGTGAGGAATATATAAGATCATCTCCAACAGTTTCTAATAATTCACTCCTAAAGTATAGATACAATTTTACATCAGGAATCATATATTATTTCTTAATTATTGTAACCACTTTTTTATTTTTTTTCTCTTATACTTTTGCACCAGGAACTCTTTCGTACTCTTTATTTTTTTCCCACCCTTCTACCTTTAGATTGGCCGTACCATACCCGCATTTAGATCGGCGGGAGGGGATACGTGCCACCTCCAGTCCGCACATCTCTATGCGCAACAGGGTTGTGCTAGAAGATTAGGAGGTGGGATTGTGAGTTGTTGAAGATGATTTTTTTCCTATCCTCACAAAAATCCTGGATTGGAAGAGTTATTTGGATGCTTAACGTATACTCACAACCACGAAAAGGAAGTCTCGAAAAAAATCTCACCGAGAAGGGTTCGCTGCTACTCAATATGCCCGAGGAGCTCGCTGCTGCTTGTGAGGGAGGAGGGACCCACGCTGGGCCTCCTGGCGGAGGTGCAAGTAACCCCCAACCTGGGTGTCTCCACGCTGCTTTCATCGATAGCACTCATGCCCACACGTGAGCCTAGCACGTCGCTGGTGGAGGGGTGTGCGTCCTTGGTGGCCCTTTGACATGGCCAGGTTGCTGAACATGGGCTTGACCGTGGGTCGGTGTTGATACCTGCCGAGCTATCTCCGTCTTCACTGGTAGAGAACCGAGCTTTACTCCCGGTGGAGAACCCCCTCTAGTCCCGGTTCCCCACCCGGGAGCAAGCATCCGGGACTAAAGGGGGGTCCTTTAGTCCCGGGTCAGGAACCGGGACTAAAGGAGGACCTTTAGTCCCGGTGGGTAACACCAACCGGGACTAAAGGTGCCTCCTGACATGCCACGATGGCCGGCACCTTTAGTCCCGGTTGGTAATACGAACCGGGACTAAAGGTTTTTTTCTTTTTTCTTTTCTTTTCATTTTTTTGTTTTCTTTTCAAAATAGGTTTTCGAAGTCGTATTGTACGCTGCTAATTATACATTTATACGCGCATATAGTATGTTTCGGTTCAAGCACAATGAACGTATTAAATCACACAATTCAAGCATAGAAATATATATATATATATATATGCATGCATGCATCATATATATATTTATATGCATGCATGCATATGTGTATTTTACATTATATTATTTCATGTGCATATATTACAAAAGATTGCATTATAGTTGTTGTGACATAACAAGTTTCTTCTCATCCTCTAGCTTGGCTTCAATGGCAGTGTTGGGTCGAAGTAGAACTCGCCCTTAGAATCGATGACCTGCTCATTAAAAAATCCGGCTATAGACTCTTGAATTGCTTTGATTTGGTCTTGCCGTATGACCTTTTCCTCCAACCATCGAATCTACAGGTTTGAATTAAAGGAAAATAAATTAATATATGTACATATATATATATAAAGACATAGTAACACAATCAATAATAATAATTAAATGAATATATAGTGTATTTTAACGTACTTTGAGTCTCTCTGTAGGAGTTCTTTGGGAGAGCACCTTGATAAACTTGCAAACATAGTAACCACAGTAGTTGTTCCCCTGTTCCTGCCTCAGACACCACTTTACGAGAAAAAGATTTGTCATCCAATCTGGTGATCCGGTGAAAGCTATATGTTTAATTAATAAAGATGATGCGATTCAGGGGACTTACTTTCAATGGGATTACATTTAGTGGCGCTTTGCATTTTTTCATGTGTTGCTTCTCAATAAAGGTTTTCCAAACACTGCCCAATAAAAAATTTGCCACGTCATCAGATATAGTTAATCATCATGTTTGTGTGTATATATAGTTGCTAGAGATCCCGAAATTACCTCTGGATAATATCTATCATATCTTGGTAGTCTTGTTGTGGTTTTCTCATCGAGTCATAGATTATCAAGTGACTTTTCACCAGATCGATGTCCATCAATATCCAGTGATTGCTGCATGTGTTTATAGGATATAACGCATAACACTCATTAATTAACTAGAATCAACATATGAGCCATTAAGGCTATGATCGACATGATTAACACTCACTTGAAGTTATAGGGAAAGAGTATATCCTTCTTGTGGCGTTGGTTCACTAAGAAGTTCATGAGGTTACTCTCTGACTCAGACTTCCAATTAGTCATTGGAGTAATTGGGTCTTTGAATACTATATGGGGATCAACAAAACCAATTTCATTGCAGCCTTCCTTTCTGAGCTCTGTCATTGTAAATCTGCATATATATAGTACTTGTTAGGATAATTTATATGCATATACACACATATGATGAGTTTAATAATAGATCGAAAGAATTATTACTTACAGGCAATAGCAGCTAATGATAACTTTGTCTAGAGAGGTCAGGTGGCATAGTTGATGAAATTCTGCAAAGTCAACATACATAACATCATCGCCACGGAACCAATGTTCGTCTCTAATTCTGACACCAACGCAGAAGTCTCCACTGGTAGACGCCTGCATGTACCACTTGTTTAGCAGGTACATTTGCGCCCCCAGATCAGATAAGGCTTGAGGGTTGTATAGACTCTGGCCTAGTACAAATTTTTTCTTCCAAATATCAACCTCCGCCGCACTCTCAATGTTTCCATCACCAAACATCTGGTAAAGGTCGAGACCAGTCTCATCAAGAAATTCACCAAGGTGATCCAAATCGACATCCGGAGGTATGTTTGCCTGATGCATTAATCCTAAATTCGAACCATATTCATTACCAACAACTAGCGGGGGGATTGATTGGTGCGCTTGTTGTCCGAGTTGGGCAACTCCTTTCCCTGCCCGCTTCTTTTTCTGTGCCGCCTCAATTGACTTGGTGAGAGTGCGGTCATAGTCTGATAACGTTGATTTGGACGGCTTACGAGATTCCCGCTGTTGTTGCTGGTAAGAAGTCACCTTTTTTCTTAAAATATCTGGAGCTACGAAGAAGTACGGTTTCTCTGGGTTTCTCCTTGCTTCTTGATTCATTTTAAGTTTGTCATAGAATCTAGACATGTCTTTTTTATATGCATCAGTTCCTTCTTCCTTCTCTTCAGATATTATTTTGGGAATAGCCCTTGGTTTCACGGTGGCTTTCTTTGCAGGCGGGGACTGGTTCTTCGTTTGAGGGGCTGGCCTCTTGCTAGGCCATCCGTACTAGTTGACCTTGCTTACATGATCAGCTCGGCGAGCATTTCTCCACCGAACGACACCGTACTTGGTCAAGGAAGAGCTCCGATTCTACGAGGAAGGGAACACGGTCTTCCACGACCGTTGTCGCTCTCCCTCGTAGAATCAAAGCTCCTCCTTGACGTCCGTTACCGCTCGGTAGAGAACATCCTCGCCGACCTGAACACGGTCCGCAAGTTCAACTAGTAAGGATTTGCTATAATTTTCTAACTATTTTCTAACTTTATATTTATATATACTTTAACCTTCTTTCATGTAAATATACAAGCTTGAAGTGATTTTGAGCTCAAATTGCTTACAAATGAAAAAAACCACAATAAAGAACCATAAATATATATAGTGAACAAAACGGCATAAGATAATGGTAAAAAATGAGAGTATGAGATTGGTAACCTTTACAACTGAAGAATCAACGGAGGAATCGAAGAAATCGACGGAGGAATCGAAGAATGGATGGAGGAACAATGGAGGGAGGGAGGAAGCAAGAACACTACTGCAGTGAGCTTCAAAATGTGCTGAGCTCGGGCTCGGGGCCGGGAGGAAGGAGGAGACGGCCGATTTATAAAGGGAGAACATTTAGTCCCGGTTGATGGATCCAACCGGGACTAAAGGTAACTTTCCAACCCCGGGCGCAGCCACGGCCTGGGAGTAGACCTTTACTCCCGGTTGGAGCCACCAACCGGGAGTAAAAGTATACCTTTAGTCCCGGTTGGTGGCTCCAACCGGGACTAAAGGTCCCTGCCACTTCTGTCTGGCGCAGTAGCCGTTGGGCAGGGACCTTTAGTCCCGGTTGGAGCCTCCAACCGGGACTAAAGGTATTTCTAGTCCCGGGGGCAAAAAATTCCGGGACTAGAGCCCATTTTGGTCGAGGATCAAAGGTCTGTTCTCTACTAGTGCTTCCAACGTTGGGCCACCCTCGTTAGACGGTTCTGAGTGGGATGTGGACCATGATTGCACTGAATGCTCTGATATATTCACCAACCCATGGGCTCCCATGCGCTTGATGTCGTTCAAGACTTGGTCAACACCCTCAAGCTCCCGCTTGATGTAACAACCAAAAATCCATACACCCAAAAATACCAACTACAAAATTTTTCTTAAAACTCCCATGTGTTGATGAGTGTCATGTATAGAAACCCAACCTAAGAGATGCATTAGGTCTAACCCCAACCCAAGTCAACACATAAGCATGGCATAACTCTTGGCATAAACATGTGATTAAGTTCCCTAAATAAATGAACATTGCATGCATATTAATACCACTTGTGAGTTGGATTCTTCTTTTGCCTTATGTTATGCTAATTAAAAATCACCAAACAACTATTAAGCTTGCTAATTATTCCTTGGATGAGCAAATACCTTAAGCAAACAAACAAAGAACAAAAGAAAAGGAAAAAGAGAGATGAAGAGAGAGGGCCTCGCAGCTAGCAGCTCGGCCCAAGCTAGCCGGCCCAGCATCGCCGCCCGCACGCGCACAGCCACTGACAGGCCGAGCCCGCTCGTCAGCCATCACGCGTAGCACGTAGCCACATCGCGCCAAGCGCCTCACGACCTGACCCCGCTTGTAAGAACAGTAGCATCTTCTTCCCCTCACCCACGCATTCTCCCCGCGCGACTGGAGGCCGACCAACGTGGTAGGCGCGGGCCCAGGGTCACGCAAATCGCATGACCTTGTTCCCCTTGCGCCGCGCCTACGCTACCGCACGCAGGCCGTCGGATGCGCTGCACGTATCACCACCGCCCGATCGCCGTCCGCCATTGGAGCCCTTGGAGCTCGGCTATAAAAGCCAATGTCCATGAGCCCTAACCCTCAGCCCGTTCGCCGCCGCCACTGGTGGCACAACACCACACAGCGTCAAGCCGAGAGAGAGGGAGGAGGGAGAAGCAAGGAGGAGAAGGAAGCCGCTACGGGGAGGACCTCGCTGGAACCAGGAGCGCCGCCCCGATCAGCTACAGCGACGTAGCTACTCGGCACGGCACTGCATCGCCTCATCACGGCCTCGCCTCGCCACTGCACCACCATCCTACCACCATGAACCCTACGGTGAGCCATCTTGCTGAGACCACCTCCCTAGCCAAATGGAACGTGCACCGCCATGATCGAAACCTTGCTGAAGCTTCGAGCTCCAGCCTAGCCCAATTGGTTAGCTAGAGAGACCACCATGGCCACGCTTGCCGAGACCCAGGACGCGCCGTGCGCGCTGCCATCAGCCAAAAGGAGGACCCCAGCCATGACGTTGTACATCGGAGCAGGAGCGCACATGCACGGACACGCTCACCCTGGCCGAGAGCACAACCATGGCGAGACCACCGCGTCTTCTATGTCGCGGAAAAGGCAACGTTGACACCCGACTGGTTCCACCCTGATGAGAGACACACTGTGCTCACCTTAGCCGAGGAAGAAGCCCACTAGAGCCCTGCATTGCTGCACCGCACCTTGTCGGAGCGCCACTGCCTCTGTTTTGCCCCCACCACCGTGGCCAGAGCCACTGGGAGTACCAGGAGCTCCTCCAAACACGCCCACCAAGGCCGTAGAAGCATCGTGGAGCTCACACACTCTTCCAACTGGGCTCTCGCTACCACTGCAGCCCTGTCCATGCACGCCGATGAACTCACGCCGCCGTTCACCGTGGCTGGAACCCTAGGAGGCCCCAGCCGCCACTTTGACCCCACCACTGTGCTCGCTGAGGCTTGGGAAAGCTATCGCCTACCCTAATCGGACGCTAGTACCGCCCGAGAGGCTCGCTGGTGACCTCACCTCCGGCGGGAGACCGTCGGGGAAGAGAAGGGGATTTTCCCCCACATCGACCACATCCCGAGCAGCTCCGCCGAGCACCGACCACGATCTCGCCGACCATGATCTTCTCGCCGACCACGATCTCGTCGACCACGATCTCGCCGACCACGACTTCGCCGACCACGTCCCGAGTAGCTCCAACCATGACCACGTCGTGCACGCGAACCCAACCCTGGAAAGGAGTCAGTGGACCAAGTTCTTCATAGACCGGCTCTGCGGTCTATGGACCAATGCATGCGGGTTCACCATGAACCACGCCTCACCTGCGCCCGTGGACCACGGCCCGTTAGCGGCCTAGTAAGACGATATAGCCGCACCAGCGCGCGCCCCGTGGCGGGCCATGCCCAGCCCAAATCCAGGCCCAACCAGCCCAGTCGAGGCCCGGCCTATATTGATCGTTGACTGGTCAACATTGACCAATTGACCGGACCCACATGTTAGTGACCCAAGAGCCCCTGGTCCCACCTGTTAGTAGCTGATGACGTTGATGACGTCATGCTGACGTCAAGTTGACGTAAGCGGGACCCCACCTGTCAGCTCGGAATCGAGATGATGACGTCATGCTGACGTCATATTGATGTCAGCATGCCACGTGGACTAGTCACAGTGTGACACGTGTCAGCCCAGGATTAATTCAGCCTTTTCCCATTTTTCAAAAATGATTAAAACGTCGGAAATTCATAACTAATTCATATGAACTCAGAAAAATACAAGACCAGGACCAAAATTCATCTAAAATCGAGCTCTACGCAATGAACCCATGTTTGAGTGCATTTGGTTCTTTTGAATTTTCATTGCTCTTTGTGCTATTCCATAGACATCGCTAACGCGACGATAATACGATCGTTTGCAGACTCAGAGGAGAACCAGACGGACGAAGACTGAGAGTACCGTGAGGAGTATGGAGACGACTTCACTGAAGGTGTCACATCCCACCCAATCTCGTAGCACCTATTACGCATGGCTAATATAGAACTGCTATTGCTTTACTTACTGATATAATCATACAAAGATAGGATTTGCATGGTAGTATGCTTACTTGATGGCCCTTACCTTGACGCAACCTTACCCCTATATACCCTACTATTAGGCTAGACACACGCTTACTGCTATATATCATTGCTTACACCTCTACTACGCTTATACTACATTAATGCGTGGTGGAAACTAGTGTTATCTGGACTATGGGGAGAGTGCTGCATGTGTGACTTGGGTGTGTGGAGGGTGAGGGTTGTGTCGACCAAGTTGGAGTATACGATGAGCCTGGGGCAAGTCTTGCCATAGGGTGCTACCTGGGCACCCCTGGAAATTGATACCTGTGGTGGGTAAATGGTATATGAGGTGATCCTGGGTGTGAACCTATGATGGGAGGAGCCTAGGATGGAGGTGCTGTGGTGGCACGGTAAATGGAAACCCTGATGGAGACATTCTGGCTTGGTCATCCCTAAGGACTTACTAGTACTCAGATTCACCGGGAAGCCTTACGTACCACTCGCCCTATATGGTGTGGGACGGCTGGACTACTTGGTAGGATATTGACACTACTGCTAGGTTGATAGCGGATAGTGTAAGGAGGTACGGGGCATGGAGGAATCCCCCACACCCTTCCGAGACTTCATGGAGACCTTGTGGACCCGGCTCATGACTCATAGTTTCAGCCACCTCAGACTAGACTTGGGGTGAACCAGGGCTGAAAGGTAGAGTGGCATTATCCTAGGCTAGCAAGCGGCCGGAATCAGCCCAGTTGACGACGGTCAGCGAAGAAGGCAGATCTTGTGGTTTTGTAAAACCTCTGCAGAGTGTATGGTTGATCGATCGATACATGTGCCGACTTGTCGGCTATGGACCTTTCCTGGGTTTCGCTTAAACTAGATAGTGAGATGAGTCCCTCTCTTCTTCCCCCGTGAGAGAGTGTCGGTCGTAGCCAGGGGCTACGGGCCATGAGGCAGTGTTGAGAGGGAGTTGGCCTGTTGACTGAGAGATGGTATGGTGATGGTGTGGATGGTGGTATATCAATCCTAGGATCGAAACCTGGCTCTAGATGGAAATGGGGTGGAATGGGTGTGGAAATGGTGTTAAAACTTGACCAACTATTATTATATACTTGATATGCTATTGCCTAGGAAACCCTAGCCTTATATGTTCCTTTTGATTATATCCAACTTGTATCCAATTTCTACAAAGCAATGCTCATAGGGTGGGAGTGGCCAGTACAAATCGTACTGATAAATTTTGGCACATAGGTTCTGCTGAGGAGTATAGCTCTAAGGAGTTTGACGGTTGAGGGGTTTGTGCCTACGCTCGAGTTTGGCGATCTTATCTTCAAGCTATTCTGAATGAATGCTACTTTTGATTCCGCCAATGCGGCGATGTAATAAATTATGTAATTCCGCACTATTTGTACTCTGATATTATCGTTGTATGGATGTGGTATGCGACTGGAATTTGGGTAATATGATCTACAACGGTCTTATTACACTTTGACTCTGTGGATTTCCCTTCGTGGAAATCGAGTCGCTTCAGTTGGTATCAGAGTCATACTTGACCATAGGACGAAACCCTCAGAAATGGATGATAGAATAGGACGTGAACAGCCCTTCTTTCGGTTATATACCGACCCTGCATTTACTTTTATGCAAGGCTCATCTATTATTGACTTGCTAACACCTGTTTTCCTTAAAAACATGTAGATGGCAACGAACGTCGACTGGCTGCCTCTAGGACCGCTACCTCTGGACCACGCCAAGCTTACCTTCGACCTACGTGAGCTTGGGGGTTTTGCACAAACCCTCTGTCGAGTTCTCATCATGTTAGGAGTCCCCGACGAGCATGTCAAGGTCACCTGCACTAGGAAGTCAGCTCAGGAAGGAGGAATCAAAGGACTGATTGTCACCTCAATCGAGTTCCCATCTAGCACTACCTTACCTTCTGCCCCAGCTTTCACCGAGTTAACTATAGAGGACACAGTCGAGGAGGGATTACGAGCTATCTCACACAAGGCACTTCGCAGAGTGATAAGGGACCACTACGAGCACCTGAAGACGACATAGTTCCGTCTACTTCCCTAGGCCCTTGACCTTAGCCTTACCCCTAGTGAGCAGAGTTTTGCAGCCGGCAGAATTATCTTTGCCGAGGAGGACAGATACCTTTGTGTCTCAGCTATCCACCTACTGGAGTAGGATAGGTACGTGACCCAGCTGGAGCAGAGGAGACATCAGGACCAGGCCCTTCTATGGGAGTACCAGGAGCGAGACTCGCAAGGAGCACAGGAGCGAGCTAGTCTACTTGAGACAGTTGCCAAGCTACAGGACGATCTCAACCGTCGAGAAGAAGTCCACAGAGCCGAGGTCACTGACTTATAGGACAAAGCAGCCGACCTAGGCAACAGGAACTGCTACCTCGACAGCAAGGTCTTGGAGTTGCAGAGAGAGTTGGACGACAAGAAGGCCGAGTTCAACTGTAGAGGAGACAGAGAAAGGTCCAAGGGGATTGATATGCTGAAAATCCAATCTCGGAACAAGACCATGACTCAGGATTTAGAGGAGTTCAGGAAGAAGGCCGTTCGCAACTAGGGTCATCTGATCGAGGCACTTAGGCAAAACAAGTACCTACAGGACAAGTGTGAGAGGACATGGCAGGCTTGGCAAAAGTCTGATAAGAAGCACCACAGGGAGATGAAGTGTATGTGGGATCAGCTACCCAAGGAGATTTGAAGCAAGACAAAGCCTAGGATAGAGGAGTTTGAGTTAGCCCTGACTCGCCTCAACCTAGACGCCTGCCCTTCCCTACCTAGAGCCAAGCCTACTGAGGAGCTCGCCGAGGCCTTGAAGTATGTGTCCTAACTTCACAAGTATGACGAGGAGATCGAGATCGAGAATAGTCATATCCCAGCTGCGGTGTATGAGCTAGAGTAGATGACCCTGTGTGGTCATGTGACATGTCAGTGGCTTCCATGAGTTGTACCCCATGATGTACCCCTTATGAGATGTAATCTGAGGCACTATGCATAGAATGATTCTCGCGAGTCTCCAAGTGTAGCTACTGGAGATGATGCTATATAATAAAACCCATGTAATGAATGTTTTGGATCTTATTGCATTTTATAGACCTTATTGCTTCTTTGTAATGAGTGTTGGATAGAATAAATGTTTCTTCAAATCGTCAAAATCATGTAATCATACTAAATTATAAGCACTTATGGCACAAACACTAAAATTTCTATAATCCGTGTTGCAGATGTCGAACCGCCGATCTAATCGCCTAATGAACCGTGGACGTGCGCCCACCCCCAAACCAGTCGAACCAAATGGGGGGTGTGGTGGCAACAACCATGGCCATGGCCGTGGCCGTGGATGTGGAGGGATACCCTTCAACCTGGAGAATACCCCGCCGCCTGAGGAGAACCTTCCGCCACCACCACCACCGAACCTGGCAGAAGTGATGGCACAACAGACTCAACTTCTTGTAGCTCTTGTTAATGGAGCAAACCATCGTCAGGAAGGTCAGCAGAATGAATTCCAAAGGAAGCTGGAAGGGTTTCTAAAGCTAGGACCACCTACCTATGATGGCACCGACCCTGACCCACTTGTAGCCGATGACTGGCTCAAGGAGATGGAGAAGAAGCTTGACCTCACTACTTTCACCGACGATGAGTGTGTTGGAGCTACCACACACCAGCTCACAGGTGCAGCATGCGCCTGTTGGGATAGTTTCAGTGATTCCCATGAGGACCCTGCTAACATCTCATGGGATGAGTTTGCCGAAGCATTCACTGAGTATCACATTCCCAAGGGTATCATGGAGGTCAAAGCTGAGGAGTTCTGCAACATCAAGATGGGAAAGGATAGGGTGACTGAGTACACTACTCATTTCACTAACCTTCTACGCTATGCACCTTCCTATGTTGTGAACTCTGAGAAGGAGAAGCTATACTATTACCACAAGGGACTTAACCCGCACATCAAGCTGAAGTTTGGCGGTATTGAGAGTAACACATTGTGTGCACTGGTGGATCGCTGCATCCAGATCGAGAAAGATCATGCTAAAGCTAGAGAGGAGTACAGGGAGAGGAAGCATAAGCCTGAGGAGTCCTTCTATGGCCATGATCGCAAGAGGTTCTATAGAGATACACCATCTAGGGAATGCTCTCGCCACAACAGGGATGACAACCCTGGATCAAGTAGGGGTAGTGGAGGCTACACCACCAAATACTCCTGCCCTGCTCAGGATCATTACACTTGAGACCATTATGCTCAGGACCGCAACACTCAGGACCATTTCAACCATTCCCGCTCTGTGAATGAATGCCGAGCACAGAACCGCTCCACACCAAGCACTAGAAACTGGAAGGCACCCACACCAACCCCTACAGGCGGTGCGCCTTTCACCTGCTTCGCTTGTGGCCAACCAAGTCACAAAGGCACTGAGTGCCCTCAGAACTCCATTGCTCAGAAGTCTCAGTTCAAGGGATCTGCTACTCGTGGACGTCTCAACCATCTGGACACCGAGGAAGCACAAGCTACCCCTGATGTTGTGTACAGTATGTTTTTAGTTAATGCCAATACTACATCAGTTCTATTTGACTCTGGAGCAACTTGTTCATACATATCATCCAAGTTTGCATGAGAGCATGACCTGCCTGTAACCCCACGTGAAAAGCCTATCATCACCAGTTCACCTTTAGGAGACCTAAAGTGCACACACATCTGTAAGGGAGTAAGTCTTACCATTGAAGGTCTTATCTTTAAAGCCGACTTAACCCTGTTACCTTCTACAAACCTAGATGTCATCTTAGGTATGGATTGGCTAACCATTCACTGAGGTATCATATCATGTTCACCTAGATATGTCCAAGCGACCCACCCATCAGGCCAAGTTATTAGATGTGAACCCTAGTCTGGAAAATCTACTTCTATCTTGTGTGCCCTTAAAGCGAGTTCAAAATCGCAAAAAGAGGAGAAGACAGTTCATGATGTGCCTGTGGTCAGAGACTATCCCGATGTATTCCCTGAAGAATTACCGGGTATGCCACCAGACCATGATGTAGAGTTCATCATTCATCTTTTGCCTGGGAACAGGACCTATTGCCAAGAGACCCTATCGCATGTCAGTTGATGAACTGGCCGAGCTCAAGAAATAGCTTGATGAGCTCATTTCGAAGGGGTATATCAGACCCAGTGCTTCACCCTAGGGATCCTCTATTCTGTTTGTTAAGAAAAAGGATGGCTCAATGAGAATGTGCATTGATTATCGGAACTTGAACGCATTCACCATCAAGAACAAGTACCCCCTGCCAAGGATTGATGATTTGCTTGATCAGCTTCGAGGTGCCAAGTATTTCTCCAAGATTGATCTTAGATCTGGCTATCATCAGATGAAGATTCGAGAGAGTGACATCCTGAAGACAGCTTTTGTGACTAGGTATGGGCAGTTTGAGTTCACCGTGGTGTCCTTCGGACTCACGAATGCTCCCACCTACTTCATGAACATGATGAATAAGGTTTTTATGGATGATTTGGATAAGTTTGTGGTAGTATTCATTGATGACATTCTTGTTTATTCACCCACCACCGAAGAACATGAACATCATCTGAGAACTGTGCTTGAGAAATTAGCACAACATCAGCTCTATGCAAAGTTCAGCAAATGTGAATTTTGGCTACAAGAAGTTACCTTCCTAGGCCATGTACTATCAGCTGAAGGTGTTATAGTTGACCCAGCCAAGATTGAAGCTATGAAAGAGTGGGATCAACCCCGTAATGTGACAGAAATCAGAAGTTTCTTGGGATTGGCCGGATATTATCGCCGATTCATCGAAAACTTCTCCAAGATAGCCCGTCCAATGACCAACCTTCTGAAGAAGACTAAGGAGTTTGAATGGACACCCGAGTGCGAACAAAGCTTCCAGAAATTGAAACAGAAGCTTACCACAACTCTTGTGCTAGCATTGCCTGATATCAGCAAAGATTTTGTGGTCTATTGTGATGCATCCCGTCAAGGACTTGGTTGTGTACTGATGCAAGATGGAAGAGTGATAGCATATGCGTCTTGACAGTTGAAAGAACATGAGAACCGTTACCCTACTCATGATCTTGAGTTAGCAGTAGTTGTGCATGCCTTAAAGATCTAGAGACACTACTTGATAGGCAACAAGTGTGATATCTACACTGATCACAAGAGCTTGAAGTACTTTTTCACTCAAGAAGATTTGAATATGAGGCAACGCCGATGGTTAGAGTTGATCAAGGACTACGACCTGCAAATTCACTATCATCCGGGAAAAGCTAATGTAGTCGCAGATGCTCTCAGTCGCAAGAGTTACTGTCACACTTTGATCACTAAATCCGTACCACCTGAGCTCCAGGAAGAGATTGATGATTTCCAACTGGAGATACTACCGCATGGCTTGTTGAATGAGCTCTGCATACAGTATGATCTCACAGGTCGCATCCGTCAAGCTCAGAAAATTTGTGGAGAGATCGAATATCTCCGTGGTCTGATGAAACTAGGCTACAAGACCAACCACCAAGAAGATGAACAAGGAACCATCTGGTTCAAGGACAGAATCTATGTTCCATCTGACCCAGCACTATGAGAGGAAATTCTGTCAAAAGCCCATGATTCTAAGTACTGTATTCACCCTAGAAATTCAAAGATGTATCAAGACTTGAAGAAACACTTTTGGTGGAAAGGCATGAAGATAGACATTGCGGGACATGTGGCACGATGTGACACCTATAATAGAGTCAAGGCTGAATATCAAAGGCCTACAGGATTGCTAAAGCCTCTTGACGTTCCCAAGTGGAAGTGGGAGAGCATATCCATGGATTTCATAGTTGGATTGCCCCATTCACAAAAAGGCAATGATTCCATCTGGGTGATTGTTGATCGTTTGACCAAGATTGCTCACTTTATATAGTTAAGACCAAGACCAATGCTGAAAAATTAGCAGATCTATATGTTGAGCATATTCTCAGACTGCATGGAGCTCCCTCTAGTATTGTATCTGATCGTGGTCCTCAATTTGTGTCCCGATTCTGGGAAGCTCTGCACAAGTCCATTGGAACCAAACTTGATTTCAGTACCGCTTATCATCCATAGATAGATGGATAGATAGAACGAGTAAATCAGATCTTAGAAGACATGCTTTGCGCTAGTGTACTGAATTATGGCTCTGATTGGGAGAAATGCCTACCCTATGCAGAGTTCTCTTACAACAACAGCTACCAAGCCAGCATCAAGATGTCGCCGTTTGAAGCTCTGTATGGTAGACCTTGTAAGACACCTTTGATGTGGTCCCAACTGGGAGAAAGATCGTTCTTTGACTCCGCTAAAATTCAAGATGCCGAAGGAGTTGCTCAAGTGAAGGAGAATTTGAGGATTGCTCAAAGTCGATACAAGAGCTATGCTGATAAAAGAAGAAGAGAACTTGAGTTCAATGTGGGAGACTTCATCTATCTCAAGGTATCCCCGCTACGTGGAACTGTCAGATTCCATGTGAAAGAAAAGCTAGCGCCTAGATTTGTTGGGCCATACAAGATCCACAAAAGGATTGGAAAGCTCACCTACAAACTTGAGCTACCTGAGGAATTGGTGGGTGTACATCCTGTATTCCATGTCTCTCAGCTATGTAAGTGTTTGAGAATGCCCAATGAAGTAGTTCCAACTGATACACTTGACATTCAAGACACACTCGAGTATAAAGAACATCCTATCAGAATTCTAGGAACAGATACCAAAGAGACCCGAAGCAAAACTATTCCTATGTGCAAGATCCAATGGAGCAATCACACTGAGAGGGAAGCAACATGGGAGAAAGAGTCTGACCTCCAGGCTACATTATCCTTATCTGTTCGAAGAGTACGTTACGCTTTAATCTCGAGGATGAGATTCTGTTAAGGGGGTAGGACTAGTAACAACCCAAAAATCCATACACCCAAAAATACCAACTACAAAAATTTTCTTAAAACTCCCATCTGTTGATGAGTGTCATGTATAGAAACCCAACCTAAGAGATGCATTAGGTCTAACCCCAACCCAAGTCAACACATAAGCATGGCATAACTCTTGGCATAAACATGTGATTAAGTTCCCTAAATAAATGAACATTGCATGCATATTAATACCACTTGTGAGTTGGATTCTTCTTTTGCCTTATGTTATGCTAATTAAAAATCACCAAACAACTATTAAGCTTGCTAATTAATCCTTTGATGAGCAAATACCTTAAGCAAACAAACAAAGAACAAAAGAAAAGGAAAGAGAGAGATGAAGATAGAGGGCCTCGCAGCCAGCAGCTCGGCCCAAGCTAGTCGGCCCAGCATCACCGCCCGCACGCGCACAGCCGCTGACAAGCCGAGCCCGCTTGTCAGCCATCACGCGTAGCACGCAGCCACATCGCGCCAAGTGCCTGACAACCCGACCCCGCTTGTCAGCATAGTAGCATCTTCTTCCCCTCACCCATGCATTCTCCCTACGCGACCGGAGGCTGACCAGCGTGGCAGGCGCAGGCCCAGGGTCACGCAAATCGCATGACCTTGTTCCCCTTGCGCCGCGCCTATGCTACCGCACACAGGCCGTCGGATGCGCTGCACGTATCACCACCGCCCGATCGCCGTCCGCCATTGGAGCCCTTGGAGCTCGGCTATAAAAGCCAATGTCCGTGAGCCCTAACCCTCAGCCCGTTTGCCGCCACCACTAGTGGCACAACACCACACAGCGTCAAGCCGAGAGAGAGGGAGGAGGGAGAAGCAAGGAGGAGAAGGAAGCCGCTGCGGGGAGGACCTCGCCGGAACCAGGAGCGCCGCCCCGATCAGCTATAGCGACGTAGCTGCTCGGCATGACACTGCATCGCCTCATCATGGCCTCGCCTCACCACTACACCGCCATCCTATCGCCACGAACCCTACGGTGAGCCATCTTGCTGAGACCACCTCCCTAGCCAAATGGAACGTGCACCACCATGATCGAAACCTTGCTGAAGCTTCGAGCTCCAGCCTAGCCCAATTGGTTAGCTAGAGAGACCACCATGGCCACGCTTGCCGAGACCCAGGACGCGTCGTGCGCGCTGCCATCAGCCAAAAGGAGGACCCCAGCCATGACGTTGTACATCGGAGTAGGAGCACACATGCACGGACACGCTCACCCTGGCCGAGAGCACAACCATGGCGAGACCACCGCGTCTTCTATGTCGCAGAAAAGGCAATGTTGACACCCGACTGGTTCTGCCCTGATGAGAGACACATTGTGCTCACCTTAGCCGAGGAAGAAGCCCACTGGAGCCCTGCTTTGCCGCACCGCACCTCGTCTGAGCGCCACCGCCTCTGTTTTGCCCCCACCACTGTGGTCGGAGCCACTGGGAGTACCAGGAGCTGCTCCAAACATGCCCACCATGGTCGTAGAAGCACTGTGGAGCTCACACACTCTTCCAACTGGGCTCTCGCTACCACTACAGTCTTGTCCATGCACGTCGACGAACTCGCACCGCCGTTCACCGTGGCCAGAACCCTAGGAGGCCCCAGCTGCCACTTTGACCCCACCACTGCGCTTGCCGAGGTTTGGGGAAGCTATTGCCTACCCTAATCGGACGCTAGTACCGCCCGAGAGGCTCGCCGGTGACCTCACCTCCGGTGGGAGCCCTGTCGGGGAAGAGATGGGGATTTTCCCCCACGTCGACCACATCCCGAGTAGCTCCACCGAGCACCGACCACGATCTCGCCGACCATGATCTCGTCGACCACGATCTCGCTGACCACGACCTCGCCGACCACGACCACACCGACCACATCCCGAGCAGCTCCGCCGAGCAGCTCTGACCGCGACCACGTCGTGCACGCGAACCCAACCCTGGAAAGGAGTCAGCGGACCAAGTTCTTCATAGACCGGCTCTGCGGTCTAGGGACCAATGCATGCGGGTTCACCATGAACCATGCCTCACCTGCGCCCTTGGACCACGGCCCGTTAGTGGCCCAGTAAGACGATGTAGCCGCACCAGTGCACGCCACGTGGTGGGCCAAGCCCAACCCAAATCTAGGCCCAACCAGCCCAGTCGAGGCCCGGCCTGTATTGATCATTGACCGGTCAACGTTGACCGATTGATCGGACCCACATGTCAGTGACCTAAGAGCCCCTGGTGCCACCTGTTAGTAGCTGATGACGTCGATGACGTCAAGCTGATGTCAGCGGGACCCCACCTGTTAGCTCAGAATCGAGATGATGACAGTCATGCTAATGTCATACTGATGTCAGCATGCCACGTGGACCAGTCACAGTGTGACACGTGTCAGCCCAGATTAATTTAGCCTTTTCCCATTTTCAGAAATGATTAAACATCGGAAATTCATAACTAATTCATACGAAACTCAGAAAAATACAAGACCAGAACCAAAATTCATCTAAAATCGAGCTCTACGCAATGAACCCATGTTTGAGTGCATTTGGTTCTTTTGAATTTTCATTGCTCTTTGTGCTATTCTATAGACGTCGCTAACGCGACGATAATACGATCGTTTGCAGACTCAGAGGAGAACCAGACGGACGAGGACCGAGAGTACCATGAGGAGTATGGAGATGACTTCACTGAAGGTGTCACATCCCACCCAATCTCGTAGCACCTATTACGCATGGCTAATATAGAACTGCTATTGCTTTACTTACTGATATAATCATACAAAGATAGGATTTGCATGGTAGTATGCTTACTCAATGGCCCTTACCTTGACGCAACCTTACCCCTGCATACCCTGCTATTAGACTAGACACACGCTTACTGCTATATATCATTGCTTACACTTCTACTACGCTTATACTACATTAATGCGTGGTGGAAACTGGTGTTATCTGGACTATGGGGAGAGTGCTGCGTGTGTGACTTGGGTGTGTAGAGGGTGAGGGTTGTGTCGACCAAGTTGGAGTATACGACGAGCCTAGGGCAAGTCTTGCCATGGGGTGCTACCTGGACACCCCTAGAAATGGATACCTGTGGTGGGTAAATGGTATATGAGGTGGTCCTGGGTGTGAACCTATGATGGGAGGAGCCCGGGATGGAGGTGCTGTGGTGGCACGATAAATAGAAACCCTGATGGAGACATTCTGGCTTGGTCATCCCTAAGGACTTACTAGTACTCAGATTCACCGGGAAGCCTTACGTACCACTCGCCCAATATGGTGTGGGACGGCCGAACTACTTGGTAGGATATTGCCACTACTGCTAAGTTGATAGCAGACAGTGTAAGGAGGTACGGGGCGTGGAGGAATCCCCCACACCCTTCCGAGACTTCATGGAGACCTTGTGGACCCAGCTCATGACTCACAGTTTCAGCCACCCCAGACTAGACTTGGGGTGAACCAGGGCTGAATGGTAGAGTGACATTATCCTAGGCTAGCAAGCGGCCGGAATCAGCCCAGTTGACGACGGTCAGCGAAGAAGGCAGATCTTGTGGTTATGTAAAACCTCTGCAGAGTGTATGGTTGATCGATCGATACATGTGCCGACTTGTCGGCTATGGACCTTTCCTGGGTTTCGCTTAAACTAGATAGTGAGATGAGTCTCTCTCTTCTTCCCCCGTGAGAGAGTGTCGGTTGTAGCCATGGGCTACGGGCCATGAGGTAGTGCCGAGAGGGAGTTGGCCTGTCGACTGAGAGATGGTATGGTGATGGTGTGGATGGTGGTATATCGATCACAGGACCGAAACCTGGCTCTGGATGGAAATGGGGTGGAATGGGTGTGGAAATGGTGTTAAAACTTGACCAACTATTATTATATACTTGATATGCTATTGCCTAGGAAACCCCAGCCTTATAGATTCCTTTTGATTATATCCAACTTGCATCCAATTTCTACAAAGCAATGCTCATAGGGTGGGAGTGGCCAGTACAAATCGTACTGATAAATTTTGGCACACAGGTTCTGCTGAGGAGTATAGCTCCGAGGAGTTTGACGGTTGAGGGGTTCGTGCCTACGCTCGAGTTTGGCGATCTTATCTTCAAGCTGTTCTGAATGAATGCTACTTTTGATTCCGCCAATGCGGCGATGTAATAAATTATGTAATTCCACACTATTTGTACTCTGATATTATCGTTGTATGGATGTGGTATGCGACTGGAATTTGGGTAATATGATCTACAACGGTCTTATTACACTTCGACTCTGTGGATTTCCCTTCGCGGAAATCGGGTCGCTTCACTTGAGCACTGAATCGCTTCACCTCCCTGGCCGCACGTCACTCTGATGTATGAGGCGAACATGGATAACGACCTTGTTCCAAGAAGAAGTGGGCAACTCGCGGCGAAAAGAAAATACAAAGCACCAAAGCCCAAGCTTCAAGCTAGAATGGTACTAATGAAGAAGTTGGGCCTCTCGGCAGAGATTGTAGTGCTTGTTGAGGTGTCGTTCAAGAAGTTGTAGACGTCTTTTTTGGAATATTTGGAGATGCTCTTAGCTACTAGCGGAGCCAAATAGGGCTTTAATCACAGTTGGTGCCGTAATCGAAGTGGGCTTTAGAAGTAGGAGGCGATGTGGGCTGTTTTCCCATGGAGGTCGCGCTGGCATAGGTTGTCCATGCATGATGCATTGGACGATTTTGGGTCTCGTCGCTCTCTTGTGGTTCCACGGAAATGGCCAATATCTTTGTGTGGAATGTGCATGGGCTCATTGCGCGTGCACATCGAAATGTCACCCATGAGTGAGCGCGCGCTCCTATCAGAGAGCTCGTTAGTTCAAAATCGTTCTTTCATAAATCACATTGTAGCTCTCTTTCTATGGGTACACGTTTAGGTGACTTGACTGGTTGCTACTTGTTACCTATTCGATAAACGCTCACACATGTTGTTGTAACACTCCTTATAAACGTGCTAATGCACGCTCTCGAAAAAGTAATAATGACAGATATGGGTAACTTAAATCCAAATCAGGGCCAGGGCTTACCCTATTGTATTTTTCATAATGTATATCAAATGACTGTTGTTGGTGATGTTAATTACTAGTAGCTACAGCCGCCTATAAGGCCAGATGTTTCTCGATTTTTTAAAAATCTTTACAATTTATCCTTTTTTTTATGCATGCGTGTCTCATATGAATTAACGTGAAGGCTCTGTTAGTCTGTAGGATACCTTCAATTGGTATTTTAATAAAACGAACTAAATCCACATTCATTATATTCCCACATGTCTATTCCCGGTCCCAAAACTTGTTCCAAACTCCATAGCCAAGTTCGTGACCGTGACCTGCAGCCCTATTCAGTAGTGTCTGGTCCTCAAATTAAAATTGCTAACCTTGTGAAGTAGGTGAAACAAGAAAATGATTAGAGTGTTTTTTTTTGTGAAAGTTCATTTCAGTTTTCGTCCCTCAGCCTATTCGTTTGGCTAGGCTTGTTCGTTGCTGGATCATGAAGAAGTACTGCTGGCTGGTTTGGTGTGAGAGAAAAATACTGTTCCGGCTGGAAATTTACGATCGTTTACGATGGAATAATCCCAGCCGAACAGGCTGACCCTATTCCTAGCGCAATGTGTTGAGGGAGGAATGGTTGACCACTTTTCTTTTCACCAAATGCTAAGACTCGTAAGTCATAACGTGACACAACTGAAGAACCAGCTATATAATAGTACAAGTAAATAAAGTCAGAAGCAGCAAGTTGTTCTTGTTAACGGATCACACATTCGTCGACGATGTCCGCACGTGTTTTTAATCGCTTGAACTAATTAAGGATTTCAGCCTGAGATAAACAGAATTATTTCAAGCTGTTAGACTACTCATCCAGCTGCTTTTGAATTTTTATTAGACTTAGCTGGATGGGCCTAGCAGCCAATGTATGACCCTGAATGTGCTTCCTACGCTGGATCACCGGCCACTTTTGCCTGGACGTAACTATACTATATGTTTGTTTCCGCGTTTTGATGAACGATTCATAAAATTGCCTGGTAGGTAGGAGCTCCGGTCAGCCTTCAACCGTCCATATGTTACATGTCAGCAGATCCAACCAAAACCTTTAGTTATATGATCACTATTCAGTATTCACTACTGAAACCTACGAACGTAGCAACAACAGAAATCCTCATAGCTTCCAAGCATCTTCATGGTCCCATTTTAATTTCCCCACCATTAGCTATATATAGTATTAGCGCACTCACCTGCATCATTTTGTTCCAGGAGTCCATATAAATAGCCATATCAGCGGATGCATTAGAGACAACAGCAGCTTCTCTTCTCTCTCAAGTCTAGCATCCAGCTTCTGAAGATATTCCGCAGCTTGCTTGGCGAAGTAACCACACCACATGGATTGTGTGCCGGATCACGAGTTTGCCATGAGAGAAGTTGCACAGGCATACGAGCTCATCAAGAGCCAGCAGCCTCTCCTGCAGTTCTGCGACGAGCAGCCATCTTCGGCTGCGACCAATAATCTGGTGCAGAGGCTCCTCAACGAGGCGCTGCAAGCGTTGCGCCTTGCCTTGTCAGTCATGGACCCACAGCTTCCGGCTGCTGTAACAGGTCATCATTCAAGCTCAACCACAACCAACAGGTCTCATCTCTTACGGCAGAAGAGCTCTGCAGGAGCAGGCGATTCAGAAGGAGTGATGAGCACCATGACAAGGGGTAAAAGGAGAAGGTACGTCGTGTACACGTGTGGAGCTGGTATCACTTGATAATATAATCATTGGTTTAAATCAGAGTTGTCTCCATGTTAATTATATACAATTCTTCCGTTATCCTCCTTTCCTACATTTAACCTTAACTATTATATCTATCTAGTACACCCTCCGTTGTAAATTATAAGTCATTCTAGCTTTTCTAGATACATAATTTTTATTATGTATATGGACATAATGTATCTAGGCATGTAACAAAAGCAATTTATCTAGAAAAAAGCCAGAAATACTTACAATTTTAAATGGAGAGAGTATAATATATATGCTCTTCATCAATTCTCGTGCTGGTGTATTGGAAATAATGACAACTCTTGATTGGAATTCAGGTCAAATGATGCCAGTTCACGTATTCTCTTGACTTCCATGCCTCATGAAGATGGATATCACTGGAGAAAATATGGCGAGAAACAGATCAATGGAACCCATTTCACAAGGTACACCTTTTCCTTAGAAACAAAAGTGTTGTCTGCTCCAGCAGGTCTTTTTTTTTAAAAAAAAAAGAAATGCCAGCACCTTTTCAACTTTCAGTTCCTATATATGCTGCTCTTTTGTTCCCATTATTGTATAGTTTGCCTCATTTTTGTGATCACCTTGACACTATAATAAAAATAATTAATGTTATGACAAGTACTGAAGTCTTTGCAATGCATTATTATACAGGAACTACTTCAGGTGCAGCTACAAATATGACAGAGGTTGCCAGGCCACAAAGCAAATACAACAGCACAATAACATCGATCCGCCAATGTTTCAGGTGACCTACAACAGTGAGCACACCTGCAACCACACCACAACTTCCAACAAATACAAGAACGACAACGATCTTCCACATCTAAGCTACAGCAACGCCGAGGGAGTAGTGACCATTCCAACTAGCCATGCCATGAAAGAGCAAGAACAGGGACCACTGTCATCTCTTGTCGAAGTTTCTACCCTTTGTTTGGATTCGATGCCTACTGAAGACCCATTTTGTTTCAGTAGCCACAACACTCTAAATCCTTATCAAGCTGATGACCTAGTGATGGAAATGTCCAACATACCATGTGTGCGTAGTGATGGATATTTAGACATTGGGTCAATGGCGCTGCCTGTGGAAACATTGGAAGATACCCCTTTCAACGATCTTGAGCTTGACGAACTATTTGACAGCAGCTGGACTGACAATTAGGAGATACAAAATGGGCATTTTTAGAGGAGCTGAGGCATGTGTCCGTAGAGATAAAATCCATGAGATAATGGTTGCATGTATCTATATCTATATCTATATCTATATCTATATCTATATCTATATCTATATCTATATCTATATCTATATCTATACCTAGCTAATACTCTCTCCATAGGAATGCTAAGCTGCATATGGCATGGTCGGTCATCCCTGCATTTCGTGCCCCCTCCGGCCTGCTTTTTCTAGCCCAATGTCTCCATCACTTGGTATATATAGGTTGGTACAAATGGCCAAAATTGTAAATTATATGACTTATTTATACTATAAAGGATTGAATCTATACTATAAAGGAGTAAAAGAATTGAAAAACCATTGTCACCTAAAAAATTTCCTACCCACCTTAGATTGACAGGTGGACCCACGAGGGAAGGATGTTAGGAACGTATGAAACAAGCGTGTTTCACGTTGTAGACAACTCCTTGTCGACGTTTTTGTCACCCACGAAAATTTTACCCACCCACGTGTACCTGCACCCGCCCTCACGCACCTTTCTGCAGTTTCTTTCCCCTCCCGATGCCTCCGCAAAGCCACGCCGCCAACCGCTGCCTCCCCACATGTCGATCCCCTCCCCGTCCGCTCGCTCCCCCTCTCCTCCCCAATCCAAATCCGATCCCTGTCCGCTCGCACCTACCCCCACCCCCAATGCGCCACCGTCTTCCCCACCGCGCAAGCCCGATGTGCCGCCGCCCACTTCGCGCGAACGCGGGCGGACGAAGGATGTTGAGGCGTGTGGTGACGTGCCGGTGGATGTCCCGTAGGAGACGCAACTTGCGCTCATGGCATGCCGCCAGCGACAATCCTCGCCTTCATCTCGATCACCGCCGCCACTGCGCCAACACAGAGCCCCGCCGCCATCTCGATCCCCGCTGAGGCCAGGCAGGAGTCAACCGAAGTCGGCAAGACGCACGGGGCCCTCCCCCCAATCCGGCTTCCGAGCCCCGCCGTCATCTTGCGTTTGCTGGTTGACATGCGGCTCATTTGTGCAGTAACCTTCACCCAGCCTATTTTTGGTTTGCTTTTGTACCAAGACATTTATGATTTGGAGATTACTGGAATCGAAGCATCGCACTGACTCTGGTGGTTGATTGGGTGTTAGATGGGAGGCAAATTAAACAACATAAGTGACAGAACATGAATCTAAGAGACTAAGATACATATACATTTATAGAAAAAAAATTGGATATATCTTTCAGATGCTCTGTAAACTGTTATATATAGCTGCACATGAAACTGGAACAAAATAGATGGTGTATTGCTCCAAATTAACTGAAAAAGAAGCTCCTCAAACTATTCTTCTAAGTTCTTCATACAATTCATACTGGCTTACTGTACTTGGAGATAAGATGTACAATAATGTTTTTAACAAGAACAAAAGAATTTGACTCCCATATCCAAGAGTTAAGATATGTCCTCTGAAACTTTCTTGTGTCTGCATACTTGGAACTCATGACCCATCAAAGTCATGCTAAGTCTCAAACCATCTCAATACATTTTCAGTCCAGTGGGTTAGTTTCATCTCACTTTGCAAAGTTAGAAAAACATGGTTTCAGTTTTCAAATATGATTGTTACCAATTTGTTCTCACTTGTGACTAATAAAATCACAGGAAGTTACTCTCAGTTTCAGTGTTACATCATATTAAACATTTTCTATGAAAACATGGGATGCTATGTCTAAAATCTAATATTTTGATCAGTAATCTTTATTTAATCATTTTGTATTTGGACAATCTTGACATAGCTCCCACAGCTGGAAAAAATGGGTAATATTTGTTTTATTTGTCATAGAATTGTATGGATCCTGATGTATATATTTAACCTTGACAGTCAACAAGAAAACATGAAGCAGAGAGGAGCGCCTCACTGAGGTTTGTTCAGGTTCCAATTTATAAAACGATTGTTGTTCTTCATCCTTTGTCGTTGTCTTATGGTCATTGACAAAAAGTTTCTGGAAGTGACTCTGTAGTTGCATTGCTAATGCTTTCCTTTTGTGTCTCTATCAACTTTTCCAGGCCAGAAAGAAACTTGAAGAGGCTTTCCAGCATGGGAAGCATGCTATTGATGATTTAGTAAATGTTGCAAAGGTATTAACTGCAGTTATCTTTCTTCTGCTGTCTCTTTTTTTGCTGCTGTTATTCAGGCTTCTAAAATTTTTAATTTGATTTATGGCTAATTTTTTAGTTACTACAGGCTTTGTGTTATGTGCCTGTTGTTTTTCTACATATTCCAATATAAGGGGCAGAGGGCTTCATGCGTTGGGTCCACTTTATTAGACCGATCCAAGTAGAGGCCACTTTCTTCTGCAGAGGAAGGACAAAGAAAGGACATGGAAAGACAGGTAGCAGGATGAACAATAGTTCTTGTGAAAGAAAGTTACCCTTTTAGTTGTGGATTGGATTTTGGTATGAATGTAAATATGGTGTTGGTGCTTAGCAACCAACTCTTGTTGTAAATACACAATTTATTTCTACCTGAATTCTTGTCATCTATTACATGAATTGAGCAGCCAACACTTGCGGCAAATACACATTTTTATTACTATCTGAATTCTTATTTTATCTATTATATGAATTCTCTCAAATGTGCATTATTATTTCTTCAAATTTTTACTGTAATTCCTCCTTTATGAATGAACTTTTCTATGAACACGTGCATGCCGCATGTGCCTATCCACTATTTTTATTAAACTTGCTATAGAATTCATGCAGTTTTTAGAAAGAAAAGAGTACCACACTGGACCATTTCTCTCTAAGCAAACATTATGCATCGTTCTGCTGTCTGTCACTGCTAGCTTGCAAAAGAAGAAACTGGTGGCAGCCTTAAAAGGAGAAGAAAACAATAAACGCGCTATGATTGACAGCGGGCAGGAGCATGTGCTGTGGTTTGCAATTGGTTGTTCCTGACACGACGAATAAGCTCAATTCAAAAAACATGGCACCAGTGGCTGGCTTCTGTTGGATCTGTTTCTCCTACACTAGATACGGGCTCGGATGACTGGACGGGCCTTGAAAGGTACAAACAATAAATAATTTAAATAATTTGACTTGCTCCCTCCATTTCAAATTATAAGAGTATCTCTGAGAGTCTTTCTAAAATTCACTCTCTGAATCATCGTTTCGAAAGTCATTTGAGTGAAAAATCATTTTCTGTAACTTTGTACTCTCCAATAGCCTTTTCTATATACTAGAGGGTAACCCCGCGCTTCGCGCCGGCAGGAGGCTGACAATGTATACGATATGCAACGGACTTATATGCAGTGGCAAATGCGGTATAGCTGAGTCGATTACAACGCAAACATAACATTCAGTTGTCTCGGAGGATGGGGTAAATTATGTAGCACTTAAAGACCAAAAGAAATGTCAAATGTAACAGTATTTAAACAGTTTACAAATAGTGGCATGCTTTATGCACATGGGGAACAGGGCTACAAATAATCTGTGGTGCTTGATGGTACTAAGCTTTGCATATGTGGTGGAAAAAAGAACTGAAATCTGCTGTAGTTTCCAGTCCAAGCAAGTGATCCCTGTGTACATATCCAAAGCAGGTTTAAAACCTGATGTTAAAAGTAAAGGAGGGTAACAAATAGAGTATTCTATTGGTAGAAGGTTTTTTGGGTGGGGGTGGGATGGGGATTATTACTTGATAACAAAAGGGCGGTGCAGTGCCATGGATCGTGGAGGCAATTGGGTTGTATGTACAGGGCACAAAACCTGTGCGGCCTTTACTATGATGATGGCGTCTAAAACAGGAGTGGAGTTCCATTTGGACACCGGAAATTACTTTAGCTTCTACTTAATTTATGTGTTTCAGAACTATGATGACGTGGTTCCAGGCTTTGTAACATTCTCACGTTTGGAAACTGAGAAGAAGCGATTTTGACATTCGAAAGGCATGGCAAAAAATAGTTACCTGTCGCCTTGTAGGTTGTGTTCGTGGTAGTCCTATAGAACCAAATAGACTGAGGCCCTAGTGAAAATATCTTAGAAACAGGTAAGGTCTTTCAGCCGTAGTGATAATATATTATATGACAATAACAATCATACAAATTAGAACATGCAAATCAACAAAATTAATAAACATATAAACACAAAGTGTAAGGAACTGATTTAAATGGTAACTATGGTAATAGCTGAGCATTTTTTTATTTTTTGAAATTCGATGGCTCCATAAATAAGAACATGCATAAAAGCAAGCTGAAATTGAACATAAGCATAACCCAATGGAAGGCTGAAAATGTTGTGACAAAATTATACATTTTATCAGGAGTGCATCTATCAAGGTAACAAACCTTGGAGGTAGAGTCAGAGAGGCAATATGCAGGCATACCTAATTGTTTATTAATCTTTGAAAGGAAATAACAGATATTACGATCCGTAGCTGCTGAATCGTTCTGATGGATCACAACAAACATATTACGTGTTGATTATTCTAGTGTCTCAAAGAAACATTACCCAGCAATTTGGCTAACTGAGCACATCAATCCATTGAGCCAATTTCATCTTCGGCTGGACCAATTTGAGTCCATAGGCACTTTGGATATGGTGCAAAGCACTGAACTCATCACAGAGTCCATAGGCATTATGGACAGATATTCACATGTAGTGACATTATCTGACAAAGAAGTGCAAAGTAGCAGTGCACGAATAGTGGTGAATCGGCAAAATAAAACAAAAGGATTTGCTCTGAAACATAGGTGTACCCAGCTGTAGTAGCACCTTTCTCTTATCAGTGTCCCAATGTATGGCAGGGCTACATGATGTTCAGTAAAAGAAAAGGAATTTTACTTTCTTGCAGCAGCATTGTACTTCAAAAATAGAAGAATCCTATCCAAACTAATGAGTCCAAATTAAAGGCACTCTGTAAATTTTGGCATACTTCATAAGATGGACTGAATATAACTTGAGAATTAGATAATTGAGACCCCAATATGATGTAATGATGAATTATTTCCTGATGACATTTTCTGGCATAACTGGAAATGGAAGCATCAATAAAGGCAGCAACAGCGCCACTACAATGTATTAAAAAAACCAAAATTCTTTTATAATTTGAAAATAGAGGGAGCAGTTTATTAAGCGTGCTTTAGAATTCGTATAGTCTTTTTGGAAAGAGTGCCACTAGGCCATTTCTCTTCAAATAAATGGTGTTATGAAACATTTTCATGTGAATCACCCATCTTTGTCTCTCAGTTACATATGCTAGTATGCATTAGTATTCAAGTGATTATATTCACTATCTCAGAGTAGCCCTTCACTGCCAGTTCAACCCCCCTATCACTGCCAGAACTGAAGGAAAGTGGCAGTAACGTGGCTTACCGGCGGTGATACAACACATCACTGCCGGTTCGTAACATCATATGCTCATGATCATTGCCGGTTCAAGATAACAACGGGCAGTGCTGATTTTAGCAATACAAGTTACAAAAGCTAGTATTCATTAAGTATTCAAGTGATCATTACTCTGAAGATTTAGAGATGCATTGATGTTCGAGTGATGTTTCTAAGGGCCTGTTTGATTGGGATGTGGCTTTTACAAAAAGCTTCTGTGAAAGGCTTTTGAAAAGCTGTTGTGACTTATGTGCTTTTGAAGAAGCTCAAAGCCCTTTGGTAGCACAGGTGTAGCTTTTGGAAAAAGCAGCTGTCCATGGGACCCACACGTCAGCTGACCCCACCTGTCAATCTCTCACTTACTTGTCTTCTCCAATCTCACGTATGGCACTGTAGGGGACGGTCCGTGCCACTGGAGGGAGGGAGGAGGCCGCGCCTAGGCTCCGGCACGTCGAGGGAGGGAGAAGGCCGAGCTCGCGTCCATGGAGAAGGGAAGGTCGCGCCGCCTTCTCGACCTCATCTTCCCCAGATCCGGCAAGGAGAGGCCGCGCCACCCGCCTGGGGCTGGCCGCGCCGTTTGCCGGGAGGAGGACCGCGCCGCCCGTCGGGGAGTGGACCGCGCCATCCGCCTGGGGCTCTCCGGCCTGGCATGCAGCTGTCGCAGAGGAAGGGCTGGCATGGGGATGTCCGGCTGGGGGCGCGACGGCTGGCCGACCGGGGAAGAGCACCGCCACTGCGCCATCGCGTTTCCTCATGAGCCTCCGATGGGAACAAGAATAGTAGTGGATGGGAAAGAAAAGAAAAAAATGAACCGATACCTATCATAACCAGTGGTAGGTGGGTAAATATTTAGCCGAAAAGTAGCTGAAAACAGGGGGAAACCTACTTTCAGTTTTGTACTAGAACAAAAGCTGCTTTTGGGCAAAAGCATCTGTGGCTTTTGAGTCCTTTGGTTGGCTTTTGGCTTTTGTAAAAGCAAAAGTAGGCTCAAAAGCCTAACCAAACCAGGCTAAAGTTTTTTCTTGTGTCTCGCTGAGCCACTGTGCCTCTAATGACCACTGAAGCAAACCGGACAAACAATGGTTTTTGAATTGAAACTTCCCACTAATTATATTAAACCCGATCCATTTTAGATTATGTATGTACATAAATCAAACTCCGTTGCCTTTATTTGTATGTTTCAAACTCTTTTGTACTTAAAACTAAGCATTCCTGAAATTTGTACTTTTTTCAAATTCTTTTTGAAGTATAAGTGAATTGCCACATTTGCTTAACAGCAATGATCGCCCCGACGACCGGTGCCACAGTGATCGCCGCTACGATGACCACAGTCACCATCGAGACAGTGGTCGTGATTGGCCAGAAGGATCCAAGTCTGGTCAATATCATTGCCGCTGACCAGACCATATCGTCGCCATTGTCGACGAACCTCGCGCCAAGCGCAACTATGACGAGCAATACAAGAAGATCCTCGACAGCCCATGCCCTCTCCATAAGAATGCCAAGCATAAGATGAAAGACAGCCTCAGTTTGGCTAAGGAGTTCTAGGCTAAAAGGCTAGACGACGATAGCAGCGATGGAGCTGGAGGCCGCTGATGACCTGGGGGCAACAACAATGCCTTCCAAGATCACAACAAGGTGGTCACCACCATCTTTGGGGGCCTCGTCTCCGCCAAGAGCAGAAGAGAACGGAAATTCACCGCCCGCCGGGTGCTCGCCGTCAATGCGGAAGACGCCGCCGCCAACCCCAACTATCGCCCCTGGTCCGAGGTCCCCATCACCTTCAGCAGGGCCGACTAGTGGGCGGACATCCCCTACATAGGGTGTTTCCCCCTTGTCCTTGATGCAACCATCCAGAAAGTGCTTTTTAGAAAAGTGCTCGTCGACGGTGGGAGCGCTCTGAACCTCCTCTTCGCCGAAGCCCTAAAGGAGCTGGGCCTTGGGATAACAGATCTCACACCCTCCGACTCCTCCTTCTAGGGTGTGGTACCTGGTAGGGCATCCAAGCCACTTGGAGAGATCACCCTACCAGTACAGTTCAGCATGGCAAGCAACTACCTCATCGAGCACATCAACTTCTACATCATTGACTTCAACACCGCATATCACGCCATACTTGGTTGGCTAGCTCTGGCCAAGTTCATCGCTGTACCGCACTACGCTTATCTGGTGCTGAAGATGCCTTCACTCGCAGGAGTCCTGGCCCTGCGGGCCAACCTCTCCATCACCTAAGCCTGCGAGATAGAGAGTCTCACCCATGCCGAAGCCACTGACCTCTCCATCTAGATGGCCAGTGTGGTCACCGACGCCAAGACAGTGCCCGCCAAAGACCTGGAGATCCCATGCTAGAGCCTCCTCATGCCTCCGCTAAGTCCTAAGAAACCAAGGAAGTCGGCCTCGACCTCGACGACCCCTCCAAGACAGTGAAGATTGGGGCTCACCTCGACCCAAATAGGAAATTGCACTCATCTCCTTCCTACATGCCAACGCCGATGTGTTTGCTTGGAAACCTATAGACATGCCAAGGGTACCACGAGAGAAGATCGAGCACTCCTTGAATGTCTCGCCGACCGCCAAACCGATCAAGCAAATACTCCGACGCTTTGCACTAGACAAGGAGGCTATTAGGGTAGAAATAAAACGGTTCCTAACTACCAGATTCATAAAAGAAGTGTATCATCCTGAGTGGTTAGCAAACCCTGTTCTCATTTAAAAAAAGAATAAAGAATGGAGAATGTGCGTTGATTACACTGATCTTAACAAACACTGCCCTAAAGACCCCTTCGGTCTACCTTGGATAGACGAGGTTGCAGAATCCACCATCGGCTGTGAACTGCTCTCCTTCCTTGACTGTTACTCTGGCTGTCACTAGATTTCCCTCAAGGAAGAAGACCACATCAAGACGTTGTTCATCACGCCTTTCGGTGCATACTACTATACCACCATGTCCTTTGGACTCAAGAACACCAGGGTGACCTACCAAAGGGCCATCCAGATGTGCCTCAATCAATAGATAGGCCACAATGTTGAAGCTTACAACGACGATGTGGTCGTCAAGTCCAAGACCACCGATAATCTCATCATTGACCTTGAAGAAACGTTCGTCAATCTAAAAAGGTACCGATGGAAGCTGAACCCTTCAAAGTGCATCTTTGGAGTTCCGTCTGGTATACTCCTGGGCTACATCGTCAGTGCCCGTGGCATCGAACACAATCCCGACAAGGTCTCCGCCATCACCAACATGAAATATCCAACCTGCGTAAAGGACATACATAAGCTTATAGGCTGCATGGCTGCTCTAAGACGCTTTATATCATGCCTCGGCAAAAAGGGACTACCGTTCTTTAAACTCCTCAAGGCCTTCGAGTGCTTCTCCTGGTCGGAGGAGGCAGATACAGCTTTCAAGCAGCTCAAGTTGTTTCTAACGAAGCCTCCGATCATGATGGTGCCTCGACCAGATGAAACTCTACTAATCTATATCGCCGTCACTTCTTGCGTCATTAGAATAGCTATCGTCGTCGAATTCGAGGAGGCCGGGCATGCCTATAAGGTGTAACGTCCGGTCTACTTCATTAGCGAGGTCCTTAACAAGCCCAAAACTCGTTATCCTCAAGTTTAGAAACTACTATATGCTATTCTGATCACATCACGCATGCTCCGCCATTACTTCAAGTATTACAAGATCACCGTGGTCACCGAGTTCCCTCTAGGGGACATTCTCTGCAATAAAGAGGCCAATGGCCACATCATCAAGTGGGCTGTTGAGCTCAGCACTTACTCCATCGAATTTAGAAGCAGGCCTACCATCAAGTCACAGGTGCTCACTGATTTCGTCGCTGAGTGGACTGAGATCCAAGAGCCCATCGCCGCTACTTGCCCTAAGCACTGGGTGATCTACTTCAATGGCGCCCTCAACATCAACGGTGCTGGTGTGAGCATTCTATTCATTACACCGACCAGGGATAAGCTCTGATACGTTCTCTGAATACATTTTCCGGCCTCCAACAATGCTGCCGAATACGAAGCATGTCTCCATGGACTCCGTATAGTCGTTGAGCTCGGCATCAAGCGCCTCATGGTATAAGGGGACTCTGCACTGGTCATCAACTAGGTGAACAAAGACTGGTCATGCTTTAGTGAAAAGATGGATGCATATTGCGCCGAAATCAGGAAGCTTGAAGGAAAATTCTACGGTATCAAGTACCACCACGTGGTACGAGATCAAAATCAGCTCGCCGACCACCTATCCAAGATAGGCTCTTCTCATGCCACAATTCCACCTAGGGTCTTCATTCAAGATCTTTTGGCGTCATCCATTAAGGAAGAGAAGGAAGTTCAAGAAATTCCCCCTACCGAGCAGCTGGTACTTACAGTACCTTCACCAGCTACCGATTGGAGGGAATAGTTCATCAAGTACCTCGCTAGCGCCGAAGTACTCACCAACCAGACTGAAACCGAATGCCTAATCCATCGAAGCAAGCATTACATGCTGGTGGACTAGAACTTGATGAGGAAAAGTGCCAAGGAAGGGATACTGTAGAAATGCATCACCCAAGAAGAGGGAGTGAAACTACTTCTCGAAATTCACTCTGGTTCCTGCGGCAACCACGCAGCCTCGAGAAACCTGGTTGGCAAAGCTTTTTGAGCTAGTTTTTACTAGCCCATGACCATCTCCGATGCAGAAGACCTCGTCCGATGTTGTGAAGGATAAAGGCTCCACCAAGTTTTCTCCATATCTCCAATATGTGATCTCCATAAATGCTCGACCACGTTTTCTCCATATCTCCAATATGTGATCTCCATAAATACTCCACCACGTTTCTCCATATCTCCAAGATATTTCGCCGACCGCTGAGCAACACATGTTCTGTTCTGTGCTCTATGGAGAAGACCTAGTCTCTGATCTCTCCCTACACATGCTACGGGCTCCGTGCTCTGTGTTATGGGTGGTCGGCTGTGGTTCCTTGGTCATGCATGTTCCTCCTACACGTGCATGGGCTCCACGCTCGACGTTATGGGCTACAGACTAGCCAAGTCCAAGAGCCCAGTAAAGAACTCACTGCTCGGACGCTACTAATACTACGTATATCTCCAAGTTATTTCGCCAACCACCGAGCAGCATATGTTTCGCTCTGTTCTCTATGGAGAAGACCTAGTCTCTGATCTCTCCCTACACGTGCTACAGGCTCCGCGCTCTGCGTTATGGGTGGTTGGTTGCGGTCCCTTGGTCACGCCTATTCCTCCTACATGTGCATGGGCTCCGCGCTCTACATTATGGACTATGGGCTAGCCAAGGCCAAATAGTTCAGTAACAAACTAACTGCTTGGACGTGAAAGGTCCTAATATGGCTAGAGGGGGGTGAATAGCCTATTAAGAAATCTACAAATCAACTAGAGCAATTTGATTAGTATGACAAATAGAGAAATGCAAACTTGCTCTAGCTCTACAAGGGTTGCAAGCCACCTATCCAACACTTCTAGTTGCAATGATTACTAGACACACAACTTGCTATGTTACTACTCACTAAGAGCTCTCAATCTTGCTACTCTAAAGAGCTCCACTAGATGAACTCAAATAACAAAGCAAGCTCTCAATTCTAATTACACTAAAGAGCATGCCACAACTAGTTTGCAAGAATATAAATGAGTGAGTAGGGTGATTATACCGCCGTGTTGAGGAGTGAACCAATCACAAGATGAATATTAAATAAATCACCGGGAGAATACCGAATGGCAAGAGACAAACAATTTTCTCCCAAGGTTCACGTGTTTGCCAACACGCTACGTCCCTGTTGGGTCGACCAACACTTGGTGGTTCAGCGGCTAAGAGGTGTTGTACAAACCTTGTCCACACGATAAGGACACCGCAAGAACCTACCCACAAGTGAGGTAACTCAATGACACAAGCAATTTACTAGAGTTACCTTTCGGCGCTCCACCGGGGAAGGTACAAATCCCCTCACAATCACCGGAGATGGCCACGAACAATCACCAACTCGTGCCAATCCTCCACCGCTGCACCAAGCCATCTAGGTGGTGGCAACCACCAAGAGCAATAAGCGAATCCTGCAGCGAAACACGAATACCAAGTGCCTCTAGATGCAATCACTCAAGCAATGCACTAGGAGTCTCTCCCAATCTCACAAAGATGATGAATCAATGATGGAGATGAGTGGGAGGGCTTTGGCTAAGGTCACAAGGTTGCTATGTCAATGCAAAATGGCCAAGAAAGTGAGCTTGAACCAGCCATAGGGCTTAAATAGAAGCCCCCTCGAAATAGAGCCATTGTACCCCTTCATTGGGCACAACACGGGGTGACCGGACGCTCTGGTCATATTGACCGGACGCTGGACCTCAGTGTTCGATCACGCGATGCGTGCCATGTGTCCCCTCTCTTCAAATACTGAGCACCCGATCTTAACGGTCAAATGATGACCGGACGCTGCGGCTAAAAGTGACCGGACGCTCAAACTCTAGCGTCCGGTCGTTTCCAGTAAGCATCCAGAGACGATATTTTTTGATCGGACGCGTCCGCTCACCATTGACCGGACACAGCCAGCGTCGGTCAGTCACCTGCTTTGCTATGAGTGCCACATCATCAAGACCAGACACAACCTTCTAGCATCTGGTCAATTTGTGATCCAGCGTTCGGTCGAAGACCGATGCCAGCATCTTCGGTGTTACAACTGACCAGACGCTCTGATCCTTCTGAGACCAGCGTCTGGTCACAGCGTGACCATTATGACTAACTCCTTTTCACCTCTATCTTCTTCACCCTTGCTCCAATGTGCCAATCACCAAGTGTATCACCTTATGCACATGTGTTAGCATATTTTCACAAATATTTTCAAGGGTGTTAGCATTCTACTAGATCCTAAATGCATATGCAATGAGTTAGAGCATCTAGTGGCACTTTAATAACCGCATTTTGATATGAGTTTCACCCCTCTTAATAGTACGGCTATCGATCCTAAATGTGATCACACTCTCTAAGTGTGTTGATCACTAAAACAAAATAGCTCCTACCATTTATACCTTTGCCTTGAGCTTTTTGTTTTTCTCTTTCTTCTTTTCAAGTCCAAGCACTTGATCATCACCATGGCATCACCATCATCATGTTATGATCTTCATTTGCTTCACCACTTGGTATGTGCTACCTATCTCATGATCAGTTGATAAACTAGGTTAGCACTTAGGATTTCATCAATTCACCAAAACCAAACTAGAGCTTTCAGGACGCTACTTATACTATGCATAATTGCGTTAGGGTTAACACTACAATGATTCTTCAATGAAAAACTAGCACACTGCATAAGCATGCACATGCCATTTTACAACATTTATACACATATATAAGTGATTGTCTATGCCCTTGCAGCATTTTAACTACTGTCTCCAATTATTATAGACTCTTCTCTGAGCAGATCATTGGGCTTCGCCATCGCCGTCCATCTCGCCGAACAGGTCGATGTCGCCGGCCAGCTTCTTCACCACATCTTCCACCTCATCTTCTAGCTATTGGTGCTCCATTGTGCCCATCCCTCTAGCGAATCCGGCCCCTATCGCTTGAAGGTCAATGGTAGGGTAATGGGACCGAACCACCGCTAGAGCCGTGTGCAATGGCGGTGATGATGGCGTCACGGTTGAAGTTTTTGAAGTTCTTCCACGCCGCCTTGTACCTCTCGATGATGATGTCCGGGCATGATGGCCTATCATTGGCCTGAGGAGCCTCCTCCATGTCAACATAGTCGAGCACCAGCTTGATTCTGGCAACCACAGTGTCGAGCTTGTTCCTCTGAATCCTAGCCTCCTGCTCTAGCACATCGAATTGTGCCTTGGTCCTTTGACGGTAGTCTGTAGGCGTCACAAGGAACCATCAAACAAAAGAAATCACTCTGGTAACAACTTCGACCACGAAGTACTCACCTTTCAGCTCCTCGGCCAGCTTCTCCGCCTGCCCAGCCATCTTCTTCTCCTCCTCTTGGAGTTGACTGATGACTTGGCACAACTGGCCGAGCTCTGCATCTTGCCCTACAAGCATAACGGTCGTTAGCAACAATATGATTTCTGTAATGTAAAGTAGTTTCACCAATATGCCATACCTTTCTTTTGCTTGAAGACTTTCCACAGCTGTTCGGACTTGGTCTTCAGCTGCTCGGAAGCACCTATCATCTGCTCGGAGACGGTGGCTAGATGCTCAGACCTACCCCTCAACTGCTCGGACATAGTCGCTAGCTGCTCGGATAGGACGACCTTTTGGTACTCCAGATCCTACGTGTTGGATTCGGCCAGATCACACTCGCGCTGGGCCTTCTAGACGTTTTTCTCCATAAGTTTCAACGCCTCCTTCAGTTATTCATTCTCCTCGGTGAGGGTCCCATCCTCTTGATCAGCTAGTGCCATTGTTCGGCGGTCCAAGATATGCCCTGTAGAAGCAACAAGACTATGAAGAACTCCAAATCTCCAACAACAAACACAAACATTGATGATGCCATGTTAACCATGATCTATTTCACTGCTGTGGAAAGGGTGGACTCCAGCCTCCTAAGCTCCTTGGTGGTGTCCTCCTCTACGACCACCACTTCGTGGCCCCACTTATGGATGATTCGGACGGCTTGAGGTTGTGATTCCTCACGCTCAATCTCTTCCACCTCATCCTCTTCCTCCGCAGTGGGTGGCACCACCTGGGGGCTTGGTGGTCGCACAACGCGTCCAACCACGCCCTCTAACGTCTCAGGGAGCACGGCCGGCTCTTTCGGTTGCACCGGCCTCGCCGCCTCAGACTCAGGCGTGGCACCAGCATCTCCAGCATTCGTTGTTGAAGACCCGGCGGTTTCCACCGTTGCCCTAGGCATCACCGCTGATCCGTCCGCCATCGGTGCCAACTGTTCAGTCGCTACCAAGTCCACCTAGCAGCGGCAGTTGACTCCTCCACAGGCCATCAAGCGCCTAGGGACTCTGGGATGGGATCTACCGGCATCTTCTACGCACCAGGACTAGCCCCCGGTTGCTCGCTGGTTTGGACGGACGGATTCAACTCCTCCGTACGCCTTGCTCTGCATTAGATTAGCTCGTCAGTCACCACCACGATAAAGATCCAATAGCAAAATAACTGCAAAGCAAGGATACTTATGTGTCAGCCTGCTGGTACACTTTTCTAAACCGGTGTTGCCTACCTAAGCCCCAAGGCGTAGCCCTGGGGTTGTTTCCCGCACCCTAGGGTGGAGGTCTCACGGTCTCCGCCGTCAGCCTCTCCTCCGCTTGCCGCTCTAGGACTCCCCTTGCCTGTTGCTCGGCAACTCCTTTCGCCTGTTGCTCAGGGACTCTTGTCAGCTTGTAGCTCGAGGACTCCCTCCCCTCCCTTCGATTGCTCCTCCACGCGTGTGTTGCGCGGAGGCGCCTCAGTGCTCAGCGAAGGAGCCACTGGAACTTCGTCGTCATCCGACCACTCGGACATCGCCGCACTCCGCATCCGAGTGGTATGGTCACCGCCAAGCAAGATGCTACCTGGCTTGTGGGGGATAGCACCCGTCGTCTTCCTCTTCTTCTGGGGCGGCTCATCTACCACTTCCCTCTTCCCCCAGACTTTCTCTGACACTGGGGGGGTACTCTCTGTCTGACCAGCGTCGGCACCTCTGGATTCCGATGAGGCGCTAATGGCACCGTCCTCAGGCTGCATTGGTGGTCGGGCGACTACTGCCTACGGGCAATCGCCCCTTAGCATGCCCGAGAAGTACACCGCTCTTTCCTATGAATGGATCTTTCCATAAGTGCATCAGTTCACTGCTCGACAACCGTAAAAGATAAAAAGCATCAGGACCATTGGGATGTTTACCTGAGGAGGCAGATTCTTGCAGTTAAAGGGTCTCGTCTGCCCTGACACGCTAAATTAGGCAAACGAAGCGAACAACTCTACAGCCCGCTCTAGCACATCGTCCCTCGATAGCATCTCTGTCCTCTCCCGGGTGCCGTCGATGTCACCTTTGAAGTCATAGCCCGCGTGGGCCTACTCCTTGTAGGGTTGGACGCAGCACACTATGAAGCTCGCCACCACCAGTCCACCGTTGGTCTTCACGCCCTTTATTAGGCCGAGGAGCTCCCTCACTTGCTCCATATCAGCACTGTTTAGCCTCTTCGACCAGCTTTTCTAGCTCTCCAGGATGTGGTCGGCATCGTAGCGAATGGCAGGATGGCTCTGCTTCATGTAGAACCACCTAGTGTTCCACACCTTCAGTGACATGTTTAGTGACACAGTAAGGTACTCGCCTGCCATTCCAACACATAGCTGAAGATACACTCCGCCGACCACCTTGGAACCACCGTCGCCTTTCTTCTTCAGCCAAAACAGGTGATGGAAGAGGCTGAAGTGGGGAAGGATTCCGAGATACGCCTCACAGAAATGGATGAAGATAGATATGTGCAATATGGTGTTTGGGTGGAGGTTGCACATACTAACTCTCTAGAACTCCAACAAATCCCTCAAGAACAGATGAACAGGAAACCCTAATCCGTGCCAAAAGTAGTCTCAAATACTACAGCTTCATCGGTATGAGGCATTGGGTAGGGCTCACCAAGGGCTGGCCGCCATCCGACGGTGACGCGGTAAGGAAGAACGCCTGCCTCCACTAATCTGTCGAGCTTCGCCTCCCCCATACGCAATGGCACCCACTCTTCGTCCCGGCTAACTCCGATGCTCTTCGGGTTACCAGCTCCCTTCTTCGGCGCCATCTCTTAGATCTAGTTTGGGGTGGCGGTGGAAATGTGGGCGAATATGAATCTAGAGGTACGAGGGCTGAGGAGGAAAATGAAATGGCATAGTGGCAAAGGTGGGAGCGCGGGGTGCGGCGGCGTAGTTATAAAGCCCTCCCCCACCTCTCACATTCGAGGGTTTTTGGGAAACCGCTTCTGGATTTGCGCCTCTCCAAATTTTCCGCAACCGCATGGTGGGCTATTACCTAGGCCTTCACGCAAACACAGCCCATATCGCTCACTTCTCGCCGCAATTTGTTACTGCTCACCGAATATTCATCGGCTTCTCCACCATCCGTTACGGCTCAGTAATTACTACTGTACAGCCATTACTCTGGTATTTTCTCCAAGGTGCGGCTGCTTGGGGACTGCGTCAGCACTACGACTTGGTTTCTCACCGCACTGGGGATTTTCTTCTGATGATTGTTGTTTCTGACCCTTGCACCACGTGACTACGTCACCTACTGTCAGGCTCGGGGACTAAATGGGCACACTTCACCTTGCGGTGAATGTGCTTTTTCTCATTTCGGGGCTACGTCCAGGGACTGGCTGCCTGCTCGGCTGGTTTTCTACTGTTCTCCTACTATGGACCCTGGCACCACGTGACTACGTCACCTACTGTCAGGCTCGGAGACTAAGTGGGCACACTTCACCTCACTGGTGAGTATGTTTGCTTTATTCTGGAAGACTCCACCACGCCTTTTGAAGCTGAAGAAGATTATCTCCCTTTCTCGTGGTCGAACTCTAAGTGGGCACACTTGGTCCACTGCGAAGAAATTTTTGATTCTGAACTTGAACTTCTTACATCCTTATCGCAAGCCGTACTTGGGTCACACTGCTCGGCGACGGTTCATGCTGCTCGACGATGGCTCACAACTGCTCAGGTAACTCATCACAGGTGATCGGACCATGAGTTTGACTGCTCGGTTTTGTTCACACCTGCTCGGACATGCTCAAGACGGCGTTGCACAACGGATATAAGGTGCTCGGGGACTAGCTGTGGGGGGTACGACCCTGGATACTCACGGTAGACCACATAGGTTGTGCCCCCAGGGGCGGCCCAGCCCACAAGACGAAGCCTTGCGGGGCACGACGCTGCTCGGCGCCTCCCGCAAGACACCGGAAAGATATCTTGAATATACTACGAGATCTGTTAGGATGCGTATGATACCATGATTCCTGTAATATATTATTACTTTCCTGTTATCTTCTAGATCTAACTGACTTTTAACCCTACCCCCAGACTATATAAGGCGGGCAGGGACCCCCTCCAAACTCACGTAGTATCATACGATAGCTAATACAATCCAACAGACCACATGAGTTGGGTATTACATCATAGTGACAACCTGAACCTGTCTAACTCGTGTGTCTCTGTTACCTTCTTGTTCTCGATTACACGTATCTCTGCCGATCAATCTACCTTCGTGGGATACCCTCGGAGAACTGCCGACGATATTCTGTCGACAGTTCCTTCTATTTTTAAACCATCAGATCTAGCGGAGGGTTCTCATTATTTCCAAGCGCCGTAAAATTTTACCCATTATATAGTGACTACACGACACTCGGTTGATTATGTTTCATTCTATCAACCAAATTTTGAACCAATCAAAAACTGACATCACAACTCAATCTAATTTAAAATCTAGAAGATAAGAAGGAATAAAAGAACCAGACTTTATTAAGTAAAGAATAATAAAGAAACGATTGAAAAACTAAGCTGCCAACAACCAGATCTGTAGACCACACAAGTACCTACCTCCACCAGATAAGATGCATTCACGAAGTAGAAAAGCAGAAAAGGAGCCTCACGTGGCTCCAAGACTCAACTTGACTGCCAAGAAAGAACAACAATAAACAAAGATCTGCAGAAAAAAAGAAGAACCAAAGAGAAACCAGATCAAACAGAAAGACACGATGAGGACAAAGGGGAAGGCCAAACCAAAGGCTAAATCACAGGAAAAGGAAGAAGATGAGCATCAGAAAACACAGTGAGTTACTACATCCAACAAACTAAATTCAATTCCACTTACCTGAATGCATAAAACTCAGTAAGTTACTCTGCCAACCAATTTCTATTTTCTGAACTAAATCCGTTAATTTCTTCTATGCAACACCTGAGATCGATGTTCATCAAATTAAAATACAAAACAAAAGAGAATCACGTGATCATAAATCTAAATCAATATGCAAGCTAACAAAGTTTTATTACTGATACATAGGCATGAAGAATAAGCAATCCTCAAGCAAGATGATGCACCAAGAGAGCATTCTTTAACAAAAGAAAAATAAAAAGAAACTCTACTTCCTTTCTTTCTTGCTTTCTACTACCACATTTACTTGCATTCTTGATTGCTAACCTAATGTGTTGGTGCTGAAACTAGACAACACCAACAACTTCAAAAATGACACTCTTAGAACAACAATTTTTTAAAAAGTTCAGTACCATATTTAAGATTTCATAGTAAAATTACATAAGCTGTACTTCTGAAACATCACAATATGACATCAATGTAGACAAACCCAAAGCTTATAATTCACAGGTATGGGAAAATATAAACACTGCAGTAGTGTAAAAAAGGTACCCATCATATAAGCTGTAAAAATTCAGCTAAGTTATACTACTAGGATTGTGATAAAAACTTTTGCAGGGACACACGAAAAAGAATGGGCTATTTGAGACAAATTGCATTTACAAATCAGAAGAGTATTAGTGTGAAATAGGTACATCAAGATACAAAAATTAAACCTGAAGCACATGTACTTCATTTTTGTATTTAGGGAGTTTATAACAGAATATCATTGATGTGACTCTCAAATCAGAAGAGTATTAGTGTGAAATAGGTACAGATAGGTATCAAGTATGATACTTGTAGAGGTTGATACATTAAGCTGGAAGCAAATGTTACCACAAGATACATGAATAGACCCTGAAATACATGAACTATCCTATAGAACTAAAATGAATGTCATCGTGCTCCACAAAAGCTGTTCACTCTAATGGATGATAAAATTTCCTTAGGCGCTAATCGAATCCTACTTGAATAGTTGAGGATCAAGGCCCTACACAAAACAAAAAAATTAATTACGATAAAAACAGATAAAAAAAGGAAGAAATTAATTAAGGATAAAGAGAGCAAGAAAGACACCGCTAGTGAATACCTGCTCATAGAAGCCATTTACTAAAGACTTGTCAACTAAATTTGTTGAGCTGAAAAATAAGCTAAGTTTCACAACAATAGCCAAGTAGAAGCTCACAGAAGTTTCACAACAGAATAAGCTAAGTGAAACTGGCTAACAATAGCCGTTTCAAACTGAAAGAAAACTGAATTTGGAACTAGACTTGCTAACAATAACTGTTACCAAAAACTAATTTTGTTTATCCTCAACCTGATTGCAAAACTGAAATTAAAGGAAACTCAAACTGCATATAACTGACCATAGAAACCAACAAAACTTTCGGAAACACTGAATCAAGCACAACTGCAAAACGAAAAAATAGCCAATGCTCATCCCAATCTCATTTTCCCTGTTCAGCCATCCATAATCAACACAACTATGAATACGTGTAGAAGCACAGCCGCACAGGTGGCCAATGTTTGGGCTCTGAACGGTCATAAGACAAGCACAGATCTCGCCAAGGGCAAGGAAACAGAGTTTCTCATAGAACCAGCATGCAGCATCCTACCGATGAGTGCGGAACAGGGCTCCCGGAGAACCAGCACCAGCGTCCTTCAATACTGAAAATTAAAAAACAACAATACTGAAATCAGAAACAATGAAGAAATACTCACGACCAAAACTCTTCCGAAGCCAAACCGGGCCGCTGATAAATTAAATCGGTAGTTGCGCCACCAAAAACACAAGCACTGAGCAAGTCCACAAACAAATCACCGAAAACGACCAAATCCGCCGCACGACCCCAAACAAAGCCCGTCCCCGGAGCCGAACAAGAATGAACACGAATTAAGATGAGCAACTGTGCCACCCAAACACAAGCACAGAGCGCTGGATTGCTGCTTGCCAACCTGCCGTGGACACAGTCCACGCAGGCCACGAGCCGCAGCGCAGCCAGGCGGCCAGCGCCCTGCTGCTCCGCTGCAGGCCGTGCCGCCCTTGCCCCGCCTACGCCTTGGTCCGCGCCGTGCTGTGCCTCGCTGGTCGCTCCCCAGCTATGACCCAGACCTACCCATGGAAACTGAGGAGCTCCGCTGAGCGAACCAAAAGCAACTCCGCCGCACAACTGTGATGTCCAGGAACTCTGCACGACGACCAGACTGCAAGTCTACAACGCCTCTCTATATTTATATTCTCCCACCCCACCCCCCAAAAAAAAATCTCTGGATTTCAAAATACGAGATATACGGAATAAAATAAAAATAATAAAAACAGAAACACGATTGATTAAGAAACAAAACAACAACCGGTAAAACCTGTTTATCAATTTTTCGAGATGTTATCCGATAGCACCAATAGAATCAAAACACCTTATAATTCGTACAAAACATCTTGTAGTTTCTAGATGCCTGGTACATATTCTGGATATGTGCAAAATAAAGCAACAGTACCATATAAAATAGAACCACCAGTAATATAATATCATTTATCTAAGCAACTGAAAGGGAAACATGTGGATGCATGCATACATATTGTTAGAAACGAAACAACATGAATGTAGACACGAGCTATTCTCTGACAAAGCACAATACATGGGATGCAATGAGTGACTCTAAGACAAGATCCATAAGACTAACAGATAAATGCAACCAAAACCATTTTCGAGCTGGACATAAATCATTGGAGAATGTGACTTCTACTACAGCGCCCACGGGAGGCCTGAGCAAGAACCCAGATTGTAAGACTGCATAATTTCACACCCACTGCCGCTGGCGTCCCTGCTGCTGCCTACAAAGGCACTATAGAGCATAGTGCCAATCTCCCCAAAGTTTGGGCCTGGGCTGGCTATCGGCCAGTCTTGCTGCAACTGGTGTTCCTCTAGTGGTGCCATGGTTTGCATCTCATTGTAGGTGTAGGGAGAAGCCTGTGTACACGATGAGGATGAAACTGATTGCATCACCTGCAATGGCTCTGGCATGGCTCCCTGCTCAACGACAAGCTCCTGGAGTCGTGCTTTGGCTTTGCTCATCTTCGTCTCCACCATCTCCCTAAGGCTAATCAGCTCATCCTTGGTGGTGCCAACGAGGCCTGGGCAGGCATCCATCCAAGCTATCATACAGGAGGACCAAGGTCTCACGCTCATGATTCTCATGGTCCAACTTGCTCACCTGCTCATGGAGCCTTACCGTGCGACTGTGGAGGAATTCCTCTTGATTCTGTATCTTCTTGAAGCTGCCAACATCTGGCATGTCCTTGAATTTCTTGAGGAGTTTCTTGGCCTCTGCATCAGAGGGCCACACCTCTGGTGTGGCCAGGCCATCACCATATACCACTATGCAGATCTTGACGCCACAGAGTGTGACGAGCTCACCAGCCTTTTTTGTCAAGGCCTGGTAGCGTCTCTTGTACGTTGCACGCCGAGTAGCGTTGTTGGAGATCCACCGGAGATTCACCTTTTTGCGTGCCATAGCTCCTACCTAGCTTGCTACTACTAAAATCAGCAAACAAAGTGGAAATGGTTGCTCTGGTGTTGATATGAAATGAGGGGAGGGGTGGTGTTTGTATATATAGATCAAGGAGGAGCTTAGAATAACTTATAGCAGTGCTTAGTCATACCACCGTATTATGGTTAGCATTTACTCACTATAGTAATGTGGTGTATATAACTAAACATATTCTACTTCATAAATACATAGATCACAAGAAAAATATTTCATGCATACATCCGTACGTGAGCATTGTGTGATAGGCTAGGTCATGATAAATTTCCTAATCATACCATTATATTTTAGCTACCATTAACTATTGCATAAATATAGAAATGATTTATTTTATTGATTATAGTGGTGATAAATTTCCTAATCACACCATTATATTTTAGCTAGCATTAGCTGTTACATAAATATATCTATTATTCCTGAATAGATAACTTAGCACATTTTTACTCAATAAATGCATCAATCACAAGGAACACATTCCATGCATACATCATGAGAATTGTGCGATGGGGTATATGGTGGTCAAATATTGGTTAATTACTACTAAAGAACCACAAGAAATAAATAACATAATAGAATATAATCATGACATTGTACAAGGCTCACTCCTTGGAGGAGGATGCCTGACTTCAAAACAATTATAGGATGGTACGGTACGGGATGTATCAATTCGATCAAAGGACTGGATCATTATTTCAAAGCTCTAGAGTTCATGTGTGTTTCAAGCTGTAGGAGGAAAGTAGTTAAAGATATATTGTTTTAATTTGTTGGTAGTGAGTGTTTGTTGTATAGCTGCCCCCATTTGTTTTCCATGGTTAGAAACATATGATGTCAGCGTAACAAGCATATAAATTTAGACTAATAGATTACCCAACTAACTAATTGTAGACAGTTTATTATGGTTGTAGTGATTGTATAACAACCCAAAAATCCTTCCTTGTTAAAACTTTTTGATAAATAACTTGTTGACCTTAAACTTGCTATCAGTTCAGTCTAGCCTACCTCGCTAAATAAGTTCTATATGATGAAAAAATTAGTGACAAATTGATTTACTATGAGTTTCCTACCTTGCTAAATAAGTTTTGTATCAGCATAAATTAGTGGCAAAAAATTATTGTCATAAGTTCTATGAGGAAAAAATTCAGAACATAATAGAACATGGTTAAAGACAAAAGATAGGTGATGAAGCGATTTTTGTAACCGAAGCATCATGAATCATGTATCATGACAGATATTATATGATCTATTGGAAATACGTAGTCATAGAATGTCAAATTTGTTGTAGTCTAACTCTTTCATCGAGAGTCCAATTGAGGTGTATGAGTATCACACGATAAAAAGATTATTCAATATTCTTTCAAACAAGGGTAGATGCACCCGTCGGCAAGCATGGGTGGACACACCAAGTGAGGTTTCGAGAACACCCTTCATCTCCATGGTCGGTGAAGTAGTTGCACAAGCGCAGATCACAACTGGAGAGAGGCGGTCTAGGTGGTGACTTTGGAGGTTTGGGAATATGGAAGAAATGACATTGCATCTTGTTGTTTGCGTGGCATATTGAATAGGGCCACAACCAAATGGTAAAAAGGCCCATCACTCCAAGCCCCTCAGGCCAAAGCCCACACGCATAGGGCAAGCCACCACTACAAGAATTTTGTTGATCCATGATAGTTTTTTTTGTGACTTTTTTTTTTTGTCCCAGATTACTAGAACGAAGCCCAAGATTCTATGACGAAGCTTATGGATCGTCGCTATTTTACAAACGGACCAAATCTGTGACAGTTTAATTTCGTCACGATGTGTCATTGCCACATTTGATGCCACCGTGGCATGCTGACATGCATATTATGCCAGTGTGGCCTGCTGACGTGGCCATGAGCTATCTGTTTGTTAAATCGGTGGTCCGAAAAATAGTGCGGCGTTGAGAATCGAACCCGCAACTGGTGCCGCACACATAACCACTGCAATACTTCGTTCATATGTGTTGGAAACTAGAATAGTTTCCTTTTATTTTAATATCGTTGACTTCAGCAATCTAATGCCTGAATCCCTAATCCTGAATCCCTTCGACAGCAAACCATGCCGTGCCACTCCGATAGCAGACAATGCCGCACCGAGGAGCGGTCGTCCACAGCCTAGCGACGACGAATCGCGCCGCGACGAGGAGCGGTCATCCCCAGCCCAGCGACGGCGAATAGCACCGCTCCGACAAGCGGCCGCCCCAATCCACCGACGACGGTGAGTCCCGCGGCGGGCCACTGCCAGAGGAAGGTAGCTGGATTTATGGAGTAGGCTGCAGCTGCAGCAATCAATCTCCACCATCCCTTCCCACCGCTTGCTGCCTTGCTGCAAGGTGCCTTCCCGCCGCCGGCAACCTTCCTCCATACTTGCCATGTGTATGCCATCTATTCTAGGATTTTGTTATACTGCAGCATATGAATTGTGTGGAGGCTTATTAAATTGTGTGTTTCTGCAATGCATGTTCAAATGGATAGAAGTTGGGTGCACAGCACAGTATTTTCTACTGAATATGTCAATGGTGTCAAAGAATTCATGGAATTCATTAAAGAAAAATTTGGTGAGAATGATGAGATTCTCTGCCTATGTACTAGATGCCTTAATCAGAAGTACCTGTATCAGCCCAATGTGAAGAAGCACATATTGTTGAATTGCATAGGACTTGTATATATACTCGGTGGGTACATTCATGGAGAGGACATTAGTGTACATGTTAATGTAGTTCCTGCTCCTGCTCCTAGTTTTTGACACTGAGGAGGGTTCCATACATGGGATGGATGTGGCTGAGGATGACAACAACGATGTTGATTCAGGTTAGATAGTGAGCCACTAGGGGCTGACAAGGGCAAAAAAAATTGTATAAAATGGCAAAAATTTTGTCCCACTAGGGGCTCGAAATGGCAACCTCAGGGCTCCACAGGCTCGTTACTTAACCAATGCGCTAGATGTTCGTGAGTTCGACTAGGGGGACCCGAAAAATTATTTTTGAAGGATAAGTGCACAGAAACCGATTCTTTTCCTCATCTCAATAGCGCTTCAATCATCTGCCACTTGTCTTCCTCCCTCCCTCTCTCATATTCTCACTATGTGAAATCAAAACCCTAGCAAAGGTGAAGCTAGTTGATGATGGATAGATCCAGCACTGCGACTCACTTCTGACTCCCCTTCTCTTCTGAGGTTGGATCGACAACCGGGATGATAAGCAGATTCCGCATGGTGCAACCGTGCCTATGGCCTAATGCACTAGAGTTTTTGGTAGGTGGCCCAATGCTAGTGATAGGGAGAGGCAAGCCCAACAACTAGTAGGAAAAGGCAAGAGCAACACCTACTTGCTACATGCTTAACACTATACTAGTGGTATGTCTATTCTTGTTATATTCATCAATGCTCAAGCTATATGATAACTTCACTATAGCCTATTAATTGATCTTTAGAAATATTGACTACCAATAGTGGCAAACAAATAAAACCACAAGCACACAAGCTATTAATGTAGCTTTTCACCCTAGGAGTATTACAAGGTATTAATTTCCACAGGGACGTAAAGTTAACTAACAAAGAGTCAAGTTCATCCTTAGAATGATTCAAGGGTATATGATAGGTTGGGTAGACATGATTTCTATGGTTATGATAACTCGAATAGGTTAGGTATACAAAAGATTGTTCATGCCGAGATGAACTACATGAAGCTTAGTAGTGGAAAGGGGTGAGGATGGCACCTAACCTCCTAGTAGTGGTGGACCTATGAGTTTAAAAACTTGCTCGGACATGGTGGAATATAGAGATCAGATAAGGTTGTCACCACCTATTGACTACCATAAACAATCCATGGGGCAAGCCGTAGACATATAGCCTAGACACCATGTCTACACTATAACTTACCACTCTAACCTTGCGCAACTAAGTTCCCTTAGCTAGGCTAGACAACTCAAAAAATAAGGAGCGATGAACCAATGAACAACTTAAGTACAAAGTTACCAGAACTAGAGATCAATTATCGTAGAGATCCCAGATGCTTACATTAGAGATAAGCCCACATCTGCAAGGGTATAGCTTGGAGAAGGTGCCAACAAGCCCAGTACTGCTCCACACTCCAATCTTTCTCTCTCTATTTTCTATACTACAACTGATGTAGGGCTTTGCCTAAGTGTAGAATGTGCAGCTTCGCCTTGATGTCTTTAGAGTGAGGGGGTACCTCCCTTGGATCAAACCAACCTTGAATGGATGGTGGGGATGTGTGGAAGTTTGCTTCTTTGCATGGATGTGTAGTGTGAGATAGTGGGTGTAACAGGGAGGTCAGCCAACCCCCCTGTTATGTGGGGAAGTTTGCCTCTCATGTTGGGGTTTTGGGTGATGTGGAGATATTGTCATTTTGAGTTTTTCACTATGGAGGGTCCATATCAATCCTTGTGCATTGAATATCTCCTCTACAAAGAAAGCACAGGCTCCATCCAAGGCCTAGAAATGATCTAGGGTGTATTTTCTAGCTTCTCACTAGAGGTGGACCCCTGTGGCCACATGGGGGGTTGGCTGACCCCCTATGTGGGCTGACCAGCCTCTGTTTTCTCCCATATTTCCCATATGATTAAATAGAGTGCATGTACATATGGGACCAAGTTATTTGTATAAAATATGTTCATGCTTTGCTTGGATCCTATCATTTGTGAGACATTGTTGATGTTTTTATCATACAAATTCATGCCATAATGACTGTCAACAAGCTCCCACACGCGTAGCTCTTTACTCGTCCTAGAGTGAAGGTTGGAAACAAAGTAAACATGGACATAATTATTTAAGATATGAAGCTAGCATAAGGGTGTTATTCAAAAACAGTCCTCATACTTGTGGGATATGTGGATTGGCTAATATATACCTTTCAGCGGTTGAGTAGTGGAACAGCTCTCAAACAAAGTCATCATTCCAATTTCACATCTTAGTAACTTGGAATTTTTAATTCTTTTTGCAAATTAAAGCATAGCTCACATATACTCCTCAAATGGTACTCTGCAAATACTCAATGGTGTATAATTCCTTACCAAGGAATATCATTGTATTGCCTTCTTTTCTATATTTTCTACAAGCTATGTGGAGCTTAGGTAGGAAAGATATGAGTGCACACTTGAATTACATATATTGTAAAGTGAAAGCTTGGATCCAAGCATGAATAAGTTCATATGCATGGAACATGATGATAAACTTTATTATACTCCTTAACAAGCATGATCTCTCTCTCTCCTACTTATGGTTACTCAGAGACATGTTTACTTTTCTTTTTAGTACATTAGCCTTCATGTCCTCATAATTTTCATTTTCATTTTTTCTATACTTGGACCTTCATGTGTCCATTTTTATTTTTATTTTTCAATACCTTTGCATCTCAGATACATTGGAGTATTTACTTGGTGGACATAAAAGGCATGTTTTTGCATACTTCTAATGTAGGAGCATGACATATTTTTGGTGGCGTGTATGTGATCTTGATCTTGGGAGCATGATAAATTTCTCAACGACCGTCAAAAAACACTTGACCAAACTCAAGACAATAACAAGCAGTGTGTAGAAGGTTTTAACATGTATGATTACATATATGGCTTTGGAAGGTATTTTTCTCACTATTGAGGAGTTTTGAAGCTATTGGTTTTGACATTTTATCAAAAAGTAAAATCTCCAACTATGTTAAATAGAAAAGGTTGGATTTCCATGTCAATGTCATATCATACTTCACAATAGCTTAGTCAATATATATCATTTTTCCCACAAGAATAAATGTATCTATGAGGAAATAAAGATTATAGTGGCCTTTTATATCAAAAGGTTATATACATGTCACTTTTCAAAACTTTACTTTCAGTGTGGACTTTATTCCTATTAATTTTGAAGGTTTAAACACGTCAAAGCAGAGCACATGTACATAGTAGTGAAGGGAAAGATCAAACCGAGGTCTAGAAGCATAGAGGAGCCTTTTGTGTGGTGGCGTATTTTTCTATGTACAACATCTTATGTGGTGCCTCCTCGTGTTTGTGCAGTTTGAGGGGTTGCTCGACTCCCACACTTCATCGAAAATCTCTCTGGATTTTATTCATAAACAACATAGGTCACACCCCTCACTGAGCCACCATGGTCCAGCGCTAGGAGGGAGGAAGCGTCGGGAGAGACGGAGAGAGGGAGCCCGCCTCGATCCGCTAGAGCTATGGGTGCCTACCGCTGAAAGGTCACGAGGAGGGAGAGGGAGCTTGCTATGAGAAGGAGGTCACAAGGAAGGAGGCTCGGTGTCACTTGGGCTCGGTCTAGGAGAGAGAAGTCCTACTCACAAGGAGGGGTGCCGCTCAGCTCGGTCTCACTAGAAAGAGGAGTGGTGAATGAGAAGAGAAACCCTAAGGTGATGTATTTATATTCGAAGAAGGTTGTCGGCCCTCGCCTGGGCCTATTGGGCCTCAGCCTTTTTGGAGGTGGGCCTTATAGGCAACCGCCTCGGTTAATATACGTTAGGACAACCGTCTCGGTTAATAGGCATTAAACAAGGCGGTTTTGTTATGTTGCCCGCCTTGGTTAAGCATTAACCAAGGCGGTCGCTAGGTCGGCTGCCCTACCACGAATAACCAAGGTGGGCAACTGGCCCAACCGCCTTGGAGGCTTTTTTCCAAACGCCTCGGTTAAGTTTTTGTGTAGTAGTGTCGGCATCCCTCACGTGGCACAAAATGTGGCTGCTGCTGCATGTTGCCTAGGAGACATCCCAGAGAAGATCCACGTGGCCAAGCACCTCCTTAGCATTGTCACGACCCGATTGTCGTTCCAAAATTAAACTTTACAAAGGCCCCCTCATCACAGACTCCAATGACTAACTATCACCTCCCTCTCCCAAGGTGTCAACCTAGCTGACCTCCTAGAGTCTCTCCCAACCTAGAACCACAACTCTCGTGTACCCGAAGACTCCCCTCTCTACCTTTCCCGTGTGGTGGTGAAGCCCACTGGCACGATGTTTATCTCGCAACTCGTGTAAACCAAGATTCTATCGAGAAAATCGTATCCCCAAGATCCCTTATCATCCCTCACCTCCTACACACCCTAGCTATCGAACGATGAATCTCCTCAAGTTGATGCATGACCTTCAAACAAATCTCTGGCCCCTGAAAAGATCTACAACTTTGCAGTTGATGACATTTTCATCTAAAATCATCTAGGGTCCCAAAATCATATTTTACATTTTGAGATTTTGAAATTTTCAAACCAACTCAGATGGAGAGATGCCCTAAATCAAAGTTATTGTGATCAATGAGATCTATCAGACATTTTTTATTTGAAATTGTTTAGAAACCGACATATTCATTATAAAATTCATGAAAGTTAATAGATTTCTAGGGACGACAGTCCATTAGTTAGTCTCTATTTATATTCTGAGGGGAGGCAATCGATTTCTAAAACAAGAAACATAACACCTCTAAAAACCATTTACTTTAGAAGTGTCCTGACATACCACTATTCTTTCTTAGGCCATTTGTGCATATTTAACGAAAACCTATCATGCTCTAGCTTTACAAATACTAGATGACACCCCACACGTTGCTGTGGGAATTTGTAGTATCATATAGCTAATTGAATATTTAATGGAACATAATGAATTTTGTACATGTAAAATCAAACCGATATATGGAAGGGACAAAATCATATGCAGTCAACAATGGCAATAAAAGCATGGTTACCAAGACGGCCAAAGAAAAACATGACTAAACAGGTACTTACTTTTGACATATAAAAAGGATTATATGTAATAATTAATAATAATTTGATTGACGGTGGATGCAGAGCACACAATTAGAAGTAGACGCTGCCAGACAACTAACTGAAACTAAAAAAAATGCTGGAGCTCAGGACCAGGAATTAGGAGAAATGAAAATTGTAAATTAAAAAATAGAATAGGTCGCCAAAGGTAACCATTTAGAACACAACATGATAAATTGGCGAAGTAGAAACTTGTGCTGTGCCGCTATGTGCTGTGACATCACACTCTCGTGCATATCTCGTCTGTACCTAAAATACAAATGAGATTTGACTACTGTTTATTGCATCACAACTATTCTGATCGACGATACGTACCACCTCGTGTCCTCAGTGTGAGGGCCTCCAGAACTGTGTCATAGCTGTCCAGAAGCTAACATCAAATTCTCCCAGTCCAACACGAAACCATATATATATAGGGTGTGTTTGGTTCCTGACTTACTTCTAATCTAAGCCTGGTTCCAACAAGCTAATCTTTAGTTGTTTTGTTGCATGCATTATCTAAATCTGGCTAGCATTGGGTACATTTGGTTGTCTGGTTTCCAGTCGTCTCTCGGGTCTCAGCTCTGGCTCTCTGAGCTCCAAGCAGTCCTAGTCCTTGGTTGGGCAGGCCATAACCACAGCCACAGGAAGGGCGAGCCGCAGAGGATGAGGATGAGCCCTGAGGACGACGTGGGCCCCCCAGGTTTCCGTGATCACGTGGTGGCAGCACACGCAGCACGTTGGCAGGCAGCAGTGCTCTGCCGCCGCGGCATCCACCCGGCGAATTAATCCCCTCCTTGTCACGCCATGCGCTGTGGCATGTCACTGCCGGGTCAAGATAGGTGGTGTGGTAGATCCTGCCACGTCACCGTTCAGTGTCCCGGTCGTCGCCACGTCATCCCTCTTGCTGCGCCACCATGCATGGCACGGCACAGGCATTTCGCCGCGTCAGGGAAATAGGCGCGGCTAAAAGTGTTAGATTTGAAGAAAAAAATAAACAGTGTTAGATTTAAAAATAGTTTATAAAAAAATGTTAAAATTAAAAAAAAATCCCCTGGGAGCGAACCGCTCCGCTTCCCCGGCTGCACAGGCTATGCTGATGCCTATGGCAACTGGCTGGCCTTCTCAACCGAGGACGGCTGCTTCATGAGGGATCCGTTCTCCAATGGCACCGTGACACTTCCTCAGCTGTTCCGCCTCAGAACCCCATGTCACCGCGGTGAGAGGCTCGTCTCATGGATTGAAATCGAGGAGCCCCCAGAGAAGCTTACTATGTACAAACCGGTATTTTGCTCCCGTCAACTCAATCGCCACATTCATCACGTTTCAGTACAGCACTAAGGTTGCAGTGTGCCAGCCAGGGGCGGCCTCCTGGTGGTCGGTACATGTGGATCACCGGTTTGAGCTGTCTGATGATATGGCATTCCACCAAGGAAAGCTCTACATCCTCAATAACGACGACCATAGCCTTTTCGCAATGGACATCAGTGTAGACCACAGAACGGGAGCTCCATGGATTTGTCAAGTTCGGCGGGTTATCAGCAGCGTCCTGATTTCTCGTCCTGCAATTAGGGGCATATGCCAAAATGAACATCAGAAGATGCTCTACCTGGTTGAATTCGAATCACATGGCACGTTGCCGATGGTACACAGGAAGACATACGGCCAGGGGAGGATAGGACCCAGATGGTTAGTGGCGGGCACATTTATCTCATCCGGGTGGGAGTTTGAGGTGTTCATGGCGGACTTCCAGCAGTCAAAGTGGACCAAGGTGACGACCATTGGTGATGACCAGGTGCTTTTCCTGCGGAGGCGGTGCTCCAGGTTCTGACGGTCTCTCCGGAGGAGATGCCGGGCGACCGCATTATCTTCCTGGACAAAGATGATGAGGATCATGACTATTACGAATATGGGATGAGAGATGGCATTGTCTCGCCCTTTGTACCAAGTGTGCAATGGGAGCGTCGCTCTGCACCTGCAACGTGGCTCTTCCCTCAGGTCTGAAGTGAAGCTGTCACTGAGATTGCCGGCTGTTAAATGCTTTGATCAGTGCGTATCACAATCTCAGTATGTCTGATGTTTATATTTTCATGCTCAATATGTCAGCCTGTTGCTTGAGGGTAGTGATTTCAACTTACTATGAGGCCATCAGTTTGATCTGAAACGTGTTGGATGTTAAGTAGGCATATCTCTATTATGTTATTTTGGGTTGGAAGTGTAATGGTCCATGTGGAACTGTGGCAAGCTTGTATTATAATGCAATCATCTTATGGCTTGGATGCTAGCTTTTCTTGTCCATGTAATTAGTGGCATGTCCCTGAAGCAAATGGAATGTATGCCCTTTTCTGGGAACTACCATCTGAATCGATTTTGTGATCCGTAATGCATGCCATTAAGCTTCAGGTCAACATGCCATTTGGTAAGTGTGTTTTCCCTAGAATAATCACGCACGCTGTTCAGTCCTCAACTCAACCAAACTCCTATGCTAAAAAAAATAAAAAATAAAAATAAAAATAAAAAAATCAACCAAACTCCTGATGGTCTTACAGAGTAATAATCTGATAATATATCAGTGGGGACTGAAGAGGTGAAAAAAGAAAGGGAGTTTGCCATGAATCTGAATGAACTGAAATTCTTTTGCTCGAAAAGAGGTAATCCACATTTTATTGTTGTACAAAAAAAACAAAATACATGCTTTGTTTTGCGAGAAAACAAAATACATGCTTTTTGTGAAGCTGAAATTTTGCAAAATAAAAATTGAAAGGATATGCCAAAAAAAAATATTGCAATACTATGATAGGCAAACAAAAAAAACTAAATGTATGCTTTTGCGAAGATGAAATATTGCAATTCTAGATGGGGCAACTAAAAGTTGAAATGATATGTTGAAAAAACAGGACGGTAGTCTTATTTTCTATCGATACGCCTGACAGATGACGGTAATTGTTAGGAGGACGAGGACCCGAATTTCGTAGATGTGCTGGAAGGTGACAATGACGAAGGCAAGTCCTAGCTCCCCTCCCTACCATCTTGCTTTAAACCACTGAAATGCTAAAACATGACTATAAGATTATTATCCTAGAATATGAGCTCGGTCAATGTGATATGATTATTGTTGAATTAAGATAAATAGTTATCTTGATATTTTATGAGCTATACACTGTGAATAGACTTAGGGATAATAATGGAATTTAAAATTGTTAAACCTGGAACTAAACCCCGACATGGGGTGAGTGGTGGTAAACTATGGAGGTAGTTTACCATGGCAGGGATGCCTGGAGAGGATTCCTGTGGGAGGTACTCGCATCGGTCACATAAGGACCGGTTCGTAGTCCCTCTCGCCTAGTGAGTTATTGCGTACAACCACATATCTATATGGGTAGGCTTGATCTCACACCCCATTAGATAGAAGTATAATTTTTACTAGGAGGCCGGTGTAGGCAGCGGAATATCATGAGCCAACACGGGGATAGGTTTTCTTCTGTGATCTTCCACGTTAAGCTTTTGGTTTTTGGCCACATTCGAGCCCTTGATTTTCTTGGCCGTGTTTGAGCCATGTTTTCTTTTGTGATGATTTGGTATCATCACGTTGGGGGATTTGGTATTTTCCCGGTTTTTGTGTTTCCAACCCCTGAGAAGCCATAGTAGAATTATATGGACATCTAAGGTCGCATACATCTGGGTACGAGGTCTCGTTAAGTCTATTTCGTCCACTGATCATGGATGAGGTTGCACCTATTGTGTGGGAAAATTTGTACACCTCTGCAGAGTCACTTAAACCTATTCGAATAGCCATGTCCTTGAAATGGGCAAATACTACGATGGGGTACTATGATTAGATTTACTTTTATGTGTAATGAAACTGATAATGGAATTGATGCTAATCTGGGTACGAATGGTAATACTCCGCTAGGACCCAATCCTTAATTATAATCACCACTACACTTCTATTTTCACCCTATGGTTAGGGCTTGTTGAGTACATATGTACTCACTCGTTGTTGACACACAGACCTCAGCACGGAAGAAGACTATGACTTCGACAAGGAAGTGTACCACGAGGACTAGGATTCCCGTAAGGAGATACGTTCGTAGGAGTATGACATTGAGACTAGGGTTTCGGCCGTGCTCAAGTTGCCTGTAGAATAAGACACCGCTTCGTTGTATAATAATCACGCTCTAGAGACCACCAATAATGCTGTTTGACGGTCATAGTCTTCCACTAGATATGTAGCCTGTCACCATGCCCCTTTGGGCGACTATTGTAAGACCTTATTTCTAGCTATCAATAAAGCTCAAAATCTTTTATTATATATCTGTGTACCATTCTTGTGATTTGTGCATATGTGTGCGTGATCCTGGCGCAAATGCAGATGCACATAGGACTCTCAAATTGAGAGGCCGACAAAAATCATCTAGGGTCCCAAATTATATTTTACATTTTGAGATTTTGAAATTTTCAAACCAACTCATATGAAGAGACACCCTAAATCAAAGTTATAGTAATCAATGAAATCAAAAAATTTGCAGTTCAAATCATTTTTCTATTTGAAATTGTTTAGAAACCAAAATATCAATTATATGAAATTAATAGATTTTCAGGGACAGTCCATCCGCTAGTCGCTATTTATATTTTGAGGAGCGACGATCGATTTCTGGAACAAGAAACATAACACCTCTAAAATAAACCGTTACTTTAGAAGTGTCGTGACATACCATCTTTCTTAGCCCATTTGTGCATACTTAACCAAAACCTATTATGTTCTAGGCCTCTAACTTTACCAATATGAAATATATACCATGAAAGTAAGTAGTTATTTTTGTTCATAAAGGAAAGTGTGAGTGGTCGAACAGGTCTAACTCTACCTAAAGTGGACAATCTATAGAAAATAGTGGAAATTAAAATTTTAAAAGAACCAAAAGATAATATTTTAGTAGGTGAGGTAATGTGCAGAATTTCAAGTCTGCAATAAAATAGAAAAAAACATATATGGCTGCAAAGGAACACTTTTTTGATTCAAAAAGACAAGATCAAGAATATAAGGTGTGGTCGACCAGTTGGCACTCAGTGAAAATGTTCTGGTTTTGAACAATGGTGAAAATTCATTGTAAAGAAAATCAACAAGTTAAAAATAACACTAAAGAATCATGAATACTACACAAGTTTATGTTGTGAAATCCGTTCGAAATTGCATGTTCAAATTTGGTTCCACATACATGAGATTAAAAATCAAAAAATTCTTGTGCAGCACCAACGGTAATGCAACAAACAGGACGTCCAACGCCAGTGACTCCCCTTCGGACGCGTGGCGTGAAGTGCAGCACAACTTTATCTCACTGTCGCACCCGCCACTCGCCTAAATAAATAAAAATACAAAATCAACTCCTGGCCGCCTCGCTGCCTGCCCAACGAGCTCCTCTCTCTCGTGCCTTCCTGCTGCTCCGCTCTCTCTCTCTCTCTCTCTCTCTCTCTCTCTCTCTCTCTCTCTCTCTCTCTCTCTCTCTCTCTTGCTTGACCACCCCGGCGCTGCCCAATGAGCCATGCTCCTCACTCTCGTGCTTCCCTGCTACTCCACACTCTCTCTCTCGCGCGCTTGCCCTCCCCCACCCCGACGACCTCCTCCCTCACACTGGTGGCTCCTTCCCCCACCCTGACAGTGCCCCTCCCCCCACCCTAGTGTCCTCACCCATCGGGAGCCCCCAATGCCACATATCCGGTGGCCCTCTCCCACACCCCGACGAGATCCATGGAGCACGAGCGAGATCCATAAAGGTGGCACGATAGTATTGCAGGGGAGTGGGCGGCTCACCCGCACACCGGCGTGGCACCCTCTCCACCCCTGGCAACGCCCTCTCTCAACCCGGCGACCGAGCTCCCCCCACCCTAACAGCCATGGCGCTCATCGCCCCACATCCCCCACCGTCGCAGCCGAGCCAAGCCCGGTACTGGTGGCGGTGGTGCTCACGCGCAGCCGCTCGCCGCCATCTCCGACCCGACGACCGGAATGGATCGGCCCAGCCTTACCCTCCCCTATGCATATGTATGTTTCAAGTGTTTTAGGCGTTTTAGATGTATGTTGCAGTTATTTTATATGAATATTGCAAAAGTAGATCAGGGGATGTTGCACATGTTGCATATGTTGCAAGTTTTTCAGAGGCATGTTGCAAGCGTTTGTTCAAAATGTTTCAACTGTTTCTAAATGTATGTTGCAATCGTTTTGATCTGGATGTTGTATATGTTTTCACACATATGGTGCAACAGTATGTTCCAAAATGTTTCATCTATTTTAGTCTTCTATTGCAGCAAGTGTTTTCATGTTACAGGTTACAAGTGTCCAATCTAGATGTTGCATATGTTTTTACACATATGTTGCAAGTGTAAGTTCCAGATGTTTCATCTATTTTAGATGTATGTTGCATTCAAGTGTTTCATGTTGTTCCGAGAGTCAGGGGCGTCGGGGAATGGGGAGCGGCGAGCCGGTGGCCGGCGGATGTGGCGCAAGGCGCGCTGGGGGCAAGCGGTCGAGGGCACGATGGGACAGGGGTGCGCCTTCGGGGACAGGGTGAACGAATAGGTATGGGGGGTGGGGTGCATGGATGGGGGCGGGGTCAGGCGTCAAAGCAGGCGTTTCGGGTGTGTGGGCGGATATACAAATAATCATGGTGAGGTGTGGGATTTTTTTTCACATATTAACGTTTCAGGGGATTTTGCACCGTCCAACGTGGTCCGGACGCTAACAACTCCGCAGCAGAGCGTCAAAATCATACAAAACGGCTTAAAATTTTGCATGGCTTAAAATATCACATTAAATTGTGGAAGGACTACGGTATAAGATTGTTTACCAACTCATTTTTTAAAAGGGTTCTTTTGGGCTTTTTTTATAAGGTTCTTTTTAGGCTTTTGCGGTTTTGCCCCGCTTTGAACTCGAATAGTCGCAGTCCACCGCTTCACCTCCACGAGAGTCAGCAGCACAGCGCAACTCTACCTCTTCCCTCCTAGACCTGCCCACCAAGCTCTGCCGGTGGCAGGGCCGCCACCACCGCCTCCGCCCGAACATCAAGAGGAGGGGCACGATTCACCCTGCCGCGGTGGTCGATTTCCGGTAATTCGCCAGCATTCCTACTCCCGAACTCGACGCTCCTCTGTCCCTACTCGCTCGCCTCCACCCACTCCCGCCGCGGGTCACGCGCGCAAGGTTTTCGATGCATTGCCTGTTTGCCTGCGACTGTGATGCGAGCGCGCGCCGCCCACGGTGCTCGCGTTTTGCTGCCATTTTATTAACGCAATGTGTGTCCTCGCTGACGGCTGCTGTTTTTTTTCCGATCATATTTGCAGGGTCAGATCGACCAATGGCGGATACCACGGGAGCATCGTGGTCGGACATCCGCTGGACCTCGCCGGCCGGATCCTCCACCGCCTGCCTGCCCACGTCGACCGCGTCCGGTTCGGCGCCGTGTGCCTCCAGTGGCGTGCAGCCACGCGGCACGGGCCCCTACCCCCGCCACTGCCTCTGCTCCTGCTCTCAGACGCTAGGGTGTACAGCCTGCCCGGAAGCGAGCCGTTCCACTTCCCTGGCTGCACGGGGTACACCGACGCTTGTGGCGACTGGTTAGTGTTTTCAAGTGAAGAGGGCTGCTTCCTGAGGGATCCTTTGTCCAATGCCTCTGTGACACTTCCACCTCTGTCCCGTGTCCGAGCTCAGCTTGTCGGCAGGGATGGTGGAGCAGTTTGGAGTCAAGCCCCCTCTATTGCCCCCGCAACACTGTGTGTGGGTGATGAGTCCGTTGATGTGGCAACCCTAGCATGGATGGAAATGGCTGAAACGTTGAAGTTGGAGAAGGAGACAAGTGTTGCAAACTGTGGCTCAGTTCATACAGTCTCATTGTAGCAACAATCAATTTCAGGGGAGGCAAACGGATTGCAGTGTGCCAGCCAGGGGCTACCTCGTGGTGGTCTGTATGGGCGGAAAGTCGCAGTTTCAGCTTTGTTGACATCCATGGATTTCTCAAATACGAAAGGTCATCAAATGTCCATGTTTGGACATATGTTATTTCCTAAGAGGTGACAAGATAGCCTATCGTGTTGAATCACGTGGTGTGTTGCTGGTGGTGTTGAGAAAGTTGGGCCACCCATTCGATGACCTGGATGATGGTCCCAATGCAGCTGGACATAATGAGTTCGGGGTGTTTGAAGCTGACCTCAGTCAGTCACAGTGGCTTAAGGTGACGACGATCGGGAACAACGAGATTTTGTTTCTACGTCGACGATGCAGCAGGTCTGTTTGTGTTACTCGTAACGCGTTGCCAGGGGACTGTATCTTCTTCCTGGAGAATGGCTGGGATTGCAGTTTGTGTGCTGGCTCAGGTTCTTGCAGGGTCTACAGCAAGACGGATGGCAGGGTCTCCAACCCTCTGCCAACTCTGTCATGGGAGCCTGGCATTGTGTTTGGGACTTGGCTCTTCCCTCAGAACTGAAGTGAAGCTGTTGCTGAGCTAGGTGCTAAATTTGTCAAACCAACTTATCTTATCCTCGTAGTATGTTTAATGGTCTCTGTTAATAACAGAAGCTAAGTGTATCAGTACTTTTCTGGTCGAAGTATGGTGTGACTATGTGCTGATTGTGTCATTATCAATCTGTAAACATCTGATGGATCTTTTGGCATTGTTATCAACCTTCTTGCAACACCTACAATGAGATGCAAAGCATGGCAGTACTAGAGGAACACCGTCCCTTGCAGCAGGACTGGAGACTTGCCAACCTAGTCCCAAACTACTACAGTCCCTTCGCAGGTAGTAGCAGCGAGCCCAGTAGCAGTGGGTGTGAAATGATGCACCCTTACGATCTGGGTGCTTGTTCAAGGCTCCCATCGACACAGTAGGGAAACTCATCCCAAATTGCATGGCCAGATCTTATATGTTTTCATTGCATTTTGCATGTTGTTCTCCAATGGCACGGTGACACTTCCTCAGCTGTTCCGCCTCAGAACCCCATGTCACCGCGGTGAGAGGCTCGTCTCATGGATTGAAATCGAGGAGCCTCCAGAGAAGCTTACTATGTACAAACCGGTATTTTGCTCCCGTCAACTCATCGCCACATTCATCACGTTTCAGTACAGCACTAAGGTTGCAGTGTGCCAGCCAGGGGCGGCCTCCTGGTGGTCGGTACATGTGGATCACCGGTTTGAGCTGTCTGATGATATGGCATTCCACCAAGGAAAGCTCTACATCCTCAATAACGACGAGCATAGCCTTTTTGCAATGGACATCAGTGTAGACCACAGAACGGGAGCTCCATGGATTTGTCAAGTTCGGCGGGTTATCACTTTATCAGCAGCGTCATGATTTCTCGTCCTGCAATTAGGGGCATATGCCAAAATGAACATCAGAAGATGCTCTACCTGGTTGAATTCGAATCACATGGCACGTTGCTGATGGTACACAGGAAGACATACGGCCAGGGGAGGATAGGACCCAGATGGTTAGTGGCGGGCACATTTATCTCATCCGGGTGGGAGTTTGAGGTGTTCATGGCGGACATCCAGCAGTCAAAGTGGACCAAGGTGACGACCATTGGTGATGACCAGGTGCTTTTCCTGCGGAGGCGGTGCTCCAGGTTCATTCGCGTCTCTCCGGAGGAGATGCCGGGCGACCGCATTATCTTCCTGGACAAAGATGATGAGGATCATGACTATTACGAATATGGGGTGGGCTCTTCCTCTGATTCTTGCATGGTCTATGACATGAGAGATGGCATTGTCTCGCCCTTTGTACCAAGTGTGCAATGGGAGCGTCGCTCTGTACCTGCAACGTGGCTCTTCCCTCAGGTCTGAAGTGAAGCTGTCACTGAGATTGCCGGCTGTTAAATGCTTTGATCAGTGCGTATCACAATCTCAGTATGTCTGGTGTTTATATTTTCATGCTCAATATGTCAGCCTGTTGCTTGAGGGTAGTGATTTCAACTTACTATGAGGGCATCAGTTTGATCTGAAACGTGTTGGATGTTAAGTAGGCATATCTCTATTATGTTATTTTGGGTTGGAAGTGTAATGGTCCATGTGGAACTGTGGCAAGCTTGTATTATAATGCAATCATCTTATGGCTTGGATGCTAGCTTTTGTCCATGTAATTAGTGGCATGTTCCTGAAGCAAATGGAATGTATGCCCTTTTCTGGGAACTACCATCTGAATCGATTTTGTGATCCGTAATGCATGCCATTAAGCTTCAGGTCAACATGCCATTTGGTAAGTGTGTTTTCCCTAGAATAATCACGCACGCTGTTCAGTCCTCAACTCAACCAAACTCCTATGCTAAAAAAAATAAAAAATAAAAATAAAAATAAAAAAAAAATCAACCAAACTCCTGATGGTCTTACAGAGTAATAATCTGATAATATATCCGTGGGGACTGAAGAGGTGAAAAAAGAATGGGAGTTGCCATGAATCTGAATGAACTGAAATTCTTTTGCTCGAAAAGAGGTAATCCACATTTTATTGTTGCACAAAAAAAAACAAAATACATGCTTTGTTTTGCGAGAAAACAAAATACATGCTTTTGTGAAGCTGAAATGTTGCAAAATAAAAACTGAAAGGATATGCCAAAAAAAAAAAAATATTGCAATACTTTTTTTTTCCGACCACGCCGAAGCGCGTTTTTCATTAAGAAGAAAGGAGTTTCAAACAACAACTTGGAGACGGTAATCCAAGGTTACCAAACTCCAACGAACAACGAAATATTGCAATACTATGATAGGCAAACAAAAAAAAAACTAAATGTATGCTTTTGCGAAGATGAAATATTGCAATTCTAGATGGGGCAACTAAAAGTTGAAATGATATGTTGAAAAAACAGGAAATTTTTTTGGAAGTATATGTTGAAAATTGAAAAACAAAATTGGAAGGATATGTTGAAAATTGAAAACAAAAAAAAGCTATGTGATATGTTGAAAAAAAATTACGTCTGAGCTCAGCATCGAACTGGGGACCTTTTGTAACACCCTAAATTTGCAATTTTTAGAAATAGCCAAATTGATTTATTTAAACAATCTTGGTGAGCATTGAAATATAGGAAACAAATAATTTTTATAAAACTAAAATCAAATATAAGATTAAGATTAGCTACAAGTGATGCATACATGCTGCTGCAATATTTATTCATGGGATGATTGTTCTTGAATTAGAGTTCAAATGAATTCAAAAATTATTTGAAAATGCTTTTGGGAAAATTTGTTTGGAAAATAAAAAGGAAAAATGATCATCTCCTCCTTTCCTTGTTTTCGGCCCGCGAGCTTTTTCCATGGCAACCGCCGGCCTAGCTTCCCTCTCCCCTTTCCCCGCTCGGCCCAGCAGCCGCGCCAGCCCAGCATTGCACCAGGCAACCGCCCACGCCCCCCGTGCCCTGCCGCTGACGCCCGGGCCCGCTTTGTCGGCGACGTCTTCACCCCGCGCGCCTCAGAATTGCCCGGCCTGGCCGCAACCGCCGCCCACGAACGGCATCGTGGGAGCGCGTCCCCCCCTCGTGCCCCGGCCACTTTAAATCGGCACCGAGCCCGTCTCCGCCCCTCCCTACTGCCTCCACGCCCCATTTTTCTGTTCACCCGCGCGCGAGGAAGCTACAACCGCCGCCCCGAAGGTCGCCGGAAATCCGCCGCCCGCCTTTGCACGGACCGTCGCCACCGTGCTTCGCCGTCCCCCTTCTTCTCCGCAGTGAGAACCCCCCGGCATCCCTCTATCTCCCGGTACCTCTATTTTCTTTTTCCTTGGCTTCTCGAGCCTTGGCCGCGAGCTCCGCGAGCCATGGTCACCGGCCATGGCGGCCACCGCGCTAGCCGCCGTTCCCGGCCGCCGTAACGGCATGGCCACGACCCCCTTCCTTCCCGCGTCCCCCGGTGCACTCGGCTTCCCGTTTGGCGAACCCTAGCCCCCCTAACCGAGCTCGTCGGCGTGTTCTTTGCCGCCGGCCATGGCTGAGCCTCGTCGGAGCCACTGTTCTGGCTGCCAATCCTTCTCTCTGCCCCCCCCACCCACGTCTAATCCGCGCCCTCCATCGCGAGATCAACGGCCACTAGTGGAAGATACCCCTTCGCGTGGCTATTTTTCAAAAGAGTCCCTGGACTTTTTTAAGTCCTAACCCGCAGTCCAAAACGTATTTCCCCGAATGCGCAATCCCGTTTGGAAAGCGTAAACTTCACGGTTTAATTCAAAAATACGTTTTTAGTATTTACAGAAATGCCATTTGAACTGTTTCGCTTATAAAATTGTCGTTTTAGCTCCGAATTGATCCATTCAATTCGCGTTAGCTTCGCAATTTCATAAGCTACATGTTGGAACTACTGTTAGTCAAGTTTAGAACTTTTTAATTTCATGATTAGATTTAATTAAACATATGGCTATAGAAAAACCCGTTTAAATCATAACTTTCGCATTTTAGCTCCGTTTTAGTGAACTTCGCGTTGACGTGATCGTAGCGAGACGTAGATTAGTTTTACAAACATTTTATCTTGATTTCAATACTGTTGGTGTACTGTCTAATGATAGGAATGTTTGCTTTGCATGATTGCTTTTGAAATGTTGTATGTTGCTGTGTTGGTCGCGTTCAGACGGTGAGGAACACGTGGGAGACCAAGAACTCTTCGACGATCAGCAGGACCAACACGAGTTTGTGGACCAAGGCAAGTTTAACATGGGCCTTCCGTGATATCCTATTTCACTTTAATCAATTACTCATTTGCATATGTCTAATTTTGATACCCGTAAGGACATCCTAGTGATTATTTATCCTGTTCCTTGTCTCCTATGGGTTAAATGCATATGGGTAGATTGCTAGTGCTCTAACTGAACTTGACATACATGTTGATGAATGATACTATGGAACAAAGTGAGTAACATGATTTATAACAACTGTTCCATAGGGTGAAAGTGCAAATGACCTTTGTTCATGTTGCTCCCGGCCCTCCATAAGGACTTATCTATCGGCAAAAGCTAGGACTAACAGTGCAACCGGAGAGTCATATGGCTCTGACTTTAGCTCAGTAATAGGATCTTTCCTAGCTGGTTAGAGGTTACCTTTTTGGGCGCAAATGGGGCTTGCCACTTTGGGTATAGGGCTGCCTCTGTTCCTATGAGTATAGCTGCGATGGATTTGTGCCATAGGAAAGGGGGGGTCCCTACATCTGCCTGCCAAGGAAACCTAGTGGCCCTAACTTGTTAGGGAAACCTATGAAATGGCTTCATAGTGTACCCTGCCCGCTCACCTTGGTAGTGACATGGGAGTAATTAACCCAGGCATATAGGGATCACGACTCGCGGTGAATGTGCACCACCTCTGTAGAGGGTAACAAACTGTTATAACAGCCGTGCTCACGGTTACGAGCGGCCCGGAAAACTCACAGAATAATTGAATATTTGTTGATGATCATTTATGATGGTATATGACGGATATATGATACACTTGACTCTGATAATTGTTCATATGGGATTAAATGGGAGCTTAAGCATAACTTGATAATACTTGAGAATAAAAGCTTGACCTATTAAAAATGCTAACTGCAGTAACCAGAGTCTATCCTTTTGAGCTTCATAACCCCATGTTAGCTTGCTAAGTACAGAATGTACTTACACTTGTTTATTTTCTTTACTTGGATAAAAATCCCGGATGGGTAACAGATGACAACGGGTATGAGGATTTCCCGGAGGATTATTAGGCTTGTGGTCAACCAGTTGACCTCCCTGTGATGACGGCCACGAGAGTTTTATTATCTTTTTATTATTCCGCTGTGATGTATAAGACTAAGTTTTATTATAACTCTGATGTACGAGACACCGTGATGATACTTTATGTAATTTGTCAGCTTGTGTGTGTGATTGATTCCTGGGCACACACGAGTTTTGTGCATTCAATTTTATCCTTAAAATTGGGTGTGACAAATTGGTATCAGAGCCGTGTTGACTGTAGGACGCAAGTCTAGTTAGAAAATGGTCGTTTTAGCATCTTTGCTCCTCTGGTTTCTTGCTTACTGACTTATTCTTGTTATTTTATTAAAACATTTATGCTTTTCATACCTTAATCTATTATTTAAAATTGTTTATTCTAATTCTATCTTACTTTAAATCTATAGATGTCTCATAATCCAAAGACTGCTCGACTCAGCACCGCCGGCTATCGTGCCATGTTCACCCCACGTGCCCCACCGGTGGAGAGGGAGATTGTGATCATCTCCGACGATGAGGAGATGGCTACACCGACGCCTACACCTACTCCTACACCAGTCGCCGTGCCCATCTACCCTGTGGTAGCTATGCCTGAGGAGTTGACGGCTACTTCCCCTACACCTGCACCCTCCCCAGCTGCCCCCGTGGAGGACGATGAGATTAGCTGGAAGTGCACGTACTACTTCAAGCTAGCTCCAGAGACAGCCTACTACCACACTCTCCTCACCCACGTGCTGGACGACTACTTCCCCGACTTGCACGCCTCCATCAGCTACCACTACGCCGAGTACAAGCACCCATTGGAGGCTACCTTCTGGAAGGTAGAGCTAGTGGTCACCGCTTGGAATGATATCAATAATGGACATGAGGTGGAGACTGTCCACTGTGCCCCTGCCAGGAGAGCCCATGCTTTGGATGGCATGGAGGATGCAGCACAGAATGCCTACATCCACTACCATGGTCGTCGCTTTGAGGCCATGAGGGAGGATCGCTTCAGGTTCCTTCCTCGAAATGATCATGAGGATGTTTGGCAGGTTTTGGCTCCACCAGAGAATGACCCAACTCTAGAGGCAATGGTGCAGCATATCCACGCTATGCAGGGAGTGGATGATGAAGTCAAAGGAGAACTGCGTGCATCTCAGAGGGCGCAGAGACGTCTTCAGAAACAAGTGGATGAACTTCGAGCACAACTTGGACAGCCTTCCATCTACAAGAAGAAGCGCCATTCCTTCACCATGATTGACATCGCTCCATAGGTGTTAGGTGCCTTAATCTAGATTACCACGTCGTTAGATTCGTGTTCTTAATTAGTCTTGTTGGTCTTGTGAACTTGGTTGATTAGATGTTTAATTTGTGAACTTGGTTGATTTGGTATTTTGCTTGATTGCTGGAAGTTTTGTGGGCATGTCCACAACTTCCTTAGATGGGAACTTTAAATTTAGAATGAAATCTTAATGCAGATGTTTCGTTTTATCTTATCTCTGTTGTGCTGATTTCTGGAGCAGCCTATGTTCTTTATCTGGTATCTCGAAATCTAGGATGATAAAAATTCTGAAATTTTTGTGGAGATAACTAGACCTCTGTATCTTTCAAGTGTCTTTAAAATCACGTCAATAGCTGTTCAAGTTTGGGAGATCTAGTTGTCACAAGTTGATGTTCCTGCGCTGTCTGGAACTCAGAACAGTTTCGGTTTAGCTCTACTTTTGACTATGTGTGAGTCCGAATCTGTAAAAGTGGTCTAAATGAAAGTTGTAGCTGATGTCCTAAGCTTTCTAACGAATCTTGGTGCACCTCTGTTGGAATCTCTGAAACTCGAGTTATAACAGTTTTACTGAACTGCTGAAATTGAATCTTGTCTAGAAAATTCTCAGCATTGTTTCTTATCTTTTGTAAGCTCTCTATAATTGAAAAAATGTCTAAATTTTGCACATTTGTTGGAAAACAGATGGACCGCAAGAGGAGGAAGAGGCAGAGGCCGTGGTCGTGGACGTGATGCTCTTATAAATCCACCAGCCGCCACCTGTGACCATGGAACAGATATTGGGAATGCAAGCGCAGCTGATGCAAGCTATGATGCAGCGCTTGGACAATGAACCTGCAAGAGGGCCACCGCCTGTTCAGGTTAGAGATAAGCGTGGAGAGTTTATGAAAGGTCGTCCACCGGTGTTCACCCATGCCTCAGACCCTATGGAGGCCGATGATTGGTTGCGTGCTATGGAGAAACAACTAAACATAGCACAATGCAACGACCTTAAAAAGGTGTTGTACGCTTCCGGGCAACTCCAAGGAGCTGCTCAGGATTGGTGGGAATCATTCCAGTTTGGACGTCTCAACAATGCTCCTGCAATCACTTGGCAGGAATTCAAGGATAGTTTCCGATCATACCATATTCCTGATAGACTAGTGGAACTGAAGCAGGAAGAATTCAGATCTCTCAAGCAAGGATCAATGACTGTGGCGGAGTATCAGGACAAGTTCGCACAACTATCACGCTACGCTCCTAATGATGTAGCGGATGACAAGGATAAGCAACGCCGTTTCCTCAAGGGACTCTATGATGGACTACAGCTCCGGCTGATGTCTAATACTTATCCTAACTTCCAGTCTTTGGTGAATTGCGTAATCATGATTGATGATAAGCACAGGGAGATGGAAGCTAAGAAAAGAAGGCTCCAAGGGCAAGCTTCTAGAAGCAACACTCGCCCACGTGCTTATCCCCAGCAAGGTTTCCAGCAGAGGAATCAAGGACCAACTCACCAGGGAAACCGTGGTCAGTATCCTCAGCGGAATCAGTTCCAGCAACACCCTCAGTATCAACAACAATTTGGAAATCAGCGTCCCCCACAACAGACTAGTAATCCTTCAACACGCCAAGGAGTGCCTAACAATGCTCCTATGAAGAGTGGTGCACCCAACAATCCCAATGCCTGTTACCGATGTGGAGAAGTAGGTCACTATGCTCATCAGTGTCCTAAGAAGCAGAACCAACAAGCACCTCAGAACCAGACCAACAATTAGAAGTTCAACGCCCGACCACCTCTCACAGCGAAGGTGAACTATGTGTCATCTGATGTAGCTCAGGAGACGCCTGAGGTCATGTTGGGTATGTTCAGTGTCAACTCTATTTCTACTACCGTACTTTTTGATTCTGGTGCTTTGTATTCTTTTATCTCCCAAGCTTTTGTTAGAATGCATAGCATACCTTTGTGTGCCATGAAAAACCCCATACTAGTAAATTCCCTAGGAGGTAGTATGCCCGCTTCTTATTGGAGCCCCTCAACTAGCATTTCCTTAAGGGGGGTAGACTTCAAGGTGAAGCCTATTGTGTTGAGAACAACGGGGAATTGATCTTATCCTGGGAATGGATTGGATGAAACAACACCGGGCAGTGATTCAGTGTTAAGAGAAATCTGTGGTTGTGACATCACTCAATGGGGATAGAATCTATGTAGAAGTGGTAGTGCAAGCTCAGCCTACAGCCACAGTGAACCAGCTAGATGGTGAAGTCAATGAACAAGATCATGTCGTGGAGGAGTTCCCGGATGTCTTCCCCGATGACTTGCTAGGTATGCCACCTGACCGAGACATTGAATTCATTATTGAATTATTACCTGGAACTGCACCAATAGCTAAACGTCCATATAGAATGAGAGTTAATGAATTAGAAGAGCTTAAGAAACAACTAAAAGAGTTGCAAGAAAAATATTTCATATGCCCAGTTCTTCCCCATGGGGGGCACCTGTGATCTTTGTGGATAAGAAGGATGGTAGTCAACGGATGTGTGTGGATTACCTGCTCACTTAATGAGGTTACCATCAAGAATAAATACCCTTTGCCTAGGATTGATAATTTGTTTGATCAGTTGAGAGGAGCACATGTGTTCTCCAAGATTGATCTCCGATCTGGTTATCATCAGCTTAAGATTCGGAACTCGAACATACCCAAGATCGCATTCACTACACGGTATGGACTATATGAGTACACCATTATGTCTTTTGGATTGACCAATGCACCTACATACTTCATGTATCTGATGAATAAGGTGTCATGGAGTTTCTGGATAAATTTGTGGTAGTATTCATAGATGACATACTAATATTCTCCAAGACTAAAGAAGAACATGCGGAACACATAAGGATGGTCTTGCAAAAGCTTAGAGAACATAAGTTGTACGCTAAGCGGAGCAAGTGTGAGTTTTGGTTAAAGGAAGTCTCTTTTCTGGGGTCATGTTGTCTCCAATGGTGGAATAGCAGTGGATCCAGGCAAAATGCAAGATGTACTAAATTGGAAACCACCAACAACTGTAAGTGAGATTCGTAGCTTTTTGGGATTAGCTGGTTATTACCGAAGGTTCATTGAAGGCTTTTCCAAGCTAGCCAAGCCCATGATAGCTCTGTTAGAAAAGAGTGCTAAGTATGTATGGTCGGATAAATGCCAGTCAAACTTTGAAGAGTTAAAGAAGAGATTGACTACAGCTCCAGTATTAATCTTGCCCAATTTAAACAAGAAACTTCTCTATATATTGTGATGCATCCCGTTTGGGTCTTGGATGTGTGCTTATACAAGAAGGAAGAGTGGTTGCATATGCATCTAGACAACTAAGGAAGCATGAGTTGAATTATCCTACTCATGACTTGGAATTAGCAGCTGTGGTTCATGCTTGAAGATCTGGAGACATTATCTAATTAGACATAAGAGTGATATCTATACTGATCATAAGAGTTTGAAGTATATCTTCACCCAATCAGATCTGAATCTAAGACAACGTCGTTGGTTGGAATTGATCAAAGACTATGAATTTGGAAGTGCATTATCACCCGGAAAGGCAAACGTCGTAGCTGATGCACTTAGCAGAAAGAGCTATGCCAATGGAATTTAGATAACATCTATTCAGCAGAGTTATGTGCTGAATGGAGTATCTCAACTTGAGCCTGGTCACTAATGCAATGGAATTGGGTGATAGAGCCTACATTGGAGCAGGAGATACGCAAAGAACAATTGGAGGATGAAAAACTTAAGGAGATAGCAGAGAATGTAGTGCTTGGAAAGGCACCCGGATTAGAATGGATGAGAATGGAACTCTTTGGTTCGGGAAAAGGATATGTGTACCGGAAGTGAAAGCTATTGAGATGCAATTCTGCAAGAGGCCCATGAGTCTGCTTATTCTATACATCCTGGAAGTACCAAGATGTACTTGGTATCTCAAAGAAAAGTATTGGTGGTATGGTTTGAAGAGAGATGTGGCAGAATATGTGGCTTTGTGTGACACTTGTCAAAGAGTGAAAGCTGAGCATCAAAGACCTGCAGGGTTACTACAACCAATGAAGATTCCTGAATGGAAATGGGAAGAAGTTGGTATGGATTTTATTGTAGGACTGCCCCGCACTCAAAGAGGTTATGATTCGATATGGGTAATAGTGATCGACTCACCAAAGTTGCTCACTTTTTACCAGTCAAGACTACCTATAATGGTGCAAGATTAGCAGAGTTGTACATGGAAAGAATAGTGTGCTTACATGGTGTTCCCAAGAAAATTGTGTCGGATAGAGGCACCCAATTTACATCGCAATTCTGTCATAAAGTACATAGATCTTTGGGAACAAAGTTGAATTTCAGTTCTGCTTACCACCCGCAAACTGATGGACAGACTGAAAGGATCAACTAGATTTGGAAGATATGTTGAGAGCCTGTGCACTTCAGTATGGTGATAGTTGGGATAAGAGGCTGTCTTACGTAGAGTTCTCATACAACAATAGTTATCAAAAGAGCCTCAAGATGGCACCTTTCGAGGCGTTGTATGGATGTAAGTATAGAACGCCTTTGTTCTGGAATCAGGACTGGAGAAACTCAAGTGTTTGGTCCCGAGGTCCTTAGAAACGTAGAAGAACAAGTGAGAATGATTAGAGACAATTTGAGAGTAGCTCAGTCCCGACGAAGGAGTTACGCTGATGAGCCCGCAGAAGAGAGCTGACTTTCGAGATTGGTGATTATGTGTACTTGAAAGTGTCACCAATGAGAAGGTGTGAGAAGATTCATATGAAGGGAAGTTAGCACCAAGGTATAAGACCTTTTAAGATCCTAGAGAGACGTGGGAGAAGTAGCTTATCAGTTGGAGACTGCCTGAGAGCTTGTCCAGGTGTGCACAGACTTGTTCCATGTTTCCCAATTGAAAAAAAGTTCTAAGGGTACCAGAAGAACAAATAACTTTGGAAGAACTTGCTATCAAGGAGATCTTACTTATGAAGAGTATCCGATAAAAGATCTTGGAAACTGGGCCGAAAGAGTTACGAGAAGCCGAACAGTAAGATGTGCGAGGTGCAGTGGAATCGTTTACAGAGGATGAGGCTACTTGGGAAAGAGAAGAGGATCTGAGAAAGACTATATCCCCAACTTTTGAGTAAAGCAATCCCCGAATCTCGAGGACGAGATTCATCTTAAGGGGGGTAGAATTGAACACCCTAAATTTGCAATTTTTAGAAATAGCCAAATTGATTATTTAAACAATCTTGGTGAGCATTGAAAGTATAGAGAACAAATAATTTTATAAAACTAAAATCAAATATAAGATGTAAGATAGCTACAAGTTGATGCATACATGCGCTGCAATTTTATTCATGGGATGATTGTTCTTGATTGGAGTTCAAATGAATTCAAAATTATTTGAAACTTGCTTTTGTGGGAAAATTGTTTGGAAAATAAAAAGGAAAAATGATTATCTCCTCCTTTCCTTGTTTTCGGCCCGCGAGATTTTTCCCTGGCAACCGCCGGCCCAGCTTCCCTCTCCCCTTCCCCGCTCGGCCCAGCAGCCGCCGGCCAGCAGCCGCGCCAGCCCAGCATCGCGCCAGGCAACCGTCCACGCCCCCGTGCCCTGCCGCTGACGCCCGGGCCCGCTTGTAGGCGCCGTCTTCACCCCGCGCGCCTCGGAACCGCCCGGCCTGGCTGCAACCACCGCCCATGAACGGCATCGTGGGAGCGCCCCCCTCGCCCCGGCCGCTTTAAATCGGCACCGAGCCCATCTCCGCCCTCCCTGCTGCCTCCACGCCCCATTTTTCTTTCACCGCGCGTGAGGAAGCTACAACCGCCGCCCCGAAGGTCGCCGGAAATCCGCCGCCCGCCTTTGCATGGACCGTCGCGCCGTGCTTCACCGTCCCCCTTCTTCCCGGTGAGAACCCCCCGGATCCCTCTATCTCCCGGTACCTCTATTTTCTTTTTCTTGGCTTCTCGAGCCTTGGCCGCGAGCTCCGCGAGCCATGGTCGCCGGCCATGGCGGCCACCACGCTAGCCGCCATTCCTGGCCGCCGTAACGGCATGGCCGCGACCCCCTTCCTTCCCCGCGTCCCCTGGTGCACTCGGCTTCCCGTTTGGCAACCCTAGCCCCCCTAACCGAGCTCGCCGGCGTGTTCTTGCCGCCGGCCATGGCTGAGCCTCGTCGGAGCCACTGTTCCGGCCGCCCTTCTCTCTCCCCCCCACGTCTAATCCCGCCCCCATCGCGAGATCAACGGCCACCAGTGGAAGATACCCCTTCGCGTGGCTATTTTTCAAAAGAGTCCCTGGACTTTTCTAAGTCCTAACCCGCAGTCCAAAACGTATTTCCCCGAATGCGCAATCCCGTTTGGAAAGCGTAAACTCCACGGCTTAATTCAAAAATACGTTTTCAGTATTTACAGAAATACCATTTGAACTGTTTCGCTTATAAAATGTTGTTTTAGCTCCGAATTGATCCATTCAAATCGCGTTAGCTTCGTAATTTCATAAGCTACATGTTAGAACTACTGTTAGTCAATTTGGAACTTTTTAATTTCATGATTAGATTTAATTAAATATATGGCTATAGGAAAACCCATTTAAATCATAACTTTCGCATTTTAGCTCCGTTTTTCGTGAACTTCGCGTTGACGTGATCGTAGCGAGACGTAGATTAGTTTTACAAACATTTTATCTTGATTTCAATACTGTTGGTGTACTGTTCTAATGATAGGAATGTTTGCTTGCATGAATGCTTTTGGAATGTTGTATGTTGTGTGTTGGTCGTGTTCAGACGTGAGAAACGTGGGAGACCAAGAACTCTTCGACGACCAGCAGGACCAGCACGAGTTTGTGGACCAAGGCAAGTTAACATGGGCTTCCTTGATGTCCTATTTCACTTTAATCAATTACTCATTTGCATGTGTCTAATTTTGATACCCGTAAGGACATCCTAGTGATTGTTTATATGTTCCTTGTCTCCTATGGGTTAAATGCATATGGGTAGATTGCTAGTGCTCTAACTAAACTTGACATACATGTTGATGAATGATACTATGGAACAAAGTGAGTAACATGATTTATAACAACTGTTCCATAGGGCGAAAGTGCAAATGACCTTTGTTCATGTTGCTCCCGGCCCTCCATAAGGACTTATCTGTCGGCAAAAGCTGGGACTGACAGTGCAACCGGGAGAGTCATATAGCTCTGACTTTAGCTCAGTAATAGGATCTTTCCTAGCTGGTTAGAGGTTACCTTTTTGGCGCAAATGGGGCTTGCCACTTTGGGTATATGGCTACCTCTGTTCCTATGAGTATAGCCGCGATGGATTTGTGCCATAGGAAAGGGGGTCCCTACATCTGCCTGCCAAGGAAACCTAGCGGCCCTAACTTGTTAGGGAAACCTATGAAATGGCTTCATAGTGTACCCTGTCCGCTCACCTTGGTAGTGACATGGGAGTAATTAACCCGGGCATATGGGGATCACGACTCGCGGTGAATATGCACCACCTCTACAGAGGGTAACAAACTGTTATAACAGCCGTGCTCACGGTTACGAGCGGCCCGAAAAACTCACAGAATAATTAGATATTGTTGATGATCATTTATGATGGTATATGACGGATATATGTACACTTGACTCTGATATTGTTCTTATGAGATTAAATGGGAGCTTAAGCATAACTTGATAATACTTGAGAATAAAAGCTTGACCTATTAAAAATGCTAACTGCAGTAACCAGAGTCTATCATTTTGACTTCATAACCCCATGTTAGCTTGCTAAGTACGAATGTACTTACACTTGTTTATTTTCTTTACTTGGATAAAAATCCCGGATGGGTAACAGATGACAACGGGTATAAGGATTTCCCGGAGGATTATTAGGCTTGTGGTCAACCAGTTGACCTTATGTGATGACGGCCACGAGAGTTTTATTATCTTTTTATTATTCCGCTGTGATGTATAAGACTAAGTTTTATTATAACTCTGATGTACGAGACACCGTGATGATACTTTATGTAATTTGTCAGCTTGTGTGTGTGATTGATTCCTGAGCACACACGAGTTTTGTGCATTCAATTTTATCCTTAAAATTGGATGTGACACATTTAGTGTGTGAGACCAACGTGATGAACAACTACATCAGCCAGACAACTTGTTCAGTATGAGATTAAAACCCTTTTAGGCCTTGTTTAGATTGCAAGTTTTTTCACTCCCTCCATCATATCAAATCTTTGGACACATGTATGAAGTATTAAATATAGATAAAAAATAATAATTACACAGTTTGATTGTAAATTACGAGACGAATCTTTTAAGCCTAGTTAGGCCATGATTGGACAATAATTGTCAAATACAAATGAAAGTGCTACAATGCCTAATACTGATTCCTGACCACCATCTAAGGGGGGTGTTTGGTTTGCTGGACTAAATTTTAGTCCATGTGACATCGGACGTTCGGATGCTATTTAGGAGAACTAAATATGAGTTAATTATAAAACTAATTACACAGATGGAGACTAATTTACGAGACGAATTTATTAAGCCTAATTAATCCGCTATTAGCACATATTTACTGTAGCACAACATTGTCAAATCATGGACTAATTAGGCTTAAAAAATTCATCTCGCAAATTGCCACAATCTATGCAATTAGTTATTTTTTTCGTTTATATTTAATACTTCATACATATGTCCAAACATCTAATAAAACATGAACTAAAATTTTTCTGTAGAAACCAAACACTCCTAAACAAGGCCTTATTTCAAAACATCATTGTGTTTTGCATTGTATCCAGTAGTAGTGTGAGCTACTGTCTCCGTTTTGGCTTTTGGCAGGCAGCGATCCAAACACAACCTCGCCACCGGCGGCGGCGACGCATCCGACACGGCCCCCCGCAATGGCGAAGAAGAGGAAGAAGGAAAGAGCGGCCAAGGAACCCCGCGAGAACCACCACCTCCATCCACATCCCCAGCCCTCCATTTCCACCCGCGAACACAAACGCCGAGACCCTGCCCCCACCACCGGCTCCGGCTCCGAATCCGACCCCTCGCCGCCGTCACTCCGGACGCCGTTCGCCGCCTGGTCGATCCCTACTCGAAGCCCCGCCTTCTCGCCTTCCTCGCGGAGGCGGCCACGGCCGACCCCGCGCTGCGCGCCCGCCTCGGCGCCGCCGCCGCCGCGTCGCCCTCGCACCGCCGGCTCTTCGTCCACGGCCTCCCGCCGCACGCCGACAGCGCCGCGCTCGCGGAGGCGTTCTCCCGCTTCGGTCCCCTCGCCGACTGCCACGCCGTCGCGGACCACCGCGCCTCGGGGTCGTCGGGCCGCTGCTGCAAAGGGTACGGCTTCGTGTCCTTCGCCTCCCGCGCCTCCGCCCGCCGCGCGCTTCGGGAAGCTCCGCGCGTCACCGTCGCCGGCCGCCCCGTCTCCGTCCAGTTCGCGTCGGCCGGCCCCGACCCGTCTGGCGGTGGGGGTGGGGGCGCCGGGCGGCGGGTGTACGTGACCAACGTCGCGCCGGACGCCAGCGCGGAGCGGCTGCGCGCGTTCTTCGCGCGGTTCGGGGAGCTCGAGGGCGGGCCGTTCGGCTTCGACGCCGACACCGGGGCGTCCGCGGGTACGCACTGTTCGTGTACCAGGCGGCGGCCGGCGCCGCGAAAGCGGTCGAGGAGCCGTACCGCGTGTTCGAGGGGCGCACGCTGCATTGCCAGCTCGCCAACAAACCCGCTTGGAAGACCAAGGCACCCGTGGCGCCTCCGCCGGCGGTGGTGGCAGCTTCTGCTGCCGAAACGCCACCACCGCGGGCGGTACGGCCACCCGCGCGGCAGCTGGTGCTTGATGCCGCCGCGGCCGCCGGCGTGGTAGACCTTGCAGCTTACGCTCGTGACCCAGCACAGGCTGCAGCGTTGCTTGGCCAGAATCCTGCTCTCGCGGCTGCAGCATTGAGCACTGCATTGGCGTCCGGGGATGCCGCTGCCATTCCGGTCATCCGGCAGCTGTGTCTGTGCCAATGGAAGTAGCAGTGGCCTGGCCCTCGCCAAAACCGGCGGCTGCCGTAACAGTGGCACCATCACCAGTGATGGCTGGTGTTCGACCCTGTGGAGGCCCAGGACTGCTTGGGCCATACAAACCGCCATCCTTGCCAGTGGTGTCATCCTCATCAGGGAGGAAAGGGACACTGATGAGCACCTGATGGAGTCATGGTAATTTGTAATTGTAACCTTCTCTTGCTGCCAAAAATGGCCTTTTGGTTATTTTACTTACGCTGATTGCAATTGGTTTAGTGTCCTTTTCATTGATTGAGGATCGATTTATGCATATTGATATTGGTTTGCAGAGAGGGACCTATGGACACTGCAAATCTTAGTTGTGCTCAAGCTCAAGAGGCCTTCAGGGAGGAAGTATGTCGATGGCTTCTGTTTTTGTAATCCTGAGACTAGGGTGCAAATCTAGCTGCACCAGCCTACATTCCATGGAACCGTGTAGTGTTTCACACTTTCACTTTCCTTATAACCGTCTGATCTGCCAGAAAACTATAAAATGTATTGCCATCCTTAGACCTGAGCGGGTTTTGTCTATCAGCAATCAGTATTAGCTTCTACGGTCAGAAAATCTTGGTTCATTGCATTGTTTTGGTATCGTGGAATGATGTGGAGGATAAAAAAGTTCGGACGAGTGGCACCTGTGTCCGCTCAACTTTTTAATGACACATATGGAGTTGCAAACTTTTTAAATGGCACACAGGGAAAAGACTCTTACTTAATTGGTGGCATTGAGAGTGGATGGGGGCAGTGGAGTGTCAGATTTGTGCTGGGAATCGTTTGAAATTGACGATATGCTAGGCCCTCGGGGTTGAAGGGCTAGATTTTGATATGTTATGCGATTTGATGCCATTATTTGTGTAAGAGCTACTACAACTCACCAAGGGTGACAGAAAATTCGATCTTCGAAATGAAAGAAAAGTTTTTTTCCCAGTGGCTGCTGTAGTCCGGTCGAGTTTAAATTAAGTGTTTAGTTGATAAGGTGTATCAGGTTGTCCCATTACATTCTTTTCAGAGACAGATTTTCCACGTTTGTTACCTGATTTATAAGTTCAATTGGTGCCATCTGGTTGTTGTCGATTTGGATTAATTCGAGAGTACTACTAGAATTGTTGTGAAATAATGTCTACAAATAATTTTTGTCAGTTTATCAAGCTATGATCGACACTATCTTGCATGTGCAAGGATAATGGATAACCACATTACATTTTTTTTCGTTTCATGAATTCGTTTCTGACCGAATAAGCTATTTCATTTGCCTGCTATTTATTCTGCATACAGAACACACCAACCTGAATCTGCACGCATACAATATAAACAACCTGGTTTGTATTCATATGTTTAATATGTATCAATTAGTACATGATGTACATGAGAAAGACTGCATGTGAGGCTGTGATCAACGGCATTGTACAATATGTGGTTCTGCTGTTGAAGTAGGAAAACAAACTGAATGAACATGATGGCATTTTCCATTCATCGCAAAAATAATCCTGTTCCTCCTGCAGAACTGCCTGTATTATGTACAAGGTCACATAACCCGTTCCTGCTTAGTAAACAGTATTTTCGGTCTCTATGGTGCTACAAGGAGTCTAGGACTACTTTCTGCTGATGTATTCCAGTGCTTCTGTTGATATGCCGATTAAAGCATACAGCACAGCAGGCAGAGTAGCAAATACTGGTGTCTGCATTGGTACGGGTCACGGATGGCATTCGCATTGCGAATGCCTCTATGGACCATGAAAGCTCAATTCCACCTCTTTGAGTTTTAAGCGACTTTGATTTTTGTTTGCTTTGTTGGAAGGCCTGCATCTTCTGCTTCTTTATGACAGGCTTTCTCTGCCTGCATTAGAGTTCAGAAAACGAAAAAGGATTGTTAGACTGGCAAACCAAAGTAAACCAATGATACCAGTTCACACCTGAAGTGGCATAAATATTTACCTTGGACATTTTGGACTTAGCTTTTACTTTGGGGGCTTTCTCCTCGAGCTCTTCCTCACGGGCAAGTTCCCTTTCTCTGGCTTCAAGGTTCCTTTCAAGGTAATACTGCAAACATTTGATAAAGAAAAAACTTCATCATTAATGGTTATCTCATCTTCCAATGACCTAGACAATCGCATTGATTTGATGCTAATTTATCACTGAATGGCTGGAGCCATTATGATTTCTGTTTCTCAATTGGGTCATGTCAGATTCAGCATGGGAACTTTTTGACACTAGATAGATTCTTAGTTCTTCTCTTTCACTGCATAGTTTCTGTCTGTCATGTGGGCCCGTACGTATAGCCGGCGCAGAAGGAAGCGAAACGTACGCAGGGCAGCAGAACGCGCGGAGGGCGCGTTGGGCGCGCGCGGTGCAGCGGCAGCAGAACGCGCGGAGGGGGCGTTGGGCGCGCGCGGCGCAGAGGACGGCTCGGCCCCGACGGGTGGCGGCTGAGTTGGCTACGTAGTTTAGTTGGTTTCTATTTTCAGTTTAGTTGGTTCTGTTTTTAGTCCTTAATTATAGGATCAGTTAGTTTCCTTACGTGTGAGGCCTCAGGCCATATTTATATGCTGTAATCGGATCACTTGAGGATTAAGCAAGAATATTATCTTACTCCCATCTATATCTCTCCTAAGCCTACGGTAGAGGGGTATAACCTCACCGGAGAAGACGGCCGACGGCTACGAACTCCGTAGCTGCGGTGCAGCTAGTCGAGGATTTGACGACCTTGACAACCTGATATCACGGTCACGTCGATCTTCACCCACCCGCTCCACCCAACCCTCCACAGCCGCCGCTCCAAACCCTAGCCCGCGCCATCGCCGTCAGCCTCCGCCGCTTCCACGACCAGCCCAACCACCATGTCTGAACCTACTCTCGCCGAGGTCATGGACATGCTGAAGGCTATGAACGCGGAGATGAAGACCCTCAAGTCCGACATGGCGACCATGAAGGACAAAGCCGAGAGTCGTCCGCCGGCTCCGGCGGTGACCATCGATCCGAGGGACCGCGTGCGCCGGATCATCCTCCACAGCACAAAAAGTGGGACTTTCCCCGCTTCAACGGCACGACAGACCCGATGCTCTTCCTCAACAAGTGCGAGGCATACTTCCGGCAGCACCGCACCATGGCGGAGGAACGCGTGGGACGCGCTTCGTACCATCTAGACGACGTCGCGCAGCTGTGGTACAATCAACTCCAGGAAGACGAGGGCACGCCGACGTGGGGGCGCTTCAAGGATCTCCTGAACCTAAGGTTTGGGCCTCCCCTACGCTCAGCCCCGATGTTCGAGCTTGCTGAATGTCGGCGCACGGGGACAGTGGAGGAGTACGCCAATCGCTTCCAGGCTCTCCTGCCTCGCGCGGGTCGCCTCGACGAGGCTCAACGCGTACAACTCTTCACGGGCGGCCTTCTACCGCCACTCAGCCACGCTGTCCGCATTCACTACCCGGGGACGCTTGCGGCTGCCATGAGTTTAGCACGTCAGGTGGAGTTGATGGAAGCTGACCGGCCGGCGCCGCTACCCGCGCGGGCGCTCCAGCGCGCGCCCCACCCTGCTCTCACGTCGTGGCCAGTACTGCCGGCGCCTCCTCAGCCGTTGGCTGCCTCCCAGCAGGGTCGTGGCGAGACCAACCAGGGCGCCTCACCCCAGAGGAGATGGCGGAACGACGCCGTCAAGGCCTTTGTTTCAACTGTAACGAGAAGTACTCCGGGGCCACAACAGGTTCTGTCGGCGCCTTTTCTTCCTCGAGGGCGTGGAGATTGATGAGGCCGCCGACGTCGCCGAGGCAGCAGACTACTACCGGGAGACTGAGGCTCCCGTTTTCTCCCTCCACGCCGTGGCGGGCGTGCCCATTGTTGACACGATCCAAGTCCAGACGGCGGTCGGCGCCGCCCCCCCCTCCTCGCCATGCTCGACAGCGGCTCGACGCACAGCTTCATCGGCGAGGACGCAGCACGGCGTGCGGGCCTGCCCATCCAGCCCAAGCCGCGCATGACGGCAACCGTCGCCAACGGAGAACGCGTGGCCTGCCCTGGGGTCATCCGGAACGCGCCATTCACCATCGCTGACACCACATTCCATACAGACCTTTTTGTCATGCCTCTCGCAGGTTACGACATGGTGCTAGGGACACAGTGGCTTGGTACCCTGGGGCCCATTGTGTGGGATTTCGCCACTCGCTCGATGGCGTTCCAGTACGGCGGTCGGCCTTTCTCCTGGACGGGGGTCGCCTCGGCTCCTACAGCGCAGCTGCGCACCCTTGCCGCGGCCAGTGGGACGCTCCTGGACGAGCTCCTGGTCGCCTACGAGGACGTCTTCAGCGAGCCGCAGGGCCTTCCTCCGCCGCGGAGCCGCGATCACGCCATCATCCTCAAGCCTGGCTCCGCCCCCGTTGCTATCCGACCATACCGCTACCGGCGGCGCACAAAGACGAGCTGGAACGCCAATGCGCAGCGATGATCGAGCAGGGCGTCGTCCGCCGCAGCGACTCGCCATTCTCCTCCCCGGTCCTGCTCGTCAAGAAAGCCGACGGGTCGTGGCGTTTCTGCGTCGACTACCGCGCCCTCAATGCCCTTACCGTCAAGGACGCGTTCCCGATCCCCGTCGTCGACGAGCTGCTCGACGAGCTACACGGCGCCCGTTTCTTCACCAAGCTCCTGCGGTCGGGGTATCATCAAGTGCGGATGAGGCCACAGGACATCCACAAGACAGCTTTCCGAACTCACGATGGGCTCTACGAGTTCCTCGTCATGCCGTTCGGATTGTGCAACGCTCCGGCGACATTCCAGGCGCTGATGAACGACGTGCTCCGGCCGTTCCTCCGCCGGTTTGTCCTTGTCTTCTTTGATGACATTCTAATTTACAGCGCGACCTGGGCGGACCATCTACGACATCTGCGCACCGTCCTCTCCATGCTCCGCAGCACCAGCTCTTCGTCAAGCGCGCCAAGTGCGCTTTCGGCGTCTCCTCGGTGGCCTACCTCGGCCACGTCATCTCCGAGGCGGGCGTCGCCATGGACCCGGCCAAGGTGCAGGCCATCATGAGTGGCCGGTCCCTCGATCGGCGCGGGCGGTGCGCGGCTTCCTCGGCCTCGCGGGATACTACCGCAAGTTCGTCCACAACTACGGTACCATCGCCGCCCCGTTAACGGCCCTCACCAAGAAGGACGGGTTCTCCTGGACAGCGGAGACCGCCGCAGCCTTCGACGCGCTCAAGGCCGCGGTGACATCGGCGCCGTCCTCGCCATGCCAGACTTCGCCAAGCCATTCACCGTCGAGTGCGACGCATCCACGCACGGTTTCGGCGCCGTTCTGGTCCAAGAGGGCCACCCCGTCGCCTACTTCAGTCGCCCCGTCGCCCCGCGTCACCGCGCCCTCGCCGCCTATGAACGTGAACTGATCGGCTTGGTTCACGCCGTCCGCCACTGGAGGCCATACTTATGGGGCCGACGTTTCGTCGTCAAGACCGACCACTACTCCCTCAAGTACTTGTTGGACCAGCGGCTAGCCACCATCCCCCAACACCATTGGGTGGGCAAGCTGCTGGGTTTTGATTTCGCCGTGGAGTACAAGCCAGGCGCTGCGAACGCCGTCGCTGACGCTCTGTCCCGTCGCGATACGGAGGAAGGCGCCGTCTTGGCGCTGTCAGCCCCGCTTCGATTTCATCAACAAGCTGCACGAAGCGCAGCGACAGTATCCAGCGCTAATCACCATCCGCGACGAGATAGGCGTTGGTACACGCGCGGGTCCCTGGGCGCTGGTTGATGACCTGCTGCAGTACAACGGCAGGCTCTACATCTCGCCGTCCTCACCATTGGCGCGGGAGATCATTGAGGCGACTCACGAGGATGGGCACGAGGGTGTCCAGCGCACGCTACACCGCCTCCGGCGCGACTTCCACATCCCCAAATGAAGCAGCTCGTTCAGGATTGGGTGCGTGACTGCGTGGTGTGCCAACGCTATAAATCCGAGCACTTGAACCCAGCCGGCCTCCTGCTACCCCTGCCGATACCCTAAGGGGTGTGGACGGACATCGCTCTGGACTTCGTCGAGGCGCTGCCCCGTGTGCGCGGCAAGTCCGTCATCTTGACGGTGGTGGACAGGTTCAGCAAATACTGCCACTTCATCCCTCTGTCGCACCCATACTCGGCTGAGTCCGTAGCTCAGGCGTTCTTCACCGACATTGTCCGGCTGCACGGTGTCCCGCAGTCCATGGTGTCGGACCGTGACCCGTCTTCACCTCGACGTTCTGGCGCGAAACTCATGAGGCTAATGGGCACCAAGTTGCAGATGACGACGGCATTCCACCCACAGTCGGATGGGCAGTCCGAGTCCGCTAACCGGGTGGTGATTATTATGTATCTGCGTTGCTTGACAAGGGACCGTCCGCGACAATGGCTTCGTGGCTTCCATGGGCGGAGTTCATCTTCAACACGGCGTACCAGTCTTCGCTACGGGACACCCGTTCCGCGTCGTCTATGGCCGGGATCCGCCCTCCATCCGGTCCTACGAAACTGGGGACACTCGTGTTGCTGCCGTCGCCAAAAGCATGGAGGAGCGGGCGGAGTTTCTCGCAGACATCCGCTACCGGCTGGAGCAAGCTCAGGCGTTCAGAAGTTGCACTACGACAAGCACCATCGCCAAGTTACCTATCAGGTGGGCGACTGGGCTCTGCTCCGCTGCGCCATCGTGCGGCCTCGTCTCTTCCTCAGGCCGTTTCGGGCAAGCTGAAGCCCCGCTTCTACGGGCCATACCGCGTCGTGGAGTGATCAACGACGTGGCCGTTCGTCTTGAGCTGCCTCCTCGCGCCCGACTCCATGATGTGTTCCACATTGGTTGCTCAAGAAGTTCAATGGTCCCCCACGGCTGCACCTCAGGCGCTACCTCTCTCCATCACGGTGCCATCGTTCCGGAGCCAGAGGCGCGCTGTTCGGTTTCGCCTGGCGGCGGCATTCGTCAGGTTTTGATTCGTGGAAAGGGGAGTCATCAGCTTCTACGACGTGGGAGGACATAGACTCTTCCGCGCCAAGTAACCCACCTTTCAGCTCGAGGACGAGCTGGGTCTTGAGGGGGGGGGGAGATGTCATGTGGGCCCGTACGTATAGCCGGCGCAGAAGGAAGAAGAACGAGCAGCGCAGGAAGGAGGAGGCGGAGAGGGGGGGCGAGAGCGTCGGGGTTCAGAAAGCGGCCAGAAGAAGCGAGGAGGGGGGGGGGCGCAGCCGGCGAGCCACAGAAGGGACTGGCTCGGCCACAGACGGGTGGCAAGCTGAGTTGGCTACGATGTTAGGTGGATTTCTATTTTCTTCAGTTTAGTTGGTTTCTGTTTTAGTCTTAATTATTAGGATCAGTTAGTTTCCTTACGTGTGGAGGCCACTCACAGGCCATATTTATATGCTGTAAATCGGATCACTTGAGGATTAAGCAGAATATTATCGTACTCGCCATCTATAGCTCTCCTTAAGCCTAACGGTATGAGGGGTATAACCTCACCTGGAGAAGACGGCCGACGGCTACGGAACTCCGTAGCCGCGGTGCAGCTAGTCGAGGAGTTGAAACGACCTGACATCTGTCATACTAATCTCTTACACTGACCATCTAATAGATGCATTCAGAGTGACAATACAAATCACTTATGCCCATGTTTAAGCAGAGAACACTATAGATGGATGCAATCAGTATTAAGGGGAACTATTATATGCAAAGAGTTCAACATATAGTGAGGCAAGTTTCTAAGATCATAGGACAGCTTACATTGTAATCTCCTTGATAGTCTTGGATAGTCTGATCTTTCACTTCAATGACTCTGTTCACAATTTGTTTTATAAAGTACCGGTCATGAGAAACTGTTATTACAGTACCTGTATATTCTGATATTGCCTCCTGTCAAGCATGCAAAAAGTTATTAGGACTGCATGCCTAGAAAATTTCCTCAATCCCACGAGAGAGAGATGAGGAACGATAGATCATAAAAAATGATTATTATATAAACAAGAACTGTGTCTGACCTCAAGCATTTCTTTGATGGGATATCAAGATGGTTTGTTGGTTCATCCAAGATGAGTAAAGTAGATGGAGTCACCATGAACTTGCAAATGCAAGCCTTGCCTAAGAAATCATAAATAAAGGGTGAGAAAATGTTAAACAGGCCAGTAATACTGTTCTACAAAAAAATCTTGTCAACCACCACGGAGAGCATTTAGACAGAGCTTCAGCTTATAAAGGTGACTTCTGAGGAGTAAAAAACAAAAAAGGTAAAAACTGTACTGAAAACGTGAATTACCTTCTCTCCACCCACTTAAAAACTGAACTTTCTATCCAGCATGTCATCCCTGAAGGTACAAACGGCCAAGGAGACCTTTGATATCATCAAGTGTCCAGTCCTCTGCAGCTTCTGCTACAGTGTCTAGCACAGTCTTCTCTAAATCAAGAGCTTCTGCCTGGTAGAACATCATATCCCATTAATCTAATGGAAAAGGACAACTTTTCTTGTATTTATTCAGTAGGAGCATGACTAATAAGTATAACCAAGTGCCCCCATGTCGACATCTGATCTAAACAACCGCAAGAGAAGATAACAAGCAGAGTAACTCTATTTACCTGATTCTGCTCGAAATAGTTCGGCAACACATTATGGTCCCCAAGAAGCACCTCACCACCTTGTGGCTTCTCCATCCCCAAAATAAGTTTAAGCAATGTGCTCTTTCCACAACCATTGGGTCCCAATAATAGCTATCTTTTCACCTCTCTCTACTATAAGATTAGCATTGTTGAACAAAGTCTGGACACACGACACAGCAATCAGGATAGGTGCAAAAAATTGATGTAGAGAATATCACAGTATAAAAATTCAGAAAACTAAAATTTTGGAAGAAGAATGGCCAATGGGCATCTACACAACATTGCTGACCTCATCCTCAAATCCGAATTGAAGATTGTTTATTGTCAACACAGTTCTCCCACTTCTTCACGCTCAGGGAATCTGATCTTCAGCTGCTTCCTTTGGAAAGGTTTCTCAATCAACCCTTCCTTTTCAAGCTTCTCCAATTTCTGTTGAAACAAGATAAAAGTTAGTAGTCACACAAAAATGTGTAGAAATATATGAAGAGAAATAGAAGCTAAAATTACAATTCGGTCACAATGATTTGTTGCAGGCTTCCCAATAAGCAATCCAAGTAGTTACCTTCTGCTCACTGGAAGCACGCCCTGCATTAACTCCGGCACCAAGTCTGTTTATCAGCTCCTTTGTCTGCTCAATCTCCTTCTGCTGCTTCTCCCACGCAAGCATACTGCACCTGCACTGCTACTGCCTTCGCTAGAATGTACTCTGAATAGTTACCCTTGTATGTCTTGGACACACCAAATTCAGTTTCCACTATCTTTGTACACAACTGATCAAGAACGCCCTGTCATGAGATATAATGACCATCGGCACATCCTGCGTCTTAAGATAGCTCTCCAGCCACTCAACGGTATCCAAATCGACATGATTCGTAGGCTCATCAAGCAAAAGCAAATCAGGGTCCTGCACAAGATCGAATTTACACTATTTTTAGAACATTTAAAAACTAAAAGCAATTGCCATCAATAACCCAATGACAATCTATCAGAATTCACTGCCAATTTGCTAGTACAATGCAATTCCATCTGCAGTCATCACAATTCATCACATTGTACGTTTGTAAGGATTATGCAGCATGATGTAAAGGTTAATTAATGTTTATATACCTGAAGAAGTATCTTGCCAAGAGACATCCTCATTTTCCACCCACCACTGAAGGAGGCGACGAGGCGGTCGGCGTCCTCAGGCATGAATCCGAGCTCTGGCATGAGCTTCTGCACCTTGACGTCCACCATGTCGAGGTCCACGTCCTGGGAGCGGCGCTGCAGCAGGTCGAGCTCATCGAGGAGGCGGCCCATGAGGTCCATGTCCTCGGTGGCGCCCTCGAGCGCCGCCTGCACCTGCTCGAGCCGGCGCTTGACCTCCATCTCCTCCTGGAAGGCGCTGAAGAACTCCTCCCTGACGGTGCGGGAGGCGGAGACCTCGAACTCCTGGCTGAGGAAGGCGATCTTCATGTTGTCCTTGGCCTTGACGACGGCGCCGCCGTCGGGCTGCTCGAGCCCCGCGATGATGCGGAGCTGCGTCGTCTTGCCCGCGCCGTTCACAGCCGACGAGCCCCACCTTCTCGCCGCGCTGCACCTCCCAGGACACGTCCTTGAGCACCGTCACGCCCTTGTAGGATTTTGAGATTCCCTCCAGCCGCACCCCGGACGGGATGCTAGATGCGCCGCTGCTGCCGCCCGACCGCTTCTTCTTGGTCCCGGCGGCGGCGAGGAAGGGTCGGAGGAGGTGAGGAGGGAGGAAAGGTCCTGGCTTTTGGCGTCCTCTTTCTCCTCGGTGGTTGTGGTGGTGGGAGGGGGAGGAGGAGGAGGTGGTGAGGCGGCAGGATAGGGGGCCATGGCGGCGGCGGCGGAGACGGCGGGATGTGGTGGGGACGGCGCGGGAGGAGGAAGGAGCGGAGGGGAGGAGTAAGGAATGGAGGCGGAGGGAGCGTACGAGCTTGCCGGAGAGGAGGTCCATGGCGGCCATGGAGTCCTCCGTCTCTCGATGCAGATATTTTTGTTGTTTATGAAAGCCTAGTTTGAAAAGTTTCGTCTAGACAGGGTAAGAAGATAATAGTTTTATTTTCTTGTGAGGTTTCTATTTGTTGATTTCATGTGGTCTAAATTTTGGAAGGATAAATAGGTAGAAAATGTCCCTCCATGAAGTTGATGCTTTCCTACAAGTTGGGAGTAGTTAATTGGCAAGCAACCGTCACCGCAAGGGATGTATTTCGAATGATTTTTGTAAAAAAAAACGAGGTTATTTAAAATACTCTCTTCTCTAAACATGCCTTTGGAATTTTTGTTCTCCTTTGTTTATGTTAATATCTCTTTCCTTTGTTTGGAAGGAAAGGGGAGGCACTCAAGCTTGTTTTCCGTTTTTGACTTTTCCATGTGCTGTTCAGTATGGTTGAGTACATTTTTGGAATGAGCAACCTAGAACTTTCTGTTGAGTATTGAATATATCTGATTCGATGTTTTATAGAGATGGTGGGAATAGGCAGTACCATGACGAAAATGATTCTGCTCTTAGTGGCGTGTGATATTAACGCGGCAAAAGGATCTGGAATAGTCTTTTGTTGTGTTTTGATTCTATGAAGATATTATTTTTCTTAATGAAAGCCTAGTTTTAGATACTTCTAGAGAGGGAAAGAAGATAATAGTTTTATTTTTCCTTTGAGGTCTCTATTTGTTGATTTTCATGTGGTCTAATGTTTTGGGAGGGTAGAAAACTTTCTCCCCATGAAGTTGATGCTTTTTTACAAGTTTGGAATAATTATTGGTATGCAACCGTCACCACAAGGGTTATATTTTTGAATGATTTTTTTCTAAAAAAAAGTTTCTATTAAGAAGTTTCGCTTTAAATACTCTCTTCTCTAAAATTGCCTCTGGAAATTTTACGCTATTTTGTTTATGTTAATATCCCTTCCCTTTTGTTTGGAAGGAAAGGGGAGGCACTCAAGTCTTGTTTTCACTTTATGAGGTTTGCATAGGTTGGTCAACATGCTTGAGTACATTTTTGGAGTGAGCAACCTAGAACTTTCTGCTGAGGATTGAATCTCTCTCTCTGGTTCAACGTTTTATGGAACTTCGATGTTTTACTCACAAGAGCTAGATATGGTGGGAATAGGCAGCACCATGACGAAAATGTTTTTTTTTTTTTTTTTGGTTAAGATAAGAAAGCCCTTTTGTGGGAATAGGCAGCACCATGATGAAAATGCGCGCGATACTCTTTTGGCAGTAGTGCGTTGATGGGCCGAGAAATTCTTGTGGCCTGTGTTCATTCATGGGTAGGAGGAGGACGAAAGCCGACGAGGCCGCGGTGGGCCACCGCCGGGCCGAACGGGGCCCGGACGTGTGGGCGCGGGCGGAATCGTGCGGAGCTTCGCGGCCACTGGCCGCCACCCACGTGTCGATCGCGTGCGCGCCGGAGATAAAAAGCCATCCGGTCCTTGGCTCGCCTTTGGTCAGCTGATGATCAAGTAAAGGAGGAGAATCTTGGTGTTCTATTTCTTCGATAATTAGTGGGGTGTTTGGTTCTTTAGTTGCTCCTAAAATTTATGTCACATCAAATGTTTAGATACTAATAAAGAGCATTAATTATAGATTAATTACAAAACCAATTACATAGATGGAGGCTAATTTGTGAGACGATTTTTTTAAGCCTAATTAATCTGTCATTAGCACATATTTACTGTAGTACCACGTTGTCAAATCATGGACTAATTAGGCTTAAAAGATTCGTCTCGTAAATTAGTCGCAAGTTATGTAATTAGTTTCATAATTAGTCTATATTTAATACTCCGTGCATATGTCCAAACATTTGATGTGACAGGAATTTTAGACGCCCCTATAGAAACCAAACACCCCCTTAGTGCGTAGAGAACATCCAGGGGCATGTAGCTTCCATTGCTCACAAACACAAACGTATAATGCATAGGTGAATATTATTTCTCTTCTCTCCACGAAAGTTTCTACTCCCTCGTTCTAAATTATAAGGTATTATGGGTTTACTAAACAGTTAGATGTACATTATCTAGATATATTATAAAAGTAATGTATCGAAAAAATCAAAATGTCTAATATATAGTTTAAAGCGAAGAGAGTAGCTGATTGCTCTGAGCTTAGCAGCATAAGCAATGGCTGAAGTAGACCTAAGCAAATTCCAGTATTGTTCGCATATATTCATTTTTTGTGCTCTCATGAACGTATTCGAAACGCTAGGCCGATGAATCTTACGATTGATTTAAATCCCTTGAAAGACACATAAACTTGCTAATACAGACCCAATGTTGATCCTGTATAGCTTAGTTAAAGATTTATTTATATTTAAGCATAAACCTAAATAAAATCTATAACTAAGTTATACAAGATCCAATGACTATGAAATTTTTACTATAGTTTAAGCATACAATAATTAGACCACTATAAAAATTTCACCATAATGGGACCATAGAAACTGCAGCTATGAATTATTCCAATTAATTACAGAAAAGTATAGATCTAAAGCCACATCAAAAAACTTTGTACTAATGCATACCATATTATATTTCACTGTGTAAATCTACTCGTGTGGAGTCCAACAAAATTGGATTTTCCATTTTAATGATTTTTCTGTGATTTACTATGATTTCTCAAAGATTCAGTCAAAATAAATAAAAAGGAAAAAGATAAAATCGCCTTCAAAACCGCTTATAACAGGGCTACGGAGGTAAGATGAAAAGATTTTAAAAGTTGATGGAGGTGTTTTTGTTCGGTTTTGAAGTTCGTGGAGGAAAAACGGACTTTCGTGAAAGTTGAGGTACGTAAGTTTTGGACTTTTTCCGGCCATCTATTGACAAATATGATGGGCCCTGTTACGGCACCCGGAAGTTAGGCTTCTGCCTCTTATTCCAGCACAGAAACGGCCCCCAACAGCCCAATGGAAGGGACCCATTGCAGCAGCAGCAGCCAGCAGCCCCCGTGAGAACCGCGGCCGTGCGCGCCAACAGGCTGTCTCGACGGTGCTCGCTTCCCGCCACCGATTTCGTCAGTGTCGTAAGAAATCGACGCGCGCAGCGATACCTGCAGTGGCCTACAAGCAGCTTCTTATGTAATGTACCTCTTATGTAATGGCCTACTGGGAGTTAGCATCGAGATGTGTATATATATTATGGACAATGTTACGATGCTTCTCTTATACAGTACCTTTTAAAAAGTAAGGGTTTAAATCTGGACCATTGAATTTTACAAGGTATAACAAAATTTAATTGAATTCATATAATAGTAAAAAATTGAAACAATTTTTTTAAAGGAAATAACTAGTGTATCTACTTCAAAACGACCAAATCTTCTATGCATGATTTTCCGGTGTCATACTTGGCCATAGGGTGCGTCTGGTTCAGAGACAAGACAAGATAGGATGGACCGTCCGTGATTTTAGGGTTGGGATCATCTCATATGTATGTTTGGTTGCGAGGATATGATCGTCCCTATTTGTTGTTTGGGTTAAGGGATTTGTCGGTGGCCCCACGAGTCATCCTCCTAATCTTTTTTTCTTGGCATCCTTATCTTCTTCTCCTCGCGTGTGCAAATGAGGAGAACTCATGCTAACAACAAGGTACAGTAGAAAAAGTGCTCCTACGCCCCAACCAACAAACAAAGCACCAAGTCAAAATGCAGTAGTGCTGCTTCACCTTTTCGTATCATTCAATTTATAAAGGCTATGATAGCAAACAAATATATTTTTGGAATCTACACGACAAGGCCTACAACTTTCATAAAGAGTTTATATTTTTATCACGTCTTTAAGATGGCCTAAACCGCGGTTGAAAACAGACTTCAGAAACTGTCTAAAATTTGAAACAAGCTTTACATTTTCATCTCCATATCTTTATGTCCAAAAATTATGAAATTTCACAAGATAGCAAATCATTTCATAATCTACAACTTTCATATTCCTCATATTTGCAGATATGGTCAGCAAGATGACCTAATGCATAAGCAAAGCTTAACTGGAAATTATGTAGAGAAAACAGTACATCCAATTTTAAAAATCTATATCTGGAGTTCCTCTTATCCAAAGGCCATGATCTTTGCCAATCCAAAAATAAAATAGAAAGTACTACAAGTCTCTTATAATTTGTATAGTCCCATCATGCATCTAATGTTCTCAAATTTCTCCTAGATCAAGTTAAAATCGTGCAATTTCACAAGCTAATAGATTGAAAGTCTTGTAAAACTTTCTCATTATACATTTTAGGAGGAATAGTCATTTAAGCCATGAAAAGTACAAGAACAGCCACACTACTCAATAGGCAGCAGAATCCTGTATTTGATTCCAAAGGCGATTCTTCCTCTCTCAATACCACTTATTTCCAAGACCAAAGACCATCCAAACATATCAATCAGAAGACCCAAAGAGGGAATTATTTCACCTTGGCTATCCCCGAGATAGGGTAGCAAGAAACAGATGCGGTTCTCCTCGTTTCTCTTTCCCTTGGTTATTAATGGTTTGGGGGAGGTGTTAGAGAGGGAGAGGGCGTAGGGAAGAAGAGGGAAGACGTGCTGGAGAGGAGCTCGAGCAAGAGAAGGGAGAGCAGCTAATGGGTGAGGGATCACTACGGGATACAGTCGTTTCGCCGAGTGCAAGGGGCACTCGGCAATGGCCCAAAAACACCTCGGCAACTGCTTTGTTGATTGTAACACTCGGCATACAATACACGGCATCTTTTTGTCGGCAAACAGCTATTTGCCGAGTGTTTTTTATCGGGCACTCAGCAAAGCCTTTGCCGAGTGCCGAAAAAGCACTCGGCAAAGATTTACACTCGGCAAAATGAAAATGCGAAAAAACCCAAAAATAATAGCAAAAATTTTCAAAAAAATTTCGGGGGCGCCCGCCACCAGCCAGCGCCCGCCCATCTTCATCGAAGTCGGTGCATTTTTTGCGCTAAATTCGCGGCGGGATTCGAACTCACGACCTCTTCAATCACGTGTTCTGCTGCTCTAACCACTGCACTACACTGTCACTTGTGTCTAGATTCCGTTATCTATCCTCATATATTATACTAAACCGAGAGTAAATTGCTTGTTTGAGGCCCTAAACGAATTCAAATCAAAAAGTGGTCAACTATAAAGTTCATAACTTTTTGAGATCTACAATTTTCATTTAGGATTTTTTTTCCATCCGAGGTCGTTTGAAAAATTCAAATTTCAAATTTGAGAGATTCAAACGTAGTTTTGCATGATAAGACGATTTCAAATCAAAAAGTTGTCAACTACATAGTTTCATAACTTTTGGAGATCTACAATTTTTATTTAGGAAGTTTTTCCATCCGAGGTCTTTTGAAAAATTCAAATTTTAAATTTTTCAAATTCAAACGTCGTTTTTGCATGACAAGATGATTTTCAAATCAAAATGTTGCCAACTACAAAATTTCATAACTTCTCAAGATCTACAAAGTTTATTTGATCATTTGTTCATCCGACATAGTGGTAGTAACATTGTTCACAAATCTTATATATCTCTCTTCTACTTTCATGAAACTAATATGAGAGATATGAGAAATGTAGATTTTATGAACAACATTATTGTCGCTTTGTCAAATGAAGAAATGACCAAAATAAACTTTGTAGATTTTGAGAAGTTATACAACTTTGTAGTTGAAAAGTTTTTCATTTGAATTCATTTAGGGCCTCAAAAATTGCTTTGAAAAACTGATTTGCCGAGGGCCAAAAAATGCACACGGCAAAATGCCTCTTTGCCGTGTGCCAAAACAAAGGCACTCGGTAAAATACATCTTTGCCGAGTGCCAGAAAAAGGCACTCGGCAAAGACGCATTTTGCCGTGTGCCGAAAAATAGCACTCGGCAAAATACATCTTTGCCGAGTGCCAGAAAAAAGGCACTCAGCAAAGACGTATTTTGTCGAGTGTTTTTTTTTGCCGAGTGTATTTTATTTGGCACTCGGCAAAGATCGTCTTTACCGAGTGTCTAATAAAATACACTCAGTAAAACCTCCGGCACTCGGCAAAGTGCCGGTTTCCGGTTGTGGATGTGCATTCTAGGGTTGGGCTGCTGACTTGAGCTTGGTGGTGATGGTGTGCTGGCCTTGGCCCTTCTAAACCCTTTCTTTCAGTTTTTGATGTGTTACATGTTATAATGTAGGTAAACAGTGTGTGCATGCACCGTAATGGCTTCTAACCTAGTAACGGATACAGATAAAGCATCGGTTTCTGTTTATAGAATAAGTTGAAGTGTAAACTTGAGGTTAGATATACATGGTGGACAGGCAGTGACGGAGGCAGCAGTGGGGCTAGGGGGGGCTTCAGCCCCCCCTACCGATTCTGGGCACGTGGAGCCCCTCTAAGCCATTTCTTAAAATTTTATGTATATATGTATTAGGTAGGAGGAGCTAAGATTAAGAGAAGATAGAAAAACCTATATTCTTTTGTTCAGTCCCTCCTAAATTGTTTTTTGCTTCGTCACTGTGGACAGGGGACCAACCACCGCCTCTGCTAACTGCCCAAGATACACATATATTAAGAAAGTATGACTAGTTATGTTTGCACATTAAAAAATATGGATAGCACAACACACATATATTAAGAAAAACATGAGCTTTGACTTCATGTTTAGTTTCCTCCAATTCATTTGGAGTAGCCCATTCAATACAAATTTTGAAGGAGATGTTGGGTATCATTCCTTAATTCAAATACTTCTTTGCATAATTATTAGTACAAACCAAAAGATATTCGAAGCAGCAGTTCTGGTGCCGACGGAAGGAATAAAATTTGATAGTTTCCACAATGACATGATAAAAGAAATGATCTTATTCCAAAAGGAATTTCGGTTTGTCTATAATTAGTATAACATGCTTTATCCATTCTTGGATATCGATCTACCATCCTCTGGAGACCAATTTATTTGAAACTCGCTAGGATTGAGACACCTGAAATTTCCATTAGATATGGTAGCGTCAACAGTGTAGCATGAACCATATGATGTTGCATGTGTTGGTTTTCTGGAGCAGATATATATATAATATATATATTATATATATATATATATATATATATATATATATACTATATATATATATAGATTATATATATAGATATCTGATATAGATAATATATATATCTATATCTATATATATATCTCTCTATATATATATCTATATATATATATACTACCCTATAGCTGGCTATAAAATAACTTATTCTGTAGCCACTTGAGTTACGATAATTACTATGTTAATTTACAAGATTATAGTAACTCCTTACTAAGTTGTTTACTATAATGTTATGATAAATATCTTCATGTGTTATTTAAATACCCCAACTATCGTAAATATGTATTGACGTTATCGTAAATTAGTATATAAAATTATCGTAAATGGAGATGCTACAGAATAACTTATTTTGTAGTTGACTACTGAATATACTCTCCAAAAAAATGATGGGGACGTGAAGGGTCGAGATGGCGACTAGAGGGGGGGGTGAATAGTCTTTTCTAAAACTTGATCGTGTCGGCTAACCGATATAAATGCGGAATTAAAACTATCGGTCTAGCCAAGACTATACCCCACTATATATGTTCACTAGCACCTTATAAAGATAACAATTATGCAACAAAGGTGCCGGGCTAGCTAGAGCTCTCCTAAACAATTCTAGGAGCAAGGTTACACAAACCTATGCCACTAGTACTTTAAGCAACAAGGGAGCTCCTACACATGCTAGTAAGCAAAAGCACAAAGCTAACTCAGCTCACTATCAATGCTCAATAACAAGACAACCAATGCCTAATTAGAGAGCGCAAATACTTAGTTACACAAACTAAGCAATGTGACTAACAAGGTTACTAAAACCAAATTAGCCACACGAGGGAGCTACTTCTATGCTACACAAGCAAGAAGGTAATTAGCAAGCTACACAAGCTAATTACAAGAGTAACTACACAAGCTTAATATGTATAAAAGTAATTGCAAGCTTGTGTAATGGGGATGCAAACCAACGGGAAGAACAAGGTTGACACGGTGATTTTTCTCCCGAGGTTCACGTGTTTGCCAACACGCTAGTCCCCGTTGTGTCGACCGCTCACTTGGTGGTTCGGCGGCTAATTAGCATCACCCCGCTAAGCCTGCACGTCGGGCGCCGCAAGAACCCACCCCTTGAGTGAGGGTAGCTCAATGACACGCTTTACTAGAGTTGCTCTTCGCGGCTCCCGCGGGGCGAGCACAATGCCCCTCACAAGCACTTCTCCGGAGCGCCGCACAAGCTTCTTGCGTACTTCGACGGAGACCACCACCAAGCCATCTAGGAGGTGGCAACCTTCAAGAGTAACAAGCTCCACCGGCTTGCAACTCGATCACCTAGTGCCACTCGATGCAACCTCACGATGCAATCGCACTAGAATCGCTCACTCACACAATCGAATGATCACTATCAAGTATATGTGTGACGGAGGGCTCCCAAGCACTCACAAGCATGGACACTAAGTCCCTTGAGGTGCTCCACACCAGCCATGGCCGAGGGCCACTTCTATTTATAGCCCCAAGGGCTAAACTAGCCGTTACCCCTTCACTGGGCAACGGTCGGGCCGACCGGACGCTCCGGTCGTGTTGACCGGACGCTGGACCTCAGCGTCCGGTCGCCCACAGACGGCCACGTGTCCCGGTTCCAACGGTCACTGACTTGACCGGACGCAGCAACTTCAACTGACCGGACGCTGAACCCCCAGCGTCCGGTCGTTTCCAGTAAGCTCCCGAGCATGACCGGACGCGTCCGGTCGAACACGATCGGACGCAGCCAGCATCCGGTCACTCTCCAGCTACTGCTACACTCCACGTCAGCGCGACCGGACGCAGCCTGCTAGCGTCCGGTGCATTCAGATTCAGCGTCCGGTTAGTTGACCAACGCCAGCATCTTCTCCATTCTCTTCACCCTTGTTCAAGTGTGCTAACCACAAGAATTTGCATCCGACGCAATAGAAAGTAGGCATTCCATTTTCCCGAAAGCGCCCAAAACCCATCTCACCCTTGCAAACACCACCTCCTTTGTAAATGTGCCAACACCACCAAGTGTACACCACCATGTGTAAGTGTGTTAGCATTTTCACAATCATTTCCCAAAGGATGTTAGCCACTCAACTTGCCACGCCACTCGATCCTAGCGACAATGCAAAGTTAGATCACTCGAGTGGCACTAGATGACCGATATGCAAACAAGTTTGCCCCTCTTGATAGTACGGCCATCTATCCTAAACCCGGTCATAAACTTCTCTACACACCTATGACCGGTGAAATGAAATGCCCTAGGTTATACCTTTGCCTTGCGCATTCCATTCCATCTCCTTCAACGTCGATGCAACACATGCACCAACACGATCAACAATGATATGATCCACTTCATATCATCACATAATCATATTGGTTCATCGATCTTGACTTCACTTGCTCTTCACCATTGCCATCGTCCATCGGTGCCAAGTCTTGCTCAAGCTTCACCGCCACGCGGTCCATCACTCCAAAGCCTTCGACTTGCCCTTCACGCTTGCAACCGGTCCATCAAGCCAAGTCTTGTCTTGATCTTCTCCACCTTGATCACATGACTCAATGTCATGTCTCATGTGCATTTAAGCTCCTTCATCATCACATGTGTGAGCTTTGCAACATCTCCAAGCCATTTTCACCTTCATGGCATATGTTGCTCACACACATGTACTTGTGGACTAATCACCTATGTATCTCATATAAACACAATTAGTCCACCTAAGTTGTCACTCAATTACCAAAACCAAACAAGGACCTTTCAATCTCCCCCTTTTTGGTAATTGATGACAACTCTACAAAGATATATAAATTAAGCTCTTTTGGATTCATGTTGCTTGCCCAAGCAATTTTACCATGTAAATGATTTTGGACAAGTACCACAAACCCGAAATGGTAGTATTAGCTCCTCCTACATATGTGCTAGTGTATTTAATTTGAAGCTTGCACATATGCATAGAATGAAATTGTGGGAGAGTAAATACTACAAAATGATGCTAAGGTGTATAGAATAAACCTTTGAAGCGTGTACCAATCGGAGTTGCACCTTTAAGTTCATCCTTAGCACCATGGTTAGCTAGATATCACTTGATAATAAAACACTAGATACCTTGTGAGATCAACATTAAAAGCAAGGTACTAGCATTACTAGAAAAGCATACCAAGTGTCTAGCTATCATCCTATGCATGCTAGTTATCAAATCATCATCCAAGTTCTACAACTAGCATACACCACACAAGCATACATATTGAATTTAAAAGCTTATGTAATGCAAGCAAGCACATGAATATGCACATATTGAATGCAATCAATCAAAGTTCATGAGCTTGCTCCCCCTACTTGTGTGCTTTTCTTGTCCAAGAATTTTGATCCATCTCTTTTCTTCAATGTTGCTCCCTCTTTGTCCATGTCCATGTCCAACCTCTTTCGTATCTTATCTTCTTATCTCCCCCCCTTTGTACAATCTCTCCCCAAGCTTCATATCTTTGTACAATCTCTCCCCCTTTGTCATTAATTTCCATAAAAGGTGTGCTTCTTATTAATACAAAGGTATGCACTTTGTGGTAGATGGTTGAGACTTGAATCTTGCATTTTTGATGGACATCACTTGAATATTGGAATGACACCACAAGTAGATACCATTTAGAATTTGCAACTTGTACTACTTGTATCTTATCATTCTTATGCATGGGTCATTCATTTTATTTCACTTAAGCTCTTGTAGGTGAGGGATGCATTCTTCATTTGATGATCACTTAAAGTTGAGGATCACTTGTGGAACCATCATCTTGCATGATTGATACTATATATAGATACCACTTGTAGGAAGTGAATATCATTTGAAAGAATCTTCTAGTATGGAACCACTTATTTGATTTATCAATAAAGACCATTTCTTGAACATTTGTTATCTTCATGAGTACCACTTATAGGATATCACTTGTGAGTTGAAACATACAAACTAGATATCCATTTGCATTGTTGTCTTGTGCTTGTACTCTTATTATTATCATGAGCTTCTATGATTGACTTGAATTAAATTGTCTTGCCTAAGCTTCCAAGTCCGGTTTGAACCAATGACAAGCTTCTTCACACCTCTTTTAAGGGTTATCTTGTTAATGTTGTACTTGTCACTTGTTGGCAATCCAAATTAAGTCAAGTACTTGGGTTCACTAGCTCATGAACAAATTTATGTACTAACCACTAGATCAAGTAATCATTCAAGCAATAGTGGTAGACTATGAATTTCAAACATTTCATTTGTAATGCATGATCCTATGAAGCATGTACTATATGCACTAACCGCATACTAGTAAGGGATGAAATGATCATGCACATTACAATGATACCTTTGCTATGTTGGAGTAGAGGATAGTCACATAGATTCCAATTCATTACTCCAATAGCAATGTAAAGTCCAATTAAAAGCTTGGTGAAGACCAATAGATACCAATTTGAATCTCATTCTTCACCCATATGAAATGAATACCACTTATGATCAAATGCACTTTCTTGTTGTGGTTGACTTGCTTTATCTTTTGATCTTTGCTTGCATGAGAGCATCAATATGAGAATACTACTTGAAATATCATGACTAGCTCTCTTTTGGGTGTTGCTTGCTTTTCTTGATCAACCCTTTTGATTTCTTCAACTAAGCATCTTAAATGTTTCTTGGGTCACCACTTCCATGTTAGCCTTCCAAGTACCACACTTGGTTTACCTACACATAGGCGGCAAGCCCCTACACTAGGGAGAAGTGACCTTTCTCCAAGAACCATTGTTGACACTCACTTGAAATAACTTGATTGATTGATCCAAGTGATGGACTTAACTTGATGAGTAACCTTGATTCCTTCTTTAAGTCCTTTTCTTTCTTAATTTTATGTCATTGAGAAACCTAGTGTAATATACTTCCGTGTAGCGTAACTAGGTGCGGCTATAGCAACAAGCATTTTAGTAAGTTCGCATGTGTATTACCGATTCAAACACACAAGAGCACAATGGATACTTGACCTCTTTCATCTTATTTCTAAAAAATAGAAGAAATTATTTTGAAAAATGTTTCCCTAAGATTTGAACTCCACCAAAGAAACCGTATTTCCAGAGAAGCTAAGGGTGTGTTTGGTTTGAAAGGGTGGATGGGATATGGCCATTATGGATTTGGGGATATGGATATCTATACTACCTGTTTAGTTGAGTAATTATATCCATTCTTTAAAAATAATAAAAATGAATTATACACTAATAAATATGCACTAACACTAATTTGTCATGATAGCCACTAATTAAAAAATAGCACTACTACTAACTAAATTGGCTCACAAAATGCACTAGTGTAGGAATCTTTTCCGAGGAAGGCAAAACCGGTTTTTGGAGGCGGGTAATGCGTCCGCCTCCATCGAAAGGTCTGCGTTAACGTAGACTTACGGAGGTAGACACAATGCCCGTCTACGTTAATCAATCAGAATAAAAAACAAGAAAAAAGAAAAGTCGTCGCTGGATTTGGGCAACTGCCACCGGATCTGAGCACCCGCCACTGGATCCAATGCCCACCCAATGCGGATCGAAGCCCTGATGGCAGGGCGCGTGGATTGAAGCCCCACCGCCATCGGGGCGTGTGAGCCCACCATAGCCAGGGTGCGTCCTTCACCGTCAAAGACGCAGGGCACAAGCGGCCTCCACCGTCGATCCATGGGCGCAAGCAGCCCCTACCGCCGTCGACGCCACACTGAGAGAGCAGAGGGAGAGAAGAAGAGAGGCACCGCTGCCGAGTGAGCTATGAGAGAGAGAGGGTGTCAGGTGAGCTGTGAGAGACGAGAAAGAGGATGAGAAGCCCCCAAACCCTAACTCAACTATATATACGTGAAAGTGCAATCGAGCCCTAATTGTGGGTTTTGGTGATAATGAATGAGATTTATCGAGATGACAAGCAGGGAATCTATATTCGAGGATGTTACATGAAACGGAGGAGCCCCAATTACAAATATTGATGGCTTTCAAACTCAAAGGAGGTTTAAATTTTTTTATATTTTGAATTTGAGTATAGAAAAAGTCATACTATAAAGGGGGACACAATGCTTAAGCTAACCTGTGCTACCAAGTGCTCAAACCTACACATGCATCCTCAGATTCATAGCCAAAACAGCCTACACTTTACTCTTACCTTTGTTGTCTTGCCTGGTGCGGCACTGCCACACCTGAAGAGAGGTACTACCGCACTTAAGCCACGACACTACCGCGACTTAAGTGACCGTTGGGGCTGAGGGGTTATTTATACCCATCCTCTTCATTCCCAACAACTATCTTCTTCCTCCTACTCATTTCAGCACTCCCAAAACAGAAAAGGAGCCCTCTCTCTCTTCCTCCATTAGTGACCTTGAGCCCTTAAGCAAATCCATTGATTTCTCCATCAATCCTTTAGAGAAAAAGGGTCCAAAACTCAATTAGAAAGCAGCTCCATTGATTCCTCAACTCAAAAGAGCACTTGGTTCACGTTTTGGCCGTGGTTGTGTTTGTTACTCTTGGAGCTTGACTCCTAGCCGGCTAGGGCGTCGCCCGTAGAGCTTGCCAACTTGTATGGCAGCCCCGAGAGGTTTGTAACCATCTCTTGAAGCTAGTAAACTCACCCCTTATCTCAAGAATTAAGTCTCTTGACTTAAGAACGAGGAAGGGTTGGAAAGCCCTAAGCCTTAGTGGCTAACCTCAACAACGTGGAGGTAGGCAAGCCTTGGTGGCGAGCTGAACCATTGGATAAATCATTGTGTCACTTATACCTGATTTACATTACTTGCATTTTATATTGTTGGTTGAGGTGATTTCTAGGGTTTCTAGTTGATCTACTTGTGTGTGGTGTTCCTACAACTTCTAGCTCTTGATCTATGACTAGCATACCTGCAGTAGGCTGAGAAATTTCTCCGATCTAAGTTTCTGTTCATTAATTTTGAACTGTGATTCGAAGTTGTCTGTAGGTGCGGCAGTGCCGCTATTCTGATCCGGCAGTGCCGTCCTCCAGAGCGGCAGTGCCGTAGGGTGAATTTGATAAAAGTTTGAGTGTTTGTTTTGACAGACCTATTCACCCTCTCTAGGCCAACCAGAGATCCTACGATATGGAACACCGGTAACGGACCTTTTGGGCTTCTTTGGGCCTCGGACCATATTTTTGAGGCAGGTCTCTTAAGAGGCCCGCCTCCGTAAATCAATTTTAGGAGGCGATTATTTGCGACCGCCTACGTTAATGTTTGGACAGTGTCTCGCGAAAATCATTTTTGTAGTAGTGATGTGTGCTAATCAATGTATTAGCACTTATCAAAACTAATCTAATCATCTTAATTAATAATTAATAATATAACATACTAATAATCTTTAATTCTTTTGCTAATGAAAAAGATTAGAAACATGGATAAGCTAATTTGCCAGTTTTTTTTTTGCCACTGTAAGGAATATTCCTGCAATGGATATCCTGTTCCAACCGGTCCACCAAACGAAATGCCATCTATCCATGAATGGTTCTCCCATCCAAAGATATTCATCCAATTGAACACACCCTAAAGTCGGGGTTATTCCAGAAAGAGTCGAGCCCTGCCTTACCATGTATGGAATTGGCAGTATTTTATATAGTCACATGGAAACGACATTTTTATAAATGCCAACTGAAACGGCTTGAGTAGTACAGTATATGTTTGCTTTTTTTCTAGACGCTTATATATTTTTCAAACCTCGAAAAATAGAAAAATGGAAAAGAAAAACTGGTAACGAGAACTCCATCAACAGGGCATTCCAAACATGAATTGATTTGAGGCCAATAGATCCCGGGTGCGCAGCCGAGCAGGCTCTCTGTATTGATTTGTCATGTCATGTCTTCTTTTTTGAAGTCTTTTCTGACGTGACAAAAATAATAATCTAGAAAAATATCAGAAATGCTAAAAAGCAAACACGCAAGATATGAGGCTTTAGCCCCCACGCCCCACCTGGCGCCCGCACACCTCTCCCTCTCCCCTCCCCTCCCTCCCTCCCTCCCTCCCTCTCTCTCTGGTGAGCACCTCGCTAGCGAGCACCTCCCCGCGGCCGTGCCCCACCGCCTCCCCGTGCACGGCCATGGCGGATGAGGCGGCGGATCCAGTGGATACAACGACAGATCTGGCAGATGCGGCGATAGATTCGGCAGATCCGGCGGCGGTGGCGACGGATCTACGCCAGGTAGGCCTCCTCATCTCTCACCTCTCTCGTCCTCCTCCCGGATCTGCTTTCTAGGGTTCCGGCGAGCTCTCCCCTTATCTTCCCCAACTTCGGCGGGTATAGAAGGCGCCGACCGGGGGAGGAAGGCTGGGCAGGCGGTGGGGATGGCCGGCAGGCGGTTTAGGGGGAGCTGGTGGCGACAGCGGCGACCGTGCTAGGTCAAGGCGGGGGAGCTCCGGCCATGGTGGCGGCGGCGATGGTGGGGAGAGGAAGGGGATGAAGGTTGCGCCGCTGGCGGCGAAATCCTAGTTCGCCGTGGCGGGGCGAGTGCGCCGGAGTCGAGGAAGAAAAGCTGTTATGGGTGTGTTTTTTTTTTTTTTGCCACTAAAAACTGACGTGCAATAGGTGTGCGCCGAACTTCCAAATCCTGCACGCGCAAGCTCTAGCAGTGCCCAAAAAATAATTCGTCTTGTGTTATTATTATTAAAGTATTAGTTTTTTAGGTTATTAAAATAATAAAATATCGTCACGGCCCTGTCCAATTCAGGGGCGTCCGAGAAACACTGCCTGTGCGGAAATGGGCCTCCAGCTCCCAGCGGGGGCCCATGTATCCCAGACGATTCTCGTGCTCGCGTTGCACATGTACCGTACCACGCTGTGTGCCCAGTTCGCCGACCCCATTCCTCGTCTTTTCCCCACTTGCCGTCGCCGACTCGCCATCGACGCCGACGGAGACGAGGGTTTCGGCAGCTCTCGTCTCCCGCTCTCTCCGGCGCTTCCGGTTGTATTGGGGCCTCTCCTCCCGCGGCAGGCTGGAGGCTATGGCGCTGGCGCTTGGTAAGCCCCTTCACCGTCGCTTTCCGTACGACCCACCCGTAATCGATTGCTGTGAAGGAATATCAATCTTCGTATACGATTGTTCATCTCTAATACTGTACGGAGGTGCATGGGGGCATGGCCGTATCTCCCGATTTAGCTGCACACCCCGTCCCTTAATCGGATCGAATTTCGTCTGTTCTTGAGTAAATCGCAAATGGGGATTCTGCTGCACTGTACCCCAACCAAACTTTTTTCTTAAAAAAAACTTATTTTTGAGTTTTTTTCGCAATTTCTTATTGTTCAGACAATTTCTGCGTGAGTTAGAGCCGGATTCAGAGGTGTCCTTTGGTAATACATGGAACTGGAGATTTATATTTGGGTTGTTTGGTCGTTTGGTCATCTTATATAAAAATACATATACATGGAGCTTTGCAGGACACGTACTCCATGGAGATTGCAGAGGGCACAAGGAAACGGACCCGTGCAAGCGATGGCGGTGGCGAAAGCTCCACCGGTGGCCTGGACCGGCTGAGCGCTCTACCAGACTGCCTCCTCCACGTCATCATGTCCTCCCTCAAGGCTCGACAGGTGGTGCAGACGTGCGTGCTGTCAACACGCTGGAAGCACCTCTGGCGCTCTGTGCCGTGCCTCGACATCGACATTGTTGAGTTCAGGACCAAGGCGGCGGCGCCTGCCTCCAGCAGTGGCGGCAGCGACAGCAGCTCTGACTCTGATGACTCCGACTCCGACTTGGGCAGCAACCAGGACAAGGGCAAAGGGTGGGACGAATTTGAGGATTTCACCGTCAACCTCATGCTCCGCTGCAACATCGCACTGCTGGATTCATTCAGGCTGGACATTGATAGGGGCTGCAGACCTCAGACCTATGTTTGCTCTGACAGTGCAATACAAGGCTGGGAATACAGCGGCCGACAAGCAGCAGCATGGCTCCGACGTGCGATGAAATACTGCACACCAGGACCAGGTCATGTCATCAGTTGTCAGCGTCAGGGATTGAATCTGAGCCCCAGTTCTTGGCGCCTCAGAAGGCTGCATCTCTGCCACGTATCTCTGGACGATCGTTTCGCGGAGCATCTTAGCTCAGTGTGCTGCTCTTTGGAGGATTTGGAACTGGACCATTGCACCTGTGAGATCCGTTCGATCGCCTCTGACTCGCTCCAGAACTTAGTTTTGAAAAGTTGCTCATGGGGCGGATTCCTCTCCGACATTGCATCCCCAACATTGAAGACCTTGATTATCGATGGCGGCTCCAATTGGTATGGCGACCTGCTGGCTATCTCAGCCCCCATGGTTGCCTATCTACGCCTAGATGTGGATGGTGTCTGCTTCCGTGGAGGTATTTCAATAAATGAGATGCCATCCCTTGACAGGGCTTCGATTCATCTACGCCGTCACAAATACAGTTTTTTGTCCAAAAGTATGTGTGGAAGTAAACTTGGCGGAGATCAATCCAAGCTTCTTTGTGGTGTGTCTAATGTGACAAGTTTCAATTTGTTAGGTGTCGGGACAACGGTATGCTCTTTGGCATCTTTGTTTTCTCTGCAAGTGTTCCATTTTATTCATCACTCTGATAATGTGTTGGTGCTGCTATCTACTTCCAATGAACTCCAGGTGCTCGGTAAGGAACACACATTCCTGGAATTCCAGAACCTGAGGAACTTGCTGCTGGACGACTGTGATCTCAGTGACGACTTCCGCATATTGCGATTCTTTCATTGGGGTTCACCTAATCTAGAGAAGGTCACTTTGCGGCACTGCAAGGTACACTGTAGCTTGGTTTTCTAGCTCCTTATGTAACCAACCAATGCAACATAGTTCATGCATTATCGATCTCACATCTTTTGTGTTCATTGCCCACAGTTCCCAGGTGATTCTGAGGACAAGGAAGGAACGCGCAAACTGGACAAGACCTCATCTTCTGGTTGCTGCTGTGGCCTGGACTTCCTACGTGATGCGAACGTCGAGCTTGAAATCATACATAAAGATGGTGATGCCTGTCGATCTGCTGGCGAGCTTGTGCGCCACCTACCAAATCTCAAAGGTACAACTGATGCTGTTCCTGACGCTGCTGCTGCTCCTGCTGAACATCCGGTGCCTCATTCAACTGGAGTTGGGCCTCGTCGGGGAACTCGGCGCAGGATGACCAGCGTGCGCATCTCAGGACCAGCATAGGAATGGCCCATGTAAAGTGGCGTGTTTATGTTGTGTAGCAAGAGATATATAGATTAGTGTCTGAGGGAGAGGACAAGAAAGTATGAACTAATCAGACCGAATTCTAATTGAATCTGCCGGTATTCCTTCCTGAACTCATCTCTGTTCTTTTTCTACCTCCCAGTACTCTTAATCTCACTCAAATTCTGGTACCAAATACTCGAGGATTACATTAGACTCGCCAAATTTAATTAGCGTTATTGTTAGTTCAGATTTTTTTGTCTCACTCATTGTTCATCATTCATGTCGATTTGAAATGCATTTTATAAGTGGCGAGCATATACTTTTGACTCATTTCTAAATGATGTAAGCCTTTGCTTAGTTAATCTTGCCATTGAAATTTACTCTGCTTTCTTGCTTAAGGTTAAGGTTGCTTCTTCAAAATATCTCTTTTAAAGCCCCTATGAACTGTGTCCACTTGCATTTGCATGTTTTCTTTCACTTTTTCTTGTTGGAAGCGTTTCTATTTTTTAAAAAAGAAAAACAATGAAAGCTTCAAAATGTGCTTGGAAATTGCGTGCTCTTGGATTTTTTTTTTGGGGGGGGGGGGGGGGGGTTGGGGGGTGTTAACAAAGGTACATAATTTGAAAGACTAAACACCAGCTCCAATTCATTAATGTTTTTTTTTCTTTCATCAGCTTATCCAGTATGTTGTGTTTTATATTGTGTTTCATTTTACAAATCGCCAAATGAAACGGCTTGAGAAGTAGTATATGTTTGCAATTTTTGGTCCCGGACCCTTATATATTTTTCAAACATCGAATAAAAATATAAAAATGCAAAAAAAAAAAAACCCGGTAATGTGAAGCCCCAGGCAGGCCACCCAAGGCCCGGGTGTCTCCGGCCCCCATGAGAAGTATTCCAAACATGAATTGAGGCCCATAGATCCTGTCATTCGTAGACGTATATGTATACATAGTGATAAAAAAAAATCTCTCCGCGCACTACTCCTCCATGGCCATGGCCCCATCCCGCCGCTCCCGCCGTCGACGGAGACGAGGGTTTCCGCCTTTCCGCAGTTTCTTCTTCCGGGCTCTGGCACTCTGGCAGGCTCAGGCTGCGGCGCTCGGTAAACCCCTTCCCCGACCGCCCTCTCGCCAACCCTTGTTTGATCAGCAACGCCTGCTCGCGGCCTCTTGAAACCTTGCTCCGCCTGATTGTTGTCGACTTGTCGTTTGTTCAGAAAAAAAAGAAAGAAATCTTGCGCCTGATCTAGCATCGCTTGTCGCCGTCTCGTACTCTCGTGTTGTAATCGAACCCCAGTCTGCGGTGTTCTTTTGTAGATGGAACTGGGGAGATTTTCATTATTATTATTATTATTATTTTTAATTACTGTGCGTCGTTTGATCATCCGAGCAGAGCACTCCATGGAGCTTCGGGGACCCAGAAGGAAGCGGCCCCACGTAAGCATCGGCGTCGTTGGCGGCAGAAGCTCAGCCGACGGCGCCCCGGACCTGCTGAGCGATCTACCGGACTGCCTCCTCCACACCATCATGTCCTTCATGAAGGCCCGGCAGGTGGTGCAGACGTGCGTGCTGTCCAAGCGCCGTGCCTCAACGTCGACGTGTCCGAGTTCAAAACCAAGACGGCGGCGGCGCCTGGTTGTTCCTACGACAAGGCCATGAACTGGAACGTGGACGAGTTCAAAACCACGACGGCGGTTGTTCCTGCGACAAGGCCGGCCATGAACTGGAAGGAGCGGGGAAAATTCGTGGATGGTGCAAACGCTGCAACATTGCGCTGCTGGATTCGTTGAGGCTGCATGGCCATGGTGACAGGACACCTCTGTTGTTTCTGCGGTACGCCGCCAGATCCTCCAGCCAGATGGAGAGATTGATGAGCTCGGCGCCTCGGCCGCATCTTTGGCGGCGCCTCAGAAGGCTGCAGCTCACCCATCTTTACATATGAAACTTGCACCCAAAAGTTGGCCGGCGAGCGTGGCCACGTCCCCAGCCGTCCGATCGGGCGCGTGAACGGCCCAGAGCGTGCGAGGCGTGGTTTTCTTGCAAAAAAACCCTCGAACTTTAGTCGAATCAACTCGCAGTCCAGGCCTCCTCTCAGGTTTTTTTTTGCAAAAAAGCCCTCGAACTTTACCAAAATCAACCCGCAATCCAGACCTTTTGAATGTGCCGGCCTGCCTCCCGCTCAGGCCTGTTTCCGGCCGAACCTAGGCCTTACTGGGCCAAATTTGGCCCGACGACGTTTTTCTATTTTTCTGCGAATTTGTTATTTATCTAAAACGACCAAAATTTTGTAAATAACATAATAAAACAAATAAAAATTTAAAAAATCCCAAACAAAGTTTGTTGAACTCTACACAACTAGCACTGCACTGGAAACACATAACATCACATGTTTTAGTGTAATTTTTTGCTATTAATGTGGAACTAGATTTCTCAAGAGTTTTCTAAAAAAATTAATAGAGTTAGTTTCTTTATTCAAATTGCTATGAAATTTTTATGCTAGCTTACCCATAACACACATAAAATAAAACAATTGAGTGATTCTACCATCTTCACGATCCTACTCAGCCCTTGACTCACACGCCGTCGGGTTTCTTCCCTTCCTCACCACTCGTCACCCTGGACCGCGCAGAAGCTCCATCGATGAAAGCCGACTTTGTCCTAATAATATTCATGTCTTGACTTGAAATTAGGTAAATCTCAAAATATAAATACCTACGCAACTACTAGCAGCTCCATAACACTGGCACCTACTGGCCCGCGCGATGTTTTCTAGTCTTACCATATGAATCCTGCCTCCAAAAGCTGGCAGCCAGCATGCCACGTCACGGGCTTTTCCCGGCCGTTCGATCGGGCGCGCGGCGCGGCCATTTTTCGAAAAAAGCCCTTGTATTTTTCGGAAATCAACCCGCGCTACAGAGGCCCTCTCAGTTTATTTTGCAAAAAACACCTCAGGTTATTTCAAAATCAACCCGCAGTCCAGATCGGATGGGCTCCGGGTTTTTTGCAAACAAGACCTCTTTATCGAAAATCAACCCGCACTCCATTGACCCTCTCAACAATTTTTACAAAAACCTCCTCAGATTTTTCAAAATCAACATACAAGCCACCTTTCATTATATCTCTTTTAAAAAAATAAATTAGTTGCCTGCCTCTCACCTCATCTTGCCCTCCCCTTCCTCTCTCTCACCCCTTCCCTCCTGATGCGGCGGCGGGTGCCAGGCGACGGCGCCCCTACGGCCGCTGCGCCGGCGCGAGTGGAGCCTAGCGGTGGCGGCGTGCCCTCGGTGCGGTGCCTCCCAGCTGCAACTCGTTGGCGACGAGCACGCGTCGAGGCCGCGGCGCTGTGGCTGGAGTTCGCCCATGGGGAGCACACACCGCAGGGGCTGGAGCTCTCCTTTGACTGCGACGAGCATAGGCCAGGACCAAGCTGCAGAAGCTAGAACTCGCTCTAGTGGATGGGCTATGACTGCCGCCACACACACCATGCCTGCACGCCGGCCTCACCTCAGCTTGACCAAAGGCCTCGCTCATAGAGCTGGGCAGGTGAAGGGGATGAAGAATTGTTGCTTTGTTGATTTTGGGGAAGAGAGAGAGAGAGAACTGCTACTTTGGTCCTGCTCCTTGTGAATCTGATCTTCAACTCAAGAGCATCGTTGTGCGCAGTGCTAGCAAGAACAGGGAGTGTTGAAGAGAGATGGGGGAATAGTTTGGAAGCTGAAGGTGCAGCAGTGCAGTGGATCGATAAAGGATGGAGTTTGGCTCAGCCTTTCACGTGCTGCTGTGATGACCTGATGGAACATGGGCCCCACACACCATGCCTTTCACTCGTTTGCCTCGCAAGGAGCAACGCCTACAGCGGCACGGGCAGGGCGGCCTGCGAGCAGCACATAGCAACAGAGAGCGTGTGTACCTTTATTCATTGTTAAAAGAGTTAACATTTAGTAAAAAATGGACGAGTTAACATGCACGGCCTAAAAAACTCAACACAGCTCGAGTTATTTAATTCTAAGGTTGGACATAAAACTAATTTGGTTGAGGTCTCCGTGAAAAATCTAATTGTTCGAAGTTCATAAGCTTTCATAAAAAAAAGATCATGGTAGAAACTTAAGAGCATATTCTTCTGCCTCTGACCAGAAATTTTAACTCTTTATCGGTGTCTATGCCTCACGCTCATAAATTACAATCATATCTTTTAATCTGGAAATGGTGCAGGTTGTTTCACATGTGGCTCTTCCTTTTCATTTTCCAATTCACATACATGGCTAATTGCAGGTTCTCAAAGACATCGGAACAAAGGCTTTTATATAAACAAATAAAGTTGCACCTCAATAATATATCATTATCTGAACAATCCCTTCTCTTTGTTAACGAACAAAACATTTATACTCCCTCAAAGAGCATATTACATAGTTCTGAAATTCATTTCAATGTGATCCTTTGTGCTTCATTTAGCTATGAATAGTGAACTGTCAAATGTCTTCCTGGTATATATCTATGTTCTGCTATCCATTGCAATACTGGTCCAAATCTAGAGGAGCTGTCCAGGGTAGGCGTGCCGCGCCCCATTTCTATTGTACCTCTAGATCATTGTTTCGCGACGCATGTTGGTTTAGGGTGCCACCCTTTAGAAGATTTGGAGCTGGACGGTTGCACTTTTGAGATCCATCGCATCTTCTTCGACTCGCTGAAAACCCTGCTTCTGAAACATTGCAGATTGGGCAATCTTTCTGAGATTGCAGCATCCCCCACGTCGAAGACCTTGGTTATTTACGGCGGCTTGAATGATCCGCTGGTTACCTTTGCCCCCGCTGTTGCTTACCTGCACCTGGTGTCAAACTTGGTGGGTTTGCTGTTAGTATTTCAATAAAAGAGATGCCATCCCTGGACAAGGCTATGATTCTGTTGTTCCGTCACAGATATTGGGGGCGTTCGGCTGGTACCTTCGGGCACTGTAGCTCGGATGGTTGTGGATGTTTGAATAGTGTTCTGTGAGGGAGAATAAGCTGAAACAATCCGAGGCCGGAACAGCCGAACGCACTGATTATGTACCCAACAGTACTGAACTTAGCGGCGATCGGTTCAAGTTTCTTCATAGTGTATCTAATGTGACAAGTTTAGAGTCGCCAGGACGCGGGCTGCGAGAACAACGAGGCAGCCCTTGGCTGCCAGGGCCTAGTGCGGCCTCCAAACGCAGAGTCGTAATCACCGATGGATAACACAACTATCTTGTCATGGAACGTGCGCGATCTCAACGCGAGGGCCCGGCACACGGGAGCTTGAAGCGTTGGCTCGCCTGTAGCTGGGATGGTCATCCTTGAATGTTGTTGGTTTCAGAATGTAGCGCATGCAAAACACTAACGCGGCCGTGGAACGGCACTTGTATTGCTCAAACTCTTTCTACCTAATACAATGACACGCATCACTTGTGCGTATTCGAGAAAAAAAAGAGTTGTGCAATGTCGGGGGGATGGTATGCCTTCACTGCCTCTGCCAATGTTCCATTTTATTTTATTCACTCCAATAATGTTGCAGTGCTTTATATATCTAATGTACTCCAGGTGCTTGGAAAGGAACCCACATCCAAAGAATTCCAGAACCTGTAGAACTTACTGCTGACTCACTGTGATCTTCGCGACGACTGCATCTTAGATTTTTTTCTTCGGCGTTCGCCTAATCTGGAGAGGCTCACTTTGCGGCACTGCAAGGTTTACTTTAGTTTGGTTTTTAGTTTCTTATTACGTAACCAGCATAGTTCATCATCTTACATCTTTTTGTGTTGTCCACAGTTGTTAGATGATACAGAGGTTAAGCCACTGCTCAAACTGAAGACGACCGATTTCCTGCGTGAAAACCTCAAGATTGAAATCTTATATAAAGAGCGCTACAGCCGCAAAGTCATCGAGTTTATGAAGCGTGTTTCAGGGTATCGGCTGGAGAATTTCATTAAGCTCCTCATTCATGTTGATTTGAAGTGCATATCATAGGCTTCCTTCAGATGCATTATTAAACTGCGAGCATACATTTTTTACTCGTTTCTGAATGATGCAATCTTTTGCTCCATTTAACCTTACTTTTGATATATAATGTTTTCTTGCTAAGGATACGATTGCTTCTAAAAAATATCTCCTTTTAAGCCCTATGAATGAACTGTGTCCACTTGCATGTTTGCTTTATTGGAACCTTTTCAAATTAAAATACAATGCAAGCTTCAAAAATAAGACTAAAAATAGCGTACTCCCTTCTGGGTTTTTCTTTTGGGAACTTTTTTGGACTTAACAGAGGCACATACTTTGTACTTTCAATACCTAACCAAGCTTCAAGTTCGTAAATGTTTTTTTATATAAGTGTGCAGATTTCTCCTGTCTGGTTCTGATTTGCCATGCACGCCTTCTCAACTTAACTAGAGAGATCATATTGCATATCTACATATTTCATCTCGATTCCAGTTGAGGTTCTCAACTCAAAACTTGACTTCTCAGGTAAAATTTTTAGTTACCAAATGGTGTGGTTCAAATTGTGGAACACAGTAATATCTGTTGGCTTATGGTGTGAGTTGCTTGTGAGTAGATCTTATTGCAGGAGAAACTTCTGCCAATCTGATCTGTTGCTTAATTGTGCTATATATTAAGGTGTGCGCGGAAACATGGCTTGAGGTGTTTGGAAGTCGAGTAATAAATCCGTTATTTCTTTTAACAAATAAGTAGTCTAAAAGTATGTTTACAGAAATCTGAATGCACACTGTTTTTTTTTCCTTCTTGTTGTGGATTGACGCTGAAGTTTCAAAAAAAAAAAAATGAGCGCTCATGGCTCATGTGCGATGGTTTTTTCCCCTGACTAAATAAGAACTGAAAACGACCTGCTGGCTCAGTGGCTCACCACCATCTTTTTGTCTCAGCACTCAGCAAGTCAGCAATGCCAAAGTTCTGTCACTGTCAAGTGTCACCGCAGCAGACCAGCAGTAGAGAGCTTCAGATGGAGCCTCTGCATTTTTTTGTCCCTTGTTCCTTGATAAAAATGAATGAGGCTTTGTTTACATGAGTGTTAGGAATCGGTATTTGACACTGTAGCACTTTCGTTTGTATTTGGTAATTATTGTCCAACTTTCGTTTGTATTTGGTAATTATTGTTCAATCATGGTCTAACTAGGCTCAAAAGATTCGTCTCGTAATTTACAATCAAACTGTGTAATTAGTTATTTTTTTATCTACATTTAATACTCCATGCATGTGTCCAAAGATTTGGTGTGATGGAGAGAGAGTGAAAAAACTTGGAATCTAAACAAGGCCTGAAGCGCATGCCTGGCTGCCTCGTACGGCCGCCGGCCGGCCACGAGCAGAGCTGGCCGGCCGGCCGGCAACCGGGACATGCATGCAGCAGGCGTCAGGGATTTTTTTTTAATTTTAACACTTTTTCGAACTTAATTTTAAATCTAACACTCTCGGTTTTTTTAAAGCTAACACTTTTGGTTGCGCCTATTGCCCTGGCGCGGCCAAATGCCTGTGCCGCGCCATGCATGGTGGCGCGACAGAGGGCTGACGTGGCGGCGGCCAGAAACGCTGGCCGCTGACGTGGCAGGGCTCTGCCGCGCCACCGATCTTGGCGCGGCAGTGCCGCGCCCTGATCCATGGCGCGGCAAAGCCGGGTATAACCTCCGCCGCGGCCAATCCCGCTGGCCGAGCAGCAAAGCGGCCTACCGCCCACGCCTGCCTTCGCTCGCGCCTGTCCGCCTGCCTTCTCCCGCGCCTGCCTGCAGCCGTGCACGCCGTCTGCCGCGACCGCGTGAGCCTTCGCCAGCCAGCCCGCCCGCGCCAACCAGGCAGCCAAGCCGTCGGCCGTCGGGTGTGGCCGCCACGCCCGCATGCCGGCACGCCTCCCCCTCAGGTCACGCACGGCGGCTGCCCTACGCCCACGCCTCCCTGCCCAGTCTTGCGCGCTGCAACGAGGTACTCCACTAATATAGTTAGCACAATTAATAAAGTTAGTAAATTATTAAAGTATAATTATTATAGTTAGTAAAGTTAGTATACGTAATATAATAAGTTAGTATAGGTAGTAAAGTTAGGTAGTTTAGTTAGTACAGTTATAGTATACCTTGTATAGATGTTAATATTTGATTAGTTAGTATAGTTATAGTTAGAAAATATATTAATGTTAGTATGGACATTACATATGATGATTTCGACGACTTAATGAAGTTTCTTCAAATGCTTCTGCAGATGGATTGTTGTGTTAGAGTTTTGTACGGAGGAAGTGTTAGGAGAGAGGATGGTATGTTTGAGGATATGGAAGAAGAATTGGAATGGTTTGATGAACCTCCTAACTTCAATGACCTTTGTGTCCATTTGAATATAAAGTTTGACGGCGATTTCACACTAAAGGAGAGGTTTGATACTGGGAAGACTAGGGCACACTATGTCCTCATGCCCTTGCGCGACCCTGCTCACTGGTCCCGCTACACTAGGGTCCTCCAAGGTTCCAATGCGCCCATGGCTGAGGTGGTGGTGGAGAATGGGTACAGGATGCATGGTGTTCAGGACGGCCCGTCCAGTGATGGTTTCGGAGGCAATGAAAAAGAATTAGGGGTCGAAGGGGAAGCATGTCAGGATAACATGGATTTGGACGGTCAGTTAACGCAGGAGCAGTTTCATTCAACTGCAGTAGGCTGTATAAGCAATGACTTCGATGTGAATGAGTTCGAACGGGAAGAGGAGGAGCAGGAGGAGGACAGGATCGGTGATGTAGTTAGCAGTGATTCAGACGATTTTGATGATGATCAAGGATGTATAGATGCTATGGCAACAACGACTGATGTCATGCCAGTACCGGTACATACTATGTTATTACCAGTACCAACTGAGGTTTTGCAAGGTGTCTATGCTCAGGGTAGACTAGTCACAAATTTGGCTGCAGATGATATCCCATATGATTCATGGGCCAGAATTAGCAAGCGCAGCAGTATGTTCCACCACCACCTTACACAGCGACTGAGCTTGAGCAACTAAGGTCGAAGAACATACCTTTCAGGGGCGTTCTGAACTATAGGGATGTCAGCATGATGGATATGGCAGTTTGTGATACCAGTCTCTAGATGTATAGGAATTCATTGTATAACCATGAGACAGAAACCCTTAGGAAGGGGATGATATTCAACACAATGTCAGAGATGAAACTCTTCCTTTAGGACTATATTGTGTACCACCATAGACCATACACCGTCACTCATTCGGACTAGGAGTTGAGGTACCACTTGATATGCAAAAACGGTTGTCTGTGGAGATTAAATGCACGTAGGAGACAGAGTGATGGCAAGTGGAGGATAACTAAAGTTGTTGAACCCCACACTTGCATAGACAATAGGGGGAAGGAAAATCATTAGCAGCTCACTGCACGTTACCTTGCCCGTCGTATATTGGGCTCATTGATGACAACAACGATATCTCGGTGTCTTCTTTACAACAGTCCATATCTAGATTCGGTAGGTACAATGTGACGTACAGAAAGGCTTGGCGTGCTAAGCAAATTGCTCTGGCGATTCGATGGGGTACTTGGGAGGAAGCATACAACAGGGTGCCCCGCATCTTATGTGCAATGCATTATTACAACCCTGGCTTGAAATTGTTTGTGGACACCAGAGGGATGTTTTTTTGGGACCCATTGAGGCATGTCCTCTATCATGTGTTCTGGTCGTTTGCGCAAACGGAACATGCATTCTAGTTTTGTCGGCCAGTCGTACTTGTTGATGGCACTTTCCTGATAGGAAAGTACAGGGGCACCTTGATGATGGCTGCTGCTGTTGATCCTGAGGACCAGATAGTACCCATGGCATTTGCTTTGGCAGAGGGAGAGAACAATGAATCGTGGTCATGGTTCATGCAGCTTCTACGTGTGCAAGTGCTTGGCCCAACTCGCACTATATGTTTGATCTCCGACCATCACGCAGGGCTTCTTAATGCTGTAGCTGAGCATATAGATGGGTTCCTACCTCTAGTACATAGATGGTGCATGAGACACTTTACCGCTAATTTCTAGCGGCGTCAGCGGAAGCAGGAGGTATGTGACAAGGTAAAGGCTCTATGTTGTGTACGTACAGAGCACCAGTTCAAGGAGACAAAGAGAGAACTAGACAAGATGTTAAATGCAGCAGGAAAGGCCTAGTTAGAGGTGTAGATGGAACAGAAGGCTAAGTGGGCGTTAGCATATGATGAGGGGGGTTTCAGGTATGGCATCATGACCACTAACTCCTTAGAGTCCTTCAACCGTGTATTCACCAGAGTTCGATCGTTACCTATGTCTAGAATTGTTGAGTTCTCCTTTCATAAGTGCAATGAATATTTTATGAAGAGCTAGGAGCTTGCGCAGAGGAATATAGCTGAGCAGGGGCGTTTTGGAAAGGCCGGAGCTGAACATTTGAAGGAGGCCGAGGAATTAGCCAAGCAGCACACTGCCGAGCCGTATGGACCCCACCGCCATATCTTTAGTGTATGGGGTAAGGGTGGCACAAGCCTGGGCAGCGAACGTTATGGTGGACAAAACTACCGAGTTGATCTTAAAAAGGTAGAGTGCAGTTGCAACATCCCTCAGATCATGCATGCCCCTTGCTCTCATATGATCATGGCCTATAGGGTTCGCGGGTACAACTATGAGGATCTGCCATATATGTCACCCTTGTATCTTCGTTCGAACATCGTTAGTATTTGGGAGATGAGCTTCGAGCCATACCTTGACCCAACACAGTGGCCGCCTTATAATGGTTATGACTACGTGTCGCATCCGGATCTAATGAAGGTAGGGAAGGGTAGGAGGAAGAAGAAGTGACTGAAGGGGGACATGGACGCTATGAGAGGGTATGGCGAAGACATGTACAGCGAGGGGACTTTAACGAGACCCGTGGCAGGAATCTTTGCTCCGTTTGCAAACAATCTGGCCACAAGGCTAGCCAGCATAGAAGACAGCAGGTGATTTCATATTGTGTTCGAATTGCATAACAAGTAGTTCAAATTTTGCAATGCTACATAATGTTAATATGAAAATTGTTAATTTGAATACTCCAACCCTTTGTTTATCATTTTGTAACAGGATGGCCCCTCCCATGCCGCACCAGCTGATCCCCCTTCTTGATGTGGAGTACGACAACCCCTTCTTGTACCGGACGACGAGGTTCATTACGTCGTGGGACTTAATTCATTATGTCAAACTTATGTCGAACGAATATTGTCGTCGAAAACTTGTAGACTCATAAACCAATGAAAATGTTGTATGGCAACTTATTGTCCATTTATTTGCTTCATGTTCATTTTGTACAACACTTGTAGTTTTGTACAGCACCTCCGCCTGTAATCCCACCTCCGCTTGTAGTTCTGTAGTTTTGTACAGCACAGACGCGCCGTGGGCTATGGCGCAACAAATGATTATGTCCATTTTAGAAATTTTTAACGCATGATACAAACAGATGTGATCACTTAAGATCGATCATGGGTAATCCGAGTACATGATACATGGGTACAATACATCAGTAGTTCAAATGGAATATAAGACAACACAATAGAATTTCTACAACATGGCTACATTAATCATTAATAAAGCATGAAACTAACAGATGGCGCAATAAAAAACCCTCAGTCAGAAACATACTAAGTAAGCAACTCATCGTCCGAGTACCAATCCTCAACTACAACCTTGTTGCTGTGGCTAGGCTCACCTGCGTTGCTCTGACCTGCCTATCGCCTATAGTAAGCGGCCTCCGCTTCATCTACGGCCGCTGCGGCCTGAGTGAAGAACGCGTCGTCATCCTCCTCCGCCTGTAAGCCCACCTCTGCTAGAGCGATGAGCTCGCTCAGTCTTCCAGTGTCATCCTCATCCTCCTTCGCCTGCAAGCCCACCTCTGCTAGAGCGATGAGCTCGCTTAGTCTGCCAATGTCGTCCTCATCCTCCACCGCCTACAAGCCCGCCTCTACTAGAGCAATTAGCTCACTAAGTCTGCCAGTGTCGTCCTCATCCTCGTCTCCCTCATCAGACAACACAGTCGGGGATTGAACGGTACGACCAGCTCGCGATCTATGCTCATCTAACTTCTTCTCCTCATACCTTGCACGAGCCACCTCTGTGGCATGATCCTCGCTACAACCAGTCCCTTCATGTATAAAATGCAATCAGTTAGCAACGTGATTATATTACATTTAAAATCAGGCAACGAAAATAGGCGTTCAAGCACTCACTGGCACATAATGCAGCAACATGCTCGTTCAAGACCTGCATCTTTACTCTTGTATTATCCCTTACCTCCTTCCTTGCCCTCTCCTCCTCTAACGTCATCTATCTCTTCAATCCCCATTTGTTAAGCCCAACATTGATCGGGTTACAAATACCGCGCTGTCTAGCAAACTCACGCATCTTTTCTTTGTGATGTTTAACGAATAGGTTGACGTAGTCAGGTCCATATCCACTCTTACTTGCAATTAGTTGCCTCTTCTTCAGTTCATCCAAGAACTTAGCTTGACCATCGTAATGTTCCCACCTGCATTTACTAGTGCTCTGTTCAAAAGAAATATTATATCATATATGTCTTAGCAAAAGAAACAAAATACGATTTTATGTTTACCACAAAAATAACGAACCTCTTCGTACTCAACCATATGACCACAATAATGGCCTATTCCAAGCTCCGAAGGGACTAGGCCATAGTTAGAATTAACACCACATTCGCACTTGACTGGTGGTGCTTTGTAAATTAACCTTTCTTTCTTCTTTTGTTTTGCTTTTGGAAGTTCTTCGGGCTATTTGTTCTTAGGACCATACAATCACTCCTTGAAACAACACTTCACCATTGAATAGACCTAAATAACATGACATTAGTACATGACACTTACTTCATGCTTGTTTGGACACACAAACTCCAACGTATTGTCAGGGTTTATCACGGCTCGGTCTCCGCAATGTCATAGAGGAGGTTCATCGAGTCGTCTAACTGTGGCTAAGTGCTTCTCCTTAGCCGTCATTGGAGGGGGGTTAGGGGGAGGTGGAACCCACCGCTCGAAGTGCTCTCGTGGATGTCGCCCTCTCCACCAATCGTCGAAAAGGAGGTACCTGGGGTTAAACTTGTCTGCACCGTCGATCCACTGAAAGAAAAAGCACCTCTCGTGGGCCTACACAACAAAAATTCAACAAAATATTAGTAACCTAGTAATACAAATGAAGAAGAAAAATATACAGAAACAATAACTTACATTAAAATGACTGCACGTGTAGAAGCAACGAGCCGCTGTGTCCGGATGTCTCGATTGAAACACGTCGGCCGGACGACCACAGACATAGTTAAGGACAGGGAGTTCAGGAGGGACGGGGGCATCTTTGCTAGACTCATCAAGGTACATTTCTCTAGGACGACCCCATTTTCGCCATAACTGCTCCCGAAACATGTCTTCCATCTAATAAAACAGTTCAAATTAAACACCAATCAAAACAACGCAAATTAATATAAAATGTAATCATTTGCAATGCAACTAAAATATTATAAACAACAATTATAGCAACAAAAATATACATGGCAAACATACTTCTAACTAAATAATTAACCTTAACATTGACAAACTCATACTAATATCTTCACCATAGTTCCCAAACATAATTTTCCTACTTACCTTAACTCCCATTCATAATATCCTATCCACCATTTAAACGAAAATAAAATGTGCGTCATTACCTTGAACTAGGACGAGGAGGGAGGGAGGCGGCAATGGAGGCCCGGGCTGCCGCCGTTCGTGGCGCGGCGGCCGACGTGCTTGGCGATGGTCGGGAGCGGGAGCGATGCCTAGGCCGTTTTGCTGCTCGGCCAGCGGGATTGGCCGCGATGGAGGTTATACCCGGCTCTACCGTGTCATGGATCTTGGCGCGGCACTGCCGCGCCAAGATCGGTGGCGCGACAGGCCCTGCCACGTCAACGACCAGCGTTTCTGACCGCCGCCATGTCAGCCCTGTACCGCGCCACCATGCATGGCGTGGCACAGGCATTTGGCCACGCCAGGGCAATAGGCGCGGCCAAAAGTGTTAGTTTAAAAAAACCCGAGAGTGTTAGATTTAAAATTAAGTTCGAAAAAAGTATTAAAATTAAAAAAAATCATGTCAGGCGTGCAACCGCTAGAGCGAGAGCCATGCTCCCCGGCGAAACCTCTTTGAACTTATGCATGGGCCCTGGCTTGGCCATTTCACATCGGCCTGGGCATTTTTTAACCACAAACCGCAAACCGAACCAAACCGCACCGAACCGAACCGAAGTGTCGGTTTTTTCGGTTTTCGGTTTGCGGTTCGGTTTCTAGTTTTGCACTATTCGGTGTTCGGCTTTGGCTTCGGTTTTATACTCAAACCGAACCGATTAACCGAACAAACCGATGTACACACGCATCTGTGAGACGTGAGCGTGGTTCACGGACCTGAAAAAATCATTCAATCGCGCTAAGTTCGCCCCCTCCTCAGTTCGCGTCCACCTCTCCTCGCTTCCGCACTTTGCATTCGCCCCCTCCTCACGTCCGCACTTGGCGTCGCATCCGCGTCGGCAAGTCCACCTTCTCCTCCACCAACTCCGCCTCCTCGATCCTCTTCCTCCAACACCATGGTGCCCTCCTCCGTCGGTGTGGCTCGCGCCCTCTCCTCCGTCGCCTGCGTCCCCTGTGTCTCCTCTCCTCTCTAGCTCTCCCTCCGACTCATTCACATCCGCTGTCCACCCGCCTCCTCTCCTTCCTTTGCGGTGGTGTAGGCAGTCCGCCACCCTCCTATCGTCCTCTAAGAGCACCGTACCACCCCTCCCTTCTCCTCACGCCACCGCCCCTCCTCTACCGGCGAGGCCACCCCCATCTCCTCTCCTTTCCTCTCTAGATCTAGATCTAGAAGGGAAATATGATGACTGCCATTCTTGGGTTCGAGGTGGTTTGAGGAAGGTCATGCCGTCATGCGGTGGCGGGATCCCAGCGTGGGTGACAGTGGCGGGATCCTAGCGCGGGCGATGACAGCGACGGCGGGATCCCAGTGTGAGCAACGGTGGCGGCAGGTTCTGGGCGCATGGATGACAGCGGCGATGGGATCCTAGCGCTGGCAGAATGTCTCGGTTAATTCGGTTAAAACCGAAAACCGAATTAAAAAACCGAAACCAAATTCTGTGGTTTTTAGTTTTCTACAGAACCGAACGGGTGATGGAGGCTGGAAACCGAAGTTTTTTATAACCGAATAAACCGAACCGAATTAACGGTTAAAACCGAATGCCCAGGCTGAATTTCACGGGCCTCCAATGGGCCCGTACCTCTACGCTATGTTTGTATATGTATTCCATACCTTTGCAGATGTATACGTACTTACTCCTGGCACTGGTTCAGTTTGCCATGCGCTTTGGAGGATTTTGAGTTTGAGCTCACTGGTTGCACAAGTGAAATCCTTTCAATCACCTCCCCCACTTGTTGAAGAAAATGGTTCAAAAGAATTGTGGTTGGCAGGGACATCGTGAGATTACATCATCCACACTAGAGACCGTACCTTGGTTATTGATTGCAGTTCCAATGAATGTGCTGTTTGGTTCCTTTGATGGTTGTTTCCATTTAAGTTACTGTTGATGAACCAAACAACACTCTGCTGGTTACTATGGCCCCTGCTCCTACTTATCTATAGGTAATCCTAGGAATAGGGTGTCTGTCCACCTGGACGATGTCGATGGTGGGCTGTGACGTAGCCCAACAACCACTCATCCACTTGCCCTCGCCCCCGACCATTCTAAAAAAAAGAAAAACCTTTTTATCCCCTCCGCTCCCTCCTCTCCACCACAACGCCTTACGGCTGCCACTCTACCTCGCTGCTGCCGCACGCCCCATCCGGCACCACTCACTCGCCCCCGTCGCGAGCACTTCTTGCCCCCTCCCATCGCGCGTGCTGGTGCTTGCTTGCTCCACCCGTCGCATGCGCCGCCTGCCCTGCCGAGCTAAGCCAGTGCTTGTGGCGGTGGTGCGCGCGCCGCTGGTGCTGGTGCGCCCGCCTGGTTGAGCCAAGCCCACTGTTGGTGGCAATGGTGCTCGCACGCCACCGCTTGCTGCCAGCTCTGACCCCGTTAGTTGGAATTGATAGTCCCTGCCTATGGGGGTATTAACCCCTATACCCTTACGGCTAGGCTTGGGCCGGCCCGGACCAGGGGGTCTGGCCCACTAGAAGACGACACGCGGCCCGACCAATCTGTTAGGAGTCCCACGCAAGGAATCAAGACAGATTTGGAGATCAAGCAAGATCCTAGTCGGTTAGAATATGAATCCTTATTCGGCCACCTATGGCAATTATAACTGTTTAGGATTAGTTTCTAGATCTGTAACCCTGCCCCTCGGACTATATAATGCGGGCAGGGGACCCCTCTAAAAAACATCTCTCATTGACATACAGCAATACAATTAGACGCATGACGTAGGTATTACGCCTTCATGGTGGCCGAACCTGGATAAAACTTCATGTTTGTCTTGCATCACCATCTTGTTTGTAGCTTGCGCATCTGTCTGCCGACAATCTACTACCTTAGGCATACCCCTAGGTAGACTACCGACCATATTTCGTCGATAGTGGCGTGCCAGGTAGGGGGTGTGCGTACTGCTCTCTAGGCGAACAAGATGGTCATCATCCCCGGTTCCATGGCTACATCGAACAGCCTCACGTTCACCATCGGCCAGATCACCCGGACCACTAGCTCCGACGACTTCATCACCATGACCACATAGGAGGTGCGGATTCAATCTGCGTCGACCACTACTTCACCTGCATTGGCTACGGCTCCGACCATGATGGATCTAGCTCCGGCCACGCCAGCATCGTCTTCAGCCACGCTGACAACCCGTCGTCTGCTTTATCGCTACAAAGGGAGGCAGATCAACAACACCGGCCTGCTCGACTCCATCGATTGGGTCGGCACCAAACTTGCTGAAACCCTAGCTCTGGTAAGTTCGATTCAAAGTCAACCTAATGAGTTGGTAACCACTACCCACAACAGATCTACCCGACCAGCTCGGGCCAGTCGTCTTGCACGACTCAGTATGGATCTCGTGGTCACATCTACTCCTGAAGGGCGCTTCGTTCATCGCCGGCCAACCCCCGCGATGGGTCTCCGGCTCTCCAAGTACGAAGCCTCAATGGAAAACTACCAGGCCCAGCCCTACGGCCTACGCAACTTCGTCAACATGGTCCAGATTGAGGATTATCAAGAAGGATCGGTCCACATAGTTCAAGAGGGTGGCTCAAGCTACTCGTTCGGCATTGCATCTAATGGCTCCATCCACACCGAGCTCCAGCATCATGACAATGAAGACGTTGAATATGATCTGGATATCCCAGACCATGCCCCGGGGTTCCCATGATTCCCATCCTTCCCACCAAGGCGAGGAGACTTGATCAATGTTGTCAGTAATGACAAACCACCGACAGTTGTCGAAATAGAACAAGAAAGGCTAGCACATGAAGCACACAATATTGACTGGTTTAATCACCGACAAATTGAAGCCGAGGCAGAAGAGGAGGCACGACGCATAAGGGTCTAGCCATGCGACCTTAACAATGCCTTTGACAGAGTGGGGGATGAGCAGGTCTTCAGAACTCCAAGCGCCAACATAGCTGTTGCTATGGCGACAATGCAACGACTACCCAATACCCCAGAAACCCAGGCAGTTCGTGATGATATACAAGCTTACCTGACGGCTGCTATGGCCTAGACTGTAGAGATTGTAAATCAAGCCCGGGCTCCATCCATCTCAGTCTAATCAAGCCATAGCCGCTAGTACTCAAGTCGCTCATAGCCACCCAACCAACGTGGCTCACACAATAATGACCCATCAGACAACCATCAAGGCGGAAACAGTGGCCATGATGGTGGTCGGGACGACAACCACCACCGGGACAACAACCGCCGCGACTACTGGGACAACAACCGCCGAGACAACCACGACAATTGCCATGATAACCATGGTCGTAGGGTTAACAAGGGTGGCAACCGGGATCGCTGTGATGGCAATAACGATCTCCGCCATTACCTAGGAGAACGCGATCTACGCGATCGCATTAACCAAAGAGCCAACGATTGTGCATCCCACGAAAGCTATTGCCATATGGAATATGATACTACTCATGGCCCTCTGGGTTTGAAGCAGTTTACTCCACACCTTCACCAAGTCATATGGCCCAAGAACTTCAAGCTCAAAAAACTTTAGAAGTACGATGACAAGGAGAACCCTGAATGATGGGTCATGCTCTACGAAACCACGTGCAGATCAGCCATGGCTGACGAGCATGTCAAGTCTAATTACTTCCTAGTCACCGTCAGCCATGTAGGCCACCAATGGCTGGTCAGCTTGCCGGCGAACTACTTTGATTCTTGGCAAGAGCTCAAGCAAGCATTCATCGACAACTTCATTGCTACTTGCGAGTAACCCGGCAACAAATATGATCTGCAGCGGATTCAAGATCGCAAAGATGAGCCACTACACGAGTACGTCCGGCGCTTCTCGAAGATGCGCATCAAGGTCCCGTCAATCTCCGATAATGAGGCAATCGAGGCTTTCATCACTGGTCTCCGCTTCCATGATGCCCTAAGGGACAAGCTCCTCCGCAAGAGACCTAAATCAGTCACAACACTCCTAGCCACTGCTAAAAAATATGCGGATGCCGACGATGCTAAAAAGATAATCATCGAAGAAGCAGCAAGGGTTCCATGCTCTAACCACCCCCCACACCGCGATGACTACCATGACAACCATGGTCAGAACAACAATTTTGATCGCCGCAACCAGCGCAACGATTCCTGTGACCACCGCGACCAGCGTAATCAGCGGCGTAATCGCCGTGACGATTACCGGGGCAAGCATGCTCGGGAAGACGACGGCGAGGTCAACACCATCAAAAAAGGTGGCGGACATCACAACTATGAAGAAGACTATGCCAAAGCATTGAAAGGACCCTGCCAGCTCCATCCCAAGTCAAACCATACCATGGAGAATTATAGCATTCTTAAATCTATCTACACGCGCCAACAGGCTCCGGATACATCCGACAAGCCTAACGACATAGGGGAGCAGCGTAATGAGGACAACGACGATGAAGATGCAGATCCCCGTCATAAATACATCAAGCCAACCGATCGCGTCCACACCATCATTGGAGGCAAAGTGTCCATTGAGACCAAACGAGAACGCAAGCTGCTTGCCCGTGCTTGCTTGAACGTGGCCAACGCCGACAACCTCATCGCCGATCCGTGGCTCCCTCCTTGGTCTCACCGCGAGATCTCCTTCAGCAGAAAGGACCAATGGGCTGCAATGCCTGAGCTAGGATGTTTTCCTCTGGTTCTCGATCCTTGTATCAACAAGGTTCAGTTCGACAGAGTGCTGATTGACGGCGGTAGTTCCATCGATATACTGTTCAAGAATAGTTTGCTAGCCCTGAAGATAACCTAGGCTAATCTCAAGCCATACGAGGCACAGTTCTGGGGTGTTCTCCCCGAACAGAGCTCCACACCTCTCGGGCAGATCACGCTACCTGTGCAATTTGGTACCCCAGACCACTTCCGCACCGACTACGTCAACTTCGTGGTCGCTGACTTTGACGGCACCTACCATGCTATCCTTGGTCGACCAGCGCTCACCAAATTCATGGCCATACCTCACTACATGTATTTGGTGCTCAAGATGCCTACCGAGAAAGGGGTTCTAACTCTCAAGGGCAATGTATACGCAGCTTATACCTACAAGGACGACAGCTTCAAAATAGCAGAGGCTCACGACCTCTCTATTCATATGGCCGAGACCACGCTCGATGCCAAGAAGACCCTAGCCGACCACCTGGAGATCCCAGAGCTCGAGGCCCCACGCAAGAACATCAAGTCCAAAGAGCACAAAGCGATCCAGCTGGTCGACGGTGATCCTAGCAAAACGGTCCTTATCGAGGCCAACCTAGATCCTAAATAGGAAGACACGCTCGTTAGGTTCTTAAGGAGCAACATGAGTCTATTTGCATGGAAACCCGCTAACATGCCTGGTGTACCTCAGAACTTGATCGAGCACTCCTTAAATGTCGATGGCAAGGCCAAACCTGTCAAGCAGAAGCTATGATGGTTCACTCGTGACAAAAAGGAGGTATTAGGGTAGAAGTTACATGGCTTTTGGCAGCCGGATTTATCAAAGAAGTGTATCACTTGGAGTGGTTAGCCAACCCGGTTCTTGTATGCAAAAAGAATAATGAATGGAGAATGTGCGTTGATTACACTGATCTCAACAAACACTGCCCTAAAGACCCCTTCGGCTTACCTCGCATAGATGAGGTCGTAGATTCAACTGCCAGTTGCGAGTTGCTTTCCTTTCTCGATTGCTACTCTGGTTATCACTAGATCACTCCCAAAAAGGACAACCAGATCAAGACATCCTTCATCATGCCCTTCAGCGCTTACTGCTACACGACCATGTCATTCGGGCTCAAGAACGTCGGGGCAACCTACCAACACGCCATACATGCCTGCCTCAAAGACGAGAGAAAAGATGACCTCATCGAGGCTTATGTTGATGATGTTGTTGTTATAACCAAGGAAGCATACACCCTTGTTGACAACCTCGAACGTACCTTTACAGCTCTTAACACATTCCAATGGAAATTAAACCCAAAGAAGTGTATCTTTGGTGTTCCATCTGGTATATTGCTCGGCAACGTCGTCAGTCACGACGGCATACGCCCTAACCCAGAGAAGGTAAAAGCTGTCTTGGACATGAAGCCGCCCAAAAAGGTGAAGGATGTTCAGAAGCTTACCGGATGCATAGCTGCCCTGAATTGTTTTATATCAAGATTAGGCGAAAAAGGACTACCGTTTTTCAAGCTGCTCAAAGCATCCGAGAAGTTTGAGTGGTCGGTGGAAGCATACGCTGCCTTTACACAGCTGAAGCAATTCCTTACATCACCTCAGGTCCTCACTGCTCCTAGAGAAGACGAAACCCTCCTACTTTACATTACGGCAACTAATCGGGTGGTCTCCACTGCCATGGTGGTTGAGCACGATGAGCCCGGCCACGTCTACAAGGTACAGTGACCAATCTATTTCATCAGTGAGGTGCTCAATGAATCCAAGACCAGATACCCATAGATCCAGAAACTGATCTACGCCATACTGATTACATCCCGAAAGTTGAAACATTACTTCGATGGATATCGTGTGGTGGTCATGACCGTGTACCCTCTGGGAGACATCATTCACAACAAGGATGCGAACATGCGCATCATCAAATGGGCAATGGAGCTATGCCCTTTCTCCTTGGAATTTGCAAGCCGTACTACGATCAAGTCTTAGGCACTTGTTGATTTCATCGTCGAGTGGACAGACTTAAGCACACCTGCCTCTTAGGGGTCCGCCGAGTATTAGATGATGTACTTCGATGGCTCTCTCAACATCGACAGTGCAGGAGCAGGAGTCCTTTTCATATCACCATCCAAGGAGCAGCTCTGATATGTCCTCAGGATTTATTTCCCGGCATCTAATAACACCGCCGAGTACGAAGCATGCCTCCATGGTCTATGCATTGTGGTCGAGCTCAGTGTTAAACATCTCTATGTCTATGGAGACTCAGCTCTGGTCATCAACCAACTCAACAAGGACTGGGATACGACCAGCGAAAAGATGGATGCATACTGCAAATCGATCAGGAAGCTAGAAGGCAAGTTCTATGGCATCGAGTACACACATGTGGTCCAGGACAAAAATCAAGCAGCAGATGTGCTGTCAAAGTTAGGATCATCCCGAGCCAAAGTCCCACATGGCGTATTTGTTCAAGACGTGCTCACACCTTCCATCGAAGAAGAACATCCCGTGGTCGACAAGCCTCCAGACCAGCTATTGGTGGCTACGATTACGGTGTCAAATACCATCGAACCACCTCCGACCACTAAGGAGCCTGACTGGAGAGTACCTTTCATCAAGTACCTGACGGATGGTAGCGGTTACACCGATCGGACAGAAAACGAACGCCTGATGCGTCGCAGTAAACAATATCTGCTCGTCGATGGCAAATTGTGGCGCAAGAACGCGAAGGAGGAAATCTTAATGAAGTGTATAACCTAGGAGGATGGTGAACATCTCCTGGACCAAATCCACTCTGGCTCCTGTGGCAACCACGTGGCCTCAAGAACACTGGTTGGCAAGGCTTTCTGAGTAGGGTTCTATTGGCCGTTAGCCATAGCCGATGCTGAGAAGCTCGTCCGCCATTATGAAGGTTGTCAGTTCTTCGCCAAGAGAATCCACGTACCAACACACAAGATTCAAACAATACCAGCCTCTTGGCCCTTTGCATGCTGGGGACTGGATATGATCAGGCCTTTCAAACCGACCCCTAGGAAATTTACATGCGTCTTTGTGCTGATCGACAAATTTTCCAAGTGGATAGAGTACATGCCCTTGGTCAAGGCATCTTTAGAAAAGGCTATTGCATTCATCGACTAGGTCATCCACCGCTTCGGCATACCCAACAGCATCATCACTGATCTAGGTACTCAGTTCACCAGGAACGCTTTTTGGGACTTCTGCGATGAAAGGAGCATAGTAGTAAAGTATGTCTCGGTGGCGCACCCTAGAGCTAATGGACAAGTCAAGCAGGCAAATAGTATGATCTTAGACGCACTTAAGAAGAGGATTACAGAGAAAATGACAAAGCTCCCGGAAGATGTCTCAAAGAGTTACCAGTCATGGTCTGGGGCCTCAGAACCCAGCCTAGTTGCAATACCAGCGTATCACCATACTTTATGGTTTATAGCACTGAGGCAGTGCTCCTAGCAGATATAGCCTTCAGATCAGCACGGGTAGAGAACTTCGACGAAGACAAAGCCAATGAAGTACGGGAGCTAGAAGTGAATAGTGTAGAAGAGAAGCGGCTCGATTCTTGCGTACGTACCGCCAAATACCTTGCTGTTTTGCATAGGTACTACAACAAGAACATCAAGCAGCGGTTCTTCGTGGTTGGGGGCCTAGTTCTGAAGTGGAAGACGAATCAGGCTGGCGTCCACAAACTCGCAACCCCATGGGAAGGGCCCTTCATGATCAAGGAGGTTACACAACCAACATCTTATAGGTTAGCACACCTAGATGGTACAGACGTACCTAATTCATGGCACATTGACAAGCTTAGGCGTTTCTATGCTTAACTACTAAGATATGTACCCCCCTTGTACTTTCAATTTAATTCAATAAAGCTATTATGATTTCTCTGACCACTCTAATGTGTCACTTCGAAGTCTATTGTTATTCTAACTCAACTAGTTAAAACTGACCACCATTCCTTTTCGGGTTTTCAGAGTAGGCCCTATCTCCGGTTCTTCCCAACGCATGCATGGGATCTGCTCTCTATGCTACGGGTGATCGATAGGTGCTCTCTGGTTTGACTTGTGTGTTTCTACGTGTGCACAAGCTACGCACCTCACACTCCGACCATAAGACAAACCAGGGCCATACAAACCTTTCAGGATGACATGTTGACTAAACTGGTACAACTGAACAGAATGCTAACACGTTCTAACTCAGTTACACCAACACGATATCCAAGCTTAAACATGTTTTCCACAAAACAAACAAGCTTATGCTGATATACAGTTATGTTATTACAAGCTTGCCTGAGAAGGTCCAAGTTTACAATAACACAACTACATCTTCTTCTACAGCTATAGCCTATACTATTGGCTAGTCGGGGCACGCGGCATCTACTGCTCGCTGGGCCTGACATCGTGCAAGGGTCTCAGGGACTCTGGTACTGATCGAGCTGAAGAAGATGGCCCCACCGATGCCTGGCTGGTCAAGACCACAGGCTTCGTCGGTTGGCTTAAAAATGACGGCGCTTCCAACTGACTTGTTGATGGCGTCCCCTGTACAGGTGGCGTCGCACCTCCACACAGGTTAATGTCGCCAATTATTTTTGCCGACAAGTCTAGCTAGGTCATCCATAGCTCCTCAGCCTTGTCTGGATCTACCTCCTTTGGGTATCCAGCCTCCAGGCACTTGAGATCAATCAAGGGGTAGAGAGCACGTACCAAGCTTAGCACATGTGCGCCTGTGTACTCACCCGCCTCCTTCACAAACTCCTAGAACCATCCCCATGCCTTTCGGCATCTCTTGATCAATCCTAGCTGCGGCGTCCTTGGCACATCCTCTGCTAGCGCCGGATCAATGAGGTTAAGGACCGGCAAAATGCCCATTGCCACCTCCTGCACTGGTTTTCCAGGTGTCAAGATCCTTGGTGATCTCTTGGCATTGCGCCTTCTAGCCGTCGGTCTTTTATCACGGCCTCCAGATGCTTGTTCGCATTGATTTTTATAACTACAAACCGCACATGCTGTCAAGATGCTACATTACACCAAACTATGCAGGCAACAAAAATGAGCAAAGGGGTTTGGAAAACTTACCTTTCAGCTCCTCTGTCATCTTGGTCATGTGGTCCCAGAGCTGCGACTGGTCTTGCGCTAGTTTTCTGTTGTCCTCTTTCAAGCGATCACACTCCACAACCGCGCGACTGTTCTCCTCTCAGAGATGGACCACTTCGGCTTCTAAGCCTGCACTACAGCTATTACTACCAACAACGCAACAACACTTATCAGTAGTCGTTGTGATAAAGTGGCTACTTACTTGTTCTTTCCCGCTCTTTATTACTGAGCTGGATGACCAGGTTCTGGTGTTGGGACTCTTGCACCGTCTTTTCATGGTTGGCGGCTTCAAGTCGCTGGCGCAAGCGTTCCACCTCCACCGTCAGCACCTTGTTGCTTGCAGCAATCCCCTTGATCTGGTCGAAGCATTTCTTGCGGTACCTTGCGGTCTTCATTAAGTCCTATGTGCAGATAGCTAAGTGAGACAGCTGCGACTGGACAGCGAGATCAGGGGGTGAAGCGAAGCTTACCTGCACTTCTGTCACTAGCCATTTCACCGCCCGTTCAACTTTCTTGGTTTCTTCGACCTCCGGGATTTCCTCATGGACAACCCATTGGACGTTCCGCCAATGCGACACATACACATGTTGTCGCTTGTCCTACAGACAGCCTAGGACCTCCTCCACTTCATCCTCTTTGGGCTCTTCTTCGGGTCTCGGTGCTGGTCCGGCGTTAGCAGCTTCTACGATCACCATGGCCTTCCCACGGGCTGCATCATCAACAAACGTGGTCTGTGCTCTCACCTCTGGCCGCTGCTCCTTGGTCTGTTCCATTACCCTTGACGCTGAGGTGTTGCCCTTAGCATGTTTAGCACTCGGAGCACTCGTGCTCGGCTCGGCTCTTCCCTCGACCCCCTACTTGGGGACTATTGTCTGACTGTTTGTTTGCTGAGGCCCCGATAGATCTTTTGCTATGGGTTCCTCGATGGTCAGCCGCTAGGTAGTCTGCTCTGCACTTATTGGTGGTGCCACGCCGCTTCCAGCTAGCTGGTCTAGACTTTCAGTGGACACCGAGCTAGTACATCCGAGATAAGTTCAGAAGGCAATCATATTCAATGCAAATTGCTAGCTAACATCAAGGTTACAAATACTTACATGTTGGAAGCACGGAATGATATGGCAAAGGCGTGTCTCTTTGGCCATGCTTGCTCCACATGTTGTGCGGGTGACTCCTGGTCTCCCTCTACATCCAGCACTGTTGCTGGGCCTTGGTGCTCGACCCCTCTACCGCTTGTCCTTTGCGCTGCAGTGGCCGATAGCACTGTTGCTGGGCCTTGGTGCTCGACCCCTCCGCCGCTTGTCCTTTGCGCTGTAGTGGCCGGTGGCGTGCTTGGTCGAGTTGTCGCTCCCGTCACCGGTCGCGTTCCTTGCCTAGGTACTCCCGAGGTCGACCTAGCTGCATCCTTCACCGCCATCAGCAATGTGGGTCCCATAGGCATGGAGGAGACACCTGCTCCATCGACTCTAGTTGTTTCCTTCTCTTTCGAGGGACAAGTCGAAAGGTGTCTACATCCTCTCCCTCCTCTGCGTCATCGTCCGACCAGGCAAAAATCGCCTGTCGATGCTTGTTGGCCGGTTTCTCCTTTGGGCCCCCCTCGGGCTCATTGATACTTAGCGCCCCCCAGTGAGCAAGGTGGTTGCTAATCTCTTCTTCGGCTATTTGGGGGCAGCCAGCCGTTTACCTGCGACTAGGGCCGCTGCCTTCTCTCCAGCTTCGAGCACCGCCCAATTGATGTCCTCATCTTCGATCTCGACGCTGGTCTGGGTGGTGGGACCAGCTCCTTGTGGCCACTCCACTCTAGGGGGTGGCAACACAAACACTGTCGCTCTATCTCGATCATTAACCTAGGTAACAAAAATGGGTGAACACAGTAAGTTTCCACTTATCCTACCACAATATAAAACTACGTATACAGGACAAGACGAGTTACCTTTGGGGGAGGTCGAGCAAGCTTGAAAGCGTGCTCGATGTCGTTCAATCTGGCATAATTTGGATCAGCTAAGTTAAATAGCTCTCCAATTCTAGCTTTGACTTCAATTTTGTCAAGCACCTCCTGTCTCGTCCTTGTTGGGTTCACGCTACCTTGATATTCGTAGCCAGGATGTACTCTCCTCTAGCAGGGCTGGATTCGTCGGTTGATGAAGTTCCCGACCATGCTCGGACCATCTAGTTTTTTCCACGGGATCATTCCAAATATTTCTGGAATCTGTTCCAGGTGCTCTGGCTTCTTTGACCAGCTTGTCCTCTTCTCCGGAATGTACCCCACGTCGCACAGTGTAATCGTGTTTGGCTCTTTGTGGATGTAGAACCATTTCTTGTACCAGTCATCTAGCGACGTGTTCCATGGGTAGTGCAGGTATTGGGCTTTCATGTCATCATGGAGGTTGAGGTACACACCCCTGGCTATCTTCGAACCGCCGCTTCCTTTCTTCCACAGACAGAAAAGATGGCGGAAAAAATCAAAATGGGGCTGGAAGCCACCATATGTTTCGCAAAGATGTATGAAAGTGGCGACAAGGAGGATCGAGTTGGGATGCAGATTGCAAATCCCAATCTCGTAGTAAAGACAGAGCCTCTGAAGAAACAGATGTACCGGAACCCCAAATCCCCGCTTAAAGAAGTCTTCGAACACCACGATCTCACCTGGTTGTGGATCGGGGTACCCCCTCGCCCCCCGATGCATGCCATCCTATGAGCTCCTTGTTGTGGAGTACCCCCATGGTGATGAGGTCTTCAATGGTCAGCTCGTTGCTTCTCGATTTCCTCCACTCCTTCGCCATGACACCTGCTTTCTTCTGCGCATCACTTTTCGCCATGAATTTGGTCTTGCTGATGAACGAGGAAATGGCCGAGGATTGATTGGTGGTGATTTTAGAGGTATTAGGGTTGGCGAGAGGAAGAAGATGGCTGCGGCTATGAATGGCAATGGATTTTAGTAAAAAGTAACTTACCTATCCTATACTGTATTTACCCCAAGAGTTATGCCGTTTCATCTGGCCGAGATTCTTGGGAGACGTGCGCATGCACCGCAGATGGTTGTTTTCAGAGCCTTGAGATCTATGCCAATATATGTGCCTCTTCATTGCCAGTGTGGGAGGGCCCACGCTGACGCACCTACTTATAGGTGCCACGCAACTGTTTGCTTAAAAAGACAAAAAGGCAGTATGACGTGCTATACCCATCCACTTTTTTGACCAGACATGTCAGATTGGACTTGATAGAGCAAGTAAATAAATAAATACAAAAAATAATAGTACAAGAGGCATATGGTTTTTCGCCACACTTCTTGTGCTCGGGGACTGTCGCGACTATCCTTGTGTTTGGGGACTGCCTAGACCACCATTGTGCTCGAGGACTGTCTAGACCACTATCGTGCTCTGGGACTGTCCCGACCACCATCGTGCTCGGGGACTGTCCAGACCACTATCGTGCTCGAGGACTGTTCCGACCACTCTCATGCTCGGGGACTACCCCGACCACTCTCCGAACATTGCTCGGAGACCGCTCTCCTCGGCTACATGTGATTTGTACTCACATACAATTGAGAGGCATTTATTTAGACCTTGCTACAAGGCTGATACCTCGCCTTCTAGCAAGCTCGGGGACTACATCGGTACGATGCACCTGCCGGTGCATCTCGTATTGCTTGTACGATGATTGGATTCTCAACTTCAGTGGGAATTCTTTTTAGACCCTGGTACCACGTGCCTACGTCACCTACTACCAAGCTCGGGGACTAAGTGGGCACACTTCACCTTGCGGTGAATATGCTTATTTTATCGACCCCTACGCTCTGACTGTTGGCCATAACTACTATTGTACAAGGGTCACTTACATTTCTTTTCAGAAATACAAGTGGGCACACTTGATTAGGAAAGAAATCTTTTTCTTTTTTCTTTAGAGCACCATGCATTCTTCGGACAACCGGAATCTTTGGCTATAATCGTGTTCTACTACTCTCTGTTCTGACCAGAATACTGGCACATTCGCTTGGTTAATGTTTCAACCAGTTGGAGATGACATGAAGACGGATCGCATTAGCCGAAGGAGATCGAACGGTGTGTCACAACATAATACATGGTGCTCGAGGACTAGTTGTGGGGGTATTAACCCCTATACCCTTACGTCTAGGCTTGGGCCAGCCCGGACCAGGGGGTCTGGCCCACTAGAAGATGACGCGTGGCCCGGTCAATCTGTTTGGAGTCCCGCGCAAGGAATCAAGACAGATTTGGAGATCAAGCAAGATCCTGGTCGGTTAGAATAGGAATCCTTATCCGGCCACCTATGGCAATTGTAACTGGTTAGGATTAGTTTCCAGATCTATAACCCTGCCCCTTGGACTATATAAGGCGGGCAGGGGACCCCTCTAAAAACATCTCTCATTGACATACAGCAATACAATCAGACACAGTACGTAGGTATTACGCCTTCACGATGGCTGAACCTGGATAAAACTTCATGTTTGTCTTGCGTCACCATCTTGTTCGTAGCTTGCGCATCTGTCTGCCGACAATCTACTACCTTGGGCATAACCCTAGGTAGACTGCCGACCATATTTCGTCGACACTGCCTTTCTCTCCATTAAGTTGAATATGTATGTTTCAATTGTTTTAGACATTTTAGATGTATGTTGTAATTATTCCATTTTTTGATGTTGCAAAATTAGATCGGGGATGATGCACATGTTGCATATGCTGTAAGTGTTTCAGATGCATGTTGCAAGAGTTTGTTCAAAATGTTCCATCTATTTCTAGACGTACTGTTGGCCCCTCAATTTGAGAGTCCTCAGTGCATATGTATTTGCGCTAGGATCACGCACAAATACGCACTAATCACAGGGATGGTACACATATATATATTTAAAAGGTTCCGAGCTTTATTAATATCTAGAAATAGAGTCTTATAACAGTAGCCCAAGGGGCATGGTCATAGACTACATATCTAGTGGAAGGCTACGACCATGAAACGTCATTATTGGTGGTTTCTAAAGCGGAATTATTATACAGCGAAACAACATCCTATTCCACAGGCAATTTGAGCGTGGGCAAAACCCTAGCCTCGATGTCACATTCCTACGATCGTATCTCCTTATGGGAAACCTAATTCTCGTGGTACGCTTCATCTTTGAAGTCATTATTTTCTTCTATGCCGAGGTCTGTGAGTCAACAATGGGTGAGTACATACGTACTCAGCAAGCCCTAACTATAGAGTGGAAATAGAAGTGTATTAGCGATTATAATTAAGGGTTGGGTCCTAGCAGAGTATTACCATTCCCATTAGTGCCCGGGTTAACATCAATTCTATTACCAGTTTCATTACACATAAAAGTAAAGCTAATCATAGTATCCCATTCTAGCATTTGCCCATTTCAAGGACGTGGCTATTCGAATAGATTTAATAAACTCTCTAGAGGTGTATAAATTTTCCCACATGATAGGTGCAAGCTCATCCATGATCAGTGGACGAAATAGAACTAACAAGACCTTGTACCAGAATGTACTTGACATTAGATGTCCATATAATTATACTACGGCTTCTCAGGGGTTTTACACAAAATTGGGAAGATACCAAATCCCCCCAAACATGATGATACCAAATCACCACAAAAGATAAACATGGCTCGAACATGACCAAGAAAACAGTGGCTCGAACACGGCCTAAAAACCAAAAGCTTAACGTGGAAGATCACATAGCATCCACACCAACTGGACATGGAAGAAAACATATCCCCCGTATCGGCTCCTGACAATCCGTTGCCTACACCGGCCTCCTAGTAGATATTATATCTCTATCTAATGGGGTGTGAGATCAAACCTACCCATATAGACATTTGGCTATACAAAATAACTCACTAGGAGAGAGGGACTACGAACCGGTCCTTATGTGACCGAGGTGAGTATCTCCCATAGGAATCCTCTCCAGGCATCCCTACCATGATAATCTACCTCCGTAGTTTACCACTACTCGCCCCATGTCGGGGTTTAGTTTCAGGTTTAACAAGTTTTAGGTTTCATTATTATCCCTAAATCTAGTCTTTGTGTGGAGCTCATAAAATAACAAGATAACCATTTATCTTAACCATATCGCATTAATCGAGCTCATTCTCTAAGGTAATAATCTCATAGTCATGTTTTAGCACTTTAGTGCTTTAAAGCAAGATGGTAGAGAGGGGAGCTAGGACTTGCCTTCATCGTTGTCACCTTTCGGCACATCTACGAAATTCGGGTCTTCGTCCTCCTGACGATTACCATCGTCTATCGCACGTATCGGTCGAATAAGACTACCGCTATATGCGAAAGAAAAGGCAAAAGCAAACATAGAACTAAATGGTGGCACTAGGTGCAAATGGTAGTGTTGGGTTCATAAACCCAGGGTCCCTAATGGGCCCACTTTCCAGCAAAAGCTCGGCCCAACATACGGCATTATGAACGACGCACAACTCCTGGGCCAGCCTAGATACCTAACGACAGGCCAAAAGAGCGATCCAATCTCCGATCGGAAGGCCTAACCAGGGAGGGGACAACACTCGCTTCTGAATCTGACCTGCCTCTCTGACTGGAAGGCCGGTCCAAGGAGGGGACGATGCTCGCTTCTGACTCCGACCCGCCTCTCCGACCGGAAGGCCTGGCCAAGGAGGGGACAATGCTCGCTTCCGACTCTGACCTACCTCTCTGACTAGAACTCTACTTATGGCTCTTCTCTGACTGGCATGGTCAGAGCCAACTAGGAACGACTGGCCGGGGACGCCCGCTCGGTGAGGACCTAAGAAATTAGGCGGAGTAGATAAGGTAAGATGCTCAAGTTAACCGCAATATCGAGGACCGTACCCTGCACACCTACAGGATAGTACTGTTAGGCCATGCTAGAAGGGTACTTTGCAGCCTTCCAGACATGTCAGAACACAAACAGTGTTATAGGCGCTAACATTTGTCCTACAGTATGGTAGGCGCCGACATTTGCCATACCAAAAGAACACGATGGAGCCTGCCACATGCATCTGGGCGTCAACAGTATTGTGGGCGTCGACAAACTGTCTTATACCCGATGGCATAGGCAATAAGACTAGGGCACACACTCTCTCTCTCTTGAACTTGTAAGGCCATCCCCTTCATCTATAAAAGGGGACGCGCTCTCTCCCAACAAGGAGGATAAAAAACTACTCTCTCTCTCTGCTAGCTTTAGACATTCTGAGCGCTCAAACAGCTTCATGGCTCTAGAACTCTAAAGCTACACATAGCATATGTTCCAATACTTGGCGCACATAGGAGCTCCCGTCACTCTCGGCCCTTTAGTGCAGAGTCCGACTGGATCTCTAACACCCCCATCTTACTCCCACTCATTTGTAACCCCACAACAAACTTCGAGCACCTAGGCTCAGGAATAAAGTCACCGACCGACTTAAACTGGACGTAGGGCATGTTGCCTAAACCAGTATAAACCATATGTCATTGAGTGCTAGGCCACATCTGAACACAACATACGGCAAAATGACAAATATTTACTTGTTGGTCACTTTTCGCACCGATAGTTGGCACCGTCCATGGGGAGGACGCCGTACGTTCACGCTTTTGGCCATCAGATGGCCCACCTTCTGTCATCTTCATCATGGCAGGCTCAAGCGATATGACTCATTTCAGCTCGCTAGAGTTTCCCACACTCCCACCTGTTGGGATGTGGGTTCCTCCCATCTTCGAGCTATCCCATGTCTTCCTCTTTGGAAGCCTAGACTTCATCGCCGACTGGCTCAGCGTGCTTCACCTCCGCGAGGAGGCATTTGTCCCTCCGATGGGCACTGGGACACCCAGCGACCTCAATGGCGAGACACCTGTGCTTCGCTTCGGGCCCATGTTAGGCTCAAACCCCACTATGAGTAATGTTCATATTGTTCTTTACTCGCTATTTAATATCTTCCACTAACTCTTCGGAGGGACCCCATTGTCCCCACCATGACCGCCATGCAACCAGTTCCCCTATGACCTCACGTCCCCTACGGACGCATATGCACGGGGGCTCTCAAAGATGTGGACGCCGTGTAACACCCTTGGTGTTACACTGTACAGTCTTCTGATAAAACACTACATGTGCATCATGTTTATGTGATAGTGTATGATATATAATGTGTAAATCAATTTCTATGACTTGAAACGTTTATCAGAAATGCGAAACGAATGTTATATTTCATGTCATGTTATATCGCTTAGACTTCTAAACGAATTTTTATTGAACGAAAATGCTATAGAACGCATACCGGACACTTTAATAAAGTTTGTAGTACAAACTTCATAGGTGGCGGTGAAATACTTGTGATCAAGAAATGAATTCCCTAGCTAGCATGGTTGGTAGCTTGGAAATTGAAGTTGACGTGAATCCGAACAAAACTTAGTCAATTTCTTAAGTTAGAAAACGGTGTGACGAGGCTAAGTTTGGGAATTTTTTTAGGAGAATTGGGTTTGGTAGTGGTATGGTCTTTGGCTTTGTTTTAGTAGCTTGACATACCATCTCGAGCATTAAATAGTTGCTTTAGCAATTGGATCATTGAGTTGGATTTTTAGCAGCTTTAAAAACAGTGCATGGCACGTTACCGACAGTTGCTGCGTTTGGGCGTGGTCACCCTTTGCCTTGGCTCAGTGCGCTATGCTGGTTCGCCGACGCACATGCTCATGCATGCCGCACGCGTGCCACTGAGCTGGTCGGGCATGCCATTGGCTTCGCGCTGCGGTCCACTACCCCATTGTCATGCCCCGGTACGCGCTCACGCACACGCACTGCGCCTGCGGGCCTGGTCGCTTTGCCATCGCCGTCTCGTTGAGCTATGTCACCGGTTGTGCTATGCTCTGACTGCCGCTCGCCTGGTCACTACTGTCGCTGACCCTTCATGGCTGCACGTGCATGGGCTTGCCCCGCCTGACTTCTCCATCACGTCCGCGCTCGATGCCTCGCCATGCTGTTGCTTCCCCGGACCGGTGCCAGCCACTGCGGCGGGCAGTGTCATGCCGCCATCATCTTGCGGGTCATGGCACTGCGGTCACACATCGTCATGCTAGACTCATACTCACACGTGGTGTCATCACCGTCGCACTACCGTCCTCTCCCAATTAGTGATTGTGCCACGCCAAGCTCTCCATCACATCGCTTTGAATGGCATCGCACCGGCCGACCGAGCCACACCAAGGCAACCCATAGAGTTGGGCCCTATCCTCATAATTGCGCACGTCTAGAGGTCGAGTTGGAGTCTAGCTTTGTGCCAAGCTTGCCACTGTTGCGGCCGTATGGTGTCGAGGCTTCAATTGGAGGTTCCCCCGCTATCGACCCCTTAAGTTCGAACGCCATCGTCCATCAAATTGGCCTTGCATAGTCCACCTCCGTGCAATTAGCCATGCACCCAATTAGCTTGGGTAGTTAGCTCGCGATTAGAGTCATTCTGATGAGCTGTCATCTTCTAGTGAGGTAATGCGGAGCTTTTCCCCGTGGTGGTCCACCATGGCCGTCGAGGCGGGTGCTTGGCTAGGGTGTCGCTCATTGCTCCGCTATCTCAATTGAGCAGAGCTTTTGCGTCTTCTTGACTTGGTTGCCTCGCCCATGTAGCAATTTCACCGGGGACGTCGTTGCCATGCTTGTCGTGAACCAGAGCAACCCCGCGTACGTGCCAGCAGCCTTGTCGTGCCCCGTGACTTCGTCCAAGCCATCCTATGCATCTCTGGTGAGGCCCTACTGCTCCTAGGGTAGCTAGTTTAGTCGGTTTGGGCTAAGGCTGCCAGAGTGTGTGGCCACCACCGATGGACATAGTGTAGCTGTTGTGTCCATGGACAGATTGATTGGGAGTAGAACCGGTACATCTAGGGCCTCTAGAATGCTATTAGTACTCTAGGCATAGAGTCTAGGCAGTGATGGTAGCGCTGGGTTAGAATTTTTGCCAACATCAGTGTCACCGTGGCCAAACCCTGCCATGGTGCATGGCCACGCCTCTATGCAACACTAATCGTGGTGTTTATTACCTCAATCGATTGTGCTTCGTTCGTAGGGTGCTAGGGAGGTGATGGTTGAGGCCGAGGAGGTCCGTGCTTGTCGGCGTTTGGCCGGAGATGCCACGACCTCTGTTAAGTTTTGGCCAGGGACCTTGAAATGTGAATTTGAAGTAAACCGAGGGGTTAAGTGCGAGCATCAATGAGGGAGTGAAATAGTAGAAAGGACTATGGGTTCATTTAGTTGAAAGCCGAGGTCTCTTTTGCATAATCACCGGCGCGCGAGTGGGTTTCCCCACGTTGGGCCGCTGTCGCGCGTGGGTCGAGCCGCATGGGCCATGCCGATGTGCTGCATATGTGCGCGCGCGAGGCACTGGGGTGGGCCAAGCCGCTCACTCGCGTGCCACGCTGAGGAATTTGGTTTTTCAATTTCCAGTGAAATTAGGAATGTTTATTCAATTTAGTTTTGAGCTAAACTTTGAAAAATAATAGTAAATTCTATAAATGTCCAAAAATAGTGAAACAAAATTTATTAGGTTCACAAAAATGCTATCTATCTGTTGGTGTAGTTAGTTTATAGTTATCTATGATGACAATAGATTCATAAATTCAATTTATAAAGCTTAGTATTATTTATTTTAATATTTGTAGGAATTTTTGTGGCAAATTGATGATAGTTTTAGTCATGAAATTTTTACAGTAGGCTCATTAGATTATTATGCACTCACTATAATTTTTGTAGCCCTAGAGTAGGTTGATAAATAGAGTAGGTAGTACTCAGTCATATATAGAGTAAATCGGTATTAAAAGTAAGAATACATTTAGTTGCTAAGATAATATATGCTATGCTTCGTACTTGTTAGTGGTAATAGTAAGTAGCTTAGCATCTTAGTCGGTAGAGCTAGTTTAGTAGCTTAACAGATGTATTTTTATTTTAAGAGTTGTTGTTGCCGTATTACTAAGTGTTGCATCATCATTTCATGCATGTAGACCATAAGTTGGTAGAGTTCGTGCCTGCGGATGAACAGGACTATGAGGAGGTCATTGAGGAGTACGGGGAGAAGATTCTCATACAGGAGGGAGCCCCAGAGCTGTTTGGTGCTGACTTTGTTGACCCACCGTCTGCCTAAGGCAAGCCTCGGTGCATAACCCATATTTTTGAATGATTAATGAATATACATATGAGGTGCATTTATGTTACATGCATTTTATGGAAACTACATGCATAAAAATATCTACCTGAGTCCTACTAGTGTAGGTCGAGTAGCTGCTATGCTTAGGATTTCAGTAGCATGAGTAACATGCCGTTACTCACAATAGGTGATAATTATGATCACTCATGATAAAATTATGGAAAGGAAACTGGTGACTGGACATGGATATGGTTTGGGTATCGGTGGGTGTAAGAGGCTGTGTCCTGTGGCCAATAGGGCATAGCTTGGTTACACTTTTTCCCTGTCTGTGTCGGTTAAGGACCGGTCGTTGCATAAGTCTCTGGGCAAGTCATAGATTTATTATCCCGAGCACATACTTGGGTATGGGCGTAGGGAAGACTTGTTGCTCTCTTGTCATGGGTTTTGGCTCTTTTCGGACTAACTAATTGGAGGTGGGGATGGTGGAGGAACTTGCACCGCACTAAGTCCAAGACTTAGGAGCGGGGGCTTGGAGTCTAAGTTTGGATGGGGACCTAGACCTCATGATAGGAGGGTGATGGGTTGGTCCTGCTTGTGCCTAGGGTACAAGCGGGGCATGTGTTTTTGGGGTACCCAGCTAGGGGCATTGATTCATGAATCGTTGGGCAGTCCGATATGGCTTGTTTGGGATCTAGCACCGTAGTAAGAACTAAAAGATGGAAGGTGATGAAATGGAACTGATTACTCAACCCTTGCTTGAAAGTAGAATAGGTGCTTACATAGAATGGCTAGATAATAAATTAATCATGGCTGCTAATAATAACATAAATAAGGACTCACTATTAGTATTGCTTTCTGCAAAAAGAAAACTAGCAAACCATAAAGCTTATCATATTCCTTAGAGTTGGGAAATTATTCCCACTAGTCGGATAAGTCTTGCGAGTACATTGTGTACTCAGGGTTTATTTACCCCTGTTGCAAGTAACACTTGAGGAGTACCATTGTGTGAAGGATTCTTCTAGTGGACATAGACAGATCCTTGTTCTTTATCGATAAATGTTTATTATCATTCTGCTGTTTAATCTTCTGCACTCTAAATTTGGCAATGTAATAATGAATTTCTAAAAACTCTGGATGTATGAAATGGATTAAGTATTGTAACTTGTTCTCATTATTGGATCCTTGGGAAAAAATGTGGATCTTTTAGGCTCTCCCTTGGGGTGTGCCCGATGAAAATCGCCTACTGTAGCTTACTTACGGGGTGCTTAGTGTCTGGTGGAAGATGAGGGCCTCTGTAAGTGCATTATTTTAGGTGGTTCTGCCACATGCCACCCCCTCTCATATCTAAATTCGTGGGGATGGCGGGCTACGCTCCTGCCTCTTTCCACAACCTCATGGATGACGAGCTTGAAAGTGATGGCTCCAGCATCGGTGACATTGTGGCACCTAGCCACCCTCTATCTCGAGAGTGCGCTATGGCAGACGCTCTAGGACAGCCACCGGTGGTAGCGGAGTCTCTACAGACTCATACCCCTCCGAACCCTCGTGCGAAGGCCCTCGCGTGTGCATAGGAGCACAGCGAGGAGCTATGGCAAAGGCGGCAGAGCCAGCTGCCACCTGCGCCGGCGCGCTCAGCGCAGCATGCTGCGCCATGTGCGCGTAACCTGGCAAGCGACACCTGGGGTCATGCCCGCCAGGTCCAGTGCAACATCATGGATGGGGAGAATGATCCCCCACAATTCGCTTGGGCTGGCCAGAACATCGCCGCTGTGGCGATGCTTTTGTGTGGCCTTCCAGATCCTATTAACCCCTAGGAGCAGGCGATCCACCAGAACCTCTGTGCGCTGGTGGAAACCGCTACCGTTCAACAGGCGGAGAGCTCCGTATCATGACACCGACTCGTGGCCTCTCTCCCCACTAGGGGAATGGGGGCGCACCAGTCGAACCGCTCTGTCCGCTCACTACTATAGTCACTGGGTTTGGAACAGGTCACCACAGCTGCACCACGGCTTGACCTAGTGCCCGCTCCACACCTACCACCTATGCGTGAATGCCTCGGGCCGAACTGAGATGCTCGCAGCATCATCAACAACCGATGTCAAGCCTGGTGTGATGATGATGTCCATCAAGGGGCTATGAGAGTAGGCGGCATGGGCCCCGGTTGGCCATCGAGGGGAGCGGGGAAATGCACCCCAGGCATGGTCGCTGATCGGATGATCGATGTCCTAGCTCGGATGGCCCAAGACCACGGGCCTTTGGCCATCGCATCCAGAAAGCACCGTTCCCATAGCACTTCCAACTGCCAACCAACATCACCAAATACACCGGGGAAACGAATACCGGTATATGGCTCAAAGACTTTTGGCTCACCTACCGAGCCAGAGGAGTGGATGATGACCATTTCATCATTCAATACCTCCCCATCTGTATGGGGGAGCATGTTCGAGCATGGCTCAAATTCCTCCCGCCTGACAGCATCCACGACTAGGCAGACCTCAAGAGAATCTTCATCGGGAATTTCCAGGGGACATATGTCTGTCCTAGAAATTCCTGGGACCTCAAGAGCTGCCAACAGGAGCCCAATGAGTCCCTATGGGATTACATCTATAGGTTCTCAAAATGATGCAACTCCCTTCCTAATGTCATTGATGCGGACATCATCAGTGCGTTCCTCTCTGGGACAACCTAAATCCTTGTTCCACAAGCTCGGCTGTCTGAATCCCCAGACCACCCACGACCTGCTCGACATCACCACAAACCATGCCTCTGGCAAGGAGGCAGTTGGAGTGGTCTTTAGTGGAGGCTGGGATAAGGCCAAGGCCAAGCGTGAGGACCAAGACAAGGGCCCCTCCATGCAAAGGGGCAAAAAGAACAAGAAGGATTGGCACCAGTCGGCCAACTCCACTTTGGTCGCCACGGCCGATTGTGCAGGCAAGCAACCCCAGTAGGGCTAGCCCAACCACTTCGACAAGCTCATGGAGAGTCCATGCACCAACCACACCTACCCTATCAAGCACCTCTACAAGAACTACAAACTCCTCAAGCGCTTTCTATGATAGGCCGGTGGACCGAAAGAGGAAAGGGCAAGGAGGCAATGGCCAAGAAAGGAGGTACGATGAGCAAGGATGGGTATGGCTTTCCCAACCCCAAGGAATGCCTCATGATCTTTGAGGGATCTGATGCCATCTACTGCAAGCACCAGCACAAAGTGCGCTATAGAGAGGCATGCATCGCCGAAATGGCCGTCCCCTCCTTCCTTAGCTGGTTAGAATCTCTGATCACTTTTGATCAGAGAGACCATCCTTCCCACATCACCAGACCATGTCGCTATCCACTCATCGTTGATCCCATTATCCGCAAGAAACGCCTCACCAAGGTGCTGATGGATGGAGGCAGCAGCCTCAACATCCTCTACGTCGACACCCTCGATGCCATGTGCATCCCCCGGTCAGAGCTCCGCCCAGTGAGCTCTCCCTTCCACAGCATGATCTCAGGAATGCAGGCATACCCGCTCGTGCAGATCGACCTACCTGTCACATTTGGTGACTGAGCCAACTTCTGCTCGGAGGTCCTCACCTTCAAGGTGGTGGACTTCCTAGGGTCCTACCATGCCATCTTTGGGCCGTCATGCTATGCCAAGTTCATGGCAATCCCCAACTACACCTACCTCAAGTTGAAGATGCCATGACCAAATGCGTCATCACTATGGGTAGCACCTTTTTGCATGCCAACATGTCTGACCGTGAGCATTATGAGCTCGTCACTGCCATTATCAACTTAGCCAAGCTCCTATAGCTCAGAGAATCGTCGACCCCAGCAATCCTGGACTGCAACAACCCAACCTCCTCAACTGCCTTCCACCCACTCGAGGAAACTAGGGCGGTGGGGATCGACCCCACCGACCCAACCACAACGGTGTGGATTGGGACCTAGTTCCCAACAAAATAGGAATGTGAGCTCGCTGACTTTTTATGCGCCAATCGTGAAGTCTTCACATGGAAACCTTCGAACATGCTAGACATACCATGGGGGGTCGCCGAGCATGCATTATGCCTCGTCCCGGGCTCAAAGCCCGCCAAGCAATGCCTACATCGCTTTGACGATGAGAGGCATAGGGCCATAGGCAAGGAGGTCACCAAACTCCTGGCAACCAGATTTAACAAGGAGGTATACCACTCCGACTGGCTAGCCAATCCTATTCTTGTTAAAAAGAAGACAAAAAATGGAGAATGTGCATTGATTATACTGGCCTCAACAAATCATGTCCAAAGGACCATTTTCCTTTGCCATGAATAGACCAGTTAGTTGACTCCATCTCAGGATGTGAAATCCTCTCCTTTTTGGATGCCTACTCAGGCTATCACCAGATCATGATGAAAGAGTCCGACCAGCTCGCAACTTCATTCATCACCTTGTATGGTTCATACTGTTATGTAACCATGCCTTTTGGTCTGAAGAACGCTAGCACCACCTATCAACGGTGCATGCAGCAATGCTTCACTGATCAAATCGACCCGCTCGACCAGCCTGACCAAGTCGAGTGGCCAAAACCAACAATCACCGTCTATGTTGATGATATAGTGGTCAGAACGGCCCAAGCTTGCGACCTGATCGCAAACTTAGCCACAACGTTCATGAACCTCTGAACATCAAATTGAATCCCAAAAAATGTGTTTTTGGGGTTCCAAAGGGAAAGCTGCTTGGATACATCGTGTCCGAATGTGGTATCGAGGCCAACCCCAAAAAATTACGGCCATCTCCAACATGGATCCAATACGCCACATCAAGGGCGTACAAAGGCTCACTAGCTGTTTGGCCGCCCTGAGCTAGTTCATCGCCCAGCTAGGCGAGCGGGGGATGCCTCTCTACAAGCTTCTCAAAAAGATAGACACGTTCATCTTGACTGAGGAAGCACAGTAGGCTTTAGAGAGCCTCAAAGCGTCACTGACGTTGGCCCCAGTCCTCGTCGCTCCTGAACGGGGAGAACCCCTCCTCCTCTATGTCGTGGCAAGCAACCACGTGGTGAGCGCCACCCTAGTCGTTGAAAGGGAGGAGCCGGGACACCACCTTAAGGTCCAACGATCTGTATACTTTGTCGGGGAGGTACCCACCGACACCAAGGTTCTACACTACTTCACTGACCATGAAGTCTTGGTCATCACTTCATACCCGCTGGGAGACATCATCCGCAACCACAACACCGCAGGATAGATCTCCAAGTGGGCACTCGAACTAATGGACCATGACATTAGGTATATCCCCCGAACTGCTATTAAGTCTCAGGCTCTCACATACTTTGTCGCTGAATGGATGGAGGTCTAGCTCCTGACCCTAGACGTCACCCACGAGTACTAGATGATGTACTTCGATGGGTCCGTAATGGCACCCAGCTCGGGGGCTAGAGTGATTCTAATCTCCCCAGACAGGAGCATGCTCTGCTACATGATCTGTCTCCACTTTTCAGCCTCAAACAACGCCATAGAATATGAGGCCCTCATCAATGGACTGCGCATTGCCATCGAGCTCAGCACTACGCGGCTGTATGTCCATGATGACTCAGAGTTGGTCATCGACCAAGTCATGAAGGAGTCCTCTTGCAAAAGCCCCCTCATGGTAGCATACTACCAGGAGGTGTGCAAGCTCAAGGACAAATTCTAGGGGCTCAAACTACATCATGTCCCCCGAATGGACAATGATGCCGTTGATTTTCTTACAAAATTGGCTGCTAGGCGGGTTCCGTCTCCAGATGGGGTCTTTATTAATGACCTTCATGGGCCGTCCACCCGTGTCCTGGAAGGTACGATCCAGACACACCTCGATGCCAGCCTGGCGCTCGAGGCCTCCAACCCCAGAGCCTCTGTGCCGACGTCGCAGTGGTAGCACTCAATCAAGCCAACTGGTGAGCACCGCTACTCACCATGTGCGCGTAACCTGGCAAGCGACACCCGGGGTCACGCCCACCAGGTCCAGCGCAACATCATGGATGGGGAGAACGATCCCCCACAATTCGCTCGGGCTGGCCAGAACATTGCCGCTGTGGCGATGCTTCTGCGTGGCCTTCTAGATCCTATTGACCCCTAGGAGAAAGCGATCCACCAGAACCTCCGTGCGCTGGTGGAAACCGCTGCTGTTCAATAGGCGGAGAGCTCCGCATCACAACACCGACTCGTGGCCTCTCTCCCCACTAGGGGAATGGGGGCGCACCAGTCGAACAGCTCTATCTGCTCACTACTACAGTCACCGGGTTTGGAATAGGTGGCCGCAGCTGCACCATGGCTTGACCCGGTGCCCGCTCCACACCTACCACATATGCACAAATGCCTCAGGCCGAATTGAGACGCTCACAGCAGCATCAACAACTAGCGTCAAGCCTGGCATGATGATGATGTCCATCAAGGGGTGGTGAGAGCAGGCGGCATGGGCCCCGATTGGCCATCGAGGGGAGCAGGGAAACGCACCCTAGGCATGGTCGTCGATCAGACGATCGGTGTCCTAGCTCGGATGGCCCGAGACCACAGGCCTTTGGCCATCGCATCTAGAAAGCACCATTCCCATAGCACTTCTGACCGCCAACCAACATCACCAAATACATCGAGGAAACGAATACCGGTATATGGCTCAAAGACTTTCGGCTCACCTACCGAGCCGGAGGAGTGGATGATGACCATTTGATCATTCAATACCTCCCCATCTGTGTGGGGGAGCATGTTCGAGCATGGCTCAAATTCCTCCTGCCTAACAACATCCACGACTAGGCAGACCTCAAGAGAATCTTCATCAGGAATTTCCAGGGGACGTATGTCCGTCTTAGAAATTCCTGGGACCTCAAGAGCTACCAACAGGAGCCTAATGAGTCCCTACGGGATTACATCTGTAGGTTCTCAAAATGATGCAACTCCCTTCCTAATGTCATTGACGCAGACATCATCAGTGCATTCCTCTTTGGGACAACCTGTGAGTCCTTGATCCACAAGCTCGGCTGTCTGAATCCCCATACCACCCACGACCTGTTCGACATCACCACAAACCATGCCTTCGGCAAGGAGGCAGTCGGAGTGGTCTTTAGTGGAGGCTGGGACAAGGCCAAGGCCAAGCATGAGGACCAAGACGAGGGCCCCTCCACACAAAGGGGCAAAAAGAACAAGAAGGATTGGCGGCAGCCGGCCAACTCCACTTTGGTCGCCGCGGCCGATCGTGTAGGCAAGCAACCCCAGCAGGGCTAGCCCAACCACTTCGACAAGCTCATGGAGAGTCCCTGCACCAACCACACCTACCCTATCAAGCACCTCTACAAGAACTACAAACTCCTCAAGTGCTTTCTACGATAGGCCGGTGGACCAAAAGAGGAAAGGGCAAGGAGGCAACGACCAAGAAAGGAGGTATGACGAGCAAGGATGGGTATGGCTTTCCCAACCCCAAGGAATGCCTCATGATCTTCAAGGGATCTGATGCCATCTACTGCAAGCACTAGCACAAAGTGCGCTATAGAGAGGCATGCATCGCCGAAACGGCCATCCCCTCCTTCCTTAGCTGGTCAGAATCTCCGATCACTTTTGATCAGAGAGACCATCCTTCCAACGTCGCCAAACTGGATCGCTACCCACTCATCATTGATCCCATTATCCGCAAGAAGCGCCTCACCAAGGTGCTGATGGATGGAGGCAGAAGCATCAACATCCTCTACGTCGACACCCTCGACGCCATGCACATCCTCTGGTCGAAGCTCCGCCCAGTGAGCTCTCCCTTCCATGGCATGATCTTAGGAATGTAGGCATACCCGCTCGGGCAGATCGACCTACCTATCACATTTGGCGACCAAGCCAACTTCTGCTCAGAGGTCCTCACCTTCGAGGTGGTGGACTTCCTAGGGTCCTACCATGCCATCTTTGGGCCATCATGCTTGCCAAGTTCATGGTAATCCCCAACTACACCTACCTGAAGTTGAAGATGCCATGACCAAACACGTCATCACTGTGGGTAGCACCTTTTCGCATGCCTACACGTCTGACCGCGAGCATTATGAGCTCGCCACTGCCGTTATCAACTTAGCCGAGCTCCTACAGCTCAGAGAATTGTCGACCCCAGCAGTCCTAGATTGCAACAACCTAACCTCCTCGACTGCCTTCCACCCACTCGAGGAAACTAGGGCGGTGGGGATCGACCCCACCGACCCAACCACGACGATGCGGATTGGGACCCAGTTCCCAACAAAATAGGAATGCGAGCTCGCCGACTTTCTTTGCGCCAATCGCAATGTCTTCACATGGAAACCTTCTAACATGCCAGGCATACCATGGGGGGTCGCCGAGCATGCATTATGCCTCGTCCTGGTCTTAAAGCCCGCCAAGCAATGCCTGCGTCGCTTTGACGATGAGAGGCATAGGGCCATAGGCAAGGAGGTCGCCAAACTCCTGGCAACCAGATTTAACAAGGAGGTATACCACTCCGACTGGCTAGCCAATCCTGTTCTTGTTAAAAAGAAGACCAGAAAATGGAGAATGTGCGATGATTATACTAGCATCAACAAACCATGTCCAAAGGACCATTTTCCTTTGCCACGAATAGACCAGATAGTCAACTTCATCTCAGGATGTAAAATCCTCTCCTTTTTGGATGCCTACTCAGGCTATCACTAGATCATGATGAAAGAGTCTGACCAGCTCGCAACTTCATTCATCACCCTATACAGTTCATACTATTATGTAACCATGACTTTTGGTCTGAAGAATGCTAGCGCCACCTATCAACGGTGCATGCAGCAATGCTTCACCGATCAAATTGACCCGCTCGACCAGCCTGACCAAGTCGAGTGGCCAAAACCAACAATCGCCGTCTATGTTGATGACATAGTGGTCAGAATGGCCCAAGCTTGCGACCTGATCGCAAACTTAGCCGCAACATTCGTGAACCTCCGAAGGTTCAACATCAAATTGAATCCCAAAAAATGTGTTTTCGGGGTTCCGAAGGGGAAGGTGCTTGGATACATCATGTCCGAATGCAGTATCGAGGCCAACCCCAAAAATTTATGGCCATCTCCAACATGGGTCCAATACGCAACATCAAGGGCATACAAAGGCTCACCGGCTGTTTGGCCGCCCTGAGCTGGTTCATCTCCCGGCTAGGCGAGCGGGGGATGCCTCTCTACAAGCTTCTCAAAAAGATAGACACGTTCGTCTCGACTGCGAAAGCACAGTAGGCTTTGGAGAGCCTCAAAGCGTCATTGATGTTGGCCCCAGTCCTCGTCACTCCTGAACAGGGAGAATCCCTCCTCCTTTATGTCATGGCAAGCAACCACGTGGTGAGCGCCGCCCTAGTCGTTGAAAGGGAGGAGCCGGGACACCACCTTAAGGTCCAACAACCCATATACTTTGTCGGGAAGGTACTCACCGACACCAAGGTTCTACACTACTTCACTGACCACAAAGTCTTGGTCATCACTTCATACCCGCTGGGAGACATCATCCGCAACTGCAACACCGCGGGATAGATCTCCAAGTGTTCACTCAAACTAATGGGCCATGACATTAGGTATATCCCCCGCACTGCTATTAAGTCTCAGGCTCTCACAGACTTTGTCGCTGAATGGATGGAGGTCTAGCTCTTGACCCTAGACGTCACCCACGAGTACTAGACGATGTACTTCGATGGGTCCATAATGGCACCCAGCTCAGGGGCTGGAGTGATTCTGATCTCCCTAGACAGGAGCAGGCTCTGTTACATGATCTGTCTCCACTTTTTGGCCTCAAACAATGCCGCAGAATATGAGGCCCTCATCAATGGACCGCGCATTGCCATCGAGCTCAGCACTACACGACTATATGTCCATGATGACTCAGAGTTGGTCATCGACCAAGTCATGAAGGAGTCCTCTTGCAAAAGCCCCCTCATGGTAGCATACTGCCAGGAGGTGCGCAAGCTCGAGGACAAATTCTAGGGGCTCGAGCTACATCATGTCCCCCAAAAGGACAATGATGCCGTCGATTTTCTTGCAAAGTTGGCTACTAGGTGGGTTCTGTCTCTAGATGGGTCTTTATTAATGACTTCATGAGCCATCCACCCGTGTCCTAGAAGGTACGATCTAGACACACCTCGATGCCAACCTAGCGCTCGAGGCCTCCAACCCCGGTGCCTTTGTGCCGACGTCATTGTGGTAGCACTCGATCAAGCCGACTGGTGAGCGCCGCTACTCGCCTACCTCCTCTAGGAGATTCTCCCACTTGAAAGGACTGAAGCATGATGGATTGATTGATGCGCCAAAATGTTCATCACATTCAGTAACAAACTTTACAAGTGAAGTCCATCAGGAATACTCATGAAGTGCATCCCTACCGACCAAGGGAAAAAGCTCCTCCTTGAGGTCCATGCCAGAATCTATGGACATCATGTGGCCCCGAGGTCGCTGGTTAGAAAAGCCTTTCGACAAGGTTTTTACTAGCCCACTGTGCTGTGAGATGCAGAGGAGGTCATCCATAGGTGTGAGGGATGCCAATTCTACACTTGACAAACTCATTTGCTGGCGTAGGAGCTCCAAACCATCCCCATCACTTGGCCATTTGGGACTGGGGCCTTGACATGGTAGGACCCCTGAAAAAGGGCCCAGACGGCTTCACTCACCTACTCATAGCGGTGGACAAATTCACCAAGTGGATAGAGGCGAAGCCCATCACCGACATTGGCTCAGAAGAGGCGGTCAAGTTCTTCCTTGACATCATCTACCGTTTTGGTGTTCCTAACTGCATCATCACTAACCACAGAACTAACTTCACTGGCAAGAAGTTCCTGGACTTTTGTGATGGATACAACATTAGGATCGACTGGGCCTTGGTCGGCCATCCATGTACTAATGGTCAGGTCGAGCGAGCCAATGGCATGGTCCTCCAAGGACTCAAGCCACGCATCTTCGACCGACTTAATAAGTATGCTGGACGATGGGTTGTAGAGGTCCTAGTGATCCTCTAGAGCTTGAGAATGACCCCAAACTGATCCACAGGGTTCATACCCTTCTTCTTGGCCTACGAAGCTGAAGCAGTGTTGCCCTCTGACCTCGATCACGACGCCCCAAGACTAAAGGTCTTTGACCAAGACTGAGCCATGGAGGCTTAGTAGGACGTGGTCGACCTGCTCGAGGAGGCTCACCAAATGACTGTCATCCGCTCCGCTCGCTACCACCAAACTCTTCGCAGGTACCATGAAAGAAAAATGAGAGGGAGGATCCTTGAGGTAGGAGACCTCATGCTCCAAAGAACCCAATCAACTAAGGAGAAACATAAACTCTCTCCACCATGGGAAGGACCCTATACGGTGACCGAGGTGATCCGACCGGGCACTTACCGACTGAAGGACGACAACGGCAACGTTCTCACCAACACATGGAGCATCTAATAGTTACGTCATTTCTTCCCCTAAAATTCGGTCTTACCGCTTTCTTTCACTCAACGTTTGCTCCTACAAGCACCCCAGCCCAAGCACTCTTGGCCTGGGTTGCTCGGGGGCTCCACGAGGGTGCGATACCACCTCTCTTTTTACTATCATATAGTAAATATTTTTTACCCAAACGAAAGGGTAGTCCGTTCCTTTAATTACCCTATGTAACTTTGTTTCAGAACTCCCAACCGATCACACCCCACCATGACCTATGTTTACAAGCAGCTGAGCCTCGCGGGCCATGCTCGAGTTCTTAAAGTTGCAGCCTATGGGTCAAACGGGTAGGTGCGAAAAAGAAAGGATAAAAAACAAAGCTATGCTAGGGTAAAAACAAGGAACGGATGGGACATGCTTCCCCTTATGAAGTGATTCCATCACAAAATGAAACTGAAGTATTCATGAATACAAAAAATTGTTCACATGGGGGCTCCCCCATGAACTTATCCTTTACATTTACTAACTGTTTCTACTCTAAAAACTATTATGGCTGCCCGACGATATCGGTTGATGGCTCGGTCGATGAGGATAAGGGCTGCTCGCCTCCCAATAGGACAACATTCGGCTCGGTCGGAGGCGGGATGACACTTGCTCCTAACCTAGTCTCCACCCTGTCTGCAGGTTGGATGATGTCTTCCTGGCGCTCGCCTTCTACCATGCTCGAACAGCAAGCCTCCATCACCCACTGCGTGGAGACTTGCTCGGCCACCATCTGTGCGTATGGCACCAAGCTCTCCCTGAGCGCATGGATGGCATCCACACTCCAGCCGTCGGCGTACCCTCTGTAGATGGTGGTGAAGTCTAGGTCCGGGTGGTGGGTCGCCACTAAGGTCAGCACCCCTGATGTCCCATAGAACATCCCATCGGAGATGAGTGCCTAAACCTCATTCGGGACCTCTGCCAGCTGGATGGTGGGCATGCTGGTGCTCGGCGCCAGCCCAAAGACCTCAGAAATGACCACCTAGGCGAAATTGTAGATCTGGTTGAGCTCCCCCTTGAGAGCATGTTGCTCTTTGAGGGACTTGGCTAGCACCTCCATGTTCCGATCGATTGCCGCCTTGGCTGTCTCCAGCTCCTGCTCTAGAGAACCAATTTTTTTGCCCAGTTCTAGAAAAAGGATGACAAGCTCAGAAGCAAGGGAAAGGAAAAACCAAGACATCAACCACAGGCAAAATAGGTATATATTGAGGTGGGTGTTCTCAAGGATGGAAAGTCCTTCCTCCTGCTGGGTCACCTTCTCGAGTAGCCGAGCATTCGACTCCTCCGTCCCAAGCACCCACCCCCAGAGCGCAAGCACTTCTTGATCAGCCTCTGACTAGGCCTTCTGCTCCATCTCTAGAGCCTCCAAGGACTTCTAGAGTGCCGCCTCGGTCTCCACCTGGTGGACCTTCGCTCCGTTGAGTCCCCGCTCGGTAGCAGTCGCCCGTAACACCGCGAGCAGTTCCACCGCCTGCGCTCCCATCGCCGTGGCCACTTGGTCTTGGGACTCATAGCGGGCAGACTCTAGCTGGCACTCAAGTTCATCGACCTACCACAACATCATGGCTTCCCACTCCATCCGGTCGTGTTCCCCCCAAAGGAAACAGGACTTGTGGATCGACGTCGCCTCTAACTCCTGTAAAATGAGAAGCAATCACGCTGAGACAACCAGTGGAAGACTAAGGAGTTGATGACAAACACTAAAAACATAGAAGGTTCACCTCAATGATGCACAGTAGGTCGACTGAGACTGCCTGATGGACAAGCTCAACCCGCTCCAAGGCCTCCTAGAGCTTCGCCTTGGTTTGGGCGAGGTCAGGCTCCATCGACAGTCCTCTCTCCTTAAGGAAGTGCTAGAGTGCCACCTCCTCCCCATCATGAAGGATGAACTAAGCCTTCCTCAGGTCGCTAAGGTAGGGCCACACCAGCTCATGGGTCACCCCCAACCCACTGGAAGATCTAGCCGCTGCAACATTGTGCGACGACCAGACCACCGCCAGCTCCTACGATGATGGGATGGCCAGTGGCTCCACCCTAGCGCCTACCTCGCTAGAGCAGGGGATCTCCACTATCTCAACTCCATGGCCCACTAGTGGATGTTCTGCCTCTGGCCTGGCTGCGTCTCCTCCTGACCCCTCCAGCTCTGATCAGGAGGGCGAGTTGTGTGTTCCTTCACCGGGCGAGGTAGGGAGCCCGGTCTCCCACCTATATTCCACCATGGCTATTGGGGGAGGGATCACAAGGGTCACCTCTGACCCAACCTCCACCATCACCATGGGGATCACCGCCATCACCGCCATCACCGCCGCCATCGTACTCATGATCGGCCGAGAGGGCACAACCCCTAGAAGGGAAGGTCACACCGCAGCCAGTCTGCTTTCCCCGCCGCTCATTGTGACTCGCTATAGGCTGGACCTCCACTCCTCCTACATGGGAGGTAGGGTGATGCCTAGTCCCATCAGTCCCTAGCTGCTATAAAAAAAGTACAAGTCAGTTGCACTCAAAGAACTCAACTGTGAGATCAAAAAGGAACAAAGATGCATACCTGGATGAAAGCGGCAAGGCTCTGAAGCCCTGACCCACTGGTGATGAGCCTGCCAGATGAGGACCACTCATGGGTCATGACCCACGCCCCCTCACATCAACCGAGGGAGGAGCCGACCCAACTAGTTCCCGATTGGCCCACGAGTCACCGTGACTGCCGGCTTGTGGCACACCTACCGGGGCAACTGATGGGGCATCTCCTTGTTGTGGGTCACACGCATGCACCAACCCTGAAGATGCGGGGGTACGAGCATGCTCCTCCAACCAGTCAGCGTGCCCTACCATGCTTAGAGCAGGGGGGCAAAGCCAACGATGCCTCCGAAGGGCACGACGACCGCGCCTGCTTTGCCTCTCGATCGACGATGGTGTCTGAGCACATGGCGCGCATCCTTGACATGGGAACATCTCCATGCCTCTCTGTATCCCACCCACCGCCGATGGACACGGCTGCAGGCACATTACACTCCACCGAGGCCATGATGACACCCCTATCTCCATCATTCTCGGAGGTGCTCACGTCGTCACCCATCTTTGTGGGCTCTTCTAACTCGAGCTTTGCCTCCACATCGCTTCGGTTTTCACCAGCCCGCACCTGCCTGGCGTTCTCCTTCTCATGCCTCATTTGGGCCTTCTTAGCTCTCTTCTTCTTTTTGGCAACCGCTACCTCTTTTAGAGTGGCTTGTCGAGTTGCGCCCTCTAGCCCCCTCGAAAGATGTGGCCAGGACTTGTAACCCACGAGTCCCTATGAAATAGATGACTCAAAGTCAAAATACAAGAGAGAAAAGGGGAAAAGGACACAGAATGAGAAGAGGGGAACATACCAGAGTGGATAGCTTTAGGCGTGAAGAGGTCTGGGCTTTCCTTTAAGGGACTCTTTGTCCCTTAGTTGCAGCACCTGATTGAGTCAGCCCCAGACCTCATCCTTCACCAGCTCCTCCAACGATGCACGGTTAGGATCTGTTGGGCCACAATAGTTCCACATCAGCCGCCTCCTCTCCGCCAGTGGGGCGACGCAATGGTGGAAGAAGATGTGGAACACCCACACCCCATCGAGACCATGCTGCACTAGCCTCTAGAGCTCCACCTCGATGACCTCCAGCTTGTTCTACTGACTGGAGGGCCCCCATGACCAGCTTTCCTGCCTCTCCGGCCTTCTTTCGGTGAACAACGGGAGCAGCGCCTCCGCTAGGTTCTTGATGTAGAACCACTGCCCATGCCACCCTCGATTGGAGTCACAGGGGGAGTACGCGGGGTAGGAGCCTGACGGCCTCGGCTTCTTCTATAGGGTGAAGCCCCCAACTGGCGTAGTCCTAGGTGGCTTCCCTTATGATAGGGCTCGCCCGGTGAAGATCTGCTAAAATAGATCCACATGCGGCTCCATCTCGAGGAAGGCCTCGTAGACGGTGATGAAGCCGGTGACATGCAGCACCCTAGTCAGATTGAGGTGCTGCAACTCTAGGCCCCACTCATTGAGGAGCCCACGCAAAAACCAGTGCATGGGATATCCTAGCCCATGCTCATGGAAGGAGAGGAAGGAGACAACCTTGTTGGACCAAGGTCGTAGAACAGCCTCCCCTAGCGCAGGAGCCCTCTAGTGTGCCACCTCCTTCGGCAGAAGCAGCCCCTTCTCGACAAAGGCGGCCAGCACTACCTCATCTATGTTGGATGGCCTCCAGTTCGACATCACGCTCTGGACTCACAAATGGATCTATGAGTTCTCCTCTCCCTTGCTTTACCCTCTCTCTCTCAGAAACCGCCGCGGCGCACGAAAGCGCTTGGCAAGAAGGAAGGAGGAGGAGAGGTAGCAGATGGAGAAAGGCGAAGGAATGGGGCGAAAACCCTCTCCCTTCCCCTATTTAAATGCGAATAGGCATGCGATGGGACATGTCCTGACTGATGGGATGCCTCCTGCCCAATGAAACGTCACCCGGTTAAAGCGAGATGTGGCCTGGGTTGGGTCCACCACTACCACAACCCAGGCACCAGAAATGAGGCGCAACCGCATGCAAACGACCCTCTACCTTCCTAGACAGGGTTTTGGAAGGGTCCACCGATAGGATCTCCATCGAGGAGAGACCAATAGGCTACCTAAGTCGATTAGATGGCTCAGGCGACTACCGAGAGATAGGTAAGGGGTAGTGGGATGCCCCATGCAGGCTACACCAACTCCATCATGAATGATGGACATATCTGATGAGAGCTCCTCAAACCCATCACTCGAGTCATCAAGGTAACTTTACCAAACCATCTTTCTTTATTTTCTGATGCAAGATCATTCATTCATCCATTCTCATACACGCATTCACACATTTATTCATACAATCATTCATTCATCCCATACATCCAAAGCATCGCATATGCAATTAATGCATCATAACGCTTCATGTTGTGTCATAAAGCGGTAGTTGCCTCATTCAACATGAGCAACGACTATCCGGGGTTCGAAGGCCGGTCCACAAAGGTCTTGAGGCCGCCACACATTAAATAGAGCTAGGGGAGAAAACATAGATGAGCCCCAGTAGCCCTCACCCATTATGCTCAAAAGCATATAGGGTCATCTCAACCTTCTCGTTCGATCCTAACTCGAGCCATGCCCATAGAATCTCCATCGAGGGGAGGCCAGCGGGCCACCTGAGTCGGTCTCCAGAATGACTCGGGCATCTACTAGGAGGCGGGTTAAGGAGTAGTGGAATGCCACATGAGGGCTATGCTGACTTCGTTACGAATGACGGACCCGGATTCCGCTCGAACACGCCCGTTAGTGAGCTCACCGAGCATGTCACTCGAGCCATCGAGGCAAACGACGTTAGCTTAGTCCCTCCGGTTGCGGAAACCACGGATGGGGTAATGCATGAAACTAGACCAACCCATACCGAACCCAACGAGGCTCAGGGGCTCAGGTCGCCCGATGCCAACTCGGGAAATCAACCGACCGCATAGGTCACGGGCGAGACAAACACGGGTGAACACCCCCAAACGGCAGAAACATAGGAGTTTGCAGCCCTAGGAAAAAGTACCAAGATACTCAGCCTCCAACTGACTCTCTAGTCAGATGCAGGCTCGGGGGCTACACCCACCGGGTGTGCTCGCCTGCACCTGCTGGCAAGTCGAAAAAATCCCCAGACAATTCTACCCAAATTGCCCGAGGGCTCGGGGGCTACACTCACCAGGTGCGCTCACGCGCACCTGCTAGCAAAACAAAAAGTCCCCTAGACGATTCTACCCAAATCGTCTAGAGGCTCGGGGGCTCCTATCGGGTTCATAAACCTAGGGTCCCTACTAGGCCCGCTTCCCAGCAAAAGCTTGGCCCAGCATACGGCATTACAAATGGCGCACAACTCCTGTGCCAGCCCAGATACCTAATGATAGGCCGGAAGAGCGATCTAGTCTTTGACCGGAAGGCCTAGCTAGGGAGGGGATGACGCTCGCTTTCGACTTTGACCCGCCTCTCCAACCGGAAGGCCTGGCCAAGGAGGGGATCATGCTCACTTCTGACTTTGACCCGCCTCTTTGACCGAAAGGCCTAGCCAATGAGAGGACGACGTTCGCTTCTGACTCCAACCCGCCTCTCTGACCAGGAATACACCGAACCTCTGCTTACGACGCTTCTCCAACCGGCGTGGTCGGAGCCAACTGGGAATGACCGGCCGGGGACGCCTACTCGGTGAGGATGCAAGAAATTAGGCAGAGCAGATAAGGTAAGGCGCTCAAGTCAACCGCAATACCGAGGACCATACCCTACAGACCTGCAGGATAATACTATCAGGCCATGCTAGAAGGGTACTTTGTAGCCTTCCAGACATGTCAGAACACAAATAGTGTTGTAGGCATCGACATTTGTCCTACAGTATGGTAGGCATCGACATTTGTCATACTAAAAGAACATGATGGAGCCTGCCACATGCATTTGGGCGTCAACAGTATTGTGGCCGCCGACAAACTATCTTGTACCCGACGGCGTGGGCAACAAGACTAGGGCACACACTCTCTCTCTTTCTTGAACTTGTAAGGTCGTCCCCTTCATCTATAAAAGGGGATGCGCTCTCTCCCAACAAGGAGGATAAAAAACTACTCTCTCTTTGCTAGCTTTAGACATTCTAAGCACTCGAACAGCTTCATGGCTCTAGAACTCTAAAGCTACACAGAGCATATGTTCCAATACTTGGCGCACGTAGAAGCTCCCGTCACTCTCGGTCCTTTAGTCTAGAGTCCAAATGGACCTCTAACACCCCCATCTTACTCCCACTTGTTTGTAACCCCACAACAAACTTTGAGCACCTAGGCTCAGGAACAAAGTTACCGACCAACTCAAACTAGACGTAGGGCATGTTGCCGGAACTAGTATAAACCCTGTGCCATTGAGTGCTAGGCCACATCCGATCACAACGTATGGCAAAATGACAAATATTTACTTGTTGGTCACTTTTCACACCGACAGGTAGGGTTTGTTTTTAGATGGATTTTAGAAGTGGTTTCATGCAAAAAGGGGTTAGGGTTTAAAAGTTATGTATTTTAGAAGTTTATTCTATAGCTAATTAACTAGGGGAATTTTATATGTATTTTTTGGCGCATAAAAATAGGTGCAAACTACATGGTTCATTTCCTTAATGCATCTAGTTTATTTACAAATTTTCTGGGAATTTTTCTAAGCTAGGAAAATGCATTTCTAACTCTCTGTGTACACTAGCTGGGTGTACCTAGCATTTTCTAAAGCATACCCCATGTTGTGTGTGTGACAGGTGGGCCACCTACGTGCATCAGTAGTGATGGTAGTGTCGACGTTTAAGGCTATGGGCCCATGTGTCAGTGAGGGAGAGAGAGAGAGATAGACGGGGACTGAGGGTGACGGCAACGTCGTTTCCTCTTGGTCCCACCTGGCGGAGACAAGGGAGGGGGAAGAGGGGAACGGCGGTGAACAGAGGTGCCTGCGCTGGTGACAGAGCAGGGAAGGGGGAGCAGGGCTCGCTGGAGCAGCTTACGTCGTCGGTGTCAGCCTTCGGGGGTGGTAGATGGAGGGTCGACGGGGTCTGCGTGGTCACGCTACAGCCGGTGACGGGGTCACCGTTGGCAACGGGTGTCTGTGGCGGCGGTGGCGGCTCGCCAGAGTGGTCGTGGCGATGCTATGCACTAGACTTGGTCCTAGAGGCCCTATTCTACTCAACTATGTGTACGTGCGTGTGGGTGGAAGAGGAGTGTAGTGGTGATGGTGGTGTGCCCTAGGGTGGCCTCACCGATGATGACCGATGGTCATGGTGGCTCAATGGAGCGGGGCTCATGTGGGCAGCGCAACATAGAGGCCTAAGCTACCTACTAGCTATAGCAAAAGGAAGAGGAGAAGCTTGGGGACTCACCGGTCGCTCTAATCAGCCAGAGACACAGCGAAGAAGGAGGAGAGAGGGGGCGGCGATGATGGCGCCGGTGGACTCCCGAATGGGAAAAAAGTGGAAGAAAAGAGGAAAGAGGAGGGGCAAAGGGGAAGAGGAGGGGGAGATGGGGTGTTCTCGCCCTCGGTAGAGCTGGTGGTGGAGAGGGTGAGGCAAGTGCATCATCGGCTGGGCCTATTTATAGGCCGGCTATGCCGGTGTCCCAGTGGTGAGATATTTCTCGTGGCCATCCTTATCCATCACGTGGGCATGCTACTGACCTCGTCTGGTCACATCGCCATGGTTGGCGCTTGTCCATGCGTTCAGTGGAGTGCCTTGGCGGTTACTCTGGTGGCTTGGCACGGCGGCGACCATGGCGCCGACTGTTGACGCATTCATAGTGAGGAAGGAGAGGGAGAAGAGAGGAAAAAGGAGGGCACCATGGGGTCCTATTGTCACCGTGCCTCCATTGACCTCTGCTGACACCGGGGTGGCACTGGCGGGTGTTGACGCCATGGCTGTGCCGCGTATGGCTGCCAGACGCGAGGAGGATGACGAAGCCGATAGGTGGGGCCTGGGCAATAGTGGGAGAGAGGGAGGAGAAGGGGGAGCGGGCGAGGCTGGGCCAAGCTAGGCCGCGGCGCTGCTAGGCTGGCTCGCATAGGAGGAAGGGAGGGGGGAGGAGAAGGGCTGGGCTACTGCTATGGGCCGAGAGGAGGGAGAGGGAGAGAATGAGCCCGTGGGGCTTTTCCCAATTTCTAATTCCTTTTTCTATTTTCTAACTCAATTATGCATATGTTTAAATGATTTCAAATTTAAATTTGAATGCATGAGTGTGTAAAAAGGGTGCCACCATAAGTTCAACAAGTCACGCAATCATTCACACAAAGTTTCACACATATATTTTTATGTTCCTATGTTATTTTATTCAAAAAAATTATTTAGGTTAGCTATATATGTTATCTCCTATGCAAAAATTAAAAACTTCAAATTTTTAGTGATTTTTAACACTAGGTCAAATTTTTAGGGTGTTACACGTACGTTGCAATCGTTTTTATCTAGATGTTGCATATGTTTCACACATATGTTGGAACAGTATGTTCCATTATGTTTTAGTTGTTTTAGTCTTAAGTTGCAGCAAGTGGTTTCATGTTGCAAGTTGAAAGTGTTATTTTTTTGGATATTTCATGTGTTCCACACACATGTTGCAAATGCATGTTCCGAGTGTTTCATTGTTTTTTAGACGTATGTTGCATTCAACTTTTTTCATGTTGCAAGTGTTTTATGTTGTTCGGCTAGGGGCGAGCGGGGGGGTAGGCAGATGGGGGGCTGTAGATGGGGGCGCTGGGGGTTGGCAGATGGGTGCTCTAGTCGGGGGCACACCGGGTCCTAGCTTTCAAGTGCCACCTGCATGGAGAGAGGAGTGGGTCTGGGGAATGACCGGCGGACGCAGATATAGGGCAGAGTGCACACGTGGGGCCGGATGAAGCCGGACGAGGGTGGGGCGATTGTGGACTGGGGCGTGTCCGGATGTCTAGGCACTAGCCACGCTCCTTATCTATTCCTACAATTGTTTCTTACCTTACCAATTCCTATAGCACTTGCTAGAGGTTAGTGTAAGAATCACAGTGGACCTCTAGACCATAGATCGGGGTAGAGCTTCGACTAGATGGGGAAAATAGTTGGTGTACCTTAGTCTAGGTCACCGCTCTGTCCATGGCGCCACAGCGGCTTTGATGCCAGTGTAGAGGTAGCTCGGCTCGGTGGAGTCCGTAGTGGTACGGTGGTGACCCTACAGGGGCAACGACGGAGTCGGTGGGCTTCCCATCGCCGGCAGCACACTGTAGATTAGATTAGGGTTTCTATCGGTGGGATCATAGTGGCTCAGACCAACCTCGTGACTCAAGCCATGATCCCCACCTATCTTTATCTGTGCTGTGCAACAGGGGCCCACCAACCTATTAGGGTTGGGCACCCTCGATCAGGGCGCAGAGGCAAGGGCCCAATAGGCCGTTGGGCCTATTGGTGGAGATCAACTAACATTCTCTCCCTTGATCTCATTCCATCTTTTAATTTCATATCATTTACTTTTGTTCATTCCATTACAGATTAGCGCATAGAGCATATCTCATCGTCACGGTCCATTACCAATAGATTTAACAGCTACATCACACTACTCTATTCTGAAATAGATACTTATCTTTGGGCCTTCTTTTGTCTAAGAATTTTAGGCTTTCTCTTAAACCCATGCTAGCTACATGTTCTCTGAACACCATGTTCTCTGAACACGTTGGGTGGTAAGCCTTTTGTAAGCGGATCCGCGAGCATCTTTTCTGTACTTATATGCTCAAGACTTATGACTTGATCCCGGACTTTATCTATCACACCATAATACTCTATGTCAATGTGTTTGGCAGCACCACTTGACTTATGTTGTGAGCATACTGTACTGCCAGATTATAATCGCAGTATAACTTAAGTGGTCTATAGATATCGTCAACCACCTTCAAACCGGGTATGAACTTCTTTAGTCAGTTCACCTGCCCCGTTGCCTCATATCATGCTACAAATTGTCATACATTGTGGACGATGTAGTGACGGTTTGCATTTGAGCTTTTCCATGAAATAGCTCCCCTTTTTAGAGTGAATACTATCCCGTCGTGGATTTTCTATCATCTCTCGCATAATCAGAATCTGAATTTCCCACTGTTGATTGAATCAGATCTTCTATACGCTATCATGAGGCCTTTCGTTCCTTGCAACAGTGCCATAATTTCGACGACGCATCGTGAGCTCTCTTATGACATCATTATCAGAGTAACACTCTGTCACCAGCTGCTTTATCAGCTGGGTAGCATATGTCTTTGAAGAGCCAGTGAACTGACTCTTTATTCTATCGAGGTACTCGGTGACCATGTCACACTCTGGGATTGAGCCCACAATTATAGGCTCAATCATGTTCTTTATCACAGCCAAACATTTCTTGTTGGCAGTGACACACTTCCTATGCTCAAGGGCATATAACATCTTTCGAGATTCAAAATTCCTCTCTTTAGTTGCCCAAACGGTATCAGCCTCGTTTGTCTCCCTCATCGATGCCACAGACTCAGTGAAACACGGTGAGATGACTACCCAGTTTACCTTAGACAAGATGAAAACCAGGACAAACCTTTTCTTAACGTAAAAATAACACCATTTGCATGCCTTGATTCCAACGTTGGTCAAAATCAAAACATACAACTGTTCGTATACACTAATTCTACATCACCGTTGGGCAGAAATAGAATTAATGCATAAATCATTAACTTTTACAACTGTTCTCATACACTAATTCTACATCACCGTTGGGCAGAAGTAAAATTAATGCATAAATCATTAAAATTATGATATTGTTATTAACAACGTTGGTCAGAAAATAACAACATCATAATCATGTCAAAACACTTTTTCTCCAATTAAATATCACATTGGTTCAAAATAACTGGAATAAACTTTTCTTTAGCAGTCATGTCAAAGTCTCTTTTTCTCCAATTAAATATCACGTTGGTACAAATTAACTGAAGAATAAACAATTTCTTTAGCAGCGGAAAAACTTTCTTTTTCTTTAATTTTACCCACAAGGAAAAATTACTTTTTCTATTTACTTTAAGCCATTAATCAATTTCCAGGAAATAAACATTTACTGGAAAAGGAAAAGCATGAAAAAATTCATTATCTATTTTTCAGAAGCTTTTCTGGTTCATATCTACTTTCTGGAAAAATAACACGTTGGTGTAATTTTACCAGAAATTTTAAACCATTGAAATTCATTCAAATCAGCTTCTGAAATTAAATAAAACCTTTCTATACTCTTCTATTCATTTCGGCCCAGCCTGTAGGAACAGTACATAGCCCATCAGCTACAGTACACGACCCGGCCTGCTGGAACAGTGCACTCGCACGCGCTCGCGGCACTTCCTCCCGCGCCCAGGCCATAACCTAGGTCTGGGCCAGGAAAGTGGCCTGGCGCTCGCGCCCACCTAGGCTAAATGCCGGCCCGTGCATCTAGCGCCGTTAGATCTGATCGGACGGCTGCACGGCGTCTTCGGGCGAACAAAAACGCCGCCCCCCCCCCCCCCCGGCCGCGTCATCACGAACCCTAATTTCATTCGGCGCCTTCCCTTTCTCTCTGTTCGCTCGCTTCTGACTCAGCGCAGCGCAACCGTGAGCGACCGAGAGTGAGCCAAGGCGGTGGAGCGGGCAGCCATGGCATCGTCGCCGGCCCCCTCGCCGGCTCGCGTGCTCCCCAACGGGTGAGCACGCCGCCATCGAGCGGCCTGGCCGCGGCGCCCCCTTGGCCGAGCCCGGCAAGCAGCTGCCTCCCCCCCCCCTCCCCCCGGCTCGGCCCTTCTTCTCCCGCGCCGGCGAAGGGCCATCCCGACGCACGGCGAGGTAGGTCCATTCCCCCTTTCCCCTTCTTCGATCTGGATCTGCTTTTCTCTTATCCGAACCAGTGTTGGGGATTAGGGTTTAGCTCTAGGGTTAGGGTTTCTTTTCCGATTCGATTCAAAGGATGAAAACTTTGTGCTGACTAAAGATGAACTGATACCGACTAGCTTGACTCACCCTCTTTTGCTTTTGTAATACAAAGATTGGTAATCAGATATTATGCAATTCGAGTGCGTGTGTTCTTAAACAATTCCATTTGTTTTTCTCGTGGAATCAAACCTTGACACTTGTTAAAGTCCCCAAGTAAAACGACAATGCAGCGCACCAATCAACATCGCCTTGTCGAAGGGCCTCTTTGGTTCCAGGAATTGAGAGGAATTGGAACGTAATTTAATAATGAAATGGGAAGCACATTCTAGACATTGGTTTCAATTTATGGGATTCAAATAGGCCCTTGGACTTTTGAACTATAGAGTTTAAAGAGTACGAGGCCTTCTTTTACAACATTTTTTCGACGCGTGTGATGGCATTTGGCAAAGCAGACATCTCAAGATGCAACGGCCCCCGATACCTGATACCTGACGGGTATTTGATCTATTTGGGGATGGGGATGGGATCATATCTTTACCCGTGGGCATTTAAATGTGCAAGAATTCATCCCTGACAGGAATAGCGGGTACGGGAACGTTACATGTTTACCCGTCCCCGTTACCCGTTGGGGAACCCGACTATTTAAGCTGTCATGCGAGTATTAGGCCCAAAGAAGCTCAACATGGGTATTTGGGCCCAAATCTAAACAATCATATATATAGTTTGTGTGTTCTAGGAAGCCTAGTTCAATTTTTTCTCACCATCTCCGCCAGCAGCACAAGCATGCCTGCCTCACGAGCGCTCGTGCCCCTCGCTTCCTCAGTTCGGTCTCTCTGCCACTTTTGCTTGTCCTCCTCGCAACCTCGCTCCTTCTCCTCGGCATCTCCGAGACTCCAACACTTATACCCGGGTGAAAAAGAAACGTCTCCGATTGCAAAGCTGCGACCCCAAGTATCCTTGTTTATCGGGTATGCAGTACCCGTCAGGTATCTGTTACCCGATCGATGCCCGACGGGTACGGGGATGGGCAAGAATCTATACCCGAGACAGTTAACGAAGACGGAGACGGGATGAATTCTCCGTAGCGGGGAAGAGAACGTTCCGGCGATACCCGACGGGTACATCCCCGTTGCCATCCTTAATCTCAATCACTCGGCCAAAATGCAGCAAGGCCACCCCCTCTAAAAAGGGAAAGAGATTACGGATCTGAACTCCTTTGGTTGCCAGTACACAATGCAAGGATTATTGTTTTGTGTATTCTTCTAGCACAGTGTTAAAAAATGCGAACATATAATATAAAGTCAGTTCATTGGCATATACAGATTTACAAAAAGAAAAGAAAAATAAATCTGAAAGCAGGTTGTTGGAAAATCATTGGATCAAGATTATTGTAGGAGCATGTTTTTCTTGATATGCCATATAAGAGATATATGATACCCAAAAAAACAAAAAAAGAAGATAGAATCTACTTCTTTAATATTTTAACATGTAGCACAAAACTAACACGTTTCTGTATTTTTATATAGGAAAAAAATCTAGATTACCTCCCTCAACTTTTGCGAAAGTCTGTTTTTCCTACATGAACTCTAAAACCGGGTAAACCATCTCCCTAAACTTTTAAAACCGTTCGTTTTACCTCCCTAACCGGTTATAAGCGGTTTTCAAAGGCGATTTTGTCTTTTTCTTTTTATTTATTTTGGCTAATTTTTTGAAAAATCATAGTAAATCACAGAAAAATCATAAAATAAAAAGTCCAATTTTGTTGGACTTCACATGAGTAGATCTACCGTGAACATATAATATGGTATGCTTTAGTAAAAGTTTTTTTTGCTGTAGCTTTAGATCTATGCTTTTCTATTATTAATTCATAGCTGTAGTTGCTATGGTCCAATTGTGGTGAAATTTTTATGGTGGACTAATTATTGTATGCTTGAATTATACTAAAAATTTTATACTCACTAGATCATGTATAACTTAGTTATAGATTTATAAATACTTTTTAACAAGCATACACCTAAATAAATCTACAGCAAAAAATTTGTACTAAATCATACAATATTATATGTTTACTATATAGATCTACTCATGTGGAGTCCAAAAGAATTAGATTTTCCATTTTATGATTTCTCTGTGATTTACTATGATTTTTCAAAGATTCAGCCGAAATAAATAAAAAAGATAAAGACAAAACTGCCTTTGAAAACCGCTTATAACCGGTCAGGGAGGTAAAACGAACGGTTTTAAAAATTCAGGGATATGGTTTATCCGGTTTTGCAGTTCAGAGAAAAAAAAACAGATTTTCAAAAAAGTTGAGAGAGAGGTGGTGTGGACTTTTTCCATTTTATATACAGTATGATGACTCTAGCCCATGTAGCACTACTACCCCTCTTTAATTCTGGCCCAATAACATCTCAAAATTTTGAAGTTTAGAAGGCCCAGCCCTGGTTTGTGACTTAGCCCAGCAAACAGGCCCGCACTCGCATCTCGCGAGTCGACAGCCGGCCGGCGGCGGCGCCGTGGCGGCTCCTCCACCTCGCTGCTCGGTGCTCACGCTCTCCTCTGCGTCTCTGCGTCGTCTGGGCTACGGCCTCCGGCAGCGCCACGGCGGCTCCCTACCTGCCCCGCAAGGGGCGAACCTCTCCCCCTGCCCTCGCCGCTCGGCATCCCGGCGAGGCAGCGACGGTCCCAGTCTCCCAGTCCGACCGGCTGCAGCCCTGCGGCTCCTGCTGGCTGCTGCACGCCCCCTTCACCCCTGCTGCTAGGTTTGCAACTCTGAACTCTCTGAAGTTTGATGTCTGAATACTGAATTTATGGACCATATTTACATTTAGTCTGTGATAATAATTCAATTTGCATTATTGCACACTAGAATGGACAAGTTTCTTATTAAGAAAGATGCTTCCAAGATTACTGCTGAAACTAGAGAGTCGTGTTGAACCAAAAAGAGCACGCATTGAGCTTAATATGAGTGACATAGTTGCTGATCCAGGACTTAGAAAGCCTACTGATGAGTTCCATCATGATAATTAGTAAGCACCCTGACACTTTTTTCGTTGTTTGTCTTTGTAGCCGTGGATAGAAACTAACAGTGAACGAAATCAAGGAATGAATGGTCATTTTGGCCTTTTGGTTATCAATTATTAGAGCTCTATTTGGTATTCTTTCCTACCACAAACTTGTACTTTATGATATTTGAGCATTCCAAATGAATACTGCTAATTGTCCTTCTGGCTATATCTATTACATAATTTAGTATAGCGCAATAGTGTTAGTAAGATTTTTAGCCCTTTACTATTCAGGCCCCCTCTTGTCGCGTTTCTGGGTCTGCCACTAACAAGGATTATTGTTTTGCGTATTCTTCTACCACAGTGTTAAAAAAATTGCGAACATAGAATAGAATATGAAGTTAGTTCATTGGCGTATACGGATTTGCAAAAAGAAAAAAAAAATTGAAAGCAGGTTGTTGGAAAATTCATTGAATCAAGATTATTGTAGCAATGCTTCGCCATCTCTTGAAATCTTGTGCTGTCTCTGATCTAGCAGCGCGGCTCATCAAGTAATCGAACAGGTTTTTCTGGTGTTCTTACCTATATGGATTTGTTCATTTCTTTATTTTTCCGAGCAAGACGCACCATGGAGATTGAGGACACAGCAACAAAGCGTGCCCGTGAAAGAGGCGGCAGCGGACGCTCAGCTAGCGACGCGGACCGGCTGAGTGCTCTGCCGGACAGCCTGCTCCACACCGTCATGTCGTTCCTGAAGGCGCGGCAGGCAGTGCAGACCTGCGTGCTGGCCACGCGCTGGCGGCACCTCTGGCGCTCCATGCCGTGCCTCGACGTCGACCATGAGGAGTTCTGCAGGACTGGGGCTGCTTCTTCCAAAGACCGTGCCAAGCAGGAGTGGGAGGATTTCGAGGATTTCACCAGTAACCTGATGCATCGCTGCAACGTGGCTCTGCTGGAGTCCTTGAGCCTGCGTGTTACTCACAGCAGGGCACCTGGTTTTCATCGCCATAAACAAGCAGGTGGATGGCTCCGACGTGCCATGAAGTACTGCACCCCCGACCTTCCCCGTCAGCACGCTGACGGACTGAGCTCCAGTTCATGGCGCCTCAAGAGGCTGCATCTCTGCAATATGGCTCTGGATGCTCGTTTCGGGAACCATGTTCGTTCGGCGTGCAGATCATTGGAGGATTTGGAGCTGGAGGACTGCACGTGTGCGTTTCAAGCAATCACCTCTGGCTCACTGAAGAGCTTGGTTCTGAAGAACTGTTGGTGGAACTATCTCACTGAGATCACATCACCCACACTGAAGCGCTTAGTTGTCGCTGGTGGCTCGAATAATGCTCCCTGTGTTGTCGTGGCCCCCGCGATTGCTCATCTGTGCCTCGATGTGCCTCTTTACTTTGCTAGAAGTATTTCAGTGAATCGGATGCCATCACTGCCAAGGCTTTGACTTATCTATCGATGAGGTCATAGAGACAGTGTATTGGCAAGTAAACTTTATTGTCATAAATCCTTAGTCTAGGCCTTGTATGTTTCTTGCCATTTCCTTGTTTATCTGAAATTTGAGTACATGTTCTACCATACTTTCAGATGTACTTAGAATGCAAAGCATATTAGCATGTTTTTTTTTAGAAAGGACGGCAAAAGCTTTGCCGCGATTTCTATTAGACGAAGAAAGAAAAAAAGGCAAATGCCTGCCCAGTTTTTTGAGCGGAAACTGGGTCTAAAAACCATACAAATCAGGAGAGTGCACCACTCATCCTAGCAACTTTGGTACAACAACTATCACAACTCACCCCACTATTTCATCCAACTTGGTCAAAACGACCCAACTAAACAACTCAACTATCAACTAACAAGGACCCAAGAAGACAACGTCCTGCTGAGCGACACCAAACAGCAAGGAACAATCGCGAAACTGGAATGCCTAGCCATGCCCCCAAGGAGGAACCGACGCTAAAAGCGCCGACATGGTAGCCCGCTAAGGAAGGTTTTCACCTGCAACATCCAGTACGGTAGGAGAAGAGGTAGGAAAGGACGCCTTCAAGAAGGGAACGACGTCCGCAAACGTCGTCGTCCACGCTTTCGCCCCCACCTCAAACCACCTCCACACCGTCGCCGCCAGAGGCCCAACCCTACCAGAAGGTAGGGTGCGGTGCCTAGACGCCGCCCCAAGGGACGTCGACCAGGAGAAGCGTCGGGGAACCCGCCGGAGAGTCCCCCCACCGCAACCGGCAACGCCGGCCAGCAGTAGGCAGAACCGGCCAGCTCCACCATGAAAACCAGCCCGGGGAAGGGGAAAGGCAGATGGCTCGGAGAAGAGGGCCGGGATCAGAAGAAGCCCCAGTCGCCCATCCCACCAACGTCCCCACCCCCTGCCGAGCCGGCCCCGCAACAACCACGCCGTGCAACACCTCCAGCAGCCTCCGCGCCGAACTACCGCCGTCACGCCCGACCCCCAGCCCTCCGTGGATCTCGACCAAACCACATCACTGGCACCGGACGAGGAAGACGCAAGATGCCACAATGGGAGCGCCAAGCACCAAGTGCCTGCAGCCCCAGGCACCGGCGCCGTTCCCAGCACCCAGGCTGGAGCCGCCACCGCGGACGCATGGGCTCCCCGCCGGATCCGGCAAAGAACCACCGGATCCAGCCAGCAGGCCACCGGATCTGGCCCCGAGCCGCCGGATCGAGAGGCACCGGCCCCACGGCACTACCACCGTCGACAAGCTGCACCAGAGTAGCTCCGCCCCAAGGAGCGCCAGGTCCAGCAACGGAGGCGGCAGATCTGCGGCCTCACCCTGGCCTGGCACCGCCAGCCGTGCCACCACGGCACTGCGGGCACGCCAACACCAGGCCGCCGCCAGCCAGCGCCACCATGGCGCCGCTGGAGCAAACCCAGCCAAGCCACGGCTGGCCACACCACCACGGCGTCGCTGACGAAGACACACCACCACCGCCTCCGCACCCACGGCGCCGATGGCCATCCACCGCCTCCGCGCGCACTGTACCGACGGCTAGGGCCACATCGCAGCGTTGTACATCTGGACGGACGCCAGCTCGACCGCCGCACCACCGCGCCTTCCCTTGCCACCTCCGGCGCCCTGCCCAAGCGCAGCCTGAGCAAGGGAGGGGACAGGAGGAGAGCACCCAGGCAGCCCCGACCGCCGACCACACGACCACCGCGTCCCAGCCGCCGGAAGATGTGGGCAGGCGAGCTCGGCAGCCACCAGATCTGGCCACCGGCGACCGGATCCGGCCGACTAGCACGCGGATCCGCCCTCTCTGCCGCAGGAACGGCCACGCCAGCCACCGTCGGATGGGGCCTCGACTTTCGCAACAGCACCACTGGAGAGGGAAAAGCGCAGGGGAAGAAGGGGGGGAAGGGGAAGAAGGCCCCGCGCGCCGCCGTCCTTGTGGCCGCGCAGGCACCCGGTGGCGTGCTCAAGCGGCGGCGAGGCTGGCGGAGCGGTGAGGGAGGGGCTACGGCGGGGGCGATGGGGTTCCGCCCGAGCCGCCCCAGGGAGCGACGCGGGGGAAGGGAATTGTAAGATGGGTATGTGACCATATTAGCATATACCATCGACTCGTTTCTAGATGAAGGTTTTGCTCCCAATGCTCTGTTTTCTTATCTTGTGACTACTCAAGAAAATATCTTCCGAGTCCTGTGAACATATATCTTACTAGAAAGTTTGATGTGGACCTGAAATTTGCATATTTGTCTCTGTTCTTATTTTTACAGTAACATGAGTTACGTTCTTCCAAGAGTGAAATGTTGACGTCATCACTACAGGTGCTCAACATTTTCTAAGCGAATTGCTTGAACACACTTTGGATCATATGTCAACATTTCACTCGTACAAAAAGGGTTTTTACTGACGATAGCTTTTTTTTTAATCACTAGCAGTTGTTTGAATCTTTGGTGTGAAAGGCAAGTGAGAATTTTCAGTTTTTCACTAACGTCGGCTGAAGAACTGCCACTACAAACGCATCTTCATTGGTGGTAGCCTTGTACCAACCGCCAGTGTAAATGTATTTATACTGGCCAGTCGGTTACATCAACGGCCAGTGCAAATTGTTTTACGGCAACATGTGCCCTCCATGCTCACCGGTGGTCGCCCGGAGCACCTGCAAGTGGTGCTAACAGGAGAAGAGCCACACTGCAAGTAAAATGGAGGTAATCAACAACCGGACGACAACAGCGACCGTCCCCATCAGATTTTTTTCCCGATCGAAGCATGCACATTGTAAACAAAATATGTGGGTTTGGAGAGAGAAGTAAGATAAAATGGATAGTAGGTATCCAAGACCCTGTATCAGTCGTGACTCTTTATATTTCTATAGGATGGAGAGGTCTTGCCCAATTTACAGTTAAATCATAAGCCAACACAATATACTGGATACGTTGATGAAAGAAAAAAAAAACATTAATGAATTGGAGCTGGTGTTTAGTCTTTGAAACTATGTATATCTTTGTTAAGGGAGCACGCAATTTCCATGCCCATTTTGAAGCTTTCAGTGTTTTTTAATAAAAAAAAATTAGAAACACTTCCAACAAGAAAAAAAAAATGAAAGAAAACAAGCAAATGCAAGTGGACACAGTTCATATAGGGCATTAAAAGAGATATTCTCCATAAGCAATCTTATCCTTAAGCAAGAAAACAGAGTAAATTTCAATGGCAAGATTAACAAAGCAAAGGCTTAATTACATCATTTAGAAATGAGTCAAAATCGACATGAACGACGAACCATGAGTGAGACACCAAAAGGTCTGGAGTAACAATAACGCTAACTAAATTCGGTGAGTCTAATGTAACCTTGAGTGTTTGGTACCAGAATTAGAGTGAGGTTAAGAGTACCGGGAGGTAGAAGAAGAGTAGAGATGGGTTCAGCCAGACGAGGAATACTGGCAGATTCAACTGGAATTCGGCCTGATTAGTTCATACATTTCTTCCTCTCCCTCAGACACACTCATCTATATATCTCTGTAGCTGCACAGCATAAACAAGCCACTTTACATGGGCCGTTCCCATTCAGGTCCCGAGATGCGCACGCTGGTCATCCTGTGCCGAGCTCCCCGACGAGGCCCAACTCCAGTTGAATGAGGCATCGAATCTTCAGTAGCAGCAGCAGTAGCAGCCTCAGGAACAGCATCAGTGGTACCTTTGGGATCTGGTAGGTCGTGCAAAAGATCATCAGCAGATCGACAGGCATCACCATCTTTATGTATGATTTCAAGCTCGACGTTCTCATCACGTAGAAAGTCCAGGCCACAGCAGCAACCAGAAGATGAGGTTTTGTCCAGTTTGCGCGTTCCTTCCTTGTCCTCAGAATCACATGGGAACTGTAGGGAACACAAAAGATGTGAGATCAATGATGAACTCTGTTGCATTGGTTGGTTACATAAGGAGCTAGAAAACCAAGCTACAGTCTAGTACCTTGCAGTGCCGCAGAGTGACCTTCTCTAGATTAGGAATTCTTGGAATGCAGGTTCCTTACCGAGCACCTGGACCACATTGGGAGCACGTCGATAGCCACTAACACATTATCAGTGAAAAAATAACAAAATGGAACACTTGCAGAGAAAGCAAAGAGCGAGCATGCATACCGTCTTCCCGACACCTAACAACTCCAAACTCATCGCATTAGACACACTACAAAGAAGCCTGTATTGATCCCCACCAAGTTTACTTCCAGACATAGTTTTGGATAAACTGTATTTGTGGCCACGTAGACGAATCGAAGCCCTGTCAAGGGATGGCATCTCATTCATCGAAATACCTCCACGGAAGCAACCACCATGGACGTCTAGGTGTAGATCGACAACCATGGGGGCCGAGATAGCCAGCAGGTTGCGATTTTCATTGGAGCCGCCATTGATAATCAAGGTCTTCAATGTCGGGGATACAATGTCAGAGAGGAATCTGCCCCACAAGCAACGTTTCAGAACCAGGTTCTTGAGGGAGTCGGAGGCGATCGAACGGATCTCACACAGATGCAATGGTCCAGCTCCAAATCCTCCATTGAGCGGCACACTGAACTAAGATGTTCCGCGAAACAGTCGTCCAGAGGTACGTGGCAGAGATGCAGCCTTTTGAGGCGCCAAGAACCACTCCCTGACGCTGACTGATGGCATGACCTGATCCAGGCGTGCAGTATTTCATCGCACGACGGAGCCACGCTGCTGCTTGTCGGCCGCTGTATGCCCAGCTGCCTAGAGCTGCACGGCTGGACGAACAACCATAGAACAGAGGTTCGCTGCCCCTATCAATGTCAAGCCTGAATGAATCTAGCAGAGCGATGTTACAACGGAGCATGAGGTCGACGGTGAAATCCTCGAATTCGTCCCACCCTTCACCCTTGTCCTGGTTGTTGCCCGAGTCAGAGTCGGAATCATCAGAGTCAGAGCTGCTGTCGCTGCCGCCACTGCTGGAGACAGGCGTCGCCGCCTTGGTCCTGAACTCAACGATGTCGACGTCGATGCACGGCACTGACCGCCAGAGGTGCCTCCAGCGTGTTGACAGCACGCACGTCTGCACCGCCTGTCGGGCCTTGAGGGAGGACATGATGATGTGGAGGAGTCTGGCAGAGCGCTCAGCCGGTCTGGGCCGCCCGCCGAGCTTCCGCCACCGCCTTGGAGCATGTGTCCTGCAAGCTTCACACACACACACACACACACACACACACACACACACACACACACACACACATATATATATATATATATATATATATATATATATATATATATATATATATATATATATATATATATATATATATAGAACTACTATCCTGTAGCTGGCTACAGAATAACTTATTCTGTAGCCACTTTGAGTTATGATAATTACTATGTTAATTTACGAGATTATAGTAACTCCTTACTAAGTGGTTTAATATAACGTTATGGTAAATATCCCCATGTGTTATAGTAACCCAACTATCGTAAATATGTATTGACATTATGGTAAATTAGTATATAAAATTATAGTAAATGGAGGTGGCTACAGAATAACTTATTTTGTAGCCGGCTACTGAATAGCCTCTCCCTATATATATATATATATATATATATATATATATATATATATATATATATATATATATATATATATATATATATATATATATATATATATATATATAATCTCTACTTCCACGTATTACCAAAGGACACCTCTGAATCCTGTTTGATTACAACTTAGAACACCGACTCAGACTCCGGTTCGATTACACCTAAGAATCCCGCTGTAACTCACGCAGAAATTGTCTGAATGAACAATAAGAAGTGTGAAAAAAAAAAACTTGAAGATAACTTGTTTTCTAAAAAAAGTTTGGTTGGGAGACAGTGGAATCCCCATTTATTTCCAGTTTACACAAGAACGCACAAAATCCGTTCCGGGGATGTGCAGCTAAATCGGGATCCAACGCAAGATCTGGATGTACGGCCATGCCCCGGCGTGATCAACTAGCAAATATACCCGTGCGTTGCAACGGGACGTACATCTTGCATGGTCAAATTAAAAGCGATTTATAGTTCAGAGATTTAACGACAACATCATACGTTCCAGTTAGTTGTGTAGTTTTGTTCCATATCGTAGTTGAACACGTGTTAATCGTGTGTTTAGTTCTACACCTTTCCTATGTGTATCAGCCGTTGTGCAGGCGACATGTGGTTCCATGATCCTTCTCCAAGATCTGTGCGCCATAAGAGATGTTTATCCAATCTGACGGTGGAATCCGTCGACTGAACAACTGCTATATTTTAGACACCTGAAATATAGCAGATCCCTTAATTCTATATTAGCGATCTCGTGGCTATGACCTATCATGGCTACATGCTAGTGATATTGGCTTGAAGCAAATAAACATACACCTGAAATGTAGCCGATCCCTTAATTCTATATTAGCGACCTCGTGGCCATGACTTGTCTCTGGCAGTGGCGGATTTAGAAAAAATATTTAGAAGGGGCTGGGCCAAAAAGAGCTAGACCAACTTCACTCAATTATATCCCATACAAAGCTAAGATATAGCAGTTTTAAACCTTTTACATGATAACTATGATAAACAATCGAAAGTGCATCATAAAACGGATAAGAAGAAGTAAAAGATACAATTTTTAGAACTAAGCAACAAAAGATCGATAGATGATGACGCATTCACGCTGTTGTATTCTTCATGAATCATTAGAAGCAATCTATACAAGAAAAAAATAAATTAGTGACACAAATTTCAAGTATTTAACTTCAATGTTTTGAAGGTAGAAGAGAACATATATCATACCACTAAATTGTTCCGAGGCACTAACATACGTCGGGTTTTCATGTCTTCAAATCGTTTTATGATTTTGTCATTCTTGATGCTTCTAAATATCTTCTTCTCAGTGTAACATATCATTAAGTCATTGAGCCATTCATCACCTATTTTGTTACGCAAATCTGTCTTTACAATAGATATAGCAGAAAATATCCTCTCAACTGAAGTTGTTGCCACCGGAAGAATTAATATTAATTCAATGAGCCAATACACCAATCCATAAGATGTGTTCGTTTTAGTCTTGACCATAATTTCAGCAACCTTTTCAAGCTCTATACATCCAAGAAAGTCTTGAGTTCTTCTGACTGACAAATCATCTTAGTTGACCAGGCAAAAGAAGAAGGTCACCAACGTCAAAATCCGAAACATAAATTTCAGCAAGTCTCATAAGCTTATCCACATCAAAATTAGAGAAGGAGTTCCTTGGGTTAAGACAAGCCATGCATACTAATAATTCTGAACTAACTTCACCAAATCGATGATTCATCTCAGACAAAATGGCATCAATGGCAGGAAGGAAAACCTCAACATGGTAGAAGTGCATGTTTGTTACCTTTTGTTTTCTACGTGTAGATGTCCCTCTAGCATTTATTTCCTTGTCCATATCTGGCACTTCAATCTCATTCTTATCACAGAATGTTTTCACTCTTTTGAATAAGGGATCCCATCCATTGTCTCTCATATCCTGCAACTGCTCTTTGACATCTATGATCAATTGCATTGCCTCAACAATGTCTTGATCCTTCCTTTGCAAAGCATGTGACAGACTGTCAGTGATGCTCAGCAATTCTATCTGTCGGGTTCATAAACCCAGGGTCCCTCATGGACCCGCTTCTCAACAAAGCTTGGCCTAGCAGGCAACGTTGCAAACAACACACGGACTCATGGGCTGGCCCAAGCACCTAAACAACAGGCCAGAGAGGCGATCCAATCACCGACCGGAAGGCCAGGCCAAGGAGGAACAACACCCATTTTCTGACTCCGGCCTGCCTCTCCGACCAGAGCGCTCGCCTCGGTCTCCAGCCCACCTCCGGATAGCCTCTCCGACCGGAAGGCCTGGCCAAAGCGTCACTTCCGACTCCGACCCGCGTCTCCGACCAGGGATGCAAGCCCCTGCTCACTGCTCTTCTCTGACTAGCGCGATCATAGCCGACTGGGACCAACCGACCGGGGACGCCCGCCCGGTAAGGACCAGGAAACGTCCAGAGAAAGCAAGGCAGGGCGCACAAGTCAAACCATGATACCAGGGACCGTACCCTGTAGAGCAAGGCAATATAAGTGTTCCTTGACGCCTAAGGCGTCGTGGGTTCTGTTGTGGCCCCTCCGCCCCGGGACGGAGCTCGGGGACCTAATGCCGAGCCGAAGCTCGGTGGCACGAGGGACTCGTTCGTGGTCTGTTTTGTTTAAGGGTCACGACAATGATCAGTGTTGTAGGCGCCGATATTTCTCCCTACAGTATTATGGGCGCCATTAACTCCCATACAGTAAGGCTCCTCCACATGCCTCTGGGCATCGACAGTGTTGTGGGCGTCGGTATTTACCGTACCAAGTGAACATGATGAAACTCCCCATATGCCTCTGGGCATCAACAGTATAGCAGGTACCGGCATCTGCCATACCCGAACAAAACGATGGAACCTCCCACATGCATCTGACATCCAACAGTGTTGTAGGCGCCTACCATCATCCTGTATCCACCGGTGTGGGCAGCAAGGCTCAGTAGCATATGTACTCTCTCCCACTCACTTGTAAGGCCATCCCCTTCATCTATAAAAGGGGATGCGCTCTCTCCCAACAAATGAGGCATTCCAAGTTAATCGACATCGACCAAGTTCACTAGCTCACAACCACAGAACCGCCAGGTTCGGACCTCAAGCACCCGTTTGAACACTTAGCTCATAGCGGAGCTTCTGTCGCTCTCGGCCCTTCCGACCGGAGCCAATCGGACCTCTTGTACACCCCATCTTTCTCCCTTCCGTTTGTATCCCCACTGCAAACTTCGAGCACCTGGGCTCAGGAATAAAGTTACCGACCGACTCCAACTAGACGTAGGGCACATTGCCTGAACTAGTATAAACCCTGTGTCATTGAGTGCTAGGCCTCCTCCGATCACAACGTATGACAAAACTACAAATATTTACTAGTTGGTCATTTTACACACCGACACTATCATTAAATGCATTATGAACACAAAATCAAACCTCTCCATTTTACCAATTAAACCAAATGCTCCACCATTATTTCTCGGATTAACAGAGTCTTTGTTTACTATGTCAAGAATGTCTATGACAGCTTCCCACATCACCAAAACATGAAGTAAAGTTTTAAGATGTGAACCCCATCTAGTATCTCTAGGCCTTGCTAGGCTACATTCCTGGTTCAAACCTTTTGTAGTGATAATCTCCCCACTCTCCAACTTTTCTAACAACACATCATGATGCTTTGCAAGCAAGGTATCCTTTCCCATACATGATGCGTCGATAGTGTTGACTATTAGAGGAACATAGTTAAAGAAATCTGCAATGGCTGGAGTAGAAATTGCAACAGTAACAATCACTAATCACTAATTGCAATTGATGGACAAAACAATGCACATAGAATGCATAAGGATTTTCATCTTGAATCAATTTTTGCACACCATTAAATTCACTCTCATATTGGAAGCTCCATCATAACCTTGCCCACGAAGCCTAGAGATTGGTAGCTTATGACTGTTAAGCATTTTGACTAGAGCTTCTTTCAATGCAGCAGTTGTACAACTCTCAACATACTGAAGTCCAAGGAGCCTCTCCATCACCTTCCCTTCATCATTCACAAACCTACAAACCATATTTTATTTCATGTTAGTACAAGTGTATGAGTAAAAGTCAAGGTAAAAAAAATAGAGTTGTCATCTACTAACCTCAAAATTACAGCCATCTGTTCTTTTATTGATACATCTCGGGACTCATCAATCAATATAGAGAATTTTTTATCTCTAATCTCATCCATAATCACTGACATAACTTCTTGTGCACAAGCTTTTGTAAGGTCCTTCTGTATATGATGAGATATCATTGTGCAATTTTTTGCACCTTTATCGTATGCATCCTTAACAATCTCAACTTTATCTTTGTACCAATCAACCATCTCTCTATATGTACCCTTGTTGGAAGTAGACGACTCATCGTGTCCACGAAAAGCATCACCTTGCATTATGAGAAATCTTGCTACATCTAAAGAAGAGTTCAAGCGAATCTCATATCTTTTCTCTTCCTCCTTGCTAATTACATCAATTCTTCTAGCCACATTTGTTCTTTGGTTCATAAAGTCATCACACTTTAGCCTAGCATTATTGTGAGTCTTGCAAGTACCGTGCTGATTAAGATTGTCCTTAGCTTTTTTCCAGTTAGTATAACCATCCTTTGCAAAGACAGAACTACCAAATTTTTCAGGCTACCCCGTTTCAAAGAAAAGATAACAATATAAGCAATAAGCTGCATCCTTCGACTCACTATACTCTAGCCAATCAAACTCGTCAAACCAAGTTTGCTGAAATGATCTTCATTGACCATTTTGCCATTTATGAGCAAAGGTAAGATTACGAGGTTGGGTCGGACATCTCAAAGCATATGCCCTTCTAACTTGGTCTAAAATTTCTGGTGGATATTCTTCAATTGGTATGCGATTTCCTGGATCACCAACAACATCGGATTGACTAAACTCCACTCTACGCCGAATTGGTTGATTTATGCTGTCATTAGTGCCCGGAGTTGATGTACTACTTGTACTAGAAAAATATGTGTACAATGTTCTTTTGGACATTTTGAATAATCTGCAATTTATTAAATCCTAATCAAATTTTGAACGACTACAAAGTTCAAAAGGCAAATCTAAAGAAAAAGAGTATACTTGCTGGCTGCTGCCCTGCTGGTGCTGCGGTGCTGCCGCCCAGTGCCTGCTGCCGGCCTGCCGCCTACTCGGCCGCCGCGTCGCCCCTCGTCGGAGTCACCGCCGCATGTCGCGTCCACGTCGCCCCTAGCCGACGGCCCTGCGCCCCTGCTGGCTGCTGCGAGCCTACGATGCGCGGCTGCTTGGGCGCGGCCGCTGCTGCCTGCTGCCTCCACCCACCGGGATCCCGGCGCCTCCGTCGGCTGTTGGGCAGGAACCAGCCAACCCTAGCTAGAGCCGTGCCCGCTCGCCCAGTCACCCACTCGTCGGCCCAGTCGCTCGAGTCGAGTGCGACTCCTCTGCTCCCGTGACCGACAGAATGAGAAGAGAAACGAAGGAAAAATGTCGGTCTTCTTGATAGGTTGTGAACAGGCTTCATTAGTGGGCCACTGAAAGTGAAACATACACATTCCGGCCCAGGAAGCAGACCAACTCCACCACTCGTCTTCAACCTCCGTCACCAGCGACGAGACGTTTCCAGCCCCTCCTTTCTATTGGTTAATGGCTGAAATTTTTATGGAGGGGCTGAGGGGGGCTCCAATGGCGCGGCCAGGGTAGGGGGGCTTGAGCCCCAACAGCCCTCCCCCCCCCCCCCCCCCCACCCCCCCACACACACACCCAGCAGATCCGCCCATGGTCTCTGGCTATATGCCGGTGATGTTGGCTTGAAGCAAATAAACAATGGCTATATCTTATAATTAAATAAATTGCCAAATTTAATTCAAATAAATAGTTGCCGGTTTATGGAAGTAGAGAGAAGCTCAAGAATCTTTGCGATTTATTTAGATGTAAAACATCTTAGTACGACGTTAATATGCTATCATCTATTTGTTTCTTTGCCTTATTTATTTATTTATTATATTGTATTATATTTATATAAAGTTTCCGTGCCTTGAAAGTTCGAACGTTGTTGTCGAGCTGGTTGGACCGACCGAGCAGCTGATTACACGCGCCCGCTCCTGTCCCACGCGTCGTCGTCTGCCCTGCTGCTGTCGCCTACCCGTACGCACACAGCACAGCACCACCAGCGCCGCGTGCTCACACCCCACGCGCAGCCGCACATGCAGAGCGGGTCCGCTCAGGTTATCCCACACATCTACTACTCCGCGGCAGCACTACTCAAGCAGTGGGCATTCCTTCTCGAGCATTCTACGTGTGTGTGTCATTATAAAAGATGGTCTTAACCTACAAGCTAATAAAAAGTTTAAACACACTCGGGTGATATGACGCTAAATTTTCTTGTCTTCCACGCCATTCTATTCACTTTCGCTGGTAATGGTGTCAATCTGCGGTGCAAAAAGTCTAAAATACCCTCAGGGATTTATTTTTTTCTTTTCTTTTAATCCTTTTCTTTTTTTCCACAATTATTTTATTTTTTCTCTCTCCTCTATCCGATCGGGGACAGCTTGCATGTGTCGCGACTCTGCGTACACACAGGATTGGAGGTCGCGCGGCACCCCGTTAGGCTGGGCTTCCATGGCAAGCGCGGCGAACTCGCGGCGGTGGCCAGCAGGTGTGCGGCCGCGTGCGGCGGCTAGCAGGCCGCGGCGGCGCGGCACAGTCGGCCCCAGGCGCGGCCCAGTCGGCCCCAGGCGTGGCACAGTCGGCCCCAGGAGCACGAGGGGCGCGCCAGGCGGAACCGGCGGCGCGAGCTTCTTGAGGCGGTGCGCCGAGCTCTGCTCGCCCTCCCTCTGGCACTCTCTGATCTCGCTCGTTCCCTGCTCGCAAACGTGGGCGTCGCCATTGACGCCGACGCGCATTTGCAACCTGCAACAAACCGTGACGAGCTCGACCCCCTGCAGCAGCAGCGCTTCGAGCAACCGGCGGCGAGCTCCGCCCCGGCAACCGCCACCAGCACGCGCACAGGCTCCCCCTGGCCACCGCGGGCACGCACGGGAGCTCCGTCCCGGCCATCGCCCTAGCGTGCGGCAAGCTCCCCCGGCCACCGTGCTGGCACGCGCACAGGCTCCCCCCGGCCACCACGGGCGGTGTGGCAGAAACGCCCGAAATAACATGTTTGCGGAGGCGCTCGTCTTCCACTAGACACTAAGGACCTCGAAAGGGAGCTACATCAGACAGTTCCGTCGAGCACACCCCAAGGGAGAACTCAAAACAATCCACGTTTTACATCCAAAATCCAATAATTAGTACGAGCTTACAATACTTAGTCCATTTCATACAACAAGAGTTCTTAGAAATTATTTATTACAATACCAGAGTTTAGAGTGCGATAATTAAACAGCGGAATAAAAATAAACATCTCGCGGAATCAATACAAGGATTTGTCTATGTCCATCTGAAGAATCCTCCACACAAGAGCTACTCTTCAAGCTGCACCTGCAACAGAGGTAAAATAAACCCTGAGTACACAATGTACTCGCAAGACTTACCCGACTAGTGGGAATAGTTTCCCGACTCCAAGGAATATGTTAGGCAATATGGGTTTTCTGTTTTCTTTTTGCTTGCGAAAAATATTACTAATAGTTCATCCTTACAGTCAAGTTTTATTAGTGGTCATGATTACTTCAGTAGCTAACCATTCTAGGTAAGCACTTGTTCTACTTTCAAGCAAGGGTTGAGCAATCAGAACCATTTCACCATCTTTCATCTTTCAGTTCTTACTATGGTGCCAGACCATAGCCAAGTCGTATTGTCTCACAGAAACGGCGATTCACGAACCAATGTATCTCAGCTGGGTACCCCAAAACACATGCCCGTTTGTACCCCAGGCACAAACAAGACCAAGCCATTCCACTCCTGTCACGGGGTCTAGATCCCCGTCCAAACTTGGACTCCAAGCCCCCACACTTGAGACCCGGTCTTAGTATGGTGCTTAGACCTCCACCTTTCCCCGCCTCTAATTAGTCGGTTCAGAAAGAGCTAGAACCCACGACAATAGCGTAACGAGCATTCCTGCTCCCATAAGCAATATATGCTTAGGATAATAAGTCTATGACCTAACCACCATCCACATCAACAGATGGTCCTTAATCAACACGGACAGGGAAAATAGTGTAACCAAGCTAAGCCACATTCGCCGCGGGACACAACCTGTTACACCCACCAATATCCATACCATATCCCTGCCCAATCTCTATTTTTCCTTTCATCATTTTATCATGAGAGTAATTATAATAATCATCTATTGTGAGTAAACGACAGGTTACTCATGTTACCGAAAACCTAAGCATAGTAGCTACTCGAACCTGTACTAGTAGAACTCATAGGACAATTATATCTATGCATGTGGTTTTCATAAGATTCCTGTAACGTAAATGTACATAACATATATAAACAATGATTATAAAAAATAAGGGTATGCACCGGAGCTTGCCTTGGGTAGGCGTGGTGTCAGCTGAGTCAGTCAGTGGCAGCTCCAGGACCTCCTCCTATACGAGAATCTCCTCCTCGTACTCTTCGATGATCTCCTCGAACTCATGATCGCCGATGGTCACGATCTCCGCCAACTTGTTCTCTACATGCATGCGATGATGATGCAACACTTAGCATTTACACAACATCAACTCTTAAAATAAGAATATGCATAGTAAGCTACTAAGCTAGCTCTAATGACTAAGATACTAAGCTAACTATCGTCTTTACCAAGAAAGTGTTGGGTTCAACTAACAAACACCTAGCTTTACAAATGGAGGATATATCTTTATTTCTACTAATGATTTAATGTATATTGAAACAAAGAGCATTTAACTACCCTAATGCTTAGTCTATTCTCAAGCTACAAAAATTATAGTGAGCACATAATAATACAAAACAGCTACCATAAAAATTTCAGGACCAGAACTATCACCAATTTACCACAAAAAAATTCCTATAATATTTAACTTAATAATATTGAGCACTCTCAAATGATTTAATAGCTCCTGGTATCAATATATACATATATGAACTAAATACACTAACAGATAGAGCATAATTTTAGGAACCTAACAAAATTTGTTTCACAATTTTTGGACACCTACATGATTTTATATGATTTAACAAAAATCAGCTCTAAAATTTAATTAGAAAACTATTTCTAATTCCTTATGAAAAAGAAAAACCAACTCTCCCGCATGGCCAACACGCGCGGCCCAAGTGACACAGCGCGCGCGAGCACGGTGGCCCACGATGCGGCCCACGTGAGACGGCCCGCGTCGGGGAATCCCGAGCTCGTCGACAACTTTGTAAAAGAGACCTCGCACTTCTCCTGAATTACAACTAAGTCCTAACCCTATTTCCTCCTCTCTCAGAACTTCTCACTTAACCCCCTGGCCTTTCCCTAATTCACCCGAGCGCACCCCCGGCAACTCAGTGCATGGCGGCACGGCGAGCGGCGGCACTGAGCGCCTACGCCAGCCATCTAGGACCTATGTGGCCCACCTAACTGGTCGATCACCATCTCTGACTCGAGCGGCTATGCTAAGCGGCAATGCGGGGTGACACGACTGGCTGGGGAAGGCTGCAGTGGCGCGCGGCCATCCGCGATGGCGGCGCCACTGTTTTGGTGAGCTGGGGTAGCTACAGGACTAATTGTTTAGCGCGTGAGCATCAAGAGGCCACCATGAACCTAGCCGAGGTGACGGTTGGGGTGGAGGATGGCGGAGGAGAGCTGGCCATGTGCGGCCGAGCCATGCGGCAGCGCACTGTGGTGGCATGATCGCGTCAGCGATGAAGGGGAGGTGGTAGCGGTTCGGCAGGCATGCACAAGGTGGATAGGGAGGCGAGGCGAAGTGGGTGGTGCGAGTGAATTGGCTCGGGAGGGACGGTGGGAGGGCTGCCCACATCCACGGCCGGACGCGGCCTTATCAGCACGGTGGCGAAAGAAACTCCAAATTGGAGCTTGGCTGTGCTCGCTTCAAAGCTAGGTAGGGTCGGGCAATGAGAGGACGTGATGGTGATGACGTGGATGTGCTGAATTGAATGGAGGTGATCGCTCGCTGGGTAAATTGAATGGTGTGGCTCGTGGCGACAGCAGAGGGAGAAGGAGAGAAAGAGAGAGACAGAGCACGACAAGTGGCTCGGATCGTCCTCGCCTTGGCAAGATGCGGTCGGTGAGATCGTGGAGGTCCACGCGTAGGCGTTAGCCGATAGGCGCGCGCGCTTCCAACCAGCATGGCCCATGCGGCCGTAGTGTCTTAAATGACAAGGCAATGGTGAGCCTGATCTTGTGCGTGCAGTAGAGGCAGCAATGCACTGGGCCGGCAGCAGCGTAGAGGGCACAGCGGATAGGCGTGGACGCGACGATGATGCGACGGTAGCGGTAGCATCGTGACTCGAGGCAGGTCGGCAGTGCGGTGAGGTAGCAGTGGGTGGATGCGACGGCAAGGTGATAGCGCCGGTAGTGGCTTCATCGTGGCATGGGCGGGCGACAGCAGCTCTATGCGGCAGGGCCAGCGGTAGCCGAGCCACAACCAGGCCAGAGGCAACCACGACCAGCCGTGCGCGACAGCGCGTGCACGCACGACCAACGCGGCGACACCGAGCGTCCGAGCATGGTGATCGCGCCCACACGGCCAACTAGCATGACCAAGTATGGTTTCAGAGTCCAATCTTACTATTACTAATTAGAGGCCCCAACTTGGGTGTGGCCAGATATATACATGCTGTTGCTAGTCACTCCTAGCTGCTGGCGCTGAGCCCAATGGTGGGCATGGAACTCACCAAGTTAGAAAACCCATATATATATTTAGGGCACGTATAATACACAGGACTAATGTTTACCTGCTAAATTTAGTCCCTTGTGATCCCAATTGTTAGCCAACCACCTGACTAGTTGTCATAATTAATAATGGTAGAAATGGGCTAATGGATTGAGAAAAGACTAAAAATATCCTCATCTAGATAGTCCTATGCGCTCGGTGCAACCCATGATCTTCTACAACATCAGTGGTGGCAATGAGGATCATCATAAGGCGGATGGAGCACGACAAACAGCAGCTCACTGGAGTGGGCGGCTGTCCAAAATACCAAGGACATGGTCATCAAATTGGAAGAGGGCCAAAGAGGGGGACTGGAGCACTCGGCGATGTGCGAGGAGCTTTGGGAAGGCAGCCCACTCTAGTGCGAACTTGGCATGAGAGGGTTGCGGGCTGGACTCCGGTCCTCATATAGGTCCAGATGGACACTACGTAAAAAATGATTTTTAGCAACAGTTCGATTTTTTTGTAGGGGCGGCTGGTGATGAAGCCGCCCCTATAGTGGCGTGCTTGGGTGCCTAGACACCAGCCGCCCCTACAAATGGAACAGCAGGGGCGGCTGGTGTTACAAGCCACCCCTACAAACGGGGTCTGATTTGTAGGGGCGGCTCAATCACCAGCCGCCCCTAGAAATGCTATTTGTAGGGGCGGCTGGTGATTGAGCCGCCCCTACAAATGGCCCCGTATTTATAGCTCTGATTTGTAGGGGCGGCTCAATCACCAGCTGCCCCTACAAATGCTCCCCATATAAAACAGATGCAGCACCTTCTTTCTCCTCGGGTCACTCACTCCAACCCGTGAAAGAAAAGTGGGGAGGCCTTGGGCACCTCCCAAAAATTGCTCTACTAAGGGGGGAAGGTTTTGGTCTCAAATCATTTGGTGGAGAGATTATAGAAGGTAAGAAAATGCTATTCCATACTTTTTTTGAAGTTTTAATGGTTGGTTAGTGAGTAATTAGAGTTTTATTTTTCTCTCTCTTCTATGGTGCTTGAGCTACTTATGAAGCAAATTAGACACAAGTTTTAAATTTACTAGGGTAAATTAGGGAGGGGAACAAGATCATACCCTTATTTGGTCCATGTTTCTTGATTTTAGTGAACAATTAGTTAGTTTTATGGATGTTTCATGTGCATGTGGATCTAGATCTAGGGTTTGGTTTTTTTTATTAATTTCGTTTTTGTAAATTTATGTTTGATGAAATTGGACTAGGGTTTGTATGAAAGATATTGGGTAAAGTATAATTTTTGCTAATTGTTGTCTTTGAAATTGTTTATTGTAATCAGTAATTATGTATTTTAATTATTTATGGATAAATGGGCCATTAATTAATTTTCCTTTACCATGGTGTGTTTGTATGCTTCATGTAATTATATTAGATTTATATTCATATATATCTGAAGTATATACAATTATTCTCAAGTAATTATTAATTTGTTTCATTTTTATATATATCTGAATAAGTAGTCCTTTAATGTTTGTTTTGTTGTTGTTGTAAAAGATGCAGTACAGGAACTCTTGGATGTATGGTTCATTAAGGTTCAAGGTAGGTTTCCGTGAAGAGGTGGATAAATTTATTGAAGCCGCAAAGAAGCATGCAACGACATTGAAAGAAAATAAGGATACAATTATTTGCCCATGTAAAGATTGTAAGAACCGTATGGCATGGACAGATGTGACTATCATCAGATCATATTTGATTATGCGAGGATTTATTGAGGACTACACAGTGTGGATTTATCATGGTGAAACTGTTATTGTTAACGACGAGGATGAGGAGAAATACGATGACAAAACCATAGAATCCCTGTCCTAATATTCAGTAGAGCTTGATGCACGAATGGATTTTGAGTTTGGTAATGAACTAGGTGGTGATGCTGGTGGTTGGGATGGTAACGACGAAGGTGGTGCCAATAATGATGGTGGAGCATGTGTCGGGGATGAAGATGATTTGAAGGACATGATTTGAGCCCTTGGACCAGAGATTTTACTAAATAGCCCGAAAGGTCTAGAAAATTTAGAAAGGGTGACAAAAGCATCGAAGGAGACTGTGTATGGTGTTGAAAAGGGTTGTCCGACACATTGGATATTGCTATATTTTGTGCTTGAGCTGCTCATCCTGAAGGCTAAGTATGGCTGGTTAGACTGTAGTTTTAATGATCTATTGCATCTCCTGTCATGGGTGCTGCCACAACCAAACTCAGTTCCCACCAACACAACCAAGCGAAGAAGGTCATAAGTCCATTGATAATGGGGGTTGAAAAAAATCCATGCATGCCCCAACCACTGTATACTTTTTCATGATGAAACGTTTAAGTCACTGGATAAATGTCCTCAGTGTGGGGCCAGCCGGTACAAGAACAATGACCTTTACGGTGGGGACGATGCCTCCATGGGGAAAAAGAGGAATAAGAAGGGTACAAAAAAGGTGGTACAAGAATCTCAGCCCCCAGAGGACACTCCATTAGGCAACGATGCAAAGCACAGAAGAATTCCTGCCTTGGTAACGTGGTACCTGCCAGTGACCGACCGCTTGAGACGTATCTTCCTAAACCCTAAAGAAGCCGCACTCATGACATGGTGGGATGACGAGCGCAAGGTGGATGATGATAAGATTGCACACCCGACTGATTGTAGTTAGTGGCAAAGGTTTGATGAGAGGCACAAAGAATTCAGCGATGACCCAAGGAATGTACGGTTTGGCTTGAGCACCGATGGAATGAATCCCTTCAATGAGAGGATGAGCGACCACAGCACATGGCCAGTGATCTTGACCATGTACAACATCCCAACATGGTTGTGTTAGAAAAGAAAGTACCTTATCCTCACTATTCTTATTTCTGGCCCTAAACAACCAGGCATTGATATATACATGTTCCTCGAGCCTTTGATGCAAGAAATGGAGAGGCTATGGAGGCATAGGGAGCATATGTACGATGCGTTCCGAAAGGAGGACTTTATATGTAGAGCAATAATATTTGTTACTACCAATAATTACCCCGTGCTGTTTGCTTTGTCTGGACAGATCAAAGGGAAGATGGGATGCTTGGTTTGCTTGGATGGTACTACATGGGTGTACCTGGATGCATCCAAGAAGATAGTTTACCTAAGGAACCAACACTTCTTAAAGACAAGCCACAAGTACCGCATCAAATTGTTCTTTAGATTTTATGACAATACCCTGGAGATTGAACCCCCTCCGGAGAGACGCCATAATGAAGAACACGTATACAGAATGGTGAAAAAGTCATCTATGGAAAGAAGAATCCGGATGGAACGAAGAGAGATAGAAGCACACCTCCTGTCGAAGGAGTACCTTTCAAGAAACAATCAATCTTCTTTCAGTATCTGCCTTATTGGCTAGACTTGGAGGCCCCCCATGCCATTGATGCTATGCATGTGCAGAAGAATGTCTTTGAGAGTCTCATTACTACCTTGATGGACATAGGCAAGTCAAAGGATGGTCTGAAAGCATGGAAAGACATGGTGCAGCTAAACATGATGCCACAACTTCACCCGGTACCTGAGGCTAATGGAAAATACACTCTGCCCGCGGCATGCTTCAACCTAACACCAGACGAGAAGAGAGCTATATGCACTTTCCTGAGGGGGATCAAAGTCCCAACTGAGTTTTCAGCAAATGTGAAGAAGCTAGTGTCGATGAAGGACTTGTCAATAACACACTACAAGGCTCATGATTGCCATGTGGTGTTGATAGTGTTTCTACCTATTGCAATCAGGGCTATAACGCCAGAGTTCTTGAAAATGGCCATCACCCGCAATGTGCTACTTATTTTCGAAGATCTCACAGAAGACGATTGGCAAGCAAGAGCTAAGTGACCTACATGAATTTATAGTCGAGACACAAAATCAACTGGAGATGTGTTTATCTCCTGCTTTTTTTTATATATAATGCCACATCTCATGATTTACATGGTTCATCAAATACAGGCGTTGGGCCCTTGCTACTTGCATGAAATGTGGTCCTACGAGCGGTTCATGTCGGTTCTAAGTCGATACGTGCATAATCGAGCATACCCAGAGGGCTCCATGATAGAGGGTTACAGTACTAAAGAAGTCATCGAGTGCTGTCAAGAGTACCTAAAAGTACAGAAAGGGATTGGTAAACCCGATTCTCGTCACAAGGGTAGGCTGGCTGGGAAGGGCACCAGTGGTAGAAAAGTGTTCATCGACCATGATTACAAAGAGGTGTGTCAGGCACATTACAGTGTCTTTCAGAGTACACAACTGATGCAACCGTACATTGATGAACACTTGGCTATCATTATGGCGGAGAGAAATAGCCGTTCGGATGATTGGGTCATGAAACAACACAAGCAACGACTAACTACATGGTTGAAGGACCAAAACATACCGCCTGGAGAAACCATAGACTCTATTACCATCAGTAGGTTAGCGGAGGGGCCATCAAGACAAGTGACATCTTGGAATGCTTATGACATCAATGGGTATACGTACTATACCCACGCAAAAGATAGTAAATATATGAATCAAAACAACGGCGTTCGAATAGAGGCTATCAATGGATTGGGGCGAAAGATCCAATACTTTGGCATCATTGAAGAGATACGGGAACTTGACTTTGGAAGGGATATAACGGTGGCCCTGTTTCAATGCCACTGGATCAAACAACACCAACTGAACGAGATCGGATTGAGAGTCCTAGACCTCAAGAATCTAGGCTACCAAGATGACCCTTGGGTGCTCGCTTCACGTGTCGCACAAGTTTTCTATATGTCTGACCCACAAAGTAACCTCTCCTCCGAAGAAGAAGACAAAGCACGTGGTTCCCTCTGGAAAACAGCATATTATTGGACTTGATGGCGTGGACGATGTTGAGGCTTACAATAATTACGATGAGATGCCGCTATTCACAGACTTTCCTAAAAAGATCAGTGTTGTGGAAAAGAACCTCCCCAAAGACATAATGTCATGGGAACGAAAAGGTGTCAAGGGGAAAGTCATTATAGCGGGCTAGCTAGTTGTTGAATATGTAGTGTTTGTGTAAGTGTGTGTTTCTAAGACTTCATTTATGCATGCGTGTGAGACTATATATTTATGTACGTGTTTAAGACTACATATTTTTGTATGTGTGTAAGACTACATTTTATGCATGTGTGTGAGACTACCCTTTGCAACATCCAGATGACTCTATTTGAACATCCACTCTATTACTACTAAAATTTTATGAAATCACTTAACACTTTATGAAATGAAGAAATGACCAAAATAAAAGTAGGAGATCTTGATGAGTTATACAACTTTTATATTCATCACCTTTACAGCTGAAATCATTTAGTGTTTAAAAATCAGGTTTAAAGTTGTTATTTTCTAAAATTTAAAATTTGAATTGTTCAAAATTAGTGACAAGGATAGATGACTAGACTAAAATGATAGAGCATGATTTTAGAAAATTTTAGAGAAAAACCATCATATTTGGAGTTAGTATGAGGGAGAAAAACTAGTTACAAGTTTCAGCCATAGATTAAAAAGAGAAATCACACTTGTTTATCATTGATCATCATGAACAGCTGTGATTTTTCTTTTTAATCTCTGCTTAAAATTTGTAACTAGTCTTTCTTCCTCATACTAACTCCAAATATGATGATTTTTTTCCTAAAATTTTCTAAAATCTTGCCCTATCAAGTTAGTGTGTTGATTTGGTCATTCTTTTCATCTAACAAAGTTTGAGCTCTTCAAATTTTCAAATTTTAAAAAAAATGATAAGTTCGAACGAGATTTTCAACCAATAAATGATTTTAGCCGAAAAAGTGATGAGTACCAAAGTTGTATAACTCATCAAGATCTACAACTTTTATTTTGATCATTTCTTCATCTGACAAAGTGATAGTAAACATTGTTCAGAAATCAACATGTTTCTCGTATAGTTCATGAAACTATGAGTCATATGTGAATTTATGAATAATGTTTACTAATACTTTGTCACATGAAGAAGTGACCAAAATAAAAGTTGTAGATAGTGAGGATTTCAACAACTTTTATGTTCACGACTTTTATTATTGAAATCATTTAAGGTTTTAAAATCTTGTTTGAAGTTGCCATTTAGTGAAATTCAAAATTTCAACTGTACAAATTTGGTCAAATGAAAATATGATCAAAATAAAAGTTGTACATATTGATGAGTTCTACAACTTTGATATTCATGAGTTTTTCATCTGAAATCATTTACTCTTTCAAAATATTGTTTCAAGTTGAAATTGTTTGAATTTCAAAATTTGAATCATTCAAACAAAGTCACATGACAAGATGACCAAAATAAAAGTTGTACATGTTGATGAGTTATACAACTTTTATGTTTACAACATTTTCATTTTATTTCATTTAATGTCATAAAATTGTAGTCGAAGTTTTAAAATTCAAATTTTTAATTTTTGTTTTTTTTGTTTTCTATATTGTTTTGACTACAATTGTTTATATATATATTTCTTCATATATAGAATAATACAAAATATTATATTTGTGCATATACACAATTTTTTTATATTACTTTGTGTCTTTATGATATAAAAATATAGAATTTATAATTAAAAAACAGAAAATATTTGTAGGGGCGGTTGGATCAGGAACCGCCCATAAAAATGCATTTGTAGGGGCGGCTGGATCAGGAACCGCCCCTACAAATAGTACCGAGTATAAATAGGAAGAAGCGCACGGGAGTCATCGTCTGGGCGCTGTCTTCTTCCTCCAACGCCGTCAGGCTGCCCGCGGATACGGTTTCTGCCGCCGGTCCCGCGCCCGCCCACACCAGCCCCTGGCGCTCGGCGTCCCGTACCCGACCCCCGGCGCCCGCCCCCACGTGTCGACCCCCGGCGTCCCACCCTCGGCCCCCGGCGCCCGCCCCCGCGCGCCGACCCTTGGCGTCCCGCCCCCGCACGCCAGTGCACATCGTCCATCTGGACCGGTAAGTGTCAGATCTTTGCTTGCTGATGTGTAGCTGAATAATGGAGGCATAGGCTGATAGATAGATCTTGCTGATGTGTCTGCACTTGACCTGATTTTTTTATGGATGCATCTAATTTTTTGTGCTGCTTTTGGATAATCCCAACCTGATAACAATATACCTGACGCCCTGACCCAGTGGCCCATGCTTGAAGCATTTTTATTTTTGATGTATAGAAATGAAACAGAAGAAAATAGATGCTTTTCTAAGTTGACTTGATTGATTGCATGGCTTACATAGGATGTTCTCCTCTTATGCTGATGTCGTTCATATACAGGAAGAAATAGCACTTACAGTGTTACCACTAGTACTTAATGCAGTTATTTGTGAGGCCACCTTCCCTGATTCCAAAGCTCTATCAATTTGTTTTGGTTCTTATCTGGTAATTTTTAGTTGATACATGCTAATATGAAGATGATGAGTATTACGTACTATGCATTGATGTTTCTTTTAGTCACTACTAAACTTCATTATGTGCTTATTATTGCTGATTCTGACTTCATTAAAGAGTTTGCATGCTTCTCAATGTTCTTTGCAACCACAAATCATTTCTCGTGCCATTGGTTGATTGAGGTGTGGCTTGTCTATATTTTTTTAACGCAGTGGCTTGTCTATATTCCTGCTTGCATTACGCTGTTACCAAGACATCCAGTTTTATTCCTCACTTTTTAGAAACTTCAGTTCCCAACAAATTGTCACTTGCCCCATGCCACAAGTCCTAGTTTTTGTTATCACCAGTCTTGGCCAGGATAGCTTAAGCCATTTTTAACTGGCCTGTTGTCTTCCAACAATCCAACTCCTTCCTTCAATTATCAGAAAAATTAAACATAGCAATGTAAAATTCTCATACTATGTCTGATGGCCCATATATATTGGAAGGGAGTAGAGTCTCACTTTTTAGCTTTTCTATTTCTTTTTAAAGAACTTTTAACTTGTGTTGACTTATTATGGTTGCTTAGGTGCTGCCAGGAACCTTTCCAAGTAATTCTAATGAATAATGGATTCTGACCAGTACCCATTCCATATCACTCAAACGCTGCTTATTACAGTATTCCCTCTAGTTACAAAACAAAAAAGCAACAATTTGGGTATGAATATGGTCTCCAAAACACAACTTTGACCTATAACTTCTGTTGTAGTATATTTGTAACACATTGCTAAAGTATACTATTATGAAACTAATTTTTGAGTCAAATCTACTTGTATCATTTTCTAATAACCAAACTCAATGACACACAAAATAAATCTAGGTTTCAAATGGTTGACTTAGGTAACCCTAAAGAATTACTTTGTGCTGGAGGAAGTATTAAGCATCTGATGTTTGATTATAGCATTGAGTATCAATATCAAAGGCCTATTCTGTAAGAGTAAACTTGCCATACACGATTTTACAGAGGCTCTATTTTGGGTCCACGTAGCACATAGTAGACATTATCCCAGAATGGAAGTTGTGGACATTGCCATATCTTTGCAGTTGAAAGGATCAAGACAACTTAATTTGGAATGTTGATCGATATGGGATTAATACTCTCATCTTAGTATTTGTCATTACCTTTAGATGTGTACTTTCCATTCATATTCATCGGTTCCTCCATAAATCAATGTGTTATTACTATTATCTAGTAATATGTTGTTAACATATGAGAACCTGGCTAAGAGAAGGAATGCCGCCTATCCCTCACCTTTTTAGTATAGAGAAGAAACCATGTCATTGTTTTTTAGGGACTATTGCTGCTACTACTCCTCCTCCTCCTCCTCCTCCTACCACTCCTCCTCCTACTACTACTCTTCCTCCTCCTCCTCCTCTTACTACTCCTACTACTCCTCCTCTTACTACTCCTATTACTCCTCCATGTACTTGCTACTCCTACTGCTGCTCTTCTTTTAGTGATGCTCCTACTACTACTCCTAAGTGGTTGCTGCTCTTACTCTACTGCTACCACTCTACTGCTACATTTACTCTACTCAACTACTTTCTACTTACTACTCCTAAGTGGCTACTTCTAGCTACTAACTGTTGGCTGCTATTGCTTTTTTTGCCAAATCTCCCAGGACTCGCCCAGGACTTGTTGTCCTGTCTTTTGCCATTAGCTGTTGCACTTTGTTTGCTAAGCAGCTATTGGTTTTTTTTGCCAAATCTCCCCTCTCCTCTCCTCTCCTTTGTTTTGCCAATGATGAAATTGTTCAAGTCCATATATTATATGGAATATGAGCTGATGATCAAGAACTTGTGAGGAACTTGGCATCATTAGCAGCCGCCCCTACATTACCTTCTCCTCTCTTCTCTGTTATGATGCCTTGATGCTCCAAGTTCAAGATCAGATGATGATTGACATGTTTCTGAGGCCTCTACCACTGCTACTACTCTTTTTTTATATATTATTGTTTTATAGGACTACTTTGGTTTATAGCCCTTTTTGATTTCTTATACCTTCTCGCGTACCTAAAGCACACTTTCTTGCATCTATTAGAATAAAGCGCGAAATAATGTCGTGGACACCAGACAGTGCAGCCCGATGCCCCGAGCATGATGAGCACCCAACCAATGAGGAGCAAGCACTAGAGGACCAGCTAACTCAGGAGCAGTTCGATAACGAGTTAGAAAAGGATCTAGAAGTGATGCTTACTCAGGAGCAGTGTGACGAGGAGGAAGGGAGAGCAGGAGGAAGAGCAGGAGAGGCTGCTGAAGGCGAAGAAGAAGAGGATGATGATGATGATGACTCAGAAGAGGGATATGAAAGTCCCGAGGATCCTTTCCCACATGAAGTCAGAAGGAGGCCAATGGAGGAAGATTTGGACAAGGATTTTGACCCGAACGAGGAGGTAGGGAAAAGCCTTAGCTTGTAAATTTTGCAAAAGCTTTGGCTGTGTTACCTCTGCTAACACTTTGACCTATCGTATATACAGGTCCCTCCTAAAACTCAGAAAAGACAACGTCGACGTCCGTGACATCTCACTGGACAAGACGGAGTAGAGGAAAGGAGAGCAGAGGCAACAGCCACAGAGATGGATCATGATGCCTCTGCTCCACAAACTCTGACACAACCACGACTACCAAGCCTAAGAGGAAATGAGGGGATGGAAAAGGAAATCTATATCTATATAAGGCATGCTATGTGATAACGGAGGTCGCGCCAGCAGGGGAGATCCTTGAGCCGAAGGAATTAAGAGGAAAATTCCGTAATGCGATCGGGGCCCTAGTAAGAGATAAATTGAACCCAACAATCCCTAACTGGAAAGAGGTACTAGAGAACACAAAGAATGCACTATGGGATAGGCAGCTAAAGGTCAATTTTAGATTTCCGGAGGGTAAGCACGAATTGGTAAAAAAATGCTATCAGGATGATGGGAGAGTCATTCCGACGTTGGAGGTCGGAGCTCAACACGAAGTATATCCAAAAGGGGTTAACTCCCTTCAACAAGTTCAGCAAAATAACTCCTAGTCAATGGGAGGAGCTCGTGGCTCAGAAGACTTCACCGGAGGCATTGGAGCTCAGTGCTCGTAACACCGAGCTGGCGAAGAGGAACAAACACCACCATCATCTAGGCCCGATGGCTACTATGCCAAGGAAGAACAGTTTAGGAAGATGGACGAAGAGGCCGCAGCTGCTGAGAATATTGATGTGACAAATTTGAAGGTACGCTCAAGGAACTGGATATATGCGAGGAGTATAGAATCATCCGACAGTAATCTTAAGTTTGATAAGCCAGAGACCCAAGAGGCGGTATCAAGGATACTGAAATATGCTGAAGACAAGGAGAAGGGCTCATTCAATCCTTCTAGAGAGAGGGATGAGCTTAGCCTTGGCTTGGGAAACAAGGAGCACACAGGCCGCACCAGGGGGCTAGGGACAAGGATTCAAAGAGGACAGGCACATGTACAAGAAACATGGCCGAGACCAGGAGACTAGTCTTGAGCTCCAAGTGAAGGCTCTAGTTGCGAAGGCGCTGGAGGAGCAAGGACTGTCTACGAAGCCACGGATATTAGAGACGCCGCCGGGAGAACTGGCATTAGTTGGCAACCCTCAGAAAGTTCCTAGCAGCCAAGGTTCCACTGCAGCCACAACCTCAGTCGATCGCATATGGGAACCAACTAGTTGCACCTTGGTGTTTCTCAGTGGCCGGCAGAACACTATAATGGAGGTGGCAACGGGTGTGGCACATCCTCCCAGTGGCTTACACCATAATAATAAGATACCTCCGGACTACACTAGGGTCGAGGTGCATACAGTGAAGCCTGAGTTCATGAAGTGGAGGATAGACTATGCAAATCCTGAGGGGCTGGTGTTACTCAGAGACGTTATGGGGCAGTTCATCCTCTAGCACAAATGGGACATTATATTGACTGCTTCTTCACCGCCTCCCCCTCTCCCAAATTTGGAACGAGTTGTTGAGGTCGGGGAGATATTTTCACCGTCTCGTGCCCCCCACATTCCTGAGATGCCACATTCTTCCCCGCCTCCTAGCGAGCATGTGCCTGATGAGATGCCACAACCTTCTTCAGCTCATACCAAGCAAGTGCATCATGAGATACCATAGTCTTCTCAACAAGCATAGCCGATACATGAGCAACGAGTGCCTCCTAAAGAAGCTGCAGCACAAGAAGATGAGGACGTGCCTGTATGGGAACTTCGAAAGAAGCATCCAATCACCATAAGGCCAGTTTATGTTCTGATCAAAGACATCTCGTCGGTGTCCAAGTGGTATTCCCATGACCAGTTTAAGCCTGAGAACTAAGTTAAGAAAGTCCCTTCACGGGGTTCTGAGGAGGCCATCACTAGCAAACTCCACCAAATTACAAAGCAGTATCCAAATGTTGATGCCATCAAATGGTCAAAGGATTGCCCAAAAACATATGAAAGAGGCAAACCCTTCCTACCAAACTGGGACATCCAACGCCTACCACTTGGAATGAGAAAGTTCCATGATTGGTACTTGCATGTTCTCCCAACGAGCATAAATATCATACAAGCATGCTTTCTCACCGGCACATTTGGAAGCCCATCCGGGAAAATTGTCTTTGACTTCAATGACATGCAAACATGCTTTCACCTGGGAGAAATGGAGATGAATCTAATTCGCACGTAGTGCCTATAAGTCCTTGTCCTCTCGATATAATATGAATGTAATCTTTGAATTTTGTTGTAACTAACCCATGCTGTGATTTGTAGAATGCAAGTGCACATTGTCAAACAGATGCCAAGTGTGAAAGCTAGGTATGTGGACCCTCAAGCTATAGCCCAAACAAATTTCAATTACCCTAAATGGTGGACACTTGATGCCAAAGAGCTAGCTGCTGCAAAGACTCTTCGGGAGAAAGAGCACATCCGTACAACGAAACTAAGGGAAGAGTCCCTTAAGGTTACAGCATACATTGCCCTAGCTTTCAAAAATCTCCAACAACACTCTACTATATGGCTACCATACAACTTCGAGTAAGCTCAACTCTATACTTAAAGCTTTGTTCGATATATTTTATTCGATGCAAAAGAGCTTATCTAGTTCTATGATTAAATCCATGCAGCAACCACTGGATTTGTATAGCCGTCGATGTCGGGAGGAGCATGGCATGGGTCTTTAATTCATTAGATAAGGACACGGTGACATACAAAGACTTCATATCGATTCTCAAGACGTATACATATCGACAATCCTCATTAGCTTATATGTTTGTATGCATACTTGTAACGTTCACTTTTGGATACTAACAAGTTGTATTTGCTAAAATAATTCGAACATGGCATTTAGGTTCTATGTCACTAATCATCATGGAAGGCATGATCCAGCAAGGAAGGAAAAGCTGGCTATAAAAACACTATGTGCGGTAAGTGTAACTTACTTCTTCAGTACTCCATTACATGGCTATCAAAAGCATTACTTAACATTTTTCATATGCAAAACACACAGTGCCCCAAGCAGAAGCTTGGGAGTGTACATTGTGGATACTATATATGTTCTATAATGAGTAACACCGGTGCCTACAGGAGACACTCCTTAAGGGTAAGTTTGAACCTCTTCACCCGTAGTATAAAAACTTCGTAAATGGTATGAAATACTAAACCGAAACTTGTTCTCTTGTAGTGGAGAGAAGAGAAAGGAATGAAAAGAGACCCATACAAGGATGACCAACTCTTAGAGCTCGTCGGCGACCTTTGCAACTTCATATTGGACCAGATTGTACATGTCAGAGGCGCCTACCATGACCGAGAGTCTGAGTTAGGTATAAATCCTGAGTACCAACACCTTCGTGAGACTGAAAGGCTAGCTCTAGGACGTTGATAACAATGTGTATGGAATTTATATATTTAATGATGGATTGTATATATTCTTATGAATTGGGCTTGTAATTGTAGTTTATAGAATACTCTTGTGCTTGTAGTCGCGGTCGCGGGGCGTTCGGCAACGTGAATGCGGTTCGGAACGTTGGTCGCGGGGCGTTCGGCAACGCGAATGCAGTTTGGAACGTTGGTCGTGGGACGTTCGACAACACGATTTTGAATTGTAAATTTGATTTTTTGGCGGGAAAACGTACTGTAGGGGCGGTTCTAGATTGAACCGCCCCTACAAATACCTGTTTGTAGGGGCAGCTGGTACTATAGCCACCCCTACAAATCGATTTGTAGGGGCGGCCTGGGAACCGCTCCTACAAATGCATGATTTGTAGAGACCCTTGCGTAGGGGCGGCTGGGCAAACCATCCCTACAAAGGGTTACCAACCGCCCCCTAGAAATGCTTTTTGTAGTAGTGGGATCAGCAGCTCATGGAGAAGAGGAAGGGGCTAGCATGTGGGCTCCATTTTCCACAAGCAGATTAACACTAGCTAACCAAATTAGGATCTCATGTGATACAGTTAGCATATTTAGGGCTCTAAGTGTATTTTCCCAAAAAAAGGGATCTGAATGTATATTTTGGAAGTTTAGGTGGTACCCCAAGCCAAATGCGAGGATTGAAAATGCATTTTACTCCTGAATATTTATTTAGAGTCCAAATAATACATAGAGCATTCATACTTTGGCTCTCGCTGTCAATTTTGCATCTCTTAAAATGTGAAATTCATTCATAATCTTGAAATATGATAATAATAGTAATAAAGCAGAACAAATGCCGTGAGGCACACTATTTTTGAAATATGGACCGCAAAAAATAAATTTGGTACTGTGCAAAATGTCTTTATGATGAGAGGCAAAACGGTCGTTTTACCCCTCACTTAATGTTGAATATAGAAGGAAAGATAAAGATAGTGTAAAATAAGGAAGTTTGAGATTTTTGGGCCGAAAAAACTTTATTTTAGTAGTGTCAAATAAGAAATTGTGAAACCAAGTTGATAAGAATCTTGGTTTAATTGTTTGTGATGATCAATTGACAATTGATGAAATGGCTTTGAGTGCTTTTGGGATTGCATGAAACTCTTGTCTCTTACTTGACTCTTTGGTTGTGTTTAACCTTTGCCCTTTCTTTGGGGACCGAGACTTTTTTACTTGGATCTTTCACGATCCTTTCTCATATCAAGTGACTTTGTATTTGCTTTTACTTGACTTTTGGGTATTTAAATGAGAGTTCTCTGTTTTGCTTTCAAACCTTCTTTGATGTGTTTCAGTATAGTTCAATGCATTCATCAAGGGAGAGTTTTTGAGAGACCAACTTGAGAAATGCCTTGGTCTCATCCATGTGTGATGAATGATCGAGACAAGAGTTGAGAGATTTGATGGTTGAGTTCATATGTCATTTGTGCTTGATTATGTTAATGGCTTACCAGAGGTGTTGTGTTTTTTTTTGTTATTTTGAGTGTGTTTTGCAACATGTCACTTGGTTTGTGAATGTATAGGTGTTGGGTGCGTTGAGGTGGCCGACAAGCGATGGAGAAGGTCAAGCGAGAAGTCTGTGCGTGATGATGGATCAGAAGCGGTGAAGGGCGGACATATAGGCTTGTACCGAATGACCAAGAGGCCAAGGTCAGACCATGGGTGGCTCACATCAGACACATTAAAGAGAAATAGTATATGGGTGATGAAGATGGCGCCGACCGGAGTCAAGGATGGGGTTGGGCAAAGTCACGGCGAGGCGTTGCGAGCGCTTGGTGGACTGCTGGGCCAAAGACATGAAGGTTGGGCACGCATCGACATCGGTGAGTCCCTCCTAGCGAGGTGTGCATAAGGGTTCGTCAGATTAGTCCTCAAAACCCGGGATGGATGGTTTGGTGGTTTGGGCCTCACAACCATCGGCTGCAGGTTTGACCAGTTTGGGCCTCAAAACCTGGAATGGCGGACCGACAGACACATGGTGGCATCTTGAAGCTTGCATTGAAGTGAAGCAAAATCGAGAGGGCACAGAGTCGGTTGTATCAACGATGAAAAACATAGACAGTTTTGCTATATAAAAAATTGATCTGCTGAGAAATGGTTTGTGATCGCACATCATGAAGTAATCCAAAGTTCAAATTCGTGCAAGATTTGTTCTTCTCCCCCAAATCTGATATTTTTCTTTTTCTGTGTTTTTCTGAGCTATTTTTAGGGATTTTTTCTTTTTCTCTTTTGGCTGCGATTTTGGTTTTGATTTTTGGAGGAAATCGGTGCTAGGATATGTAACGAGATAGCCTTGTCATCAATTTGTTGAATCCATCCCCTCACGTGCACCTTGAGTCGATGGGTTTTCCCAAAAATTTCCTCTCTCTAGAGTTTCCTGTGTGATCTGAAATTAGCACTTAATTTTCAATCTTTGGAAGGGGCTTTCGCTTGAGATGGATGCTACATAAACTTGTGAAGCCCCCTCTGAAATTTGTGTTCTATTGGTTCAGATTTGATCGAATCAATTTATGAAGTTGCGCTTGTTCTAAATTTTATTTTGCTTGGGATCCAGTTTTTGCAAACACGGGACAACCCACGATTGTCTGCATGGAATTTTTCCTGCAATGACTGTCCGACGCTTTCTTCTGTGATTCTCCTATCCTTTTCGACTGACGGGACTATCCGTTGTGCGAAATACCTTTACCTGCAAACCGTCCGATGTGTGGACTATAGTCTCACGTTTTTCTTGGCTTTAGAGGATTGTCTGGCACTTGTGATTTTTTACTGATCGGACCATCCGGTGCATCGCTTTCCTTTTGACCACTGTGCAGTTACACAGAAGCATTTGTCTAGTGCGCATTATTTCCTCCTGAGTGAGTGCACCGCTAGTGCTCGGGTTTCTTGTTTGCCTTCTTGTCTCTGTTTCGTGTTTTCTCGTGTCGCTTTCACATTGCTTTGAGGTGCTTCGGGTTGATATTCAGATATAGGCGGCCTAGTTCCCGATAAAAAAAATTATTGGCTCCCATCTATGAATCTACCCGTAGTCGTCATTTTAGTCCTTCAAACATTTTTCTACATGTTAGACTTGGGCCCCGTTGTTGGAGCTCCGGCAAACTCCAGCAACTCTATTCACTGTAGCAAAGAACTGTTTTTTCGAAAAAATGAACTAGAACACTATTTTTAAGTTCACCACGCAATTAGCCTTTTAGACTTGTCACCTTTCGTTAATCTTTCCCATGTGTGAGCTGTGGGGAACGACACTGGACAATCTGGATCCGATGTCCGTGGAAACTTAGCAGCCCGGTGGGCTAGGCCTAGCCCTAGTGCCATCAGCGGTGGCGCGGACGACGCATGGTGCTGTCTGCTATGTGGACTGCCAGGTGGGATGGCCCACTTGTCGGTTTCCTTCAGTGCGTTCGAGAAGTGTTCACCTCCTTTCGACCTTCCCCCACAACCACAAGCCACCTCCTTTCAACAAGCATAAACGCTGAAGATCGCAACCCGATGCAGCTGCCCATGGTGACGTGGGGTGTGTTTGGTTCTGACAGCAGCCTTGCCTTGCCTATCTTGCACGGACTCCAAAAAACTTGCCACGCTAGGGTCTGCTTGGTTCCTCTGCCCAGAACTGTTATGCTTTGCTCAGCGAGGATAGCAAGTGATGGTGCTTGTTTGGCGCCAGCCTAGCCGGGTTTGCTGTCCCTGCCGGGACATTTTTGTGTGTCAACACTAGGACCTCAGGTCCATTACTTGAACAATATACATAGGCCCATTACTGAAAAAAAAATATGTATGCAGTGAAGAAATATATATTCCTTGTGGATCTCGTCACCAACCAACTTGCCACCATGCATACTATACATAGCGTTAGAACGAGCGACAAGGCAAAAAGAAAGACGGACGAACAGTGTTGCTCCGTCATAAAGCAAAGGACCCTTATATATTGGTGCAGCGCAGGCGCAAGGCAGAGGACAACCCCCATAATAATCCAGGACGTCAGGTCCATTACTTGAACAAATATACATGCCCAAGATTACAAGAGCACCAGCAGGCTTTTCAGCACCTTCACTTCTGGTTCCAATGATTTGGCAGTATGACGTGCGTAGGCCTCGGTAGACAGTATGGGTATTGACCACTCCCGTTGGCGGTAAGCTGAGTATTGTGTGGTGCAGACGAGCTTCTAACGATCGGGTCTCACTCCCACTGGCCACTGCAAGCTAGCACCATGGGGCTCTTCCCTGCATACATTAGTTACACGATCAATGCATAAAGATACATGAAAATAGAGTACATACTAAGCGGTACTATGTAACAGCAGATGTGGGTGCAGTGGCACACTGCCTTGTGAGCCAAAACCAAAAGTAATACTAGTTACCTGAATATCTAGTGATTTATTTTTTATATGGCCGTGCAGCAATTAATCTTCATCTTCAGCGAATGTAGTCGATTGTGCGCGACTTGATATGGCTGATCTTGTCGTACTCAGATGAGCTACCTGTTGACAAGGACTCGTACAGCTTCTTGCTGCAAGTCAACTTGAGATACCTTGGGGTCACTGCTGTCAGATATTCCGGAATTGTCTCCATGGTGGCGTCCTTCATCTCCATGCTGTCGAGTGACCGGACTCCTTTTAGCACCTCCACGTTTGGGCAGTATACGATCTTGATTTCCTGCAACTTAGAGAGATCGCTGATCCTTTTCAGCTCGGGGCAGTTGAATACTTCAAGTTCCACAAGTGAAGGGAAGTTCTCTATATATGTCAGGTTGCTCAGCTCGTGCAGCTCCAGTTCTCTTAGATAATGCCTCTTGCTACTGGCGAGTCCTGGTGGAAGACATCTCAGCTTGCAGTTACGAATCATGACAAGTTCGAGAGCTGGCATGGCCACGGCATCTGCAGACTCATCCTCGCCCTGCACCTCCCAGTCCCATTCCTCCCATTCACACAAGCCAGCTAGGAAAAGAGTTTTCATATTAGGAAAAGCCATTACTGATCTAGCAGTAACAATACTTCCACCCACTGCCAGGGAGGAGGGTGACTGGAACTCAGGACCAACACTCTTGATGGTAGGTGCGTCGTCAATGACCAGGGCCTCCAAAATATGGAGTTGGGTGCAGTAGTGAAGTTTGTCTATCCTTAAATGCCTCAGGCTGTTAAAGACCCATGTAGCTGGAAATATCATCCAATTTGGTAGCCGGCTACCAAAGTATCCTTCAATGTTTAGATGTCGTATACTGGTTGGAGGGCTGGGCTTCTCAGTTACCTCCTCCACAGCTCGTTGCTGCTGCGGCTTGTTGATTTCTTCCCTCAATCCCATGGATCCGCTGCTACTCCAATTTAGTTCCAAATAATCAAGGTGCTCCTTTCTACTAATCATGGACATTCCAGCCGACGAGCCAACAGGCACATTTTCTAGACCATGTAAAATAAGCTTCCTAAGCTGGAACATAGGCCCTATCTCTTCCAAGCTGCACCAGCACCCATCCCCATCCATGTCCAAATGTAATTTGAACCCGTAAAGTGTTAGAACATTGTCATTGGAATCATACATGCTAAGAGTTCTTAGATGCAGAAGCTGTGTAATGCAGCTAGGAAAATGGTCTATCTGTGGACATCTATCAACCACAATGTGCTGCTTATTGTGGAGGGTAGCCTATGAATGTCTGCAGGTAGCCTAGATATATTTGTATATTCTAAGTGGAGGTATCTCAGGTGCCTTAGCTGACATAGAGAGCCAACCAATCTGTCACAGTCAGTACCGCTTAAGAAGTAGAAACTCCCTAATGAGTCACTAGGCTTAACATTAATTTTGTGATTTATAATTAATGTTGTTACTGATTTTTGCTTTTGTAGAATATCCCATTCTTGTGCTGCTGATTTGGTTGATCCTATAGACAATCGACGTACATGGTTGTGGCTGCTACCACCTTCATCTTGCTCATCCTGGACCACCAACGATTCTTCTTTAGACATAAACTCAGGAAAAGATCATCATATGAACTGCTTCGGTCAGGTGGATGGTAAATCCCTCACTGATCCACATCGGAACAACTTCATTGTGCCAAATCCATGTACCTTTTGGGAAAAGTGAGCAGTAGAGGAAGCACCGCTTCAGCCGGGGAGACAAATCCTCATAGCTCAAGTAGATCGTGCTGTCCAGTTCCTTAGGCAATCCAACTACTGACCATGCATGATCATTCAAAACAGCCTCCCAATCACCTTAGGTTCGGAACCTCGTACTTAGGAGTCCTCCCATCACTTTGATAGCAAGTCGTAAACCTCCACACTTAGTGATAATTTTCATCCTGACATCTTTCAGGTGATCAGTTCCATCATGTACCTGCCATGGTTTCAAGACTACTTGTTGGCAAACAAATATCCATGCAACCATTTCCAGTATTAAAACATTGAATTTACAATATTTATTTGTAAAACAATGATAAGTCTTTAGCTGATTAAAATATATATTTTTTTGTATCCTGCTCAACGGAATAATCTAGAATGCTAGTTGAAGGACCGAAAACGACGACCAGAGGGGGGTGGTGAATGGGAGCCGTAAAATTTCTTTCGAAATATTTGGCCGCTGTCCTAAAATCACCACCAAACATGTAAAGCAAACACCGTGATGTCCACGACCCAAATGAGTGGGTGGATGTTCCCTAGCTAGGAACACAGCGGGGCACCACAAACGCAAGAACCTTCGCCACCCAACGCTGCGGGTGGATGTTCCCTAGGAACACAGTGTGGCCAAGAACAACCGCTTCATCCCCATGTCGTCGTCATCACCTTCGCCACCCAACGCCACGGCCGCCGCCAGCGGCGGTCAGTGAGCGCGCAACTGATGAGCAGAGCTGTTCAGATGGACAGGAGGTTTTGATGGATTAACGACTTTCTTCATACTCCCTCCCTGTGCATTCTTTAGTGTTCTGCTAGTGTAGTAGCTCTTGTGATGTAGTAAAACTTTTTTTTCTTTTCTTTTTGTTTGGTCTATGGTCTTGTGACCACGCCAAATTTGAATCAGTGATTGGATGTATATAACATCAAACCGTAAGTACTACTATCCTACATGCCAATTTGCGACCTTGTGAGATGTTCATTTTTTTTTTGGTACAAATGTTTGAAGCCAATTTGATGTAGTGCTTCAGTGGAGCTTGTTTGGTATATCTTTTTCCTTGGTGTCTGATTGTACTTGTAGAAACATATGGAAGGATGTATACAGCTGTTCGTGCACATGATATGAGGATGACTAGTGGATTATGATGTCTGAAAGCCCACACTGACTTGCCTGAAAGTGCAACTTTACACTTTCTGATAATCAATTTGTCAGACGTACATGTCCTAATACATTTCCCTTGCAATTCGTATCAACTTTGCTGATTCAGTCGTTGCTTACAATTCCGGTAAGCTTCGCATATCTGAAGCCAAAAACCTTTTAGACTTGAGTTTGTTCAGAGTGCAATTTTTTTCCAAGTCTTCTTCTCAAGTCCCTTTGGGCACACCTTTGTTCAGACCGCCTCTAGAACAAAGAGGGCGAACATGTGTCAAGAAATAAGCAATGCCATCTTTTCAGACCATTGTTCATCACTTTATGTGATGGTAGCAGGCATTTTTTCAGGCTTGCCTTTCCACTGAAGTCCAAAGCATAGAGCCTTTTTTTATTAATTTCTGCAGTGAAAGCATTCAGAAAAGTTCTTGCCGGTAAAAAAGCTTCAGGAAAAAGGCTTCATATTCCCATTGCTGTCGATGATGCCTTCATGTGCAGTGCAGTTGCACCTCCACGCTTGTGTCCTTTATCCACTTTAGAATTTACCTTAGTATTATTCCCTTCCAACTCTTTAAGTTTCGCCAGTGCAAAGAGCTCAAAAAAAAATAAATGAATAAACCTCAATAAACAAATAAGCTCTCTTTGAGTTTTGTGACCAGAGTGCACACGCCAGAAGCCTGCCATCTTTGTTTGTTCCCATGTATTCTTCTCTTATTTCCTTTGTTGTGCACAGTCAAAGTTTATTTGGAGGATTCAGAGAAAAGATTCCTTGACCAATATCAGACACATGCAGTATTCTTTAACCTCACCCAATAGGGTGGTACAAGCTATTTCCATGGAAATATGATTGCATAGTGGACTAATCAACTAGCAGTGCACAATACAAGGTAACATCAGTGCCCGTCTTCCTGATGGTAGTGGTTGGGGCTATATTCACAATGATCCACAAGTCAGAAACTGTCAAGTCCTGCTTGGAATTTTCAGAAGCGCATGCATAAATGGAAAGATGCAGGCTGCAGCTGTCATTTTGGCGGTTATTAACCACCTTTTGCCGTCACTTCAGAATGCTTATCTGGAATTAGGCACTTGTAACAACCTTTTCCATTTTTACAAGCTGAGTAATGACTTCATTCTATCAGTCACGCTGAGCCAGTAGTATTTCTGTCCAGTGAGTGAAGACTAGGAACACATCAGAACTAACACCGTGTCAATGGCACAATGATGCATACTACTACTATATGCTACTCCCTCCGTTCCAAATTATAAGTCGCTTTGACTTTTTTGGTTCATCTATTTTGCTATGTATCTAGACATATTATTTATCTAGATGCATAGCAAAATGGATATACCAAAAAAGTAAAAGCGACTTATAATTTGGAACAGAGGGAGTAGTTTTTTTTAGAGTAGACGAGTGGTGAGGAAGGCAACAAGAACATGGTGGCGCTGCAAGAAACGTCAACTGCGTCCTCGGCTGTTCCTTTCCTCTACAGTAACTGGATATTAGCAACACTTTAGCTCTTCATTACCTACGCAGCTTAGGCTGCTGTAGGTAGTGCTTCTCGCGCATGTAAACCAAGCTGTATTGCTACTCCGTTCTTATTATCAATGAAATGCCGGGTAACCGGATCTTTCAAAAAAAAACTGAATATTAGCAACAAAGCAGCAAGTCAATCATTGTTCGTAATCTTAGCAGCACGCAGTTTGGTGCCAATTAGTATGTAGATAGATAGATACCTTGGATTGGATGTGTAGTGTGCTCTGCATTCTGCAACAACATGTAGATAGATACCAATCGAGGGTGCGTGAAATGGACTGATTGCCCTTTCTGTAGGCTTTAAGCGAACGTAAGATTCGTCTGGTAGCCTAGCAGGGGAAGGGGATGGCAAATGCCAAATGGCAATGCTATGCTACTCCAGGAGTTGCCAATCCAAAGCAGATGAACATGACGACGTGTCTACATCCAAGCCAAAGCTTCTTCTCTTCTCACCCGACACAGATTGCTATCTGCAAATCATGCATGCATGCAAGTGATCATGTGAAGCCGGCCGGCCCCTTGTTTATTCTGAAACTAGCAGGCAGCAAAAATCCGCAGCAGGTTAAATTAAACTATACTAAAGGTCTTTGTACTATCCACAAATCTGAGCCTTTTTTCTTTTCTTATAGTAGCAGTGTGCAGATAAGCAGAGTTGTTCTTGGAGCAAGTGGAATGAGTTGTGCTTATGTGTCTGCTGCCACTGTCTTTCTTATCCACCATGGGAAATTGATGTGTCTTAACTTTCAGGAAAAGGAGTCGTCAGGGATTTGTAGGTGATGTACGTTAACAGATACCTACAACTGCACCATCCATCCAAGAATCCACGCATTCGGCATTCTGAAAACCAGTTTTGTGCAGAAAGCACTAGAGCGATCATTCAGAAGCCTCACACTGTATGTCATCACTGAATGACCTGACCTAACCTGAGAGACATGGCTTTTGAGATACTACTAATCTCTGAATTATATATATCTCCAACTCCATGCCACATCTCATCAGTCATGGCTTAATGACGTGTGTGATTTGAAATGGGTGTCCTGTCAAATTAATTAAGCATGTGCGTCCTACTCTGCTATCCTACTAACAGTAGTCCTTCATAAATATAAGCTGGATGATGATATATAGGTTACTGTTCCCTGACTCTAGAATAGGGGCGCCTCACCTCATCAGTGAAGACTGAAGACCGATGAATGAAGCAAGGGTCAATTCATTTCGTTTCATGGGCATCTAATTTTGGCAAGCGGAAAATGTGTGTGTGACAGATGAACCATATCTCTGAAGAAAGCCGATTCAAGCCTTGCAGACACACTACACGTCACGTGTTGTGCGGAAAGTCAAATCTTTTATCTGCGAACACAGGGTTGATAGATAGGTGCCCTTGTAGTTCGGATTTGTGATGAGTAATTGTCAACGCGACTCACGTCTTGGGTTGAGTTTGTGAATTAACCATAGCGTGAGTTTGCGCAATATGTCTCTTGGCTTGTAGTGCGCAGGTGTGGAGCTCGGAGGCGGTGGTCGACAGCAAGGTGAAGGTCAAGTAGGGATGTGCCGTGCCGATAGACTGGGAGCGGTGAAGGACGAACGTGAGGCTTGGACCGAGGGACCAGGAGGCCGGGTGACCAGCTGCGGTGGCTGACATCTAGGAACATCGACAAGCACAAGTGTACATGGAGGAGTGACCGTGTTGACTGAGTCAAGATAGCGGACGTGCAAATTGAGCGAGGCTCTAGAAGACTTGGAGCCCGGGCGGTCGAGGACGGAGGTGACACGCGTCGAGTGCGCGGGGGACGCGTATCGAGTACGCTACTCGCAGCGGTTTGGTGGGTTGAGCCTCAAAACCACTAGGTGACAGTTTTGTGGGTTTGGCCTCAAAACCCGGGCGGAGGTTCCGAGAAGGAATGGATGGTACGTGGCAGCATCGGGGAGTTCGCGTCGAGGTGAAACTATCTTACGAAGGGCGCGCTGGCCGTCGGATGAAGACTATTTCGGGTTAGACCATAACGCCCCTGGGTTAAGTGGTTCGACTCAAAAATATTTACAGCAAAACTGAGATTGTGTAATAGCCCTGTTAAATAGGATGAGAGTGTCCCAATCACCCTTACCTCTCCCATCTCATTTTCTCCTTGCCCTAGGTTTCCCCCTCCCTTTAGTGTTTTTGAGAGAGGTCCACAGATTATTCACTCATCTGTGTAATTCGAGTTTGGAACATGAGATTTGTTGGGAAGTGAGGCCCATACCCCACGTTCCCCTCCGGGGTTCATCTCTTTGAGCTGTGTATTTTTGTGTTTGTTGTTCTATGTTCGTCGTCCTTCTCCCTCCCCTTTCTTGCTTCATCTTTTTGGATTGAGATGTTTTGGGGAGTTTTTAGTTGATCCATGATGAGCTAGGACATGTGCTGAACTAATCCCTCCGGTGATTCAAATCAGTTTGGCACAAGCTCGTAGAACGATCCGGTTTTCGCTTTTGAGGAGAGAAAACTCGCTTTTGGTTAATCCCAGGCGATGATTTCTTGGGGATAGATTTGTAGCAAGTCGAATTTCTCCTGTGCAAATTCTGGGGACGAATCATGGAGGTTTGGGTAGGATTTGGTTGAATTTCTTGGTGCCGCCTTTCCTGTTCGTTCTTTACTGTTCTTCATCAGGTTCTTGCTGTGGTTCTGTGAGGGCACCTGTGAGCTGCCAGTGCTAGCATCCTGGTCGTGTGCATCTCCTGGCCAAGTTGCTTTGGCAGCAGCGTGCATCAATCCTCCAGGCGAGCACCTGTTTTCCTCCGGTCCTTCTGTTAGTTTCCCGTTCATTCTTTTGCTCGCCCCTTTATGTTCCTTGCGCACGCGTGCTCTGTTGGATGCGTCGAGGTATTAGGGTTGGGCTCCAGTGAGCATCCGCTCAGCCCAGGCTGCTCCGGTCTCCTCGGCGCCTGCCGCTCTTGTTCCCAGTGCTGGCTGCGAGCAGACCCGCGACAAGGTTTTCATTATCGGAAATAAAAATTTATCGGAGGTCATGGATAAATAGGATAAGCAAGATATATCGGAAATATCGGCCCAAATTCAAAAAAAAATTCAAATTGTTTTGAAAAAAATTCGTAGAATTTGACTTGAAACTATTCCTAAGCTATTAAACATCATTTGTTCACAGATAAAAACAAGAATAAAACATTATAGTGTGGGACCGTCGCACGACTGAATTTGGGTTGTCTGTGTGGGAGCAGGAAAGTAGGGAAAAATTTGGCCGATGTCAAATTTTATCGGACCCTGGGGATAGAATGGAAATTTCGGAAATTTCCGTGAATTTCGGCCGATAAAAAAAACCTTGCCCGCGACTGCTCGGTCCCTGTCGTTCTCGTCCAGGAAGCGTCGCTCAGCTCAGGCGCAGACAGTCTGCCGTCAGGGTGCGGACAATCTGCCGCTGCAGTGCACGTCGAGACCAGAACTATTTTCTCGCAGTCTTTTTTCGGAGTTTGAACGCGGGACAGTCCGGGGTTGGATTGCAGACAGTCCGGGAGTGGAACTGCAGATAGTCTGGGCCTAGACCGCAGACTGTCCGCCCCTGTCCACTGTGTGCTGATTTTGCACATTCCATCTTGTGCTTGTTTCTGTTGTTTCTCGATTGTTTCGAAGTACTCTTTGGTCATCACAGGAGGTACCCAGCCCCCTGCTGGCTCATGAACAAGTCGATCTTGCGTGTGTTTTCTTTTAGGATTTGATTTTGGGATAGCGGGCAAATATTTTGAAAGAAATTTGAGGATCCCATTCACCACCCTCTGGTCACCGTTTCTGGTCCTTCATTATCTGAACTCATGCCATGTGTGCAGGATTTAGGTGGTACTTATGCAGACATGCCTAGCTATGTACTAACTCACCTCACCAGTTATTGATAATATCTGAATTCACAATTCAGTAGTCCAGGTCTATTACTGTTAATTGCAGAGGTTACTATTTGAAGGTTGGTACGATAATGTTGCAGATGTGTTGACTCCTTTCTCTGCCTGCATTGGAAATTGGAATGGATCTGGTCTGTGGCTCAACTCTGAGTTTTGAAGCCATGGAAGCAAGAAAGCCCAACGCTGAAGTTTGAAGCCATGGAAGGAAGCTAAGAAAGCAAGCACTGTATGTTGACCCAACTGTGGATCAGTTAAGATCAGCGCTGGTATGAGTATGTTCCTTGCAATGCCAAAAAGTGCAGGATATAGGCATATAGCAGCTGCATTTTGTCTTGGGAATGCAGAAAATTTGCCCTTAAGATCATATGCCCCCGTTGGATGCAAATTCAATTATACCTTTATCTTAAGAATCTATGAAGAGCAAGCAGACATTTTACCGTGATCTACTACTTTCATGTGCTGGTACTATTGGCAAGGCTGAAACATGGCTTATATATGCCACACTCTCTGAATTATATCTCCAAGCCATATCTGATCAGTCATCACTTTTAATTATAATGACGTGTGTGTTGTGATATGGTCATTTTAATTTAAGCATGTGCGTCTTGATATATACTATGGTATCCTACTAACGGTCCTTCAAGCCAAGGCTCGACGACAATATACTCCTACCTCCATTCCAAAATGGATTCAATTCTCAAATAGCATTAGACAAAAAATTTAACTAAATTTGTATAAAAATATATTACTGCTTATCATACTACTAAGTAAGCATTCATGAGATTTTTCACAATATACCTGCTTGGAGTGTTAAACACTGATACTATTTTACATAAACTCGGTCAGATTAAGATTAGTTTGACTCTGACCAAATCTAGATTTACATCTTTCTAGGGCAGAGGTAGTACATCGGTACATCCATAACACATACTGTTTCCTGCATTAATTTTGATTAGGTGGTGGCTCATCAGGCAACGTTGACGAATGAAAGTGTCATGCCGTCATGCTGTCCATGACTATGCATCTGACGTCGGCAAGAAAAAAAAAGTATCTCAGATGACAGTCGATTTTTTTTTTATCTGATGGCCTGCCAAGTGTGCAAAGATTCAGGTTCAGGTGCTACTGAACTACTGATAGACAGACAGGCCTAATATGATTCAGGCAAAGGAGTCAGCAATCTCAAGCAATCACAGTAGCATGTTACAGTAACATAGTAATCCAGTACTACTGAGTTTTAGAGGTTACTATTTGAAGGCTGTGACGAGCATGCTGCCAACATGCCATGATGGAACGAAGACTCTCCTTGCTCTCCTTTGGAATCTGTGGCTCAACTCTGATTCTCTGTGAAGCCAAGGAAGCAGGCACTGTGGATCCCTGTCCAGAGCTGGTAAGACTAGAGCATGTTACTTGCAATATAAAAAAGTGCAGTAGATAGCTGCGTCATTTTGTCTTGAGAATCTACTTTAATCTGGCCCGTTGGAGTCGAGCTTGTCAGATTCCACCTCCAGCTGCTACTGCTTTAGCTATTGCAAGTAATCTATCCGCCTCCATTTCACTTTTGTCTGTTTTTTTTCTTTTGTTTTGTGCGAACCAGGTGTGCCAAAAAAGACATGCCAAATCCAGCGGTCATAGGAGACAATAGCTTCGAGCATGATAGTGGGTATCTTATAGTCACAACGGGTAAACTGTCCCTTCCATGCAACTGGGCAATTTCCCCATCGCCAATGAATGGAATCTAGACTTTCCAACATCTTGAAGTAACCATTGGATATCCTCACCATTAGGTCTTCTAAGATATTTCTCCCCATATATGTGTCTAATACCTTGAACAAACTTGATTACACACTCTAAAGTTGTGGTATCAGCAATTCCAAATGCTTCATCTATAAGGTCTGCTGGTGATCCATATGCTAACATTTGGAGGGCAGCCATGCATTTCTGCAGCGGTGAAAGACCAACCTTACCAAATGCATCTCTCCTTAACTGAAAATACAGGGACCAATTTTCTAATGCTTCCACAATTTGCAAAAATATATGCTTTCTCATCCAAAATTTGCATGTACTTTTATATGTTTTCCATTCTAACCTTTTCCTTTGATGCTTCTACTGTTTTCTCTAGTGCACTTGCTCTCTTCAACATAGCATCGTGAAACAAAACCATGTCTTCATCTGGCTACGAGCCTAGGGGAGATTGTGGTATGTCCTTTCCCTTTCCTTTTCCTCTCATCCTAGCTTTTGCTTTCTTCTGGCCCTCTAGGCGCACTTCTTTGAATGTCTCCCGCTTGCCCGTGTCTTGGTTGGAAGATGAAGTGTATGCTCTAGATTCATCTACTTTTGTCCTTTTGTTCTTCTCTGAACAATCCATACCAGATATATATAGTATACTTCTATACCATTTGGGTTCCTTCCTCATAATCTTCTAGGCATATTCAAGCGTAAATGGCTTTGTCTTGTTTTCTCTTTTGAATGTAGCAAGTGCTTTGTCCATCATCATGTCATCAGATTCCTCACTACAAAAGGTCATTCGACCATAGACCCCATTGAACTTGGTAACAATTGCATTAATTCTTCCCCAATGGCTTTTGAGCTATCCCTTTGACCTTCTTCTTGCACCTTTAGCCAGGCCCGAATTGAACGCTTCTGCTCTCTTGTTCTAGTTGGCCTCTCTGCTCTGATCTGTGCCATGAATTGGATCTACTGAATGCTTAATCTAAAGACTTACAAGGCGTACATTCTCGTCCTCAGTGTAATTAATTCTCACAGCCCTCCTTCCTTCATCAGGGCTGCTGGCGCTTGAATCTTCCTTTTCTTCATCTTGCTCCAGCTCTCTTATTTGCGATTGCGGGGTTGCTGAATATAAGCCATGCGAAGATGCACCATCACCAGCACCTACAAACATTCCACCTGGGAAGCTAAAGTTGGGTAGTGGTTGAAAACCTTGATAACTTGGTGAACACTGGGCATACTATTGGAGGTTGCCTACACCACCAAAGGGATTCAAGTTGTGCATGGCATGAGTAGGTTGACTATGTTGGGGATAATGGGAGTGGTTGAATGGTGGTGGTGGGGTGGGGAACTGAGTCTGGTTGAAAGTGTTGGGTGCGAAATTTGGCATGTGCTGGAAGCATGCGTTATCTGCTCTTGGATTTCTGGGATCAGTGGCGAGCAACCTACCAAAACTTCCCTCTGAGGGCTCCATATGAACTAAGAAATATGAGTATTGAGTTGTTTTGATTTTGCTTCTCTATTTTTGTGTAGGCGGTTGGGAACAAGGAGGCAGGGAAAGATTGATGGGAGCAAAGGAGGAGGCCGCTGGGAACGAGGAGGCAGGGGGGATTGTTGGGAAGAAGGAAGCAGGCTGCTAGGGCTCCTTTTGAAGAAGAGCTATGCTGTAGCAAGCAACAAGGAACACTGTTTTTTTTAAGGCAATGGTCAAGTGACGCTGCATTTCACTTGACGCTGCATTTCACTTGACCGTTGAAATCTGAATGCTCATCAGCTCATGGCAGTTGGAACCATTAGAGCTGTGTCATGTGTTAGAGTGATATATTTTTTATTGCAAAGAGGGCGGGTTCTATATCTTGGACCTACTCCTCCATTGAAACCACCCCACAGTGGAACGTACCGGGTCCTATACATGCATTAAATGCATAGAACCTGCTTCAACACACAACTGGCTTCGACACACACACTGCCGATGCTCGAAGCTGGCATGTTTTGTTGGATTCCATTCCATTCGTTGTGTACATACACACGTAGGGAGTGCGCGAGGTTTGCGTCGAGCCCCTCCCCGTGATGAAACTCCTGTCCAAAGATGAGTCGGGGCCCGCAGGGGGCATGGGCGTGGATCCTATGTTGCTGGAGGCGCTCATTCAGCCGCCTGCACCAACATCGGAGTTCCTGGGTAGCGTCGAGCAGATTATGGGCCCTACAACACAACAATACACCCTATTTGCTCTTGGCCCAGTAGGGGGTTCAATGGATCCAGTCTTGATCTGGATTTTCCTTCGGGCGGACCGGACTGTGCTTTAAGGCCCAACTCACACACTTTGACATCTACGCAGTCCAACCAGGCGTGTTTGGATGGGCCACCAGGAGGGCAGTCTCTCGTTAACTGTGGCTGTTGTTAATCCGTTACACTATTTGGCCATAACCGAAGAACCATGCATAAAGATAATTGAAAAAAATAAAGTGCATACTAAGCGGTACTGCGTAAAGTAGTACGACTGCACACTCTGCCTTGTGAGCCAAAAGTAATAAGTACTAGTTACCTGAATATCTACATGATTTATTTTTGATATGGCCGTGCAGCAATTAATCTTCATCTTCAGCGATTGTACTCCCTCCGTTCCAGAAAAAAGACCGTTGTTAGGAATGAATCTGGACAGGTGCTTGTTCAGGTCCATTTTTAAAACAACGGTCTTTTTAGGACGAAGGGAGTAGTCGATAGTGGGTGACTTGATATGGCTCATCTTGTTATACTCGGATGAGCTGCTGCGTATTAAAAGGACTCATACAAAAAATCCACTCAGTGTAGTTGTCATCCAAGTATCTGTTTGCTTTACACGAATGGGCTGGGAAGAACAAGATCATTATGTACATGCTATTTTTTTCTTTTTTCACAAAGATTATGTACATGCTACTTGACGGATATCTTCTTCAACAAGTGGAATTGTGAATTGGTCTGTCGGGCAATACAGGGTGGCTTTTATTTTATTTTTTGTCATTTTGCTTCACAAGTTTTTTTTAGACGAGAACGGCCGATTTAAGATAAAAAGAATGACGGACAAATAGTGTCGATTTGACCACCAAAGCCACCATGCTTGGTTCATCTGTTATCCACAACTCACAAGGAAGGCTCGTTCTGGACATTTGCCCTATCTGCGTCAGAAAGCAGAGCACATCATAATCGCCATGATGATCTGGCAGGGATCAGCATACCATTATGGTGCTCTCCCATGTCTGCTCCCTGTTTATTACAAATCCTGCACCTCAGGTCCATTACTTGTACAAATATACATAGGTCCATTGCTTCAAAATTGAGTGCGTATTAAGCGGTACTACTACTACGTAGCAAGTACTACGACTGCACATGTAGGTGCGGTGCACTGCCTTGTGAACCAAAACAAAAGTAATACGGAACACTTGTTACCTGAAAATATACGTGATTTATTTCTGGTATGGTCGTGCAGCAATTAGTTTTCATCTTCAGCACAAATGGTCCGTGACTTGATATGGCGGATCTTGTGGTACTCACATGAGCTGCTGCCTGTTAACAAGGACTTGTACAACTTCTCGCTGCATGTCAACTTGAAATACCTTGGGGTTACTGTTGTCAGATATTCGGGAATCGTCTCCATGGTGCCGTCCATCATCTCTATGCTGTCAAGTGACGGGACTCCTTCTAGCACCTCCATATTTGGGCAGTATAAGATCTCGATTTTCTGCAACTTAGAGAGATCGCTGATCCTTTTCAGCTTGGGGCAGTCGAATACTTTAAGTTGCACGACTGAAGGGAAGTTCTCTATATATGTCAGGTTGCTCAGCTTGTACAGGCGCACTTCTCTTAGAGCATGCCTCCTGCTACTGGCGAGCCCTGGTGGAAGACAAGCCAGCTTGCAGCTAAGAATTATGAGCTCCTTGAGAGAAGGCATGGCCATAGCTTCTGTAGTCTCACTCTCGCTCTCCTCCTCCCAGTCCCACTCCTCCCATTCACTCAAGCCATCCAGACGAAGAAATGACAGATTAGGAAATGTTACTACTGATCTAGGAGTGGAGGAGGGTGACTGGAACTCAGGCCCAACACTCCTGATGGTAGGTGCGTTGTTAATGGCCAGAGTCTCCAAACTAGGGAGCTGGCACAGACCGTCAGGGAGTTGGGTGCAATAATGAAGTTTGTCCATCCTTAAAATCCTCAGGCTCTTAAAGCCACATGTAGCTGGAACCATCATCCAATTTGGTAGCCGGCTACCAAAGTATCCTTTAATGCTTAGATGCCGTATGCTGGATGGAGGGCTGAGCTTCTCAATTACGTCCTCCACTACTCTCTGCTGCTGCTGCTTGTTGGTTTCATCCCTCAATCCCGTGAATCCGGTGCTACTCCAATATAGTCCCAAGTAATCAAGGTGCTCCTTGCTACTAATCATGGCCATTCCAGCGGACGAGCTAGCAGACACATTTTCTAGACCATGTAAAGAAAGCTTCCTAAGCTGGGACAGAGGCCCTATCTCTTCCAAGCTGCACCAGCCCGTGCCCCCATTCTTGTCCAAATGTACTCGGAACCCATAAAGTGTTCTTAGATTTTTTAACTGACCAAACCCCTTGGGTATTAAAACATTGTCATGGGAACCATACATGCTAAGAGTTCTTAGATGCAGAAGCTGGGTAATGCAGCTAGGAAGATGGTCTAGCTGTGGACATCTGTCAACCACAATGTGCTGCAAGAACTTCATCCTATGAATGTCTCCAGGTAGCCTAGATATATTTGTATACCTTAAGTGGAGGTATCTCAGGTGCCTCAGCTGACATAGAGAGTCAACCAAACTATCACAATCAGTACCCCTTATAAAAAGCACTCTTAGGGTAGACAATCTCCCAAATGAGTCACTAGGCTGAACATTAATTCTTTTATTTATAATTAATGTTCTTACTGATTTGTGCTTCTGTAGAATATCCCATTCTAGTGCTGACTCGGTTGATCCTATAGACAAGTGACGTACATGGCTGATCTTGCTACCACCATCATCTTGCTGATTCTGGACCACCAATGATTCTTCTTTAGACAAACTCTGCAAAAGATCGCACCACGTCATGCATGGTGCATGAGTATCGAGTGAGAGCTGATTCTGTTGCTGGTTCAATAAGATTCCTCGTGATTAGCTCCTGGTAATACCCATCTGCTATTTCTTCTAGCCAATCATCATATGAACTACTGCTTCTATCTGGTGGATGGATAAATCCCTCACTGATCCACATCGGAACAACTTCACGTTGCCAAATAGTTGTACCTTTAGGGAAAAGTGAGCAGTATAGGAAGCACTGCTTCAGCTGGGGAGACAAATCCTCATAGCTCAAGTAGATCGCGTTGTCCAGTTCCTTAGGCAATCCAGCTACTGACCATGCATGATGCTTCAAAACAGCCTCCCAATCACCCTCGCTTCGGGGCTTCGTACTTAGCAGTCCTCCCATCACTTTGATAGCAAGTGGTAAACCTCCACACTTACTGATAATTTTCATCCCGACAACTTTCAGGTGATCTGTTCCATGTACCTACCAGCACAAACAACCATTTCCACTCATAAAACATATTTACAATATTTAATTTGTAAAAATAATGGTAAGCAGTTAGCCGATTTGTTATACTATATAATCTTTTGTATATGCTGCCCCACCTGCGCGGACGGAAGAAGCTAAAATGATAAATACTCCCTGTCACAAAAAGAGCAATTATGGGATTCGCGCTAGCCGAAATAGCTCCAGTGACAAAATTTTAATAAATAATATTAGCATTTATGTCTCTCTACAAATTTATTATGAAAATACATTCTATAATAATTTAATGGCACTTACTTTGTATCATAAATGTTAGAAGTTTCTTATATAATTTTGATCAAAATTTAAATTACTTGACTTCTTGGGAAGTGATAATTGCATTATTTATGGAACAAAGGGAGTAGAAAGGTTCAGTTTGGAATTTATGGGCCCACCTCACATTGGGAGCATTGGCTGATTTGTTGATGGACGCTAAATTTTTTGTTTCCATTCAGTTTGCTATCTAAATTTGCCTACATCGCACATTTAGGTTGACAAATCGATGACAAATATTTTTGTGTAACTTTTCACAACTGAATATTTGGCATGGAAAATTTCGAGAGCCAATCAAGCATGCCTTAAATATGCATAAATTGCCAAAATCAAATTATGATTTAGTGGCCAATCTTACATGTAGATGGGAGAGATGAGTAATTTATTGGAGACTTATAAGTGACCTCATATTATGTTTAATACTAAAAAAATAATATTGATGCAAATTTAGAGGTACATTTATTACCTTTTTATAGTCGTACAAGTCGATAATTCAGATGCAAATGTTTATGTTACCTAGATTATTTTTACTAATGAAAAATATGGGTAATTTAGATGCATATTTAGGTGTTACTTTTGTTATTTTCATGATGATAGAGATGGATAATTTGGATGCATATTAGGGGTTTTCTCTAGGTTATTACTAGCAAACATACCTGTGCGTTGCAATGGGAACTTTGTCATGTAGTTAGATTACTCATGTAGTGCTAGATATCTATTTAGTAATCACTTCACGTGTTTCAATTCATCTAAAATCAAACTCTATATTGTGCCTTGACACATGCTATATTTTTACTCATATGTGTACGAAAGGAAACTCTCAACAATCATGTTATTTGTTCCATTTCATTTTGGAATCGGGCTATGCACCACGCCTAAACACTTAACTTGTACGGACATAGGTAAATGTGGTGGACCATGGTAACACTTTTGTATTCCAATTTGTTTTGGAAATAGACTCTGCATCATGCTTAGACATCCTACTCTAACTTGTACACAAATGGAATAGATTGAGTCTGTTGGATCCCATCGGGCAATTGTGATTGATGAAAGATAAAGAAACCTTTGGTCTTTAATATATGAAAGAAGGCCCGTGTGTTGCTATGAAAGAATGCCTAAGAGTTTTGAAAAAAGATGTGTCATTTGTCCGGACAAGTTTTTAAATAAAACAAAAAATGAGAATTATTTTTGAATGACAGAAGCAATAATTAATACAGTTTCGAGGGCATCACTAGGAAGTTTTTGGTGCCATTATCCGATGACAGTGTGTAATGGACCTGCATACACATAGCACCTCTCTTGCACTTCAGTCCTCAATTTGTGTAAAAGGATTAACCCAAAGATGCTATTTTTTCGAAGGACAAGTCCTCACCCTAATAAATATATAAGGTGGTAATAAACCCACCAATTGTAACTGCTCATGTGCCACATGGGCCAACAACAGGCATCTAACAGGCTGAGGTGTTACATTCATCCCATGAAGGGCTGATGTCCTCGGCAGCTCACCACACACAGCAGATGCCTAGAACCACCCCTTGGTACACCCCTCCCTGGTCACATGGGCCAACAACACAACTACATGCTTCTAACGGGCTGGTGTGTTACACAATGTTCACCATGTTTCCAATGAGCCATTATCAAAACTTTCTGGCACTTTTGTGGGATTTAACTTGGAAATCATTCTCAAATATGTGTTGTTTAGGTTATCACTGTGGATGTTGTCTTTAGGATCTCTTAAACTTTTATGTCTTGTTGCAAGGTGGCTCCTTCCATGTAATGGGGGTAATTCCCTAATATCTGCTATTTTTTCTTAATAGGTGAATATACAATTAGAGTTTCAACTTAAGATATATGCATAGAAAATTACAATGACTAATGATAGCATAAAAGATGCAGTTCATGACATCATAGCTCATCATAGACTATAACCATTGCGGACACACAGTTTTGTGATACGAAAAGGAAGAAATAGTGAATATTGATGAAAAACATATAGACTACTTGGTCAAATTATCACACTTCGGTAGAGGTAACAGAGTATCTATATGGTTATTATGTATAAAGAATAAAAGAGAGACAAAGGGCACAAAGACAAGCAATTTGATTAGATATAGGTACTAAACATTTCCACAAACTTCTAAGACTTATATCTCAATGGTTCAAACCTGTATAGGTGGACACGTAATGGATTAGTGTGGATAATTTAGATGCATATTCATGAGTCACTTTAGATTCAACAACAAAGCTCGATAATTTGGATGCGTACTTATGGCTTTACTAGGAGTTGTATATTGTAACTAGTTTGTAATACCATAGTTTTCTAAACCTACTACGTCAAAATAGGCCCCGAATAGATAGAGTTAAGGGAATAATGTGCATTAAACTGCAAAATAAATGATATATGTGTTCACTAACTTGACCAGGTGTTGGTGGCAACTGTTTGTTGAGCAAGGACCAAGCATCATCTTCGCTGAGTGGGCTGACATGATGTTGGTAGAAGGAGGCTCCGGTCCGTAGAGCTAGGTCTTCTAATCTTGTAGTGATTAGCACCCAATTGCCCTGTTGATTTTTACTTGCATTTCTGACTGGAACACTAAGCACATTGCTCCATGCTACATTACTCCACACATCATCCAGGACCAGGAGAAACCTACCCATGGACAAGGTGTTGGTGAGCCTCCGTGAGAGGAGGGTCTTGTCTTGCACCCCACCATGGACTCCCCCAGCATGCTCAATTGCTGTCCTGAGAAGCTCCACCTCATCAAAGTGTTGGGTGATGCTTAGCCATATCTTCACTTTGAAGTGTCCTTGGACGGTGGTCTCATTGAAGATCTTCTGGGCCAAGGTGGTTTTGCCCATGCCACCTGTGCCCACAATGGCCACCACTTTGATGTCGTGGTGTCCATTAATGGTTAGCATTTGAGCAAGCTCCCTTGTCTCCCTCTCAATTTTCTCACCAACAATAGCTGACTCAACCAGTGGACATCCTCTGTTCTGGGTGGGATCCTAGATTGATGAAGTTGAACTTGTGAGCCTCATCATATATGTTGTCCAGCCTCTGGTTGAGCTCCTTGATGCGGCTGCCTATCTTATGTGCCAACACGGGATTCCGCAGGCAAAAGAGCAATGGCTGGAAGCAGCTGGGCAACTTCTGTTCCACGCCGTCGCCACCTCTGGACTCCCTGCGCTTGTCAGCCTCGAGCTGGCACAGGTCGAGGATGTCAGTGGCGTCATACACGGCGTTGTTGAGCTTTGTCGACCATCTTTGCACGCTCGTGTCGGTGATGCGCCTCCTCTCGGCATCTTTGAGGAAGGCTTTGAGGCCTTCCATGTTGTCCTCCAGCTTGGTGACCTCGGCGGAGACGCCAAGCAGCATGGACACCTCTTCTTGTGCCATGTCCGCGATAAGCTTCTTCACGTTGGGTGCTAAAGCATCCAGTGCAGCCGCCATGGCTCAAGCCTATCTACCTGCTAGTAGTAAAGCATACATATATAAGCACAGATTTGTCTCATAATCCCCAGAGAGCATAACTTGATATCAAAATTAACTATATAATGCTACTCGGTCGTCCATGGAGAAAACATTGCGGAAAGAAATTAACTATATAATGCTCACCTCAACTTATTGCAGGGCAGAATGCGGACCGAAAGAAAGTGCGGCAGAATGCGTGAGGCGATGATCCCACCAGCAGGAAGCGACTCCGACTCCCCTTGTATAGGAAATGGAGTAGATCGGGGAGTAGCAACTTGACTGACACAAGTGTTTATTAGTATATTTCTCGTTCATCGCCGTTAAAGAATTGGAATCACATGCATGCCCACTTAACTTTTGACTAATCTATTCACAAAAGAAAAAACTTTTCAGTAATCGCACAGGCCGAGCCCCGGCCGGAACAACCGCAAAATAATAAAGCTGGCCTGCTGGGGTCACATGCATGCACGCGCAAGTAGTATTTGTCTTCATCCAGCGCTTAGCGTGTCGTGTCTCGTGTGGACAGTGATCTGCTGCTATTGTTTCTACTTAAGCCCCCTTTGACACGGTTTATCCAAAACGGCTTCACCGGTGAAGCCAGAAAAACTAGCTTTTTCTGGCTTCTAGTTCATTTTAACCCCGGCTTACAAAACTGATTCACGCTACAGTATCTCGATTTACGCAAAATAGATGAAGCCGAAGCCGGCATAAGCCGTGCAAAAGAGGCCCTTAGTGGCATGGCATCTCTCGATTTGCTACATGCATGCATGTGAGCATATGGAATAAAAATAAATTTTACTTGCAGCATGAATTTTTTTATTCAATCTCCCACTCTCTCCTTCACTGTCGTTTCATTAGGCACTTACTCCTCTTTCATCACTCGGTCCTGTCGTCCCCCACTATTTATCTCGCCTGTTCATCTCTCACTCGATAGATCTAGTATTTCAGTCTCATCCTTCTCACTTCGAGTCTGGAGTTGCAAAACATTTGTTAATGCCACACCACTCGTATCTTGGCTTAGCCTCAGAGCGAATTTACGTTATGGCAAAGCCTATTTTTTGGTACAAGCTCTGTGCAACAAATTATACAAACCATGGTATGTACACCATTGCCAGCACGTCAGACCTGTATATATATAACTAGAAACAAACAACAAATAATGAGATTAGAACGATAAACTTGTTCCATGCGTACGTCGATGTACTACACTGTATAATAATAATATAAGCTGCCAGTGCTTTTTGTGCATGGCGAACCGCTGTCCTACAGTCTTTCCACATGGTTGTAGATCTCAAGCTAGTAGCGAGTATGGTTGCGTGCTTAGAAAAAAAATATATTAGCTACTAGTGCTTGGAAACACGAGTCACATCATCATAATACATCTAGTTGCACGAAACAATGTTTGGTACACAGTCGACGTCAGTCGTCGAGTCGATGACTCAACTTTTCATACGTACTAACTGTGTAACTTTTCGTACGTCTAAGCGGCACGTTAGATGAAGATTATGACGTTACACAGTTGTCCTAGTACTCTCACAAGGCAGTGTACCTACATACATACACAGTCGGCTCAACTGCTGTCGTTTGCTTCTAAAAACACTTTTAATTTGTAAATTATACTACCAAAACCAGATTTAGAATGGGTAGTGCGTCCTCGGCTGCCAATGTTAGAGGCTATCACTATCGCACAACCAAAATAATTGACGACCTTCAACCCAGGCAGCAGATGCCAAATTAGCTAGTCACGTCGCGTGAAACCACTCCTCCGTCCAATAATGCCCAGAGCTACTAATACTTGTTGGCCCCCGAAATGGGTAGTTTTTGTTTGAATCCCACGAAATGGGTAGTGTCAGCCCTATCTAGGAGCACGAGCAGACTAAATTGTTTGGCTGCCCAAGCCCACTCCTCTTATTTTTCCTATATGGTTGTCTGCTTTCTTTTTCTTTCACAATTGACCATGTAATGTAACCCGAAATGGGGGCTGTCCTTTTTAACGTTCCGAGCATCTTGAGCGCTGCCTTTGTTTAAAATAAGAATAAAAAATTACTCGCCGATCATGGCCTCGCAAGTCTACACCTAACGTGCACCTAATTTTTATTTTTATACAATAAAAATAAAAAATTACTCGCCATAATCTTGACCTCGCAAGTCTACACCAAAATGCGCACCTAATTAACCAAGATGCTTTGCTCTCCCAAATGGACGTGTTACAGTATTGTTACCAATACATCTTCTTGATTGTGCGAGCCAACACTCACCCAATAATTAACATAGACAAAGACAAGCAAGCTGGGGTACATGGGTAGAGACCACATGATTTGCGCTGTCTTTTGCTCTAAAGCTAGTCATGGGCCAAGAAGAAGAGACCACGGTTAGTCACTGAACTAGGTGCATTTCCAAAAACAAAAAAGAAAAGAGAGCACCCCGCCATAACACGCCAACCTGACAGGCGTGTGTCCAGCCCACCGATGATGCCCTTGCCATAGGAAGAAATTAATAGCGGCTCTCGCTGATAGGGGCTTTTGCATATGTATCACCCACGACTGGCGGAGTTGATGATGGATTAGTAGTAGTACTAGTTTACAGATGGAGTGCGTGGCAAAACTGATTGGGCTTGCTTGTCACTACCAATGATGCCAAGAGGTATACGTTGCGCACGAGACTTCTTTTTTCCTGTGTCGACCTGAGTCCAAAGCCACATAGAGCCCAAACGATAGGGTGCCTTGGCACTGCATCTGCTCTTGATCTGCTTTGCTTTTGTTTCTGATCTGATTTAGATCCTCTTTGCTCTGTTCACATGAATCAAAGTATTATCTCTACAACTAAAACATTTGTAAGGGAATCATTGGCCCAGCGTGCGATGCCTCGCTCGCTCGATCGCTTCCCCCGGCGTGTGCTCGCTTGCACCAATCCCACGATCCATCCCCTCTAATCAGGCTCCATCCCCTCCCGCTATCTCGCCCCAATCGCGCTACCTCACGCGCATGCAGCCACCTCCTCTCCCACACTGCCTCCCCCTCGCCCACGCCGCCGCTCGCCCACGCCTCCCTCTCTACCGTGAAGCCGCTCGTCGCACTCGCGCCATTGAGCTCGCCGTTCGCGGCCCGCGCCGTCGTCCTCGCTCCGCGCTCGCCCTTCCCCGATCCACGGCCGATGGATCCGCCGTCGTTCGCGCCTCGCCTCGCCGAGGAGGCTAGGCGAGGAGGCTAGCCGGCTACCCCTCCTGCTCCCAACTCCCGCCCCTCACCTCAGCCACTCAGCACTTGGCACCTGTGTGGTTGCCTGCATGGTAGGCGGCTCCTGTAGCCGCGGCGTGCCTACGGGATGCAGCCTGCCCGGCTGCCCCTTAGGGCTCAGGTCTACACCTCAGCCCCTGTGTGGTTGAGCCCCTATTCTGTGGACTGTGGTTGTGGCAATTTTTGGTGATGGATGGGGAGGACATGATGCCATGGGTTAGGAGAGTCCGAGGTGATCCCAAGAGCTGCTAGATACTTCTTGCAGCTTAAGCATGCAGATAGTTGAAGCTGTAGTTAGAAGTATCCTGCACATAAGTTGTTTGTTAATTATTAAAGTTAAAGTACTATTGATATATCTTGAAAAAATATGTATCGATGTGTAATGCATTACCTCTTTCATAGAGTTAGAACCTCTTTATATACAATATTCTTTGTGAATATATCCTTTGTCGGTCTCTTCTTCCCCTTCCCTTTCCCTTTTCCCTTGTTCACATCCTTCTTAGCAGCCGGCATAGCCAAGATCCTAATGTTCGATCTTGCTGTAGCTCTTGATAGCGCCACATACAATTGGTCATGCGAGAACATTGGTTCTGGCAAGTATACCCCGATGTTAGGGATAGTTTACCCCTGTGCCTTGTTAACAGTCATTGCGAAGCTGAGCCGAATAGGGAGCTGCTTTTGATTAAATTAGAAAGGGAACATCTCATCGTCCGACGGGCATAAGGGTATTCGAGGCAGAAAAACCCACTTTCCAGCGTGTTATCCCAACACAATTTCTGCGTCTATGGTATTCTTTTGGAACCCCGTATGATAAGCCTGGTACCATTACAAAGTCCGTTCGCAGGGTCAATGTTCCTAAGCAATATGACCGTACAACCAATCTTCAGGTTTAACACATGTGGAGGTAGACCATTGGGTGTCAAAGTGTTAAGGAATTCCTCAGGGTAGTAGTTGTGTGGATCGTCCACCACACAGTCAAAGCTATGGTACACCATCTCATCCCCGTGAAAATGACCTATCATCTTCATATTAATCATATCAACCCATTCATTCCGCGTAGATAATATCACTCGAGAGGTGATATAATGATGGCAAGGATCTATGACTGTGTGTGAGTATCATGACATGTTCACTCAGTCGTTGCGCTATGCTCTAGAAGAAGTGGATAATGATGCTAAGAAATAGAAACGCTTTTTGAAAGGACTGAACGATGGAGTTCAATTGTAGTTGATGACTGTTGTGTATCCTGGTTTCAAAACATTGGTGGACAGAGCAATTCTGATTGAGAACAAACGTCGAGAGATGGAAGAAAAGAAGAGAAAGCGTTACCTTCAACGCTAGTTAAGAAATACTCGTCTCTGTTTTGCTACACAACTAGAATGTCAGTTACACCCTATGAATCTGCTTGGGAGTACAGATCAGGATCAGTATCATCAACCTAATGATGAAGTGCAACATTTTAGCTCTCAAGAGCCATGTCTGTCATCTCCCACTATCACCTTGATAATGACAAATACTTCCACTAGTAAGGAAGGTTATGACTGTGGTGAGATTGAACCCTATAAGAACAATTGTCTTGAGAAGCTTGCTGAGAGTAATCAAAGCCATAGTCAACAATAGTAGGAGTCAGAACAGAATGTCCATAAGGAGCAGGTGCAAGGAAATAAGTTAAAGCAAAACTACAATCAAGGCAGATTGAACAATGTAGATATGATTACCACTCATAGAGCTAAGGAAGTTGTCGTGGGGTTCATTCTAGTAAACTCGGCCCCTGCAATGGTTTTGTTTGACCCTAGTGCATCACATTCATTCATCTCTAGGGAATATGTGGAAGAACATAAGATAACTATGCTTCTAATGAGGAAACCCTTAATAGTTAAATCTCTAGGAGGAGAAAAGAAGGCAAACCACATATGCCCAAAAGTTAGTCTAAACATAAAAGGGAAGAACTTCGAGGCAAACCTTATTGTTTCAGAGTTAATGGACATTGATGTTATCCTTGGAAAGGGATGGTTATCTGTTTGTAAAGGAGTGATTGAGTATGCCTAACGTTCGGTGCTTCTAACAACACTATTAGGAGAAAGAATTGAGTATGAGGGTATTCGATCGGCACCTGAGGAATACGAGGATGATCTATTTGAAAGGGTGTACACTGAGGATAGTAAAGTGGATTATGAGTTTTCAAATGTCAATGTGGAACAAACACCTATGGAGGAGATCAATAAGATAGACAATCACGCCTATGCAAACTATCCAACTAAGAAGGTTCCAAATGCTCAAGGTGCCATATGAAGTTAAGTCATACTCTCTAGCTCTCACCTGAAAGAATCAGATAATCTGATAAGGAAGGTGGTACCCAAAGATGTGAGAGAAACTCAGAGTTTCAATGAGGTTTGGTTAGAGGTTCAAGGAAGGTTTATCCAAGATCATCAATTATTGGTAGAGTTACTAGAGAAGCTTTTAAGTTAGTTTGGATCAAGAGACCTCAGCTAAGTGTTTGAAGGAGTCCAAGAAGAGGTTGAAGTAAAACCTATGTGTTAGCTTTGTCAGATCAGGACAAGAGCTTTATATCTACAATGATGCACCTTGTCAAGGTGTGGGATGTGTGCTTATACAAGAAGAAAAGTAGTGGCTTGTTCATTGAGTCAACTAAGGAAGCGTGAGTTGAACTACCTAACAAGCTATCTGGAGTTATCCATTGTGAAGATGGAAGTACTATCTTTTTTGAAGTAAAAGTGACATCTAGGAGGATCACAAGAATCTATAGGACATCTTCCCTAAGTTGGTCTCGAGCTTGTGTTATCCTCATTGTAATGAAATTGATTATGACTTGAAAAAGTGCTATTACTTCAAGGAGCAAAGTCATGGCCGATGCCCTTAGCAACGAAGAATTGTGCTAAGAAGGTTTAGATGACACCAAGGACTAAGAAATGTATTCCATGTTCGAACAACTTAACTAGAATCCTTAATGTTTTGAAGATTGGTAGTAGAATCTCCTTCTGACCAAGAGATTCGTCAGGCTCCGTTAGAAGGTGAACATCTGAAGAAAGAGGTCTAATAAGTATGGACTAAAAAAATGGCCTAGTGATTGAAGTTACCTAGACATGGTTTGGAGAATCTGTCAAAATTTGGAATTAGTAGAGCAAATTACTTGGGGTAAGGTTAACAGGTATGCACAGTATGGCAGAATCCTTATCAAGATGATGGAGCTACACGAGGAAGTAAAGAGGAATCAAAAAATGGAGTATCCCTATCTCCTAGTCGACGTCTTCTGAATCTTGGGGACCAGATTCATCTTAAGGGGGTAGAATTATAACACCCTAAAATTTGTACTTTTGAAAATAGAGCTAAAATGATTTAATTTTGATTTTTTGTGCTCATGAAACGTAGAAAAATAATAACTTTATTAAATTAAAATCAACTATAAGGTCTAGTTACATGTTTGTGCATACGTGCTGCTGCATAGTATTTGTGATGATTGGGTTTGATTAAAATTTCAAAAGGATTTAAATTTGAATTGAATTTGGATTTGAAAATGTGTTTAAGAAAATAAAAAGGAATTTCTTTTTCCTCCCTCTCCCTTCCTGGCTTTCTGGCCCGCTCAGCCTTTTCTCTCCCCTCTTCCACGGCTCGCTCCAACTCCACTCTCCGCAGGCCTAGGCCAACATAGCAGCCCAGCACTGCCCTCAGCTCACGTGGCCCACATCCCCGTCGAGGCCCAGCATCCCTTCTCTACCTTTCTCTGGCTGATAGCTCGGCCCTGCGCGTCAGCCGCCTTCCGCTACCTCCTGTCGTGCTCTATTCGAACTCCGTCCGGTGAGTCCACCTTCGCCCTATGTCGTTGGCGTGTGTCCTACGCAGCTTGGCCTCATAAAATGCAGCCCTGAGCCGTGCCGCACCCCTACCCACAACCATAGCACGCTCAGCAGCCCTCGCTTGAGCTCGCCGTGCCGCCAAAACCCTAGAAACACCGCCGCCGCATTGATCTCCATTGCCGCAGCTCTTCTGCTATCGCGACCATAGTCCCGAGCTGTGCGTGAAGGTAAGAAAGTCGCCGGTATCTTGTATGCTTCCCCTCTCACTCCTTTGTGCCAGCACGAGCTCGCCGTAGCATCGCTGTCGCTCCCGAGCCACTCGGGCGAGCCCTGCGTCGTCACCGTGCCCTCGCGGTCTCTCCCGATCCCCACTCCGAGTTCGCCGTGTGCCCCTATCTCTCCTTGTGCATCTTGAGTGCTGCCTTTGTTTAAAATAAGAATGAAAAAATTACTCGCCGATCATGGCCTCACAAGTCTATACCTAACACGCACCTAATTTTTATTTTTATACAATAAAAATAAAAAAATTACTCGCCATGATCTTGACCTCGCAAGTCTACACCAAATACGCACCTAATTAACCAAGATGCTTTGCTCTGCGAAATGGACGTGTTAGAATATTGTTACCAATACATCTTCTTGATTGTGTGAGCCAACACTCACCCAATAATTAACATAGACAAAGACAAGCAAGCTGGGGTACATGGGTAGAGACCACACGATTTGTGTTGTCTTTTGCTCTAAAGCTAGTCATGGGCCAAGAAGAAGACACCATGGCTAGTCACTAAACTACGTGCATTTCCAAAAAACAAAAAAGAAAAGAGAGCACCCCGCCATAACACGCCAACCTGCCAAGCTCGCGTCCAGCCCACCGATGATGCCCTTGCCATAGGAAGAAATTAATAGCGGCTCTCGCTGATAGGGGCTTTTGCATATGTATCACCCACAACTGGCCGAGTTGATGATGGATTAGTAGTAGTACTAGTTTACAGACGGAGTGCGTGGCAAAACTGATTGGGCTTGCTTATCACTACCAATGATGCCAAGAGGTATACGTTGCGCATGAGATTTCTTTTTTCCTATGTCAGCCTGAGTCCAGGGCCACCGAGAGCCCAAGCTATAGGGTGCCTTGGCACTGCATCTGCTCTGCTTTGTTTCTGATCTGATCTACATCCTCTTTGCTCTATTCACATGAATCGAAGTATATTATATTATTAAGCATACATATACGGTGGCCGTCTGGGAGGCCGGCTGGATAGCGAAGAACCAGTCTGGCCGGTTGGCTCAGGCTGCCTGGACAGTTTCCTCGATTAGCTCAGGTCCCTGAAATTCTTCCCAAAAATCCAAAGTTGGATCGCCTCCAAAAATTCCCAAACTCTATTGAGATCATTCTTAGGTGTATTAGATGATATCCCCAAAGAATCAAACCCCAGAAACTCTAAAAATGATGCAGATCTGAATATCCATCTAGGGAAGTGGGGTTCTCTCAAGAAATTCTCCCTAGGGTGAAAAATCGTGCTCATGATGAATCTGCCTGATTCACTTGGTAGGGTGTTCATCTGATGTCCTTTCATGAATTAAACCCAACACGACAACCCCAAAACCTCACGAACTCAAGATCGAGCAAAATGGTGAATAGGGGGAAGAAAGAAGGAAAAAACCAAATACAAATCATCTTAGATCAAAGGCTCAGGTCTCAGAGAGCGTGATTGAAGTTACCTAGGCATGGTCTGGAGAATTTGTCAAAATTTGGAATTAGTAGAGCAAGTTACTTGGAGTAAGGTTAACATGTATGCACAGTAAGGCGGAATCCTTATCAAGACTATGGAGCTACACGAGGAAGTAAAGAGGAATAAAAAAATGGAGTATCCCTATCTCCAAGTCGACGTCTTCCGAATCTTGGGGACCAGATTCATCTTAAGGGGGGTAGAATTGTAACATCCTAAAATTTGTACTTTTGAAAATAGAGCTAAAATGATTTAATTTTGATTTTTTGTGCTCATGAAATGTAGAAAAATAATAACTTTATTAAATTAAAATCAACTATAAGGTCTAGTTACATGTTTGTGCATATGTGCTGCTGCATAGTATTTATGATGATTGGGTTTGATTAAAATTTCAAAAGGATTTAAATTTGAATTGAATTTGGATTTGAAAATGTGTTTAAGAAACTAAAAAGGAATTTCTTTTTCCTCCCTCTCCCTTCCTGGATTTCAGGCCCACTCGGCCTTTTCTCTCCCCTTGTCCGTGGCTCGCTCCAGCTCCCCTCTCCGTAGGCCTAGCCAACGTAGCAGCCCAGCTCTACCCTTAGCTCGCGTGGCCCACATCCCCATCGAGGCCTAGCATCCCTTCTCTACCTTTCTTTGGCTAACAGCTCGGCCTTGCACGTTAGCCGCCTTTCGCTACCTCCTGTCGTGCTCTGTTCAAACTCCGTCCGGTGAGTCCACCTTTGCCCTGGGTCGTTGGCGTGCGTCCTACGCAACTTGGCCTCATAAAAGGGAGCCCTAAACCGTGCCGCAACCCTACCTGCAACCATAGCATGCCTAGCTACCCACGCTTGATCTCCATCGCTGCTGCTCTTCTGCCATCACGACCGTGTTCCCGAGCTGCGCGTGAAGGTAAGAAAGCTGCCGGTATCTTGTATGCTTCCCCTGTCACTCCTTTGCGTCGGCACGAGCTCGTTGTAGCATTGCTATCGCTCCTGAGCCACTTGGGCGAGCCCTGCGCCATCACCGTGCCCTCGCGGTCTCTCCGAATCCCCACTCCAAGTTCTCGTGTGCCCCTACACTACGTCAGAATAGCACTTCACTGTCGGTTCAAAATACCCCATCACTGCTGAATTTTGAACTGGCACAACCATACCGGCAGTGATGAGGTTAAGCTATCACCGTCAGTTCCTACAAACCGGCAGTGTTCTTCAACTTCACTGCCGGTTCTTTACACAACCGGCAGTGTTTATTTCCACCAACACTGTCGGTTCATAAGACCACCCGGTAGAGTTCGGTTCCAACAACACTATCAGTTTGTGTTTCAACCGGCAGTGTTGTAGTAAGAATCACTACCGGTTTGTGGCAAGAACCGGCAGTGATGGCGAAACCAACGCTGTCGGTTTGTGGCTTGAGCCGGCAGTGCCATCACTGCCAGTTTTGTTGCTAACCGACAATGATGTTTACGATAACACTGCCGGTTTTCTGATAACTTGCAGTGATGTAACATTCGCATTTTATTATTTTATAATTGATTTTAATTTATATTTTTTTGTGGAATTAGGTTTTGCTTTATATACACTATGTAGATGATAGGTCGGTCAATATTAAACATTACAAATGTTATGGTTACAATTCAAATGTTCATATCCAGATCTCGATCCCTCAAAATAAAAAAGAAATGTTCTTGGACTTCAAAGATTGTGCAATGCTTCTCGGACTTCTTACAATAATCTAACGAGTCGCTCTGGGCCATACTGGTCCTTGTACTTCACGGATTGTGCAATGGAAAATACTCCATCTTTTTCCAATACCTCGGCTAAGATAAATTTTGCCAGCTCCGATTACAGTGTGACGATCTCCATATCTAACAGCCTTTTGTTGTTATATTTCTTGCGCTGTTGTTCAAAAAAGATGATATCGAAAGAGGAATAATAAATCATTTTGTTGAATTATTAACAGACATAAATTAAATGGGGATTATACACACCAACTTATCGGCTTCTTCTGATTTCCCGCCGATGTAGCGAAGCATTGCCCACATTATATAAAACCCGCATTCATTGTTTCCCGCTGGCTGTGATAGGTACTTCCCCTCCATTTTGACAACCTTGAATGGGACCAACTTCCCACTGATATGTCTCCTTTGGACACTAAGCAACATTAAAAGGAGAAACATTAGAAAACGGTATGTGTGATTAGAAAATAATATGTTATTAGGATCGCTTACTAATTCAGCACTGCCACCGGTGCATCCAGATGATGAAATGGTTTTTTTCTTCGAGTCCCACACCTCGATCAAATTTTTGGCAAGATTAACACAAATGAAGATGAAATGGTTGCTGCAATCACAGAATCCTAATTATCGAATAATCTTAACAAAAAAAGAAGCATAAAATTAAAAGCCGAGAATACATACTCGCAGTTGTAGGCTAGAAGTATGTGGGTTTTGTTCTTCATCATGAATTCATCGAAAACAACAATCAATCTCTATTTCAGGTCTTCCACGTCACATCCATGGAGGCTTAGACATGTCCTCTCATTGACTCGCGAGGGGTCCAAGAAGCCTATGTAATCCCATTTGCTTTTTAGAATGCAAAATTTTGCTATACACCTACATAAAATCATGGGAAGTGCTCAAAAGTTAACAAATTGTAATATCGTGCTTGTAGGGTACTTACATAGTCCACAGCGTCAACATTTGAACATCGAGAGAGCATTTCTGGTATAGCTGGAACAAGCACTCCCACTCAACATCGAACTTCTCTTCTTCATGATAATGGAAAACATGTGGCGAATGGATAATAACCTCAAAACCAAAGTCGTTCGTCTCTGTTGCTTGAGCCATGTAATATTCATGTAACTGACGCATATATGTTGTTAGATTTTTATACTCATGATCGGGAACCAAAAGATTGCCCATTTCATACTTCATTGACGGTGTTCTCGTCCCTTGTACATCATAATAGATGTTCGCGACCTCTTCCATGGTTAATCCTAGGTTGTCTTTGATGTACTTCTGTATGTTTCTTAAATCTTTATTGTTTATTTATTCATCTCTTGTTGTAGCATATTTATTATGAGTTTGCCTTTTGAATTTGGACTTCAACAAAAACGAAGGCAGTGAGGCATAGAGATTGAAGAAACTAACACAATCTTCCTTCGAGATGTGTGCTATAATTTTTTCTTTCATCAAGGTGGTAACGCTGCCACTGAACGGCCTTTTTCTTTTTTGTTGGTCCACTTTGGGAGCATTAACGAGCAAATCCATGGACCTTTTCTGCGACTACGAGGATATCCTTGATCTTGTTTTGGGCTGAGGTGGAGGAGGAGGAGGAGGATGACGATGAGAATTCTGTTTTCCCGGCGTTGATGAAGATGGAGAAGGAGGAGGAGTCTCTTTTCTCGGGGCTAATGAAGATGGAGTTGGACGAGGAGGAATAGAAGGAGACCTCTGTCTTCTCGGGGGTGATGGCTCCGGATGAGGAGGGGAGTGATCTCTATTGGGAGATGGTGAGTGATCATCATGGGTGGGCGAAGACTCGCAGTCATCCTCATTATCAGAGGATAATTGATGGTCAAGCTTAATGAAGCGCTTGCGCCAGGCCACTTGAGAGCCTTTGTTTTGACCAAGTTTCAGCCTGTCTTCCGCTATGGGTTACTCAATGGGTATCTTATTATACTTCTTATCAACTATTCTATCAATGGTGATGCGAGCGTACCCCTGTGGAATTGGGCGGCCATTAATTGTCCCATCTCCCATAGGCCAGGCCTAGCCAAGCGCCACCTTGTCCTTTGTCCATTCCTGATAGATATACAACTTGACATTGACGGGTTCAGTGATGCCATCCACCAGATGAGGCACATTCGTCTCTTCTTCGTCGAGCGGGGTCGATCCGCAGCTGCTGCGACCCCTAAACTGTGGGCTAAAGATAGTAGGAGTAGGGTTTTATGGTACTCCTGAGCCCTTGGACAACAAAATTTGCTCGACTCACGCTACAACAGTCGTCTCAATCCGTGCTTCCATTCTGTCTTCCATCTCTTTTAGTCGCCTCAAATACTCTACCTCTTGTTCCACTCTACCCCTCAAGCGGCTTCGGTAAGTGTTAGATTCTTGGGGGAATGTTAGTTTCCAAGGAACAACACAAATTCCTCTTTTGCCACCAGGGTGCTCCTTAGTTTCAAGTGCTTGGGTGAGCACGTCTTTCTCCCTATTAGAAGTGCGAGTCCCTTGCCTCACCTCCTCAGTTACCTGGGAGATCCTCTGAATGAGTTCACTCATGGGTTGATTTGTGGAGCTAAAGCTCCCGTCCTCGGCGTGTCGTACATTCCTCTCCATACAGTATATTACCGATCTAGGCTCCCAATCAGCGGTCTCAACCTAAATGCCTTCCTCAGCAAGGCGATCCATCTTTTAAAGTTCTGCTTCAAATTCTAGCATCTTTTTGGCAGCCACGAGAGCCGAGATGATGAGGATTTGTCGCTTTCTGTGAGTTCTCCTTATTCTTCCTGCTCAGTTCTAAGTACTCCTCAGATAACCTGTATTCCTTGAAATCCTATCAGAAGTCCTTCTGCTTGCTAAATTGTCCACCATCAAAATCTGGCTCTTTATTTTGGAGGACAAAATTCTTGTACAATGTCCCCTTGAAATTCTTGAAGCATGTCCCCATGATTTATTTTGCTTTTTTCTTGACTAACTCCCTGTCATACTCTGTTGGGAAAGTAAAATACTCCAGGATCTTGACATCCCATATGTAATCCTTCTCACTTTCGGGAACCCTCCACGGGTCATCATCTTTCCCAATCCACTTCCTGTACCTAATCGGGATGAAGTCCCTAACAAGTAACCCAAGGACAGTCTTGTATTTGGTCAAAGCTATAGGCGGTGAGAGTGGATCCCCGAATTCATCGAACTCAGTAATGTGCTAGTGTGCATTCCTACCAACAGGAATCTTTGACACGCCTCGCTTGGATCAAGCCTTCCTGCTACCCGAACCCTCTGGCTCCTCGGCCGGCGGAGGCTCCTTCTAGAGACACCAAGTAAGCTATGACCCTCTCAATTGATTAGCGTGTGTGGCTACATAGTCACATGATACCAAAGTTACATGGCCATCTTGGTCATTTTGACCCAGATCGAGCAGGCCAGACGGGGTCTATGGCTGCTCGTTCTCACCGTCCTTATTGACACTGTCAACGTTTATTGGATCATGCGGCTCTCCCGTCCCAGCGATATCAGCCACTTCTTGTTGCCGATCTGTTCTTCAGCGATGGGGTAATAGTCGATGATGAGTCATGGCTGTGACACAATCGTGGTCAGTTTTGGCTGCGGACAACTACTAATAGCATATGTTCATATATATATATAATATGTTTAATGCAAAGTCTAATAATAAGTCCACATACAACAAAGTCAAATAATAGCATATGTTCACTAGAACAAATTCATTGTTTGATTGACCACATACAATAAAGTCCACCTACTGTTCTATGAAACTAAGCCTACATCAACTTCCAAATAAGAAAAGCAATGACCATAGCCATAAATAAAAGAAAGACATCTTTCGAAGACCAAGGAGCAATTCTCCTAATCTTCACGTCTCCGGCAGGTGGCTTCTCTTTAATCTCCAGTGCTAGCGGATGGCCATGGTTTGCATTCATTGGACCATAGTAGGCCAGTTGCCCATGGTTTGCAAGGTAGGCTGGATGACTATAGTAGGCCCTCAAAGCTTCAGCTTCTGTGTTATACTTTTTGTGCAAATTACCAGGGTAGCGATTGACTTGAGCATAGCAATCTTCCCAGGTTCGATAAATCCTAGGCATGGGACCAACATGCACTACATACCATGCCATGGTTGCCTATACATTTAAGTAAATTAGGCATGTGGTAAGTGGTAATAGTAACTCACTGAACTAGGGAAGCTTAAGAGTAAGAACATTATTCGGCAATACATTGTCAGTATTGCTCATGTGCAAGATGAATAACCAAATTCTTCATTGCTCCCAATAGTCATATTATACCTATTGGTTTATGAATTTTGGAGGAAGCTGAAATTGACTTATATAGTCATATCTTAATAAAATCCACTAATTCAGGTGTCACCTATCTATGTCATGTTTTACATTGCCATTAGTATCTAAAAAACCTCTGATTGATGCATTGGTAATCCACACACTGTTATATCGAAATCTACATGAAACATGAGGCTATGGATACCACTGCTCTAATGAACAATATTTGTAGGTATATCAATGGGGCTTTTGCTGTAAAAGGGTTGATGAACAAATAATAGAAAACCACATCTTCCAAGAAATTAAAAAATCAACTAGATGTATTTTTGGGATGCTGGTGCATGTCTGTGCCATTGAAATGTATCATTTCTTCTCCTGACTGACAGAGAGGCGAGAGCACACAAATTTGTACTTGAACATCAAATACATAGCTACAGTGATTGTATCAAGATCACACAATACATCATCATCAGTAATCATCTAAAATCTGCTAGAAAAGACTATCTTAGTAAGGATGCTAGAAAGCTCATAAAAACCCAGCAAATGCTCTCTGAAGTCACAAGGCAGTTCTTTATTTTTTGTTCCCTGAACTAACGGTGCAAACATTGAGGGATGACTCAAATGTTTGGTCGGTGTATTGAGGCATGACAGTCGTGACGAGTTTGGTCGGTGTCCGAGCCCTGGCCAGATAGCTTAATCTAGTCCCAGACATTTAAAATCAGATGCCTGGGATTCTTGCCTGAACAAACAAACATACCCTAACAGCATCATCAATGTGGGCATACACTATCAACTTTCTTAAAAACTATAATACACATAGGAGTGGATGTATTAGAACTAATTTTTCCTAACACAGTGTATATTTGTCACTTTCTTCTTGTCCCAACCACTCCATGTTATGCCATCTTGTGACTCGGTCATTTTACTCATCATGTGCTCACGAGAAAATGCATGCTAAGCCACAACGTATAGCTCCATATGTGCTTCTGTGATTTGTCAGGTGAGGCGCTGACTTCTTCTGCAAGCTACTCTATCTAGCAATCCATGAAGCCACCGAGGTCCCTGCTTTTTTCCTTTACCTGGCCTTCGAGCCTACGTGGTCTCAGGAGACCACTAATACTCACGGAAGATGGAATTGAGATGACCATGATTATACGTGTGATGTGGCTGATACAAAAAAATCAGCAATGTTACTAGCCATAGGTGGTGGAAGGTAGGAACCAGGAGGGAGAAGCGCTACTATGAGGCGCTAACACCGTGGGGCATTTCATCGAACAAACAGCGGGCAGTGAGCCACGCACTCACTGTGGGGGAGGGAAAGCAGCTGTCCACGCGCTCCTGAAGGCCTCAGCGGTGGGAGTGCTCCTGAACGCACTCACCGTGTAGGAGGAGGGGCACGGTTAGTGTCGTGGACGACGAACGAGGGCACGGACGACGCGGCGCTCTGGCTTGGGGCGGTGGATGGCATGGGGCGGTGCTCCGATGTGGGGCGGTGGACGGCATGGGGCAGTGGATGGAGTGGGGCGGTGCTCCGGTGGCGTGGGGGAAGGGGTTGGCCTAGGGTTGAAATGAATTTGGATAATTTCAACCCACGCCTCTTTTATACCAGTAGCTCATCACTGCCGGTTCTGATTGTAAGCCGACAGTGATGGGGTACATCACTGCCGGGTCATTCCCCAAACTGGCAGTGATGTGGTGTAGCAGTTAGGTGTTAAGTAGGATAAATTTTCATTTTCTTTCGAACTCCTCCTACTGGTGTAATGGTTAAAATCCCTCAACATATCCCCCGAGACTCATGTTCAAGTCCCAGGCGGCCCAAATTTTTTTGTTCTATTTTATAAATTATTAATTTACTTCGAGAAATAGTTCATCACTGTCGGTTTTGATTGTAAACCGACAGTGATGGGGTACATCACTGCCGCCCCAAACCGGCAGTGATGTGGTGTAGTAGTTAGGTGTTAAGTAGGATCACTTTTCGTTTTCTTTCGAACTCCTCCTACTAGCGCAACGGTTAAGACCCCTCAACTTAGCCCGTGAGACCCGTGTTCGAGTCCTAGGCGGGCCAAATTTTTTTGGTCTATTTTATAATTTATTAAGTGGCCTAAAGGTCAAAAGAAAAAAATAATAAATAACCCTTGGCACACATCCTATACTAGCACAGTGGTTAACTCTATGAACTCTGCAGCCTGAGATCCGAGCTAGAACCCGAGGGCTAGCACAATTTTTAATTTTTTATATATCACTGTCGGTTTTCAAAATAAACCGACAGTGATAACTAGCATCACTGTCGGTTTATTCTCATCATTGCCAGTTTTTGAAACCGACAGTGATGTTTATATATATTAAAAAAATTATATACTGAATAAATAGAAGCATATGTATTCCTATGTCAAAATGGCTTGAATTTTTTTGGCAAGCTTTTACACCCAAATTAAGACCCCACACAGGATCTTAGGTTTTTCTAATCAGTTTTTTTATTTATTATATTTTTCTATGTGCTGAATGAGATAAAAGGGGGTGAATTTCATCGTGGACCCAATAGATTTTTTCATCCACCTCCACAAAATTCTTATCCCTAGGGCACATTAGAGCCTGTGTAAAAGTTTGGCATCATTCTGGATCTTTTCATGGGTAGACTCAGTTGAACCTATAATTAATCGGTGTCGTCACGCGGAAATTCAATTAAACCTCAGAAAGTAGCAAATCATCTTCGAAAAATCACAAACTAGGTGTTTACTTCACACGTGGCACATGCAAGCCTAAGAAAAAGTTTGAGACCAATACAACATCGGAATGTGTATGAACTACAGAAACCTTGATAACCTATGTGTATAATCATGGTTCGATGAAAGGGCACATGTACCTCTGTGAAGCATGTATACTCTGCCTATGTCGAAATGGCTTAAATTTTTTTTGGCAAGCTTGTATACCCAAATTAAGATCCCACACAGGATCTGAGGTTTTTCTGATCATTTTTTTATTTATTATATTTTTCTCTGTGCCGAATGAGACAAAAGAGGGTGAATTTCATCTTGGACCCAATAGATTTTGTCATCCACCTTTACAAAATTCTTATCCCTAGGGCACATTAGAGCCTGTGTAAAAGTTTGGCACCATTCTGGATCTTTTCGTGGGTAGACTCAGTTCAACCTATAATTAATAGTGTCGTCGCGCGGAAATTCAATTAAACCTCAGAAAGTAGCAAACCATCTCCGAAAAATCCCAAACTTGGTGTTTCCTTCACACGTGGCATGTGCAAGCCTAAGAAAAAGTTTGAGATGAATACGACACCAGAATGTATATTTCTAGTTGCCTAATAAATGTTACACGAATTACATGCATGACAACAATTAAACACACAAAGCCGTACAAATTAAAATTAGAACCCAATTAAACTACGACCTTGAAAACAACCTAATAAACATTAATTACTATCGGAATCACTGTCGGGTTCGATCAGGCCACGCACACTAACATGCCTCTGTAGCCATATATGGTAATTGATGTTACGGATCATGTATCTACTTGTATCGATGAAGTGCAATGCCCGTATAAGTGCACTTTCTCATGCCTCACAATATCGAAAGAATGGTCGGCCATAGATGTAACCTACTGAATGACCACTGCCCCTATTAGTAATCCTTATGTAGTACCGGCATCCTTCTACAGTGAGCTGGCCGTGGTTACCATTGCAGAAGTCCTAATCGTACCCGAGTTGCTCCGTAGCTTGGTCTAGAACGGCCCACAAGCCACATGCAGCATAGGTAAGGTCCTAGAGCGCAATCTGCATGCGGAGAAAAAGAAAAAAAATTAGAGAATGTTATTACAATAATAAACAACAAATAACCACAACCTATGTATAAGTGGCCATTTTACTACATCCGCACGATTGTAGCTTGCAAACCATTCGCTTGCTTATGAGACGGGGATATCACTAGCATTCAAAGCAAGTGCCTTAAAGTGCGAAAAATCAGGCACATCATAGCAAACACGTCGAAGTGCCTCTAAACAGATGCGTACGGCACTAAATTGGGCGCTTATCATGTCCGGGCTCTGTCATCCCGTCTCGTGGATATGGTTCTGATGATTTGCACCCCTCAAAGGGATAGAAAAACTGAGTTCACACATCTATAGCCGACCACTTGCATTAGATGTCGTGTTCTCGACAATGTCCGAGATAAAGAAACAGCTAAGTGCTATTCGCAGCCCATCTATTGGGGATATAGTCTATGACATATATGTATGCAACAATGATATTAAGCTAATTACACTTATTTGTTACCATCAAAAAACAAAAGATGTTGGAAAATATTTCATACAATAGTTGGAACAGGGAACCGTGGAATGGCACCATTAGGAGCAAATGGCTCATTGCCAAGGTGGAAACCTAGTTTTTATGGTGGGGGAGGTCCGTTGTTCATACCACCTGATCGATAAAATGCCAAAAAATATGAACATAAAATATATGCACAAAAAATTCTTCCAAGTAAAATGTGGCAACATAATTAAATATAGATCGAATGGAAGGAATAAGAATATATATAAATATAGAATGCAAAGAAACATGAATATAAATATAGATCAAATGAATATAGATAGAATATTGGAGAAGACAACATATCAATACCATTGAAAAATGTAGGAGCCATGACCAAATCACGTAGAGAGAGAGTGGATTTCTTGAGAAGTGAGAGTGAAACATGAGAAATGAGACTGTGAGAGTTCGTGGGTGGGTAGGATCGATGTATGTGGCTAGCGGTTTGTTTTATATAGGGGGGCATGGACATCACTGTCGGTTTTTAAGTAGAACCGATAGTGAAAGTTAATATCACTACCAGTTTTTAAATAGAACCGATAGTGAAAGTTAATATCACTGTCGGTTTGTAAGTAGAACCGACAGTGAAGGTGCATATATGTAAATGATATATTTATTTAGATAGTACAGTGGGAAAGTTTTAACAACAACGATATATTTATTTAGATAGTAATGAAATACATCAAAAAATAACAAAAATATTATAAATAAATTATATATATGATAACAAAGACCTTACACTAAAATTCCATATAAGATAACAAAGACCTATTTACGTATAGGTCAATGTTACAATCAATGTGTATCAACACACTATAATGTAACCACCTCAGTAGCATTCTTCTAGCACCACAACTAGGGTTAAATAGCAGCACCGAGGTGGTCTACAAGCTATACTAGTTGGAGATGACAAGGTGGCATCGATGAATCCGCCTTGTCTATACATGACCTTTTTCTAGATGCGTACCACAGCGGATGGCTCTATGAACCTCGTGGCATCTCCAATCTTTGGCGTTGCTCTATCTTCAGTAGCATTCTTCTAGTACCTCTTGTGTGCACCATTTTGGTGGACTACGATGCATAACGATATCTGTGGTTTGTTGTGAGAGAAAAACATTGTATCATGGTTGATAAGGCCTGGTTGAAACCAACATGCATGGAGAGGCTAGCTCCTAGCCAAGGGTCATTTTATAGGGGCTAGCAGTCATGGTATATTTTTATTTCTGAACTAAACTTGTTGTGGTAGGTGGGAGCAGTGTTCCAACTGTTGTGGTCAGTGGGAGCACTGTTGGCATGTGAGGAGAATCTACACATCACTGTCAGTTTTAGTTTAAAACCCGACAGTGAATGGAGCCTTCTGTGTCGGTTCGAGCAACCGACTATGATAGAAGCTATCACTGTCGGTTTTAAAACCAAAACCAGCAGTGATGTGGTGTAGCAGTTTTTTTAAAAAAATGTAGTTGTTATGTGTTAAGTAGGATAACTTTTCATTTTTTTCGAACTTCTCCGACTGGCTCAACGGTTAAGACCCCTCAACCTAGCCCCCGAGACCCGTGTTCGAGTCCCAGGCTGCCCAAATTTTTTTGTTCAATTTTATAAATTATTTAGTTATTTCGAGAAATAGCTCATCACTGCCGGTTCACATTATAAACCAACAGTGATGGGGGTACATCACTGTCGGTTCATTCCCCAAACCGGCAGTGATGTGGTGTAGCAGTTTTTTTAAATGTAGCAGTTAGGTGTTAAGTAGGATAACTTTTCATTTTTTTCAAACTCCTCCAACTGGCTCAATGGTTAAGACTCCTCAACTTAGCCCAAAATTTTTGTTTCAATTTTATAAATTATTAAATGAATTTTTTCTATGCACCTTCTTTCTCCATGGCCTTCATAGGGTTCCTCTTCATCTCGGCCTGATCTAGAGACTGGAACAGTACACGCATCAAGTAAATGGATCACTCAACAGTCGACACACAAGCCACAGGCATTCCCATTCACATCTCTAGGAGCACATACATCAATGATCAATGAAGGTTGGAGCTACTACACCTTTGCTCAATGCCTACTGTGGGCTGGGCTCCTTCGAGTATTGCGAGCAGGGACTACAAACTGGTTGGGGACCAATGGCGCCGAGGAGCTGTGGATCCCTCACTACTAGTAGTAGCTCGAAAGAGAATGGCCACCCCAATGTCCTTCTATCGGAAGTCTAGACATATATATTTATATTTATATTTAGCTAGTGTTTAAATTCAGAGAGTAAAGTTTAGAAATGTTACATCCGGTGTCTAATCGAGTGTTTGAATAGTAATAAGGTCAGTCTCAATGGTAGTTTTAAATAACTTTCATTCTCGTTAATTGCTTTGATATGTTGGCATATTTGCTGAGTTGGCAGAGTATTAACGAGGAGGAGAGAGGAGATGAGAGTTTCATTAGGATCAAACATCATTCACGGTTATGTGCATAATGATTACATAGTTAACAATAATCTAACTATCTTTACGTGCATCAACAATGAGGGCCTCATTGTGATCAAGCCATACGTAAGCAGGTTCGTCACCCTCTTGAAGGATAGGTAGGGGTACGTTCGCCCCGAACGGAGGCATTTCCTGATAGCCCCTATAGTCTTCTTCGTCCGTCACTCCATCGACACTAACAATCTTCCTTTTCCCTTCTAGGACTACTTTTAGCCTCCTTTTGTCTTGTTGTCCCTTGCATAGAAGACTTGCATAACATCTCTTGTAAGGACGAAGGGGTCATCTTTATATGCGGTCTTAGTGAGATCAACGGTAGTGAACCCTTCGCTGCTAGTGTTGATTTCCTCGAGCCGGACCCACTGGCAGCAAAAAAGAGCTGCCTTCAATAGACCATAGGCTAGCTCCCATATCTCTTCTATGAAGCCATAGTATGTCGCCTGCACATTGCCATTTTCGTCATGAGCATCAAAACGAACACCACAATTTTTGTATGTGCTCTTTCCATCTTGTTTTTTTTTGTGTAAAATATGAATCCATTGATCTCATACCCTTGGTACTTAAGATATGTACTCGAAGCTCCCTTGGCTAAGGCATCCAGTTGATTACCCAACTTTATTCCAAGCAAGCAACGTCACAACCAGTTGACAAATTCCTCCTTATATTTTTTATCCAGCCAAGCCTGTGACCTTCTCGAATACAGAGTTTGCAGCGATTGCCTATGCTCGTCAATGTATGGCATCACACCCTCAGCTTGCTGGAGAATAGCAAACCGTGTCTGTCTGAAAGAAATAGGGTCGTCTACTGTAACAGATTTCTCCCCAATCGTTCCTTTGCATGTAGTCTTCCCTCATGATGAGATTCTAGAACTCTGACCCTTTTGATGTCCAGATAATATGTGCAGAACTCAATGGCCTCCTCCGTTGACCATCCTTCAACTATGCCCCCTTCTGGCCTGAATCTGTTCCTAACATACCTCCTAAAAACTTTCATCAATCTTTTGAAAGGGAACATCTGATGTAGGTACATTAGGCCAAGGGCTCTAATTTGGTCAACAAGATGAATGAGCAGATGCAATGAGATATCAAAGTAAGTCGACGGGAAATGCATCTCAAGCCTAATGAGAGTTTCGGCTATGTCCCGCTGTAGTTGCTCTAGCATAGACACATCAATGACCTTTTTTTAGATCGCGTTGAAGAACGAGCAAAGCTTTATGATTGGGGCGCGGACCTTTGGGGGGAGGATACCACGTAGGGCAACAGGGAGCAGCTGAGTCATAATGACATGACAGTCATGAGCCTTCATAGGGCCATAGTTGAACTTGAGTTCTCTCATGTTCACTAGCCTCTTTGGGTTCGCACAGTAGCCCATCGGGGCTTTGAGTTTATTGAAGAAAGAAATAAGCGCACGCTTTTCTTCCTTCTTCAATGTCCATGATGCAACTGGAAGTTTGAACTGGCCATTCTCTAGCTCCACGGGATGCAGCTCCTTCCTGATTCCCAAGTGTTGCATGTCCAGGCGTGTGGCTAGTGAATCCTTCGATGTCCCCCCGATGTCCATCAAGGTGTTAAGAGTGTTAGCGCACACGTTTTTAGTGATGTGCATGGGATCAAGACAGTGGCGTACACTTAGAAATGGCCAAAAAGGTAGTTTCTAGAAAACCAATTTTTCTTCCAAACGCTCCCATCTGGCGCTGCTACTACATTGTCCCCCTTCCCAAGGACAACCTCTAGTTTGTTGAGTTCTCGAAGTATCGCTGGCTCGTCTTGATATTTTGGAGCTAAACGTTTCTCAATAGTACCATTGAAATCTTTTCTGTTTCTGCGGTAAGGGTGATCCTTAGGTAGGAACCTACGGTGTCCCATATAAACTATCTTTGAGTTATTTAGCAGATTTACCACATCGGTGTCGTCCAAGCACTCGACACATCCAGTATAGCCTTTTATCTTCTCTCTGGACAACGAACCTCAACCTAGCAGGTCGGTGATTGTAGCGATAAGTACTCCCTTGATCGTGACATGTTCCTTTTTGTACTCGTCCCAAACATTCGGCACACCCTTTTCAAACATCTACACTAGTTCATCGATCACTGGTTCTAGAAACACATCAATGTCATTCCTAGGTTGTCTTGGCCCTTGGATCAGTAGTGACATCTGGATGTACGACCACTTCATACAGACCCAAGGTGGAAGGTTGTATATATAGAGCGTCACTGGCCAGGTGCTATGATTGCTTCTAACCTGGTCGAAAGGATTCATCCTATCTGTGCTCAAAGCAAACCAAAGGTGCCTTACCTCTCCACTGATGTCCTTATAGAACATAGTATTGACAGTCCTTCAGTCATGCCCATCGGTGGGGTGCCTCATTATTGCATCTTTCTTACGCTCTTCGCCATGCCAGCGCAACAGCTTGGCTAACTTTGCACATGCAAACAGCCTATGCACTCGGGGAGCTATAGGGAAATACCAAACGACCTTTACAGGACCTCCTCTGGTCTTGGTACCCTCATCTGATGGCCCTTTCTTGTACCGTGGAGCTTCACACTTGGGGCACTTGTCCAAGTCTTTGTATTTTTCTCCATGGTACAATATGCAATCATTGGAACATGCGTGGATTTTTCAACCTCGAGGCCGATGGGGCATATCATTTGCTTGGCCAAGTATGTCTTTTCTGGTAACTCGTTTTTTTCTAGGAGCATTTTCTTTATTATACCTAACAACTGATCGAAGCCTTTATCGCTCAATTCATTTGTCGATTTGAACTCTAACAGCATGATGTCGGCTTCCAGTTTGCTCATTGGACAATCCCTATACAATGGTGTTTTGCCATCTTGTCTCATTTTTTTAGCTTTCTCAGCTGTCTTTCACTAAGACATCCGGTCTCTACATTACGTAGCAGCAGAGAAATGCCATCATTATCCTCTGTGTTGTCAGCTAATGTGTTCCTAAACACATTATTAACTGTGGCCATAGGTTCTGTGTTGACACTGGGTTCCTCGTCAACATCGTGGATGGCTACGTCAGGCATGTCCACATCATCATCATTTTCCTACAGAACATTCATACCAACCTCGCCATGCATAGTCCATATCGTATAGTTTGGCATGAACCCTCTGGTAATCAAGTGCGATCGTATAGACTCAATTTGATGAAAGTTCCTTTGATTCTTGCAATCTTTGCATGGGCAGAAGACAGGGTTCCCATTCCGAACATGGGCTTTGGCATCGATGATAAATTGGCTGACGCCATGCATGTACCGCTTGTCCGTTCGGGACAGATGCATCCACTCTCGATCCATCTCTGCACAAAAAAATATTGAGATAGTAATTACAAAGAATTAATAAGAAATCGAGCTTCATGAACAACAATTGTAGCTCGAAAGTACCATTTTTGGAAAACATTATTGTATACTAATTATTGAAAAATTGAAATTGGTAGCCCCGGCCCTATAAATTGAAAATCGTAATAAAAAACAATTATTGCACAATATTAAAAAACAACTATTCTACTCTACTTCTAAGAACTAATTATAGCATCATATACTAACAATGATGATCTTGACCACCATGGAATAATTAGCTAGGAATTTAAATGTGTTCATAGACACCAACCGTTTGGATGATGGATTCACCACAATTTGAGCCTTGCACAAATATCTAATTGGAAAAGTGCTCTCTAGAATGGAGAAAGAACTAGAATGAGAATCAAACAATGTAGCCATCAAAATAAAGCTAATTAAGCAACAAAATCAAATGAGTGGATGTTTGTTACTAACCTTAAAGCAAAAAGATCAAGCCATTCTTCAAAATCCAAGCGCTAGCTTCATGTTGAAGAGCAGCCGCAACAATGGAGGGAAGGGCCCAAACGTGCGCCTCTGTACTTAGGATGGAAGAGAGGAGGAAGAAGAGGACGACTGTAGGCTTTTTGTGCTGTAGGCTTATCACCGTCGGTTCTTGGCTAGAACCAACAGTGATAGAGCCAAATCACTGTCGGTTTGTGGCTTGAACCGGCAGTGATAAGTGGCCGGAAAAACACTGTCGGTTCAAGCCACAAACCGGTAGTGATGTGGTGCTTCACTGTAAGTTTTAGCTCAGCCCCAATCATTTTCTCATTTTCAAGCTCATAACCGGCAGTGAAGGTACATCACTGCCGGTTCTCACAAATCTGGCAGTGATGATGCCGACAGTGATGTCCAAATCTGGCGTAGTGAAGCCTGTTACGTGGGTGCAGCCCGCGGCATTATAGGCGCTAAAATCGCCGATCACTGCCAAGCCTGACCCGTCGGGTTGTTACAATATCCCGGTCGACGCGGAGCTCCGAGTGCAGCCGTGAGTTGCCTTAGGATCGGATGAATTTCATCATGGGCTTGAGAAGGGTGCCGCACGCACACCATGTTGAGAGACATCGTCTCGGCCCACTGAGCCGCCATGGATGTTTGTGAAGAAAATCCCTATATGAAACACGCTAGACATAGATCTCTGCGCAAAGGCCCCTTCCTACCTGGCACGCCAACTGCCGGAATAATTACCTCCGGCAATACGGATCAGCATATCATGCACAGGTAATCAGAAGGGACACAGATTTATATTGGTTTAGGTACTTGGTACCCTACATCTGGTTTGGAGTAGATCTCTTATCTCGTATGCTCGGATTTATAGGGGCACTGATGGCTAGTTGCCTAGCGGAGACGAGGTGTCTTGGGGTATGTTGGGATACCGATTGGGGGCTAGCCACTCCTCATTATATTGTCCAGCGGTTGGGGTTATAGATAGAATCCTGATCGGTTTACTTATGGGTTTCCTAGTTTATTGCAAGGAAATCTTATGATAGAGTTGGTTTCTAAATACATCTTGTGATGCCTTGCCTTACAAGTAGAAGACGTATCCTGTCTTGGTTGGGCTCCTCATGTGGCCTGCTTGGTATATCTCGTCCTACTTAGGCTGTTATCCATGCGGTAAGGTACCATAGGTAAATATCTCCAACAAGTAGAAACTAGCCTTGACCAGTTTTTATCGAGAGATTGGCAGGGCCAGTAAAAACTGGCCCTAAGTGGTTTTTGGAACCGACCTGGGCTAGTTTTCACAGTTTGAGGTCGTGTCTAGATATTCTTGATGGACACTAATATTATCTCGTCAAAAACTTGTATATTAATTCCATATTTAAGAGAGATTTGCTTTTTTTTAATGGGCGATGTGAATATCATTTGGATACACATTAAAAGATATTACTTTATATTATCTTTCATAATTGCACACGCCAGTAATTTGAATGCAAATTTTGGGATCATTTACATTATGGCATACATGGGGAAATTTAGATATAAGTTTGGCACATGTGACATATTTAGATGCAAATTAACGGTGTTACTTCGAATTATTTTTCTTAATGAAAAAAGTTTCTAATTTAGATACAAATTTTTAGGGTTGTTCTAAATTAATTTTTATAATGGCATAGGTGGGTAAGTTTGATTCAAATTTAGAGGATTATCTTATGTATTTTTCATATAGGCAGTGGTGAGTAATTTTGACTTGTATATGGAGATGTGCCACGCACATGCCCACATGGCTGATATATTTATAACGAAGGACTAAGCTTTGCCGAGGAAGACTTCACTTGCCTCGCATGTGCCAGGCATACACATTATTTAATTTGTAAATAAGGAGATTGGATCCAAGACCTTGCCAAACGTTAATTTAAAAATTTTCAAGACCATGCCAAACGTTAATTTAAAAAAATTTAAAGGGCTAACTGCACATGAAGGTGGTATCCAGAATGTCAACCACAAGAACTTAAAATTAATTGTCATTTCTTGGCTACTTGCACAACCTGATCGAGGTTATTAAGTGTCTTAATCAGACCAACTGTCTAACAAGAAATTACTCGTTCCCAAAAAAAAATTACTCGCTCCGTCGCAGTTCACAATGTCACGAGCCATTTTCAAAAAAAAAAACCCCATCATGTGCATATTACATACGCGCCACTATGAATTTCACACACATATGACTATATCATTACTGCTATATATCTCCACTATAAAGGAATAATGCATAGCAACTATTCATAGCATATATGCATAGGGGCACGGTGGATACACTTCCCGCCGAATTTTTTTCCAGCATACGACAACAGCTCACGTGGACCATGGTAGCGCCAGAATGACAAGCGTGGAGCGCAACCCTTGTGAGATGGCCATGGCCCATGGCTCGCACCGCGGCATGCATGCCGTTGTCATAGACCGCCTCGGCCCTGGTTAAATTCAGGGGCCTCGGAGAAACCGTGGCTGTGGAAATGGGCCTCCAGTGGGCCCATCCGTCCCAGACGATTCTCCTGCTCGACATATAACGTACCTCTACGTAGGTATACGTATTTCACCCTTCCCCTCAAAAATAAAAAAAATACGTATTACACCCTTTGCAGACATTATACGTAAAATAAATATTTACTGGTGCCCAGTTCGTCGACCCCCACTCCTCCTCTTTTCCGCACTTGCCGTCGTGGTCGACGCCGCCGACGGAGACAAGGGTTTCCGCTGCCCGTCTCCAGCTCTCTCGGGCGCTTCCGGCTAGATTGGAGCGTCTCCTCCCGCGGCAGGCTGGAGGCTATGGCGCGGCGCTCGGTAAGTCCCTTCATCCACCTTGTTGATCTCTAATCTCTAACTATATATATATATAATACTAAAACAGCAAAATTTCAGCCAAAATTTTCGTCTGGCCTCTCCCCACTCCGTAACAATCTCCACTTTGAAATCAACCAGAATTCCTCCGGTCCCCCAAATCTATAACGAAGCTTTTCCAAATCTGCAAGCAAGCCAAGACACCAAACCAAGACTGAACCTGTAGATCCCGAAATTTGTAACACCCTAAAATTTGTACTTTTGAAAATAAGATTAAAATGCTTTATTTATGAATTTTTGTGCACATGAAATATAGGAAAAATAATATTTTTCATTATATTAAAATTTATCATAAGGAGTAGCAATATGGGTGTGCATACATGTCGGTGCATTTGATTTATTGCAATGAGTGGTTGAATCCAAAATTCAAAATAAATTCAAATTGCTTTTGAAAATAAGTTTGAAAAGGGCTTTGAAAAAAATATAAGAAAAAGAGAATTGGAAAATAAAAGAGTTTTCAAAAGTTTGCTCGCCTTCACCCGAGCTCGCCGCGCTGCCGAACCCTAGCTCGCAGCCACTTCGCCGAATCAACATAGCCGCCGCCTCGCCGTGCGCAGCGCGCCGTCTTCGTCCGCTCCACGTCGCCGAAATCCACCTTGGTAAGTTCGCCTTCATCCGCTCTCTCTTCCCGTGCAAAATCCGAGCCAAATCGTGGACTCCAAGGCCAAATTTGAGAACGCCAGTGATGTCCTCGTCGCCGGCCATGTCCTCCGCTGCCCGTAGCCCTGTTCCGGTCGTCGGCCATGCCTCCCCATCCCCTTGTCTGATCTTGTCCGTGCGTTCTCAGATCAGTGGCCGAGATCACGTGATACCCCTTCGACCGGCAGTTTTGTTAAAGAGCCCCTCCCCTTCATTGACATCAACCCGCTGTCCAACTGTGTTCAACAGTATTTAAAAACAGGTCCCTCTTTCTTCTGTTTTCACCCCTGCCTTTTCTTTAAATAGTACCCGCAATGCTTTGCCAATTTAAAATCAGATTTTATTTATTTTAAATTTGAAAATCAAGTTTCGTCTATTTACAAAATTGCCACTATCTTCATTAGGCCATATCTTCTCCGTTTTAACTCCGATTTGATCCGTTCAAGTTGCGTTAGGTTCGTAACAATGTAATCTACGTGTTAGTAACATTGTTTAGCATGTTTAGAGCTTTGAATAAAATAGTAATTTGATTAATCTATATGAAGCTACTTTTTCAATTAAAAGCAACTTATGTGTCTTTTGTAAATAAAATCAGATTAATCTTATATTAGTTTTTTAATGCAAATATAATTTGGCTTAAAACAATTTAGATATTTCTCTGAAGTATCTTATATATGTTTTATAATTAAAATAAATAAAGCATATAGTTTCTTTTCGAAGTAAATCTATCGGTAGATGTATCTTTTTCACCGTAGCTCTGATTAGAGTGCTTTTCGTGTCTATGTGTTCATAGTAACGTGTAGAACATCTTTAAAACATTTTTACTTGTTGTTTCATATGTTTGATGTATTGTTCTAATTTGGTTCTATTGTTTGCTTCGTGTATGATTGCATGGATGCTTGTGTGGTGCTATAATCATGTCCAGTCGGTGAGATATACATGGTGAATCTAGAAGTAATCCTTTGACGGTTTGGACTAGAAGAAGGATCTAAGTTTAAGGCAAGTATAGCATGGGATCTTCCTTGTTATCCTATACACCTTTAATCATTTAATTCATGCTGCATGTGTCTATCTTGACTACCACTAAGGATTTCCTAATACTTTGTTACCCCGCACCTTGATACCTATGGGGTATTGCATTGGGTAGTATGATGCTAGTGCTCAACTAAAGCCATGATCTTGTAACTTGACTAATGATATATGCAATAAACACTAAAAGATGTTTTTTAGCAGCATGGAACAAGAGGGCTAGAGCATTGGGTTGTTTTTATGGTGCTCTAGATTTCTCTCCCTAAGGACTTATCTGTAAGTGATCATCCGAGACTTACAGTACAACTGTGAGGGCTACATGGCTCTGGCTTTAGCTCAGTATGAGGACTTTTTCTAGCTTGTTAGAGGTTACCTTTATAGCATAAGAATGGCTTGACGAATCAGGTATAGCACAGCCTCTATTCTTATGTGTATAGGCTACGTGCCATTTTGCCATTTGACAGGAGTGTTCCTATATCTGTTTGTCGAGTGAATCTAATGGCCCTAACTTGTTAGATGAACCTTTGAAAGGCTTCATAGTGAACCCTGTCAACCTTCCTTGGTAGTGGGTCAAGAGGTTGGCTGCCTCAGGCGAAAGGGTAAATCACGACTCACAGTGAAAGTGTACAACCTCTGCAGAGTGTAAAACTGGTATATCAGCCGTGCTCACATTCACGAGCAGCCTTGGAACTCTTACGGAATAGATGATGAACACTGATGATACGGATGACGAAGATGCTCACTAATGATTATTGTTTATGCTATTCATTATTCATGTTTACCTGATCATGTGTTTACATGGGCTTGTGATAAACTTGTTGCTACTCAATTGCTAAAAGATGACTCATTAAAAGCTATTTGCAGTTAAACCAGTGTCATTCTTTTGAGCCTGATGAACCCCATGTTATATTTATTGAGTACGACATGTACTTACGCCTGCTTTACTTTTTAAATCTTTGGAAAAATTCCGGATGGGTACCAGATTGCTAGAGCTTGGAAGAATTAGATTTGTGATCAATCAGTCAGTTGTCCCTATGGAATTGGAGACTTCACCCGAAGATCAGAGTTGTCTTTCCGTTGTTTACTATCTAAGGTTATATTCTCTATACTAAGTACGTTACATATTGAGCATTATTTTTTTATATTATCCTTATTTGTAGCTATATGTGAGATTTGACTTCCTAGGCTCACATATGGTGTGTATCTGATTTTATTCTTAAAATCGAGTGCTACAAAATAGTATCAGAGCAATGCTGACTGTAGGACGCAAGTCTAATAGAAACTGGTCGTTTTAAGGATTAGAAGTTGCTATAAAAATCATTGCTCTATGAACCTTGATATTTTCTTCTCTACTATATCTCTACCCTTGCTATTCATCTCTACCTTGGTGTTTATTTAAAGTCTTTATTCTCATCTTCACTCCTTGATTTGATATGCTTTTAGAACTGTTCCTTACCACCTTCTTACGTAATTTGAAGATGAGTCTTAGGATTGTTAACCCTAGTATCATAAGGACGATAATATCGCAAGTCGAGTCAACGAATGAGTTGTGCACCTTTAGTGTTTTGTTGAATTGTCATTATGTTTATGCTTATTTTGGATCTTTGTAATGATTGCAATGATCTTGTTGGGTGTTCCCACAATTTTATTTAGTTTATAGGCCTAAGGTATAAGGATTAATGAAATAAATAGTTGGGTTATGGTTTTCTTCTGATTTCCCTATCCTGCCTTTTCAGAGCAACCTACATTTATCGGCTTATATCTCTGTTCTTGGATGACCAAAAATCATGAGAAAATTTTGTACAATAGTAGACTTCGATATCTTTCTATGACCACAAGAACCGCCCTCATATCTGTTTTGGTTATGAAGTTATAAAAATCACAAGACGATACACATGTGCTGTTTAAAGGCTAGAGTAGTTTCTGTTGTGCACTGTTTTTAACTACATAACTGTAGAATTTGGAAAAGTGTTCTATAAGGAAGTTGTGGAGGATTTGATAAGCTTTCCAACGGTATAAGCTAAAACTTTATTGGATTAACAGAATAAGAGTTATAGCTGTTTTACTGCACTGCTGTTTTTCTGCTCGAGGGGAATTTCAGATTTCTTGTTCTTGCCCATACACGAGAGAATCATTGGGATGTCAGAATGACTTGATACTAGTTAGCTCATCTGGAAGAAGGTGCAAGCTACCTTTTTTAGGTCCCCTAGTTGACCTTTTCTTAAGGGGTAGTCTAAGTGAAGGTGGTTTTATAGATTCTAGCTCTCACTGGGAAGGAATCCTGCCAATTCTAATCCACCGCCACCTAATCCCCCATCTATAGAGCAAGCTTTGATGACACAGACTCAGTTATTACAGACTATTGCTCAAAGTGTGTTGAACAACCCACATCAAGCGCCACCTATTGACAAGCGTGGTGAATTTAAGAAGGATCCGAATGTTCAAGGTGCCATATGAAGTTCAGTTGTGCTCTCTAGCTCTCACTTGGAAGAATCGGTTAATCTGATAAGAAAGGTGCAGGGAATTTTATAAGCTTTCCAACGGTTTAAGTTGCAACTTTATTGGATAAACAGAACTCGAGATATGGATGTTTTCCTGCGCTGATGTTTTCTGTTTACAGGAAGGATCAATTTTTCTTATACTTACCTATATCCACAAGCTCTCTGGCATGTCAAAGGATGATAATACACCTTGAAGGAAGTTATAAGTTGGATGTTGGTGCCCCTATCCAACAGCGCATGGCGGTGGTGGAAAAGCAGCGGCGTGGAAGGCCATGATCGGAGCATGCGGAGTCTGCGAGACTTGACACATGGCAACTATTTATAGCATGTATGCAGGGAGACACGGTGGATATAGTTTCCACCTAATTTTTTTTCCCATAATGTAGTGTGGGCTGCATGTATCGTGGTTTGTGCCGTATGCCCGTGGGTCCATAAATTACTTTTGTACCGTCCCTGTATTTTGTGTGCCGCCAAAATTTTCTGTACTCATGTGTTTTGATCCTCCGGCAAAACTTGCCTTGACTTGATGAATGAGGATTTGGAGGTGCACGTGTGTTTGGATGGTTGTCGAGCTCACCTCGTAACATGTGCGGTAAGGTTGGCCACTCTTGACTTCTTGAGTTAACAATGGTAGGCAAAGTTTGCTGGGCACCAAACATCCACCTTGGCACCACCAAGTTAGGGGGTTAGGGTCCAAAATTGATTGGAGAGACTCAGTGGGACAACCGAGGTGGTAGTCCTTTGGACTCACACACAGTGTGGCAAGCAATGGTACGCTACTGGTAACCCGCCTTGCATCCCTAACTTGCGGCGCCATTGGCTGAAAAGAGAGGAATACAGGTACGCAACATGTCAATGGAGGCTCTGAGACTGAGTGCAGAGCTTAAGGTCATGTTTCTTATAAATTTCTCTTTTGGCTTTTGGTCAGAGCAACTCTGACAGACTCGTTATCCCATCCGACTTCGATAAAATTGAGAGAAAACCCGCTCCAACAGTACCGAGCAGTCTATCCCGCTTTCTTCGCTCGTCAGAGTATCCGGGTCGCCCCCGTGTTTACCGCGCGCGCCTCGATGACGCACTACACAACGATGCAGCACCTCATCCACCCGCGCTCGCACCACCTGCCATGCCCGGCTGCTCCGTGCTCCCCGCTGGCACCTCCTCAAGATGTGTAGCCACTCAGTGCCTGAACAATGGAGGGACGAGCGGCGAGGACTGAATGATCGAACATGATAAGATAGAGAGAGAGCTTGCAGATGGATGTTTCAGAGTACAGACCATGTGCGAGTAGCAGCACTTAGCAAACGAGGCACGGTATTCGCTACAGTGGTACAGTAAATTCGAGTCGTTTTAATGTGGGGTCTAGTGACGTGGTGGCAGTTTTAAAAATAAAGAGCCAGTTTTGGAGAAGCTGCTGTGGAACTTCTCAATTTTGAGTAGCTAAATTATTTTAGAGAGCCAGTTTAGACGTCCAAATTTACGGATGCTCTCGGAGATGCTCTCAAAAGCCAAATAATGATACAAACAACCAAGTTCTAAAATTGGTTTCGGAGAAGCAAAAGTTGGTATTTATATAAGAGCGTCTAATATTTAGCTAGATGGTTGGGTAACAACTAGCCCAGCTATTGAACTCTTTGTTTAGATAAGTTAATAAAAATGTTTAGCTAACTTTTTTTTAGGGGAGTTTAGCTAACTAGCTAGGCAGCTAGCAATAGCTCTGTATATTAAAAAAACATGTTCCTATTCGAGAAATGGATAAATATTTGGATGGAAAAAAAAAACGACGAATCCTCTCGGTGGCGCCAACTGGGCCTTTGCCATCCGGCCCAAAACTGCTCGGCGGCTCGGCGCTGTACTGTCCCCTTTCCCCTGCGTCTCGCCGCCATAGAGGGAGACGAGAGTTTAGGCAACTCCTTCCTTCCCCGCGCCGGCGCCGCCCTTCTCACGCCCGCGTCTCCTCCGGCTGGTTCCGCTCCTCCCTCGCTCAGGCTGCGGCGCTCGGTAAGCCCCGCTCCCCGACCTCCTCCTTTCGCCCCGTATCCCGTACGCCTCGTGAACCCTTCTCGATTTCAGCCTTCCGATGAGGTTCTGTCCTATTCTATTCAGCAATGTTTCGCCATCTATTGAAATCTTCCGCCCCCTCGATCGAGCAGCTCGACTCATCTAGTGATCAAACCGGATTCTGCGGTGTTTTTGTGAAAGATGGAAATAGGGTTTTTTGTTTATTAATTATTTTTGGTGTGGGTTATTTCCTCATCTAACGGAAGAGCTGCTCCGTGTAGGAGTAGACACGCCATGGAGGTTGAGGAGGCGGAGCGCGCCCGCGCGAGTGGTGATGGAGGCGGCGGGGGCAGGTGCTCGGCCGCCGGCCCGGACCGGCTGAGCTCCCTGCCGGACTGCCTCCTCCATACCATCATGTCCTTCATGAAGGCCCGGCAGGCGGTCCAGACATGCGTGCTGTCCACGCGGTGGAGGAACCTCTGGCGCTCGGTGCCGTGCCTTGATATCGACCTTGCTGAGTTCAAGACGGTGCCTGTTTCTGATAACAACTCGGGCTCCAGTGGCGACGATAACTCTGGCTCTGGTGGCGACGATAACTCTGGCTCCGGTGGTGACGACAACTCTGGCTCCGGTGGCGACGACAACTCTGATTCTGACGGCGAAAGCTCTGAAAGCTCCGAATCTGATCTTGATAGCTCTGATTCCAACGACGGCGACGTCCCTGATTCGGACGGCAACAGCTCCGAATCTGATACTGTCAGCTCTGACTCCTCCGACATCACAACTTCTTCAGAGGACGACAGCTCGGACTCTGATACTTACATCTATGGCGCTAACATCAACAGCTACGAGAACAACAAGGTCAAGCACAAGGAATGGGAGGATTTCGAGGATTTCACCGTGAACCTGATGCGCCAATGTAACATTGCACAGCTGGATTCATTCCGCCTGCACATTGTTGGGAGCAGAGCACCTAAGTTTGGCAATAGACAGGCAGCAGGATGGCTCCGCCGCGCGATGAAATACTGCACCCCAGACCGGCCCAGACAGCATGGAGGAGTGAGCTCTGGTTCTTGGCATCTCAAAAGCCTCCATCTCTGCCATGTACTCCTGGATAACGGTTTCATGAAGCGTGTTAATTCAGTGTGCCGCTCTTTGGAGGATTTGGAGCTAGACGACTGCAGTTGTCAAATTGAGTCAGTCACCTCCCAGTCTCTGAAGACTATGGTTCTGAAGAATTGTAGATGGCGCAATCTTTCTGTGATTGCATCGCCCACACTGAAGACACTGGTTATTGATGGCGGCTCGAATACTGATGACTCTGGGCTGGTTATCTTGGCTCCTGCTGTTTCATATCTGAACCTGGCTGTGAAGGCTGACCAATTTTGTGGTGGTGTTTCAATAAATGAGGTGCCATCCCTTGCCAAAGCTTCAATTCGTATAAAGGGTCACGGTCACTTATATAGTTTTGTCAGAAGTAAACTTGATGGCGATCAGTTTAAGCTTCTTTGTAGCATATCGAACGTGACAAGTTTAGAGCTGTCAGGTGTCGGGTCGAGGGTATGCCTTCGCTGTCTCTGGCAATTTTCCAATTTATTCACTCCAGTAATGTTATTGTACTATCTAAGTATCTATAATGTACTTCAGGTGCTCGGAAAGGAACCCAGATTCCAAAAATTCAAGAACCTGAGGAACTTAATGCTGAACAAATGTAATCTCAGTGACGACTTCCACATACTGGTATTCTTTCTTCAGAGTTCACCTATTCTGGAGAAGCTCACTTTGCGGTGCTGCAAGGTATACTGTAGTTTGGTTCTTAACTTCTTACTTAACCAACATGGTTCATCAGTCTTACATCTTTTGTGCTGCCCACAGTTCCCAAAACATTCTAGCAAAAAGAAAGGAACGCCCATACTCAACAAGACAGCTTCTGAGCTCCGTGGACTGGATTTGCTGTGTGAGAACCTCAAGGTTGAAATCATATATAAATATGGCTATGGCCTACACCTTGTCCAGCTTCTGATGCGCATTTCAGTGAATCTGTTGGAGAATAACATTAAACTCACCAAAGTTAATTAGTGTTATTGGTATCCCAGGCCTTCTATGTTTCTCACCGTATGGTTCACATGTAGAATTTAGTTGCACATTATAGGTTCCCTTCAGATGCCCTAAATCGCAAGCTATGATGAAGACCTTGCTGTATTGACTATTATGCTATTGATTATTACTCTTTTTCTTTGCTTAAGGATATGACTGCCTTTGGAAAATATCTGTTTTAACCCCTGTGTACTGTGTGTCTGTGTCAACTGTGCACCAACATGTTTGCTGCTGTGTTTACTTACTGAAACTGTCTCCAATTATGAAACACCGCAAGCTTGGAAAAAATGCTCAGAAATCACATGTTTTCTTCTGTTTTTTTCTCTCCCTGGGAATCTTGGGACTAGCCAGACAGGTACATACTTTTGAAAACTATACAGCAACTCGAATTCATCCCACTTTTTGCGTCTAGAGATTGCTTGAGGCTGTGCTGACTACACATGAATTGAACACATAATCACCGAGTGCACCTTATCTCCCAGACCTAGTCAGTGAGTACACATTATCTCCCAGCTTCCGGACAATAGAGATTCAAGGGAATTAGGCCTGCTTTTTCGTGTGATGGCATTTGTCAAAGCATCATGGATATTGGTCAGTGCGTCCCATCATTGCTCAAGTGCAGGATATAAATTGAGCAAGTAGCTACTCGGTAATCAAGACCTGCAGAGAGCTAAGTAAGATAGCTGATGCTCTTGCTAGAAAGGCAAGATGGGCAAGCATCTAGAATTCATTCAGCATCTAGAATTCATTCCTTTTGTGTTGCCAAACAGTTGCTCATTCTCCAACTTGTAATATGAAGCATGTTTTAGGAAAATTCGACCGTGGTAACATGATCCTTATAACCTATTTGTGATGCAATGCAAGTATTTTTTTAAAAAAAGAAGATATGATGCCCAAAAATATAAAATATATAAATGGCTACTTATTTCATAACAGCACAAAACTAACATATGCAATATTCTTGTATATAATCGAATACTTATATGGAGTCATCGAGAAAACTGTTTTTTTCTCTCTCAACTAAGCAAGAGACACTACTATAGAAATGGTTTCCCCTTATGGTAACCGCCAATTCTATTAAAGTTGGTGGTGATGATCTATCACCGCTAATTTGAAATAGGACTGACGGTGAAAATCATTTTTCACCACAGGTTCATATCTTAAACTAGCGGCTGAAACCTAGTTCAGTTTTTACTATAGGTTTCCACCGGCGGTGGAAAACGGACCTAGGTGCATTATCACTCTCACCCTAGGCGTCGCCACCCTCTTTTTCTCTCTACCTCACCCACCACCTCAGCCCGCCCTTCCTCTCCCAAGCGCGGCGGCGGGGCTCGCCTCCCCTCAGCAGCATGGTTGAGGACAATGACGACAACACAGGGATGACATCGACGGTAGCGTACAAATGGCCAATTTTTTAAAGATCTATTCGCTTTTCACTATCGGTCTGTAATCGATGACGATGAACTCTATTTTTACCGCCCATTTTTATCGTCGCCGAGCAAAATCGACGATGATAGGGGTTGAGACCCAGCGGTGATGAGATACTTGTAGTAGTGAGAGTTGCATGTCTTTTATATTAGGGAAGAAAATATTCCATACAAAGAACCATTGTCCATTTTAAGTAGGCATATTAGGATTCACTATAAGAGATTGGGCCTTCTACGACAGTTTTCATATGACAACATTTTTTAGTCATAGAAACGATGTGTTTATGACAATTTTTCTTTGGATGATAAGCATTTGGGACTAAGTTGTGATTTAGCCATAAACAACCGTCACCATATGCCTTTCCCTATCTTTGTGACAATAGCTCATGACGAAATTGATGGAATGTGATGGTCATAAATTAAAAATCATTTTTTTAATACTTGGTGTGTGCTGTATGGGTGGGGCACTTTGTTGGCCATTACAAAATTAGTTAAAGCTGTAAAAATATTATGAGCATTTTGCCCTGTAGAATAAGTATCATAATCCTTGGACTGAAAATCACACTAAACAATGCAGTATAAAGGACAAAATAGGACAAATTGATCCTATTTTGAGAAGCAGATAACTGATGCTGATGCATTCCTGAAATGTCTAGTAGTAGCACCTGTTGATTCATTAGCATGTAAAGAAAAGAAACGGCTTGCGCAGGTAGGTCCCAGACCCTGAACAGTAACGAGATATAAAATATATAAGCAAGCATTTTCATCCAGGTACAAGGATCAATGCCAATCACCAGGTAGGCAGGTACATCTGATTCTGATCCCCTTCAAAGAAAAAATCTCATCACAGCCATATCGTCACAGAAGGGGTACAATGACGAGAAAAAGACTGTAATTGTCACAGTCAGTTAGAAGCAGCGGAAGGCCTAACCTCTTGTACTGATTTAAAATAAAGTTTCTTTAAAGGTATACTTGACTCTCAATTTGTCTTACATAGTGAACAATGGTCGTTAAAAGATCATTGGAAGATGGGTTTATTCAATACCTCCTCTGTTCAATAAAATATAAGGTGTTTTAGTTTTTGTCCCAAGTTAAAACTTTAAGTTTAACCAAATTTATATATAAAAAATATAGAAGCACCTTACAAACACCAACTTAGACAAACATCAAATTTGATCAAACTTGAAGAAGTTTAATTTAAGACAAACCTTAAAGACCTTATTTTGATAATGAGAAATTATACAATATGCATATAGTTCGGCTAATTATTAGTCAAAATCTTATGAGGTTTGATTTTAACCATAATTTCGAGTGGAGGGATTTCTTTAGAGAATGGTAATAATTGCGTTAAAAAAAGCATACGAATCCTGCATAAACAAAATATATGGAATTTGCTCAAAAAATAAAAATATGGAATAATAAAGCTTTTTTTAGCAGAGTAATAAAGCTAAAACTCGGTCGCTGCAGCCCACAACAGGGCCGGCCCAGAAACACAGCTCCTCTTCCCCCAAATTCCCCAGCCCTCTCGCGGCGCCGGCGCCGGCGCCGCCCCTCTCGCTGCTGCGTCTCCTTCGGCTGGAGCAGCTCCTCCCCCCACGGAAGGTTCTGGCTGCGGCGCTCGGTAAGCCCCATTCTCCGGCTGCACATCTCTCACTCCGCTCCCCGTACCATTGACTGGTTTGCTTTCGGCCCTTCGTGAACCTTTCTTGATTTCAATGTTCCGATGAAGAACATGGTTCTAACACAGCAAAATGCTTCGTCATTTTTCGAAATCTTGCGCCGTCTTTGATCTGGTAGCGCGACTCATCTAGTAATGGGAACAGGATTTTGTGGTGTTATGTGTAGATGTATTTTTTAAAGTTTATCTTTTTATTTATTTGTCTTGCTGGGTTGTTTGGTCCTCTAACGTGAGAACTGCTCCGAGCAGGGCACGCCATGGAGCTTGATAATGCCTTCAGGAAGCGGGCCCGCGTGAGTGGTGTCATCGACGGATGCTCGGCCGGCGGCCCGGACCGGTTGAGCTCTCTGCCGGACTGCCTCCTCCATACCATCATGTCCTTCTTGAAAGCCCGGCAGGCGGTTCAGGCATGCGTGCTGTCCACACGGTGGAGGCACCTCTGGCGCTCGGTGCCGTGCCTTGACATCGACTTTGATGAGTTCAACAAGGCGCCCCCTTCTGATGTCAACCGCATCTGTCTCTCCAGTAGCGACGACAGTTCTAGCTCCGAGAGTGATACCTCTGATTCTGACAGTGACAGATGGCTACCACATCCTTTCAACAAGGACTGGGAGGATTTTGAGGATTTTGCCGTGACCCTGATGCGCCGCTGTAACATTGCACAATTGGATTCATTCCGGCTGAATATTGTTAGAAGCAGAGCTCCGGTGTTTGGCAATAGACTGGCAGCAGGATGGCTCCGTCGCGCCATGAAATATGACACCCCAGATCGTGCCAGTAAGCTGGGACTGAGCTCAGGTTCTTGGCGCCTCAAAAGGTTGCATCTCTGCCATGTACTTCTTGATGACCATTTTGTGAAGCGTGTTAGTTCAGTGTGCCACTCTTTGGAGGATTTGGAGCTGGACGATTGCAGTTGTCAAATTATGTCAATCACCTCCCAATCGCTGAAGACCCTGGTTCTTAAAAAATGTCGATGGCGCAGTCTTTCTGAGATTATATCGCCCACACTGAAGACATTGGTTATTGATGGTGGCTCAAATACTGCTGCCTGTGCGCTTGTTATCTTGGCCCCTGCTCTTGCATATCTGCATCTGGCTGTGGATGTTTATAGATTTTGTGGTGGTGTTTCATTAAACGAAGTGCCATCCGTTGGAAAGGCTTTTATTCATCTGCTGCAACACAAATATAATCATGCCAGAAGTAAACTTGATGGCGATCAATTCAAGCTTCTTTGTAGCATATCTAACTCGACAAATTTAGAATTATCGGGTGTCGGGACAAGGGTATGCCTTCGCTGTCTCTTGCAGTGTACTTTATTCACTCCAATAATGTTATGGTACTGTCTAATGTACTACAGGTGCTTGGTAAGGAACCCAGATTCCAAGAATTCAAGAACCTGAGGAAATTATTGCTGGACAACTGTGATCTCAGTGATAACTTCAGGACATTGGTATTCTTTCTTCGGAGTTCTCCTATTCTTGAGAAAGTCACTTTGCGGTGCTGCAAGGTATACTGTTGTTTGGTTTTTAATAATTAACTAACGAACATAGTGCATTGTCTTACATCTTTTATGCTGGCTACAGTTCCCAAAATGTCCTAAAAAGAGACATATGCCCATACGCAACGAGATCTCATCTTCTGAGCTCCGTGGACTGGATTTGCTGTGTGAGAACCTCAAGGTTGAAATCATATATAATGATGGCTATGGACCCCACCTTATGCGGCTTCTGCTGCACATTTCAGTGAATCTGTCGAAGAACAACATTAAACTCACCGAAGTTAATTAGTGTTTTTGTTATCCCATGCCTTCTATGTGGCATCTCACCAAATGGTTCATGTGGAATTTATGTGCACATTATAGGCTTCCTTCAGATGCACTAAATCGCAAGCCTATATGTTTGACTAATTTTAAGTGTTGACTATATATGCTATTGATTTTTACTCTTTCCTTGCTTAAGGATATGATTGCCTCTGTAAAATATCTGCTTTAAGCCCTATGTGCTGTACTGCTGTGTGTCAGTGTCGACTGCCCACCGTCCACTTACATGGACAAAGCTAGATTAAGTTCTTACATATTGGGAAACTGTCTCCTATTATAAAATATCACAAGCTTGAAAAATGGGTCTGGAAATAGCTTGTTTTCTTCTATTTTTCTCCTTCCTGGATCTTCTGGGGACCAGGCAAAGGTACATACTTTCGAAAACTATGCACCATCTTGAATTCATCAGCGTTTTTGCCATCGCTGTTCAGTTATCTTGTGTATGGGTCCCCTACTTGTATGTCCAAAATATCTTGAAGCTCCTCTGCTTTAACATGCATGTCCTTCTATGTGGATTCTTGCCTTATGGTTCAGATGTGGAATTTACATGCATATTATGGGTTGCCTTCAGATGCACTAAATGGCAAGCCTATACTTTTGACCAATTTCGAAGTGATGCAGGTCTTTGCTCTTTTGACTGTATATGCTATTGATTTTTAGCCTTTTTAACTTGCTTCTGGTGCTTTTAGCTCTATGTACTCTTTTTTCCTTGATGTTCGCTTCTGTGTGTGTGCTTGACTGCTTTCCTACTGAAATGTCGCCAATTATAAAACATGACAATCTTGAGAAATGCTCCGGAAATCGCATGTTTTCTTCTGTTATTTTCTCCCTGGGGCTCTTTGGGATTAGGCAGAGAGCTACATGAAAACTATACACCAACTCAAATTCATCAGCGTTTTTGTCATCACTATGCAGATATCTCCTGTATTGGTCCCCGTCATGTATGTGCAAAATATCTTGAACCCCTCCGCTTTGACATGCATACCCTCTCACCTTAACTTGGAGATTTCAAATCGTATATTGATATCTTTCTTCTCTACTATCCCTATTTGAGGTTCTACTGACTACTGATGAACTGAAAACTTTGTGGTGACTACAGACGAACTGAATCCTCTAGCTGGCTCAGCCCTTTTTGCTTCTGCAATGCACAAGATGTGTGATCAAGTCCAGCGCAATTTGTGTGTTTTCTGTTCCAATTTCAGTTCGTTTAACCTTATCATGTGCAAGGATAAGGATTTCAGTCGGTGAAACAAAATTTCAGTCAATAGGAACGCAAATGCGGGGTGATGTAAGGATTTGAAAAGGCAACCAAATAAACCGATGGATTAGGAACCACGCAGTGCACCAAGCACCGGCCAAAGGACCCACTGATAGTCTCAGGCGAATTAGGCCCTCTTTTACATCATTCTTTTTCGCTCGTGTGATGGCAATGGCATTAGGCAAAGCAAACAGATCAATCACTGGGTCCAAAGTGCAGCATTGTTTAGTGCTACTTTTTATACCCACATATATAAAAGTCATACACAGTCCTATGTCGCATCACACCCAACAAGGCCACACCAAACACAGAGAACAAATCTGAACTTCATGGTTGCCAGTACACAACATTAGCATAAAGGCTCCGTGGGGCATGCCTCCACTTCACTAGCGAAGTCTTTTTTTTTTTTGGCTTTGGCTCCTATGAACAGTTCTTTTGGTGGAGCTGAAGCCGTTTTAGTATCCCCATTTGACAAAACAACTCCTTACATTAGACAAAATGAATAAAAGACCAAAATGCCTCTTCTTTCTCCTGTCCATATCTTCTTCCCCTTTGTGCCTAGACGAATCCGAGGAAACTCAGGAACAACGTTCGTCGCTCCCTCGACCCGTCTGCTCCGGCGACCCGCATACTGGCAGGCAGACGCGCCCCTCGGCGGCCCGGTGCCCCTGTCCCCGCGCGCCTAGGGTGACGTGCCCCCCCCCCCCCCCCCCCCCCCGCGGCCCGTGTGCACCTACAGTCGCGCGCCCAGGCTGGCCTGCATGCCCCGAGGGCCGAGCGCTCTGGTGGCCATGCACCCTGGTGGCCGGGCGCCCGCACAGGTGCCCATGAGCCTCGACGGGGGCAATCCGGGGTTTTATCCTCATTGGGTTCCACGTAGGTAAGGTGAAGCCAAATTTTAGCTCCACTCCTCATCTATCCTTTGTCTCAGTGCGTTTTAAGGGTCTCTCTTTGTGAAGTCGTTTTTATTTTACCTAGTTTGGCACAAAAAGGCTTCGAACTACTCCTAAAGCCGGTGGAGAAGCCCTACCAAATAGGGCTAAAGATTGTTTTGCAACCATAACAGTTTTGTGCTCTCAATGTTCTACCATATTGACTTGCTTAATAAAAAAAGAATTTTGCAAATATAAAAGATAAAGTCAGTTCATTGGCACATAAGGATTTGCGAAAAGAGAGAGAGAGAGAGAGAGAGAGAGAGAGATCTGAAGATGAAGTCAGTTCATTGGCACACAAGGATTTGCACACAGAGAGAGATAGAGAGAGAGAGAGAGAGTTGCGTCAATCATTTTCTTTGTGTTGCTATAGCATTGAAATAGATGTGATGCCCAAAAGGTAAAAAACAAAAAGCTTAGTATTCTTGTTTGCAATCAAATTCTTATACTGGAGTCATGGTGAAAAATAACATTTTTGCTCGAATTCGTAGGAGACCTACGCATCTTTTATATCAAGAGAGAAAATGTGCGCATCTTTTATATGAAAAGATAATGTCATTTGAAGAAACCTTCGTCCGTTTTTTATAGGTGTATTTTTAACTTGACCCTACAGTAGCTTTTCACTAACAAATCAATGTCATATCAAAAAATCTTTGAAAGATTAGATTTATTCATATAGGTATTATTGCCTCTCTCTTTTTTGCGATGATAGGTATTATTGCCTCATGTAAGGCGTTTTGTTTGTTCTAAATTAAAAAGTCTTCTAAGTTCATTCAAGTATATAGAAAACGTAGCAACAGCTTACAACACTAAATTAGTTGCATTAAATATGCCAAATTTAATCAAGCTTAAATAAGGCTAACTTAGGATAAACATAAAACACCATGAATTTTTTAATCGAAGTATTACACACTATTCATGCATATAATTTTAACTTTATTAGAATCCATAATTTGATGAAGTTTATTAATCCCGAGTGTAGCGATTACTTTGGAGATCTCGGGAAAAAGAAAATATATGGCTAGAGCATCTCCAGAAGTTTGATATAGTTTACTTGCTAAACTATTGGATCTAGTAAGTTAATAGAAGAAAGAAATAACAGCGAAAAATGTGCAGCCTAATGGTTACAAGAGTATTAGTACGTAGGGTCGAGATGGCGGACTATAGGGGGGTGAATAGTCCTTTCTAAAACTTAATCAGCGTCGGCTAACCGAAACAAATGCGGAATTAAAACTATTGGTCTAGCCAAGACTACATCCCTCTATCTAAGTTCACAAGCACCTTATAAAGATCCTAAAGAGGCAACAAAGGTGTCGGGCTAGCTAGAGCTCACCTAATCAATTCTAGAGCAAAGTCATACAAACCTATGCACTAGTACTTCATACAACCAGGGGAGCTCCTACACAACTAGTGATGCAAAAGCACAAAGCCACCTAAGCTCACTAGCAATGCTCAATAACAAGGCTACAGAAGCCAAATTATAGAGCGCAAAATACTTAGCTACACAAACTAAGCAATGTGACTAACAAGGTTACTAAAACCAAATTAGCCATACAAGGGAGCTACTTCTATGCTACACAAGCAAGGCAACTAGCAAGCTACTAAAGCTAAACTAGTCACAAGAGCAACTACACAAGCACAATGTATGAAGTGTAAATACAAGCTTGTGTTGCATGGAATTCAAACCACTGAGAAGATGATGAAGATAATGTTGACACGGTGATTTTCTCCCGAGGTTCACTTGGTTGCCACCAAGCTACGTCCCCGTTGTGTCGACCGCTCACTTGGTGGTTCGGCGGCTAATTGGCATCACCCGTCAAGCCCGCACGTCGGGCACCGCAAGAACCTACCCCGAAAGTGAGGGTAGCTCAATGACATGCTCAGCTAGAGTTGCTCTTCGCGATCCCCGCTGGGGTGAGCACAATCCCCCTCACAATCCTCCTCCGGAGCACCGCACAATCTTCTCGCGTGCTTCAACAGAGTCACAAGCCACCAAGCCATCTAGGAGGTGGCAACCTTCAAGAGTAACAAGCACCATCGGCTTGCAACTCGAACACCTAGTGCCACTCGATGCAACCTCACTAATGCAATCGCACTAGAATCGCTCACTCGATTGGATGATCACTATCAAGCACAAGTGAGTTAGAGGGCTCCCAAGCATACCTACATAAGCCACCAAGGCTCAAGGGTGCTCGGCTAGCGACCAAAGGTCGGCCAACACTTCTATTTATAGCCCCAAGGACTAAACTAGCCGTTACCCCTTCACTGGGCTTTCTACGCATCGACTGGACGCGTAGGTCCACTTGACCGGACGCGCCGATCCATGCGTCCGGTCACTGCCATGTTTCCACATGTCACTAGCCATTTAAACTAACCGTTGCCGCCAATGGCTATCTCCTGCGCATGCCAACAGTCACTGATCAGACGTGCTGCTCGGCTTGATCGGACGCTGCCCCAAGCCGTGTCCGATCACTTCTAGTAACAGTCTAGAGAGGCTTTTATGTGACCGGACACGTCCGCTCCTACACGACCGGACGCAAACCAGTGTCCGACCAGCTCTGCGCCCGTGTGCCAACTCCAGCGCCGCCTACGTCACCGTATGTCACCTGTGACCAGACGTAGGCCCTGTGCGTCCGGTCACTTCTGCTGTGTAGCGTCCGGTCACTTGACCGAGACCATGCCCAACTGCTACCACTGACCGAACACGCCAGTCCTGCCGAGGCCAGCGTTCGGTCACTCACAGTGACACATTCGTTTCTTCATCGAGTTGATCCTCATCAACTCCAACTTCTTCTTCTTTGCAAATGTGCAACACCACCAAGTGTACACCACCATGTGTATGTGTGTTAGCTTTTCACAAACATTTTTAAGGAGTTAGCCACTCAACTTGCCACGCCACTCGATCCTAACATGCATGCAAAGTTAGATCGCTCAAGTGGCACTAGATGACCGATATGCAAACAAGTTTGCCCCTCTTGATAGTATGGACCATCTATCCTAAACCTGGTCATAAACTTCTCTACACACCTATGTACCGGATGAAATGAAATGCCCTTAGGTTATACCTTAGCCTTGCGCATTCCATTCCAACTCCTTCGATGTTGATGTAACACATGCACCAACATGATCGACAATGATATGATCCACTCCATATCATGCACGTGACCGTATTGATTCATCGATCTTGACCTCACTTGCTCTTCACCAGTTGCTTTGGTCCATCGGCGCCAAGTCATCACTCAACTTGCCCTTCACACTTGCAACCGGTCCATCAAGCCAAGTCATGTCTTGATCTTCTCCACCTTGATCACATGACTCAATGTCATGTCTCATGTGCAATGAGCTCCTTCATCATCACATGTGTGAGCTTTGCAACATCTTCGAGCCATCTTCACTGTCATGGCATATGTTGCTCACAGACATGTACTTGTGGACTAATCATCTGTGTATCTCACTCAAACACATATTAGTCCACCTAAGGTTGTCACTCAATTACCAAAACCAAACAAGGACCTTTCAATCTCTCCCTTTTTGGTAATTGATGACAACTCTATAAAGATAAGGAAATAAAGCACTTTTGGATTCATGTTGCTTGTCCAAGCAATTTTACCATGTGTAAATGATTTTGGACAAGTACCACAGACCCGAATTGGTAGTATTAGCTCCCCCTACATATGTGCTAGAGTGTTTGGTTTGAAGCTCACACATATGCATAGATTGGAATTATGGGAGAGTAATTACTACCAAAGATGCTAAGGTGTAAAGAATTAACCTTTGAAGTGTGATACCAATCGAAGCTGCACTATTAACACCATCCTTAGCACCATGAGTAGCTAGACAACAAAATACTAGAAACCCTGTGAGATCAACATTATAAGCAAGGTTCTAGTACCACATGTAGAAACACAAGTCTAGCTACCATCCTATACATGCTAGTTTTCATTTCATCAATCAAATTCTACAACTAGCATACACCACACAAGCATGCATATCAAATTTAAAAACTTATGCAATGCAAGCAAGCACATGAATATGCACATATCAAATGCAATCAATCAAAGTTCATGAGCTTGCTCCCCCTACTTGTGTGCTTCTCTTTGTCCAAGAATTTTGATCCTTTTCAATTCCTCAATGTTGCTCCCTCTTTGTCCATGTCCATGTCCAACCTCTATTTCTTTGTCTCAATCTTTCCTAAAGCTTTCATATTGTAGGATCTCTGGTTGGCCTAGAGGGGGGGTGAATAGGCCTGTTAAAACAAACACTCAAACTTTTATCAATTTTACCCTGCGGCACTGCCGCTCTGACGGGCGACACTGCCGGACTACGGCACTGCCGGGCTAGAACAGTGGCACTGCCACACCTGTAGACAACTTTAAGTCACAGTTCAAAATCAGTGAACAGAAACTTAGATCGGAGAAATCTCATTAGTTCTCTAATTGCGTGGTCATTATCACCAAAACCCACAATTAGGGCTTGATTGCACTTTCAATCTCCTCCTTTTTGGTGATTGATGACAACCCAATTAGAGCTTACAAATGATATCACATAAATACTGAGATTTTTTGAGCTATGGGTGTAGAGCCTCCCCCTAAATGTGTGAATAGAAAATTAAATTCTCAAATTGGCATAAGAAGCCAAGATTCACATTTTAATGAAAGAAATGGGGCTCCCCCTACATCCATGCTCCTTTGGGGTGCTGCATACTATGTCAGGTATGTAAAACGTGATGTGAATGACAGTTTATGCACAACATGTTTTGCTGTTACAGCTGGGTGCGGCGCTGTTGTACTTGCTATAATAGCACAGATCAGAACAGACACCACACAACATGTGATACATATAAAGATATACATTCTAGCACAATTATATCACAAGCGACAGCATAGATTAATATATGTCCATATCCTACACATATATAAAGTACTTAAGTAGCATTATTACATAAATAGAGTTTCTAATGGACTCTCAAACTCTTACCTAACGAAAACTACTCTAAACGGATACGAACATGACTCTAGCTGTAGCAACCTCCTCTCCATGGCAGTCGAAAAAGTTGTTGACCCCTCTAATTTTCTCCCCCTTTGGCATAAAGCACCAAAAAGAGAAGAAAAAAAGAAAGACCAACACTCACACCTCATCCTCTTGGATGGTGTCCCAATCGACATCATCCCCACCAGCAGCTCCACTAGCACCTACAACGTCCTCCTCTCCACCATCATATCATCATCGGCGGTGGTGGTGGAGGAAGAAGAAGACACCACCGCCCTCCCTTGGCGATGAGTGGTCGAAGTGTGGTGCTCACACATGGTGCTCCTCCTCATGGACTGCAAGGTGGACCTCAAACTCGTGTGAGGATCAAGCTCTGGCTGCTCCTGCTCCTGCTCCTCCTCCTCCTCCTCCTCCTCTGAATCTGTCTCAGAAAGGCTAGGGAGGTCATCAAACCTCGGCGGTGACTGAACTGGAGAAAGAGGTGGAAGCCCTGCATGCTCTCTAGCCTCTCGGTTGGCTTCATGGTTCTCCAACTGGTCTCGATATGCGGATCCTCGCTGCATAGGTGCATGTGGTGAAAATAGCCTTGATCCACTTCCTAAACTTCTCCATCTTCTTTTCCTTCCGAGACCTAGAGCGGGATGACTTAGGCACGTCCACAACTGATGGAGAGCATCTCACTACCCTGCTAGCACTTGCTCCTTAGGTCTTCTCAATCTTGTAGATGGTGTGAAGACCATCTTTCTCAAATCTGTAGCCAGTGACCCTCTCAATCATAAACATGAGATAGGGGGCATAGGGTATCCCCTTTCTCCCATCCTCTATGGCGTTCCTCAGCTCACACCACATGAAGCGAAGGGACATTAAACCTGTCACCTCTAGGAGCAAATCTAGCAAGCACATTCCTCACATATCCATTAAGATCAGAAGCTGTTCCATCATTGGGATTGATAGTGTGCCTAATCAAATTATTCAGAATGTAATAATATCTCTTCAGGCCACTGACCTTCCCATCTACACTTCTCCTAGTCAATCCACATATAGGCAATATCATGGATCTCAGCTCTAGCCTCATCATGAATATAAGTGAAACCCCGCTCCTCCTCTCCAAAACCAAGGATCCTGGCTGAAAGTCACAAAATCAACTCTATAATGTCGTCCCTCAGTCATCCTAGTAAATCTCATCAGTGTAGATGCTATAGAAGAAAGTGGCATGGAACTGGGCTAGCACTTCTTCATTCCAATTATATCTGACGCTCATAATATCAGTGAGGCCAAACAACTCACAAGCCTTGATCACCTTATTGAACTTAGGCTCATTCTTTACCTTCATCTCCTCCCAATCAACATATTGCATCTTGGCAACCTTGGATTTCTTAGAGTTGAAGTTCATAGATGCATAGAAGTTGGAATGAAACTCATTCCAAAACATGTAGTCAATCCCCAAATCCTTTAGCTGCTCATAGGGATTGTTTTCCTATGCTTCTTACACCATCTTTAGCTTTCTTGCATAATTGAGCACAGGATGAGGACGTGTGTCAATAGGACGCCTCATAACTACATCCTTAGAATACTCTCTAATGTAGCTCCTGTCAAACTCCTCAATATGAGGTGGAGTAATTAGGCAAGCACCTAGAGGAATGGTGCGGCCAGTCCTCTCTAGGTTCTCCTCATCCTGGATCATCTGATCTCTCCTCCCCCTGTCTTTGACAACATCTCTACCTGATGCACTGCTGCTGCCCCCTGTGGTCCTGCCACGACCACGATGAGGCATCTGCTTATCCCGAGGCTCAGTCATCTTCCTCTTCCCCCTCCGATCATGATCACCTCCAGAGGCCATCTATGGAAACAAATATAGGTCCAAATCAGAAACTGTACATAAGGGGTATAGAAGAACACTTATAAAACACTCTGGATAGATGAAATGATTCAAATCTCGGATTAGGAAAGCATTCTGAACCAATCTGGTTAGAGGGTACGGCACTGCGGCACCCTAGGAGCGGCACTGCCGCACCTAGTGCTTCACCTCTCCCATGATTTATTTCTTCTCAACTATTCAAACTATTTCTCAACCATTCTCCTGAACCACTAGACAATCTCAGAATGAGTAGACCTAAACAAATACATGGAGTTGTCTACAATGTAGGTAAAGTAGCTACATGTTTAAGATGGAAATACATCTGGTCAAATCCAACCAACACAGAGAGTCATCGATGGAACAACATCTGTATTTACATATTCATTATGTTGAGTGCGGCACTGCCGCACCCAACATGCGGCACTACCATGGGTACAAATGAGGCTCAACCAATGAATCTTTGTTTTGATTCAATTTATTCATCAAACTAGTTTCTACCCTAATCATGCAGTCACTAGATACCATCATTAAACAAAGATAGAGCTCCATGGCATAGATCGAGACTAGGTTAGGGTTTCACCTTGATTTACGTGGATTGAGGAGGAAAGGAAGAGAATGGCTCTATCCATGAACTTTGGCTGCTGCTGGTGATGATGAGGAAGAGCACCAGCAGGCCACGGCAGTGCTAGAGGCGGCGGCGTGATGCTGGACAGAGCGGCTACTGCGGTGGCTGTGTGCGTGCGTGCAGGAAAGAAGAGGCGGCAGTGGCTACGATGAATAAGGGAGAAGGGAAGTTACCCTGGGGGCCAGGTGAAGTAGAGAGGTAAGATAGGCCCCCCACAGTAACTGTTGTTTTTGGGCTGAATTCTAGTTGGAATTCAAAGTGCGGCACTATCGCTCGCCACACGCGGCTCTGCCGTAAGGCAGGCGCGGCACAATCGCACTCCCCTAGTACAAGCAAATTTAGCTACTAACTAAATACCTCTATATATATAGGATATGGACACATATCTCAAGCACACTATAATCAGCAACAAATAATCAATACAAACAATGATCTTAATGCACTTGTTTCTTATGATAAACTTTTTAAGCATAATATTTAAACTTTTGCAATTCATTTCTCCTATCCACGCTAGTTCATCAATCAAGGTGTGCTATTGTTCAAACCACGTTACGAGAATCAAGTATATTTAGCTCACTACGCAAAGCACAAAACCTTGACTCATCAAGAGGCTTAGTGAAGATATCGGCTAGTTGCTTTTCAGTGCTCACATGGTGAATTTCGATATCTCCTTTGGCTTCGTGATCTCTCAAGAAATGATGTCGGATGTCTATGTGCTTAGTTCTTGAGTGGCTTACGGGATTGTTGGTGAGCTTTATGGCACTTTCGTTGTCACACAAGAGTGGGATTTTGGTGAAGTGACATCCAAAATCTTGAAGGGTTTGCCTCATCCAAAGTAGTTGAGCACAACATGCACCGGCTACAACATACTTGGCTTTGGCGCTAGAAAAGGGCTACACAATTTTGCTTTTTAGAACTCCAAGACACTAGGGACCGTCCAAGGAATTGACATGTCCCCAAAGTGTTTTTTGATCTACTTTGCAACCGGCGTAATCGAAATCTGAATACCCAAGTAGATCAAACCTAGAGCCCTTAGGATACCACAAGCCAAGGTTAGGAGTGTGTACTAAATATCTTAAGATTCTCTTAACGGCCACTAAGTGACACTCTTTTGGGTTAGCTTGAAATCTAGCACACATGCACACACTAAGCATAATATCGAGCGTAGATGCGCATAAATAAAGTAGAGAGCCGATCATGGAGCGATGTACCTTAGTATCCATGGCTTTCCCTTCATCATTGAGATCTAGATGTCCATTGGTTTGCATGGGAGTTTTGATAGGCTTGGCATTCACCATGTCAAACTTCTTGAGCATATCATGGTGTACTTCATTTGGCTAATAAAAGTTCCATCCTTCACTTGCTTGATTTGAAATCCAAGAAAGAACTTCAATTCACCCATCATGGACATGTCAAATCTCTTGGTCATGATTCTACTAAATTCCTCACAAAAAGAATGAATAGTACTACCAAATATTATGTCATCGACATATATTTGGCACACAAATATATCTTTGCCAACTTTATGAGTGAAAAGGGTAGGATCGGCTTTGCCTATTTCAAAGCCTTGTTTAAGCAAGAATTCCTTAAGGCATTCATATCATGCTCTTGGTGCTTGCTTAAGCCCATAGAGCACCTTTTGGAGTTTGTTGACATGGTTGGGAAACTTATGATCTTCAATGCCTGGTGGTTGCTCAACATAGACAAGTTCTTGAATAGGGCCATTGAGAAATGCACTCTTCACATCCATTTGGTATAGCTTGAAGTCGTGATGAGCGGCATAGGCTAGAAGCATTTGAATTGCTTCAAGTCTTGCCACCTATGCATATGTTTCTTCAAAGTCCAAGCCCTCTACTTGAGTGAAACCTTGAGCAACCAACCTTCCTTGTTCCTTGTCACCACTTCATTCTCATCTTGCTTGTTGCAGAAGACCCACTTGGTTGCAATGACATTGGTATTGGGTCGTTCCACCAAAGTCCACATTTGGTTTCTTTCAAAGTTATTGAGCTCTTCTTGCATGGCCATCACCCAATCCGGGTTTCCAAGTGCTTGTTCTACCTTAAGAGGCTCCAAAGAGGAAGCAAACGAGTAATATTGACAAAAGTTTGCTAAATGTGAACGAGTTGTTACTGTAACACCTCGGGTGTTAGCCTTGCATAACTTGAGTTGCATAACATGAGCATGAGCATCAAGCATTCATAAATCATCATTTACAATTGAAACATTTGATGGAAACATATGAAACATTGCTTGTTATCTCGTGTTTCTTGAAACATATGCAACGTTTGCTTGTTTTTGCATATTTCTTTGTACTTATGCAAATAATCATGAATGAAAACATGTACTTGGTAGATGTGAGTCACAAAAACATGTAACCACACTTGGGTTAGCAATTAGTGCATGGTTCATGAAAGTCACTTTTCATAATCAAGCCTTTAAGGCATATTTCATGTGATTACTTTAAATAGCTCTATGAGTGACTACTACATGAAATGATTAAATGACCTTGCAAATTGCTTAAACATGTTTAGAGTATCTTTATAAACAACTTTGATATTCATGGGTAGGGGTAAATAGGTCATTAAGCCATGCTTTGATGTGTTTCATCTTTTAAATGTGACATGTTTGACCAATTTGGAACTAGGTGTTAGAGACCTTGCATGGAGGAGTTCACTAAAACAAAGTTGTAGTATTTGACATAAGGAACAACTTTTATTTTTGGGTCATTGCATGATTCAGCTCCTAACATGTGTGAAATTGGATCACAAAAATCAGAAAAATCAACATTTCAACACTTAGCAAATTTTTGCTAAGTCAGGAACTTTGACAGTCTGACAGCCTGACTTTGGAATGAAATAACTCGAGTTTGGTTGAGTGTTGGGGCATAATCCTTTAAGAACAATTGAAGCTGGTATGTAGGGCTATGACTTTGGTGTAGATTGTGTGCGCTAATTCATCACGAATACGGAGATAGAGCTTCACGAAAATGCGCTGTCAGGCTGCTCCTATCGCGTCTGAACTAACTGAATCAACCAGCACAGTGGCCGACCGGCGTCAGAGCAGAGCCGCCGCATGGAGGTCACGACGGCCGCGCGTCGCCGTTGCCCTGACCGCGCAGGCCACGGCGGGCCGGAGCACGGCATTTGAAGCCCCTGAACGCGACCAAGAGCCCCACCTGTGCCACATTTCCATTTTCTTCTCCTGCCTCCCACTCGCTCACCCAGCAGCGCCGCTCTCCGCCATTGTAGCCGAGCACCTCGCCGTCGCCCAGCTCGCTCGCCACCGCGTCAGTACCGCCTCCAGCTAGCCAGGAGCTTCCCCGTAGCCTCCTTTAGCCCTTCCACCTCGTCGTTGAGCCGACGAACCAAGGTAGTGGCCGTGTTTTATTTCCGCCGCCGTCTAGACCTCGTCGGAGTTGGCGCTCGTCGTGGCCGACCACCACCGAAGCCATCTCACTCCCCATTGTACCATCCACTAGTTTCCCCGTGTGCACTGGAAGCTTCTACCGAGCTTAACCGTGCCCTACATGGCCGGACCTCACCGGAGCATCGTCGGACTTCCTCCACCATCCGCCATACACGCTGCCACCGTGCTTAGAGCCAGCAATAGGCCGAGCTAGGTAGTTCATTAGGTGCGGCTCGTCGTGAGGCGCACGATGGTGCCCTCGGTTTCGCTCGGGAAGTGGTCGCCGGTGAGCTAGCGCCGCTCCCGCGCCTGTCGCAAGCGCCGTCCTCTGTTTTGGTTTCACTGACAGGCGGGCCCTGCTGACCAATGGGTCCCTGCTGTCAGCGACTCTAGGTTTTAAAGATAGTTCAAACATTCCAGAATTGAGTGTGTTTTGCAATTTTTAGATCTCCAGTTTGGTAGCTTCAAAAATGGTGAAATAAATATGGTTGTGTTCCTTAGGAAGTGTAGTATTTAGGAAAAATATGTTCTTGACTTGTACAGTAGAAATTGTTGGAGATTTAAATAGGGATTTGAAATGTGCTTTTGAATGCCTTCAAATTTGTTTATTTTATATCTAGAGTTCCTGTGCTCCAAAAATTATAAAATTTTTGTGGTAAGCTATTCTTGTCATATATGAACTCTGGTAAAAATTTGAGGATCAGTGCATGTTTAGATTTATAGTTATAGATTTTTCTTTTATGAATAGTTAATCCTTGCATGAATTTTTATAAATTATTTATGAGTCCAAAATTCATGAAATTTGTTGGAGGTAATCCTAGTACCATATGGATGTTGAGAAAAATAGGAAATCTGTTGCTTGACACTTTTCAATAGGATTTTCCATTTATGCTATTTCAAGCCTTGCTTCCTTGTCATTTTTGTATAGAATGTTCTACTTAGTAAAATGACATGAAATTTTTATAGTAGTCCTTTGATAGCATTAGTAAGGCACTGTAAATTTTTGAGAATTTATTAAGCACATCTGATATATAATTATTATTTAACCTAGATATATAAATAAAATAATAAAGGCAATTAAATGAATAGTTTGGGCTTCACCATTATATGATCTTAAAGGTATTTGGTATGCTTAAACTGTTGGTAGATTCTATGTTGTCAAATTTTGAATGATTACATGAAGTAGAAGTATCGTTACTTTATATTGCATGTTGAATAGTTTCCGGACAGATTCTATAGTTTGATGAGTTACATGTGGAAAATGATGTGTACTGTAAAAATGGTTAATAACAAAGTTGTAGAGAATTTGATAAGCTTTCCAGAAAGTCTAGGATCACTAGATTTGGATTTGTAGAACTCCAGTTATGAGTGAAACAAGTAGCTGCTATTTTATGGTATAATCGATGCCTTATGGAAGTAGATAATTAAATAACCGAGAAGAGATATGCACCTACTCAATAAACATGATGCACTTGTTAACATATATGCATTCGTAATACTTATGCCATATTCATGCATCTAGGATCAGGAGGAAGAGATCACGTTGCTGGAATTCGAAGAAGCAGAGGAAGGGAATCAGCAGGAGGATCCGCAAGCCAGCAGCTCCCGAAGGCGTGGAGCAGAACCCTGAAGAGCTTCCGGAGTGTCCTGACCATCGCCCTACTTCCTTTCTGCGAGGCAAGCCCCGGAGCATTATAAGTCTCCCAGTAATTTACAAATGTTTACTTACGTATTTATGATTGATGCATTAGGTTATAAGAGTTGAATGAAACCACTTGATGCATGTACATTCCTTGTCCAAATATTACACCTTTAACCGGTATAGGTCCAGGATCGAATATATATGCTTAGCCATGCTTAGACCGGTAGAAGTCGGGTGATGTCCTGTCACCTGCGAGATATAGGTGGATACCGGAGCACGGTTGGCTATATTTGCTATCGTGGAACAAGAACCATGGGGTAAAAGTAAATCGAGACCGGACAGGGAAGTCGATAGAGAAGCGACAAGACATGGAGGTCTTGGGTGTGGATTTATCCCCGTCTGTGTCGATTAAGGACCGTACCGTTGTTGGCGCTTCTGACAAGATTGAACGCATGCCTCTCACTTAGCTGGCCTGATAACTCGTTCCGACCGCGAAGCCGAGTAATTCAACTCAGGCCAGGGAATCGTTCTGTTGTGCGCTCCTTCCGGGGAACGATCAGACTGAGCCCAAGGGCAGGCTTGGCCTGAGCATCCTGGCATCTGGTGTTCCAGATTGTGCGGCGCAGTACGGACCCGCGAAATGTGTACCGGAGTTGTACCAAAGGTGACCTAAGGCTATCGTGGCTGGTAGACCTGGGTTTGTGTTAGGAATAAATTCCCAGCTGGTTGAAATCGATTCGAATCGCCGTCTCTCCCGGATAGTGAGAAACTTGGCTAGTCCCAACATCGTAGCAACTGTGTTATGAAACATGATGGTTCGGATAAAAAGGGAATTACAATACCTGCTATGGTTACTATTGTATGCTTCTAAATGATATACCACATGTTTGGCACAGGATAGTTGCTAACCTAGAAATGGATAGTCATAATTAACCTGGTAAAGAATTTGTAACTGTACCATGATTCAATTGCTTTTACGCAAAAATGTTGTCAAGTTACGTCCACTTATACAGCCTTGCATAATCCTTGGAGTCATTTTATTTCTGGTTCATGACGGGTAAGTCTAGCTGAGTACCTCCTCGTACTCAGGGTTTTATTTCCCATTGTTGCAGATGGCACTGTGTATCATGGGTATTGCAAGAGTTGCTTCTATCCCGCCGTGGATGAGGAGTAAGCCTTGGGCAGGCTTCTTTAGTAATTCCTATCTTTGCTTTTGTGGACCGTGATCTGGTTTGGCACTGTATCAAACTATGTTGGAAACTTTATCTTCGAACTTATTTGCTTCCGCTTTATTTATCAAACTTGGTTTGTAATAACTTTTATTCGTACTCTGATGACGAAATGTATCTGTGAACTTTATGTAATATGTGGCATGTATGTTGAATCCTGTACGATCTTGGTTGTTGTAAATCGTTTATCGAGACCCGTCGTGGTACTCGACGGACTACCGGGTTTATATGGGTTCAAGTATGACAGTGTGACCGCTTGCGGGATGCCATTATACTTGTACTCTTATAAATTGGTCGGTTCTGCGACAGCTGGTATCAGAGCAAGATTCAACGTTATTTGTCACAAGTGTATTTAAAACAAAAGTTTTTGTTTTCCAAAAACCCTTCTCTAGCAACTAATAGTGATATAATAGGTATTTGAAATCTAAAGTGTGCCAATGATCACTTTCCTTATGCCCAAATTAAGGACTAATTAGGTGGCTATTTAAGTACTAACATGGGGGTTTTTACTTCGTCGTCCATACGGCGTGCTATAGTATGGATGCCATTCACTTGAGTGGTAATGTATGGATCAAATGCCTCTACGCCAAGGTAAGATGAGTGTATGACCGCAAGATGTGAGCATGCGGTCGGGAAGAGTTAGCTTTGGTACGGCTATGTATACATGCTTGCATGTGTATATGGTACGTATTTAATTGTGGGTTAAATTATTGTCGGGTAGATTGATACGGAAGTATATGTATGGGTATACATATATGGAAGTATTTACAATTACATTCTGCATATTCATTATGGGTTTAGGGCTGAAATGAAATTTTATGCAGGTACACTAACAACGAAACATGTAGCTCGACTAGTTACGCTATTTATGAGAGAACGTATGTATGCCACCGTGTCTACCGTTAGAACCAAATTTTTTCCTAAGTTTGTGAGGACGTACGGCACGAGCATGCATCATGTTAAATTACCATTCACATAATTACATTGTTCCTCCCCTTATAAAATTCTTACTCGGTTATGTAACTCTTATCCATTATGGCATTGTCTCACCAAGTGGTGCATGTTAATGGTGCAGATGGCACGCACCAAGCAGACTGCTCGCAAGTCCACCGAGGCAGAGCTCCTAGCCGTCAGCTTGCTCCACGTACCCGTCAACGTCACACGTTCCTTGGAGAGTTTGGGATGCCTACACTCTTGTGGAGAGTGCTCAGCTATGTAGGCTATCCTGACGGAATGGAACCCCGCTACTTCTGGGCGAATGAGCAGTTGGGAGAAGGTCTCTTAGTTACTGTGGAGGCCAGTTGTTCGTCCCCGAGGTGACGATTCTGAGTGGACCGGTTGGTGTTATGAGTCAACTGGCAGGACTGCTGAAGAAGCAGCTGGCAGGGCAGCCTTTGGGATCCTGAGGGATATCATGGATCGTTTTCCTCAGGAGCTGGCAGCCGCTTTGGTTGGAGTTTTTCCGAGGGGCAACCCCTCCACTGACTCATGGCAGCAGGCAAGAGGAAGACCCTTGGAGATTGGTGCAGCAGAAGGGCAGAACAGTGACAACCCTGCCATGAGCGCCATGTTCGCAATGATGAGAGTGTTAGATGGAGTTGAAGGTAGCCTCAGACGTGTATCTGGTGCTCTTGGTCATGCCCGTGAGGACCGACGTCAGCTTCAGAGGGAGCACGATGCCGAGATTGAGAGGCTCACTGAAGAGATGACTCGGTTAACTCACCAGCGAAATGTAGCCTGGACCAGGGAAGATGTCCTGAGAGCTCGACAGTTTGAGCTAGTGCAGCAGCTGGCCAATGCGGAAGAATATAACGATAATCTACATGAAGAGGTTCATCTACTGAACAATCAGCTCCACCCTTATGTCCCACCTGGAGCCGTAGAAATGGATCTAGAAGGGTACGAGGAAGAAGAAGAAGTGGAGCCTGAAGAAGAAGTAGAACCTGAGGAAGGAGATGATCCTACGTCCGACCTCGATAGTGATCATGATGAGGATTAGATCGCTTAGCACTTAATGGAAGGACTAATGTATCACCTTTATTCATGTAATGGACCTGTAGTTGGAATTTGGTAATAGTAATCCGACTATCATGTAATGTTGTTAATCGTACGACTATCGCACGTTTGGTTGAACATCAATGCAATTCCAGTCCTTTGTCGGTAATTACGATTTAAATTTGCATGCGTTATGAGCGCGATAAGTGGTCAAATTGGTGATGTCATGTTGCGAGAATGAATTGTTATGCCTCTGTTTTTATTGTGCTTTTGAGAATTTTCTCCAGTAATTTCAGTTTGGCATGAGTACCTGATTCATCTGCAATCTCTTGGCATCAACCAATAATCGCTTATTGTTGCAACTTCGCAGATGACGCGCACCCGTGCTAGGAGCTGGTGGCAGCCAGGATGGCAACCAGGATGACTTGCCACCCCCACCGCCGCCGTCTGCTCAGGAGTTCTTTACCCAGTTCCTAGGGAGCCAAAGGACAATGGAGGAAGCTTTGCGCCTCATCGCGCAAAACACTGCTCGTGGCCACCCACATCAACTAGGGGCCGAGCCAAATCAGCACAGTACATTCAAGGAGTTTCTGGACATGAAGCCTCCAATCTTCAAGGTGGCTGAGGAACCACTGCAGGCCGATGAGTGGCTGAATACCATTGAGCAGAAATTCCGTCTGTTGAGGGTCACGGAGCATCTGAAAGCAGAGTATGCTTCTCATCAATTGCAAGGACCAGCAGGGATCTGGTGGACACATTTCCTGTCGTCTTTGCCTGCTAATGCGCGAGTTACCTGGGAACAGTTCAAGCTAGCTTTTAGGGGACACCATATTCCCCCTGGGCCTGATGCGCATGAAAGCAGCCGAATTTATGAGGCTCACTCAGGGAACAAAGTCACTCACAGAATATATGCACGCATTCAACAACTTGTCAAGATATGCTCCAAGTTTCGTGGATACTGAAGAGAAAAAGATAGAGAGTTTCAAGCGAGGTTTGGGTACTAAACTGATGAAGACTATGGCAAATTCTCGATGTGCTACGTACAATGAGTTTATTAGTGATGCCTTGACCCAAGAAAACCACAACAACATGCATGCTGTTGCTAAAGGTCGCAAGAGGGCATATGAGGCCGGTGCATCCGGATCCTTCCAATCAAAAGCGCCTATCACATCTAGGCCACAATTCCATCCACCTGCACCCAAGTTTAGGCCTCCACCACCTAAAGCTCAGAATAACAGGGCACAGAAACCATTCCGTAAGGCGTTCACTATTGCCTTACCAAAAGGAAATGGCAATCAGGACAGCTCCACTGGATTCAGAAGTAATCAACCATGTTTCAACTGCAACCAACTGGGTCATTGGTCCAAGGAATGCCCCCACCCCAAGAGGAATAGCAACCAGAATCAGAACAATCAGAGGCAGGTGAATGCTAGGGCACGCCAGGGACAAGTGCATTATACCGCCGTAGAAGAGGTGCCCGCCGGAGAAGTTGTCACGGCTGGTATGTTTCTTGTCAACAAGCATCCCGCTGTTGTTTTATTTGATTCAGGAGCTTCTCATTCATTTATGAGTCAAGCATTTGCATCTAGACATGATCAAGAAATAATTGAAGTAAGCAAAGGGGGTTTTAACATAAGTTCAGCAGGGGGAACTATTACTACCAAAAAGATAGTAAAAAATGTACTCATCTCGATACAAGGGAGGGAGTACACAACAGATTTGATAATATTGCCGGGGTTGTCGATAAGTGTAATCTTAGGCATGAATTGGATGAAGTATCATGGTGCTCTTATTGACACTAGCACCCGTACTATCATGTTGAGAGAACCCACGGGAGGGAATGCTTTTCTAGTACCACTCTCCCACGATTTCGAACCCCAACATTTAGCCTATGCTATCCAAACCACCACAGTATGTGATATCCCCGTGGTTTGTGAGTTTCCGGATGTATTCCCAGAAGAATTACCAGGTCTACCACCGGATAGGGACGTGGAATTTAAGATTGAATTAGTGCCAGGTACCGCACCCATATCCAGAAGGCCCTATAGAATGCCACCCAATGAGTTAGCGGAACTTAAAGTTCAATTGCAAGATCTATTGGACAAGGGTCTTATCCAACCCTAGCTCATCTCCATGGGGATGTCCAGCCTTGTTTGTGAAAAAGAAGGATAAGTCACTGAGAATGTGTGTAGATTACAGACCACTCAATGCGGTGACCATCAAGAACAAATATCCGTTGCCCCGCATAGACATCTTGTTCGATCAGCTAGCGAAGGCAAAGGTATTCTCCAAAATTGACTTGAGATCAGGTTACCATCAGATAAAGATCAGACCGGAGGATATACCTAAAACTGCTTTCTCTACTAGGTATGGCTTATACGAGTATTTGGTTATGTCTTTCGGACTAACAAATGCTCCAGCCTATTTCATGTACCTGATGAACTCGGTATTCATGCCCGAACTTGACAAGTTCGTGGTCGTGTTTATCGACGACATATTGATTTATTCAGAAAATGAGTCAGATCATGAGGAGCATCTGAGGATTGTCCTATCCAGACTGAGGGAGCATAAGCTATATGCCAAGTTTAGCAAATGTGAATTTTGGATGAGCAAAGTACCTTTCTTAGGTCACATTTTATCAAGAGATGGAATCTCAGTAGACCCATCAAAAGTACAAGAGGTCATGGATTGGAAAGCCCCAACTTCGGTTCATGAAGTTTGGAGTTTTCTAGGGTTAGCAGGGTACTATCGTCGGTTTATTCTAGATTTCTCAAAGATAGCTAAGCCTATGACCAGACTACTTCAGAAAGATGAGAAGTACAAATGGACACCAGAATGTGAAATAGCTTTTCACACCCTCAGAACTTTGTTGACTACCGCACCTGTGCTAGCACAACCAGACATTGAAAAGCCTTTTGATGTATTTTGTGATGCATCTGGAATAGGTTTAGGATGTGTGCTTATGCAAGAAGGGAGAGTAATTGCATATGCCTCTCGGCAATTGAGAAAACATGAAGTCAACTACCCTACACATGATTTGGAACTTGCAGCCGTTGTTCATGCATTAAAGATATGGAGACATTACTTGTTGGGCAATGTATGTCATATCTATACTGACCACAAAAGTCTCAAGTATATCTTTACCCAGCCAGAACTGAACATGAGACAACGAAGATGGTTAGAATTGATTAAGGACTATAATTTAGAAGTGCATTACCATCCGGGTAAAGCAAATGTAGTAGCCGATGCACTTAGTCGGAAGTCCCATTGCAACACTGTGGAAGCATTGTTGGAGGATGGATTCAACTTGTTACATCCTGCTGTACTACACAATATCACAATCAGTTGTTCACTGGAGAGCAAAATCATAGAGCTACAGCAGACAGATGTAGGAATAAGTCACATCAAGAGAAAAATGCAAGAGCAGGAAACCAAACATTTTAGATTGGACGAAAGAGGTGTATTATGGTTTGAGGACCGACTAGGTGGTACCAAAAGACCATGAGCTAAGGAATCAAATTTTAGAAGAAGCTCACTCATCCAAATTGTCTATCCATCCGGGTAGTAGTAAAATGTATCAAGATTTAAGAACCCGTTTTTGGTGGACTAAGATGAAGAAAGAGATCGCAGCCTATGTTGCTAGGTGTGATAACTATAGTAGAGTGAAAGCCGTCCATATGAAAACTGCTGGATTACTTCAGCCATTGCCTATTCCAGGATGGAAATGGGAGGAAATCAGCATGGACTTTATCACAGGCCTTCCAATGACGCCAAAAGGTCACGATTCAATTTGGGTCATTATTGATCGTCTCACCAAGTCAGCACACTTTATACCCGTGAACACACGGTATATAGTGGGAAAATACGCTGAGATATATGTTTCCCAGATCAGTGAGACTGCATGGAGTACCCTAGGACTATAATCTCAGATCGAGGACCACAGTTCATAGCTCGTTTCTGGGAGCACTTACACCAGGCTTTGGGAACCAAGCTAATCAGAAGTTCAGCTTACCATCCGCAAACTTCAGGACAGACAGAGCGAGTGAACCAAATCCTAGAAGATTTACTTAGAGCTTGTGTTATATCTTCAAAAGGTTCATGGGAGAAATGGTTACCTTTAGCTGAATTCTCCTATAACAACAGTTATCAAGCAAGTATCAAAATGGCTCCATTTGAAGCCTTGTATGGCAGAAAATGCAGAACTCCTTTGAACTGGATTGAGCCAGGTGAAAGGAGATACTTTGGTATTGATTTTGTCAATGAAGCCGAAGAGCAAGTATGTATCATCCAACAACATATGAAGGCAGCTCAATCAAGACAAAAGAGTTATGCCGACAAAAGAAGAAGACCACTGACTTTTGAAGTGGGTGACTATGTATACTTGAGAGTATCACCCATGAAAGGTGTGAAAAGATTTGGGATGAAAAAGAAGCTTTCAGCCAAGATATGTAGGGCCATACAAAATTTTGGAACAAAAAGGGAAGGTTGCGTATAAGTTACAACTTCCACCAGAGATGAGTGCAATCTTTGATGTGTTCCATGTTTCTCAGTTAAAGAAATGTCTTCGAGTACCGGAAGAAGCTATTGCACCCACCAACGTGCAGCTTCAATCGGATTTGACCTATGAAGAAAAGCCAATTCGAGTATTAGAAGAGATGGAGAGAGTAACAAGGAGTAAGATTATTAAGTTCTATAAGGTGGTGTGGAACAATCATAGTGAACAAGATGCTACTGTGGGAAAGAGAAGATTATCTACGAGAAGTTTATCCCGCCTTTTTCCAAGAATGGTAGGTCTTGCAAATCTCGGGACAGAGATTTTTATAAGGGGGAGGGGCTGTAACACCTCGGGTGTTAGCCTTGCATAACTTGACTTGCATAACATGAGCATGAGCATCAAGCATTCATAAATCATCATTTACAATTGAAACATTTGATGGAAACATATGAAACATTGCTTGTTATCTCGTGTTTCTTGAAACATATGCAACGTTTGCTTGTTTTTGCATATTTCTTTGTACTTATGCAAATAATCATGAATGAAAACATGTACTTGGTAGATGTGAGTCACAAAAACATGTAACCACACTTGGGTTAGCAATTAGTGCATGGTTCATGAAAGTCACTTTTCATAATCAAGCCTTTAAGGCATATTTCATGTGATTACTTTAAATAGCTCTATGAGTGACTACTACATGAAATGATTAAATGACCTTGCAAATTGCTTAAACATGTTTAGAGTATCTTTATAAACAACTTTGATATTCATGGGTAGGGGTAAATAGGTCATTAAGCCATGCTTTGATGTGTTTCATCTTTTAAATGTGACATGTTTGACCAATTTGGAACTAGGTGTTAGAGACCTTGCATGGAGGAGTTCACTAAAACAAAGTTGTAGTATTTGACATAAGGAACAACTTTTATTTTTGGGTCATTGCATGATTCAGCTCCTAACATGTGTGAAATTGGATCACAAAAATCAGAAAAATCAACATTTCAACACTTAGCAAATTTTTGCTAAGTCAGGAACTTTGACAGTCTGACAGCCTGACTTTGGAATGAAATAACTCGAGTTTGGTTGAGTGTTGGGGCATAATCCTTTAAGAACAATTGAAGCTGGTATGTAGGGCTATGACTTTGGTGTAGATTGTGTGCGCTAATTCATCACAAATACGGAGATAGAGCTTCACGAAAATGCGCTGTCAGGCTGCTCCTATCGTGTCTAAACTAACTGAATCAACTGGCATAGTGGCTGACCGGCGTCAGAGCAGAGCCGCCGCATGGAGGTCACGACGGCCACGCGTTGTCGTTGCCCTGACCGCGCAGGCCACGGCGGGCCGGAGCACGGCATTTGAAGCCCCTGAACGCGACCAAGAGCCCCACCTGTGCCACATTTCCGTTTTCTTCTCCTACCTCCCGCTCGCTCACCCGCAGCGCCGCTCTCCACCATTGTAGCCGAGCACCTCATCGTCGCCCACCTCGCTCGCCACCGTGTCAGTACCACCTCCAGCTAGCCAGGAGCTTCCCCGTAGCCTCCTTTAGCCCTTCCACCTCGTCGTTGAGCCAACGAACCAAGGTAGTGGTCGTGTTTTATTTCCGCCGCCGTCTAGACCTCGTCGGAGTTGGCGCTCGTCGTGGCCGACCACCACCGAAGCCATCTCACTCCCCATTGTACCATCCACTTAGTTTCCCCGTGTGCACTGGAAGCTTCTACCGAGCTTAACCGCGCCCTACATGGCCGGACCTCACCGGAGCATCGTCGGACTTCCTCCACCATCCGCCATACACGCTGCCACCGTGCTTAGAGCCAGCAATAGGCCGAGCTAGGTAGTTCATTAGGTGCGGCTCGTCGTGAGGCGCACGATGGTGCCCTCGGTTTCGCCGGGAAGTGGTCGCCGGTGAGCTAGCGCCGCTCCCGCACCATCGCAAGCGCCGTCCTCTATTTTGGTTTCACTGACAGGCGGGCCCTGCTGACCAATGGGTCCCTGCTGTCAGCGACTCTAGGTTTTAAAGATAGTTCAAACATTCCAGAATTGAGTGTGTTTTGCAATTTTTAGATCTCCAGTTTGGTAGCTTCAAAAATGGTGAAATAAATATGGTTGTGTTCCTTAGGAAGTAGTAGTATTTAGGAAAAATATGTTCTTGACTTGTACAGTAGAAATTGTTGGAGATTTAAATAGGGATTTGAAATGTGCTTTTGAATGCCTTCAAATTTGTTTATTTTATATCTAGAGTTCCTGTGCTCCAAAAATTATAAAATTTTTGTGGTAAGCTATTCTTGTCATATATGAACTCTGGTAAAAATTTGAGGATCAGTGCATGTTTAGATTTATAGTTATAGATTTTTCTTTTATGAATAGTTAATCCTTGCATGAATTTTTATAAATTATTTATGAGTCCAAAATTCATGAAATTTGTTGGAGGTAATCCTAGTACCATATGGATGTTGAGAAAAATAGGAAATCTGTTGCTTGACACTTTTCAATAGGATTTTCCATTTATGCTATTTCAAGCCTTGCTTCCTTGTCATTTTTGTATAGAATGTTCTACTTAGTAAAATGACATGAAATTTTTATAGTAGTCCTTTGATAGCATTAGTAAGGCACTGTAAATTTTTGAGAATTTATTAAGCACATCTGATATATAATTATTATTTAACCTAGATATATAAATAAAATAATAAAGGCAATTAAATGAATAGTTTGGGCTTCACCATTATATGATCTTAAAGGTATTTGGTATGCTTAAACTGTTGGTAGATTCTATGTTGTCAAATTTTGAATGATTACATGAAGTAGAAGTATCAGTTACTTTATATTGCATGTTGAATAGTTTCCGGACAGATTCTATAGTTTGATGAGTTACATGTGGAAAATGATGTGTACTGTAAAAATGGTTAATAACCAAGTTGTAGAGAATTTGATAAGCTTTCCAGAAAGTCCAGGATCACTGGATTTGGATTTGTAGAACTCTAGTTATGAGTGAAACAAGTAGCTGCTATTTTATGGTATAATCGATGCCTTATGGAAGTAGATAATTAAATAACCGAGAAGAGATATGCACCTACTCAATAAACATGATGCACTTGTTAACATATATGCATTCGTAATACTTATGCCATATTCATGCATCTAGGATCGGAGGAAGAGATCACAGTTGCTGGAATTCGAAGAAGAGAGGAATGGAATCAGCAGGAGGATCCGCAAGCCGCAGCTCCCGAAGGTGTGGAGCAGAACCCTGAAGAGCTTCCGGAGTGTCCTGACCATCGCCCTACTTCCTTTCTGTGAGGCAAGCCCTGGAGCATTATAAGTCTTCCAGTAATTTACAAATGTTTACTTACGTATTTATGCTTGATGCATTAGGTTATAAGAGTTGAATGAAACCACTTGATGCATGCACATTCCTTGTCCAAATATTACACCTTTAACCGATATAGGTCCAGGATCGAATATATATGCTTAGCCATGCTTAGACTGGTAGAAGTCGGGTGATGTCCTGTCACCTGCGAGATATAGGTGGATACCGGAGCACGGTTGGCTATATTTGCTATCGTGGAACAAGAACCATGGGGTAAAAGTAAATCAAGACCGGACGGGAAGTCGATAGAGAAGCGACAAGACATGGAGGTCTTGGGTGTGGATTTATCCCCGTCTGTGTTCGATTAAGGACCGTACCGTTGTTGGCGCTTCTGACAAGATTGAACGCATGCCTCTCACTTAGCTGGCCGGATAACTCGTTCCGACCAGCGAAGCCGAGTAATTCAACTCAGGCCAGGAATCATTCTGTTGTGCGCTCCTTCCGGGGAACGATCAGACTGAGCCCAAGGGCAGGCTTGGCCTGAGCATCCTGGCATCTGGTGTTCCAGATTGTGCGGCGTAGTACGGACCCGTGAAATGTGTACCGAAGTTGTACCAAAGGTGACCTAAGGCTATCGTGGCTGGTAGACCTGGGTTTGTGTTAGGAATAAATTCCCAGCTGGTTGAAATCGATTCGAATCGCCGTCTCTCCCGGATAGTGAGAAACTTGGCTAGTCCCAATATCGTAGCAACTGTGTTATGAAACATGATGGTTCGAATAAAAAGGGAATTACAATACCTGCTATGGTTACTATTGTATGCTTCTAAATGATATACCACATGTTTGGCACAGGATAGTGCTAACCTAGAAATGGATAGTCATAATTAACCTGGTAAAGAATTTGTAACTGTACCATGATTCAATTGCTTTTACGCAAAAAATGTTGTCAAGTTACGTCCACTTATACAGCCTTGCATAATCCTTGGAGTCATTTTATTTCTGGTTCATGATGGGTAAGTCTAGCTGAGTACCTCCTCGTACTCAGGGTTTTATTTCCCATTGTTGCAGATGGCACTGTGTATCATGGGTATTGCAAGAGTTGCTTCTATCCCACCGTGGATGAGGAGTAAGCCTTGGGCAGGCTTCTTTAGTAATTCCTATCTTTGCTTTTGTGGACCGTGATCTGGTTTGGCACTGTATCAAACTATGTTGGAAACTTTATCTTCGAACTTATTTGCTTCCGCTTTATTTATCAAACTTGGTTTGTAATAACTTTTATTCGTACTCTGATGACTGAAATGTATCTGTGAACTTTATGTAATATGTGGCATGTATGTTGAATCCTGTACGATCTTGGTTGTTGTAAATCGTTTATCGAGACCTGTCGTGGTACTCGACGGACTACCGGGTTTATATGGGTTCAAGTATGACAGTGTGACCGCTTGCGGGATGCTATTATACTTGTACTCTTATAAATTGGTCGGTTCTGCGATAGCTGGTATCAGAGCAAGGTTCAACGTTATTTGTCACAAGTGTATTTAAAACAAAAGTTTTTTTTCCAAAAACCCTTCTCTAGCAACTAATAGTGATATAATAGGTATTTGAAATCTAAAGTATGCCAATGATCACTTTCCTTATGCCCAAATTAAGAACTAATAGGTGGCTATTTAAGTACTAACATGGGGGTTTTTACTTTGTCGTCCATACGGCGTGCTATAGTATGGATGCCATTCACTTGAGTGGTAATGTATGGATCAAATGCCTCTACGCTAAGGTAAGATGAGTGTATGACCGCAAGATGTGAGCATGCGGTCGGGAAGAGTTAGCATTGGTTCGGCTATGTATACATGCTTGCATGTGTATATGGTACGTATTTAATTGTGGGTTAAATTATTGTCGGGTAGATTGATACGGAAGTATATGTATGGGTATACATATATGAAAGTATTTACAATTACATTCTGCATATTCATTATGGGTTTAGGGTTGAAATGAAATTTTATGCAGGTACACTAACAACGAAACGTGTAGCTCGACTAGTTACGCTATTTATGAGAGAACGTATGTATGCCACCGTGTCTACCGTTAGAACCAAATTTTTTCCTAAGTTTGTGAGGACGTACAGCACGAGCATGCATCATGTTAAATTACCATTCACATAATTACATTGTTCCTCCCCTTATAAAATTCTTACTTGGTTATGTAACTCTTATCCATTATGGCATTGTCTCACCAAGTGGTGCATGTTAATGGTGCAGATGGCACACACCAAGTAGACTGCTCGCAAGTCCACTGGAGGTAGAGCTCCCAGCCATCAGCTTGCTCCACGTACCCGTCAACGTCACACTTTCCTTGGAGAGTTTGGGATGCCTACACTCTTGTGGAGAGTGCTCAGCTATGTAGGCTATCCTGACGGAATGGAACCCCGCTACTTCTGGGCGAATGAGCAGTTGGGAGAAGGTCTCTTAGTTACTGTGGAGGCCATTGTTCATCCCCGCGGTGACAATTTTGAGTGGACCAGTTGGTGTTATGAGTCAACTGGCAGGACTGCTGAAGAAGCAGCTGGCAGGGCAGCCTTTGGGATCCTAAGGGATATCATGGATCGTTTTCCTCAGGAGCTGGCAGCCGCTTTGGTTGGAGTTTTTCCGAGGGGCAACCCCTCCACTGACTCATAGCAGTAGGCAAGAGGAAGACCCTTGGAGATTGGTGCAGCAGAAGGGCAGAACAGTGACAACCCTACCATGAGCGCCATGTTCGCAATGATGAGAGTGTTAGATGGAGTTGAAGGTAGCCTCAGACGTGTATCTGGTGCTCTTGGTCATGCCCGTGAGGACCGACGTCAGCTTCAGAGGGAGCACGACGCCGAGATTGAGAGGCTCACTGAAGAGATGGCTCGGTTAACTCACCAGCGAAATGTAGCTTGGACCAAGGAAAATGTCCTGAGAGCTCGATAGTTTGAGCTAGTGCAGCAGCTGGCCAATGCGGAAGAATATAATGATAATCTACATGAAGAGGTTCATCTACTGAACAATCAGCTCCACCCTTATGTCCCACCTAGAGCCGCAGAAATGGATCTAGAAGGGTACGAGGAAGAAGAAGAAGTGGAGCCTAAAGAAGAAGTAGAACCTGAGGAAGGAGATGATCCTACGTCCGACCTCGATAGTGATCATGATGAGGATTAGATCGCTTAGCATTTAATTTTCTCCAGTAATTTCAGTTTGGCATGAGTACCTGATTCATCTGCAATCTCTTGGCATCAACTAATAATCGCTTATTGTTGCAACTTCACAGATGACGCGCACCCATGCTGGAGCTGGTGGCAGCCAGGATGGCAACCAGGATGACTTGCCACCCCCACCGCCATCGTCTGCTCAGGAGTTCTTTACCCAGTTCCTAGGGAGCCAAAGGACAATGGAGGAAGCTTTGCGCCTCATCGTGCAAAACACTACTCGTGGCCACCCACATCAACCAGGGGCCGAGCCAAATTAGCACAGTACATTCAAGGAGTTTCTGGACATGAAGCCTCCAATTTTCAAGGTGGCTGAGGAACCACTGCAGGCCGATGAGTGGCTGAATACCATTAAGCAGAAATTCCGTCTGTTGAGGGTCACGGAGCATCTGAAAGCAGAGTATGCTTCTCATCAATTGCAAGGACCAGCAGGGATCTGGTGGACACATTTCCTATCTTCTTTGCCTGCTAATGCGCGAGTTACCTAGGAACAGTTCAAGCTGGCTTTTAGGGGACACCATATTCCCCCGGGCTTGATGCGTATGAAAGCAGCCGAATTTATGTGGCTCACTTAGGGAACAAAGTCACTCACAGAATATATGCACACATTCAACAACTTGTCAAGATATGCTCCAAGTTTCGTGGATACTGAAGAGAAAAAGATAGAGAGTTTCAAGCGAGGTTTGGGTACTAAACTGATGAAGACTATGGCAAATTCTCGATGTGCTACGTACAATGAGTTTATTAGTGATGCCTTGACCTAAGAAAACCACAACAACATGCATGCTGTTGCTAAAGGTCGCAAGAGGGCATATGAGGCCGGTGCATCCGGATCCTTCCAATCAAAAGCGCCTATCACATCTAGGCCACAATTCCATCCACCTGCACCCAAGTTTAGGCCTCCACCACCTAAAGCTCAGAATAACAGGGCACAAAAACCATTCCGTAAGGCGTTCACTATTGCCTTACCAAAAGGAAATGGCAATCAGGACAGCTCCACTGGATTTAGAAGTAATCAACCATGTTTCAACTGCAACCAACTGGGTCATTGGTCCAAGGAATGCCCCCACCCCAAGAGGAATAGCAACCAAAATCAGAACAATCAGAGGCAGGTGAATGCTAGGGCACGCCAGGGACAAGTGCATTATACCGCCGTAGAAGAGGTGCCCGCCAGAGAAGTTGTCATGGCTGGTATGTTTCTTGTCAACAAGCATCCCGCTGTTGTTTTATTTGATTTAGGAGCTTCTCATTCATTTATGAGTCAAGCATTTGCATCTAGACATGATCAAGAAATAATTGAAGTAAGCAAAGGGGGTTTTAACATAAGTTCAGTAGGGGGAACTGTTACTACCAAAAAGATAGTAAAAAATGTACTCATCTCGATACAAGGGAGGGAGTACACAACAGATTTGATAATATTGCTGGGGTTGTCGATAAGTGTAATCTTAGGCATGAATTGGATGAAGTATCATGATGCTCTTATTGACACTAGCACCCGTACTATCATGTTGAGAGAACCCCTTTCGAAGACTCCCAAGGATGTTATCAACGGGATGATCCTGTTGTATTGTTTGCCTTAGCCTTGGATGCTCAATGGCCTCTTGTTGATCTTCTAGATCTTCATCATCATCTTGCTCAAATATGGGTTGTAGGTTTTGTCCACGAGCTAGAGTCGAATCAACTACTGCTGACTGTGTAGGTGCGGCACTGCCACCCTCAAGTGCGGCACTGCCACATGTAGGAGTTGCTGCAGGTGTTTGCTGTAGTGTAGCATTAGGTACGTCAGCAGAAATAGGTGCAGCAACAACTTGAGGAACCACCACTTCAGTGACTTCATCTTCTTGTGGTCTAATATCACCAATAGCCAATTGCTTGATTGCTTCACATGGTGGATCCTCCTTTCCTACAACACTTGAATCAACTTGCTCCACTTGAGAGCCATTAGATTCATCAAATGTCATGTCTACCGCAATCTCAACTCTGCCGAAGGTTTTGTTGAAGACACGGTAGGCATGCTCATTTGATCCATAACCAAAAAGAAAACCTTCATCAACTTTATGTGAAAACTTAGAGATTTTGGGTTTCTTTTTAAGTATGAAACACTTGCACCCAAACACTCTAAAGTAGGACACCTTAGGCTTGTTATCGGTTAGAAGCTCATATGAAGTTTTCTTCAACTTCTTGTGTAGGTAGAGGCGGTTGATGGCATGGCAAGCGGTGTTGATGGCGTCACACCAAAAGATGTCCAACATCTTGTACTCATCTAGCATTGTTCTTTCCATGTCAATGAGTGTACGGTTCTTCCTCTCTACTATACCATTTTGTTGAGGGGTGTATGGAGTTGAAAACTCATGCTTGATGCATTCTTCATTAAGAAACTCCTCAACTAGAGTATTCTTGAATTTGGTCCCATTATCACTTCTCACTTTCTTGATGGGAAGACCAAACTCCATTTGAGCTCTTCTAACAAATATCTTCCCCTTCTCTTGAACTTGACACTTGTCATGCAAGAAAAATACCCTAGTAAAATGGGAATAGTCATCAACAATAACAAGACCATATTTGTTACCCCTAATACTTAGGTAGGCGACCGGTTGTAGGGTCGAGATGGCAGACTAGAGGGGGGGTGAATAGTCCTTTCTAAATTTAATCACGCTGGCTAACCGAAACAAATGCGGAATTAAAAACAATCGGTCTAGCCAATACTACACCCCTCTATCGAAGTTCACAAGCACCTTATAAAGATCCTAATTAGGCAACAAAGGTGTTGGGCTAGCTATAGCTCACCTATCCAATTCTAGGAGTAAGGTCACACAAACCTATGCCACTAGTATTTTGCGCGCCGGGGAGCTCCTACACAATTCTAGTAAGCAAAAGCATAAAGCTCCTAAGCTCACTAGCAATGCTCAATAACAAGGCAACCAATGCCAAATTAGAGAGCGCAAATACTTAGCTACACAAACTAAGCAATGTGACTAACAAGGTTACACAAACTAAATTAGCCACGCAAGGAAGCTACTTCTATGCTACACAAGCAAGAAGGTAACTAGTTAGCTACACAAGCTACCTAATTATAAGAGCAACTACACAAGCACAATGTATATGAAAGTAATTACAAGCTTGTCTAAGGGGATTGCAAACCAATAGGAAGAACAATGTTGACACGGTGATTTTCTCCCGAGGTTCATGTGCTTGCCAACACGCTACATCCCCATTGTGTCGACCGCTCACTTGGTGGTTCGATAGCTAATTGGCATCACCCGCCAAGCCTGCACGTTAGGCACCGCAAGAACCTACCCCAAAAGTGAGGATAGCTCAATGACATGCTCAACTAGAGTTGCTCTTCGTGGCTCCCGTGGGGTGAGCACAATGGCCCTCACAAAGCTCTTCTCTAGAGCACCACACAAGCTTCTTGCGGGCTTCGACAGAGACCACCACCAAGCTGTCTAGGAGGTGGCAACCTCCAAGAGTAACAAGCACCATGGGCTTGCAGCTCGATCGCCTAGTGCCACTCGATGCAACCTCATGATACAATCGCACTAGAATCGCTCTCTCATAGAATCGGATGATCTCTATCAAGCAAATGTGAGATGGAGGGTTCCTAAGCACTACCACATAAGCCACCAAGGCTCTGTGTGCTCAGCTCTACCTTAGCTTGCGGCCAAAGGCCGACAAACACTTCTATTTATAGCCTCATGGGCTAAAATAGCCGTTACCCCTTCACTGGGCATTTTTTGGGACAACCGGACACATAGGTCGTGTGCAATGGACACATCCGGTGTGGCGACTGAACGTAGGAGGGGCAGCGTACGGTCGAGTCTAGAGAGCTCCTAGAGCCGCTTAACTAAGACTGGACGTGTCTGGTGTGGATGACCGGACATAGGAGGGCAGCATTCGGTGTAGTCTAGAGAGCTCCCAGAGCCGCTCAACTATGACTGAACATGTCTAGTGTGACCGACCAGACGAGCCCCTGCGTCTAGTCCTCTCTGGACCAACACTCGCGCCCCATGTCACCACGACCTAAAGCTAAACAGTGATTGCTCAGCGTCCGGTCACTGCATCGAGCCAGAGTTTGGTCACCTTGGCACTCTGCCCACGCCTGGCCAGAATCCCAGACGCATATGGTATCGATATCGGACACTTCTGGTCATGTCGGAACACAGCCGCCTCAGTCAGATACCGGATGTGTCTGGTCCTCAAGTCAGACGCGCCCGATCACCCCATGACTAGCGCATTCAACTCCTTTTCTTCACCAACTTCTTCTCCTTTGCAAATGTGCCAACACCACCAAGTGTACAACACCTTGTGCACGTGTGTTAGCTTTTCACAAACATTTTTCAAGGAGTTTACCACTCAACTTGCCATGCCACTCGATCCTAGCAATGATGCAAAGTTAGATCGCTCAAGTGGCACTAGATGACCGATATGCAAATAAGTTTGCCCCTCTTGATAGTACGGCCATCTATCCTAAACCTAGTCATCAACTTCTCTATACACCTATGACCGGTGAAATTAAATGCCCTAGGTTATACCTTTGCCTTGCGCATTCCATTCCATCTCCTCCAATGTCGATGCAACACATGCACCAACACGATCAACAATGATATGATCCACTTCATATCATCATGTGATCATATTGGTTCATCGATCTTGACTTCACTTGCTTTTCACCATTGCCTTCATCCATCGGCGCCAAGTCTTGCTCAAGCTTCACCGCCACACGGTTCATCGCTCCAAAGCATCTAACTTGCCCTTCACGCTTTCAACCGGTTCGACAAGCCAAGTCATGTCTTGATCTTCTCCACCTTGATCATACGACTCAATGTCATGTCTCACATGCAATGAGCTCCTTCATCATCACATGTGTGAGCTTTGTAACATCTTTGAGTCATTTCCACCTTCATGGCATATGTTGCTCACACACATGTACCTGTGGACTAATCACCTGTGTATCTCACATAAACACAATTAGTCCACCTAGGTTGTCACTCAATTACCAAAACCACACAAGGAACTTTCAATCTCCCCCTTTTTGGTAATTGATGACAACTCTACAAAGATATGGAAATTAAGCTCTTTTGGATTCATGTTGCTTGCCCAAGCAATAGTACCATGTATAAATGATTTTGGACAAGTACCACAAACCTGAAATGGTAGTATTAGCTCCCCCTACATATGTGCTAGAGTGTTTGATTTGAAGCTCGCACATATGCATAGATTGGAATTGTGGGAGAGCCATTACTACCAAATGATGCTAAGGTGTATAGAGTAAACCTTTGAAGCGTGAAATCAATTGGAGTTGCACTTTTAACACCATCCTTAGCACCATGAGTAGCTAGACAACAAAAATACTAGAAACCCCATGAGATCAACATTATAATCAAGTTTCTAGTACCACGTGTAAAAATACAAGTCTAGCTACCATCCTATGCATGCTAGTGTCGACACAGAATTTTTGTCTCCATGCCGAGGACACACGCAGCAAACCAGAAGGGTCCGCTCGACGGAGCAGATCCGCCTAGCTTTAGTGCAAGGGTGGTCAATCCTACGCAATCCTCCCGAGACGTGCCAGTCAATTTGACCCTACAATTGACAAGGATAGAAAGCTCATCAGTAATTAAGGGCGGAACGTGCCGGTGTTGCTAGATAGTCCTGAATGTGCGGCTCTAAGAGCCGATATGAGAGGAGATCGACTAAATAGTCGATTCCAACATATTCATAATAATAAGTTGATTAAAGCTCATGGGGTTGTATAAGAAGAATCGATTATCATTTCAGGATAAATATTATTTAAGCAAATATTAATCAATAGCAATAAGATATCAATGATGATCGGTTTATACTGAGCCAATGATTACAAGTAACCGAACTATTTTTTATATAAAGAAACAATTCAACACCACTTAACCATTTAATAAGGATAAATCTAATGAACATGTTAGATCTCATCTATTGCCATGACCAGTGGGGCATGAGGCAGAATCATGCAGGCCGTAGAAACAACAATAGACTCGACGACCCTAACTCATTACTAATATCAGTGGGGCATGAGGCAGAATTATGTAGGTCGTAATACAATCATAAGATCATGGGGCTAACATATCTTTCAACTTATCTCTACTTCAATGATCTCGTAATGTGAACTGTTTGTGAAAGCGCTCGATATCGGCTAAACAGCCGATTCAGGCATAGCGCACAGTTAAGGTCATGCCTTCTCAGGAACAGTTCTACCAACTAACGATCCCCACTCCACGGTGCTAACAGTGGGACAAGAGGCAAAATCCCACAGGTCATGATAACGGGCCATGAAATGGCTCTCGCGAACCAATAGATCTACTCAAGATCGAACATGCCTTAACCGCACGCTATGCATGATTAAGATTGATATAAAACTGCCGATAAAGCATAACTCATCGTTTAAGGTGTAGATTAGATCAACTTTAGATTAGCAAATAATGGGTTAAATAAGATATAAGGCCGATCCAGATCAATCTCAATCGGGCAGAGTGATATTGTTGTAATTAGATAAACGATGAAAGCAATAAGCAATATCGGTAACTTAATGAATCTACCAAAGACTGCCATACTAAGGTAGAGCCGATAACTTGACCTTGATCTAGTTCAAGCAGTGGGGTGTGAGGCAGAATCACACAGGCTATACTTGAACTAGACAAGAGTCGATAACTAGTCTATACCAGAGCCACAGTGGGGGTCGACCGGATCGATGCAGACATACGAACAAAGGTATAAACCATGACAGTACTTATAGACAAGCAGTGGAGGTCGACCGGATTGATGTAGCCGTACTCGCTGAAGAACTCATCGAGATCTACTCTACTCCTACTCCTAAGGGGTGGCCAGAGCCAAAAAAAGTAATTGACTTGTATTTGATTGATTGTTTTTACAGTAGCCGGGGCTTGATATTTATACCCAGGACCTACGCACGACTCCTGTCTAAGCACGATTCATCACAATTTTTGACCCTAAAGAAAACATTCCTAATTTAAGATAACTTGGACTCTAATCTTTCCCTTTCTGTAGAGTCTGACATGTTTCATCCTGACGCCGAACGTAGCCTTTGTTGTTATCCGCTGGCGCTATCCGAGGAGAGCCGATTCCAATTTCTGCATCCAAATTAGCTGTTTCTGATCTACACACAATTTATTCATTAGTGACATGATCTTGGGAGCTTTTGAGTCCCCGTGACTTTTCTTCCAAATTTCGGTGTAAACACATTGCCCCCCAATTTTGGGATAAAAGTAATTTTATTCCAAAATTATCATGTCGGCATCCCTAATTGGTCCACAGTCATGGGTAGAGAATCTTGATCTAGGGTACACTATTTGTCGCTGCCTACGCCCACTCATAAGCCCATGCCTCAAAGCTTTTTACAAGAGCGTCACTACTTTACGGGCACTTGGATTCATCTTCTTGGGCCGGCTATAAAATGCCCATCCGACTCTGGCGAGAGCAATTCAACAATTCAGCCATGCTTTGTTTTCATCTACTCTCTCGAGTGCCTCTAGTTCCGCCAGACCCTCCATGGTCTGCCCTTTTGTTATGAAGATCTTGAGTGGCTAGAAGAATTCTTGTGCATAGGGTGATTGTGTTACTTATCCTAGCGCCTCATTGAGCAAGAAGACCAGTCATTGTGGTTAGAAGAATTCTTGTGATATCACCTGAGTCTTCTCTCCATGCTCGCAAAGCTATTCTAGTGTTTGTGAGAGCTAGAATGTGTGATCACCTTCCCCTTGTTACTCCTCCAAACGCCCACCAGGAAAGCCTCGGGCTTTTTTCCCATAGTTCCTCAATTTATTGAGAAATCTGTTGAGCATATGTTAGGCGGGCAACCTTTCTTCCTCTTGGATATAACTTTAATGATGGGCCAATGTGACTTGGTTCATAATGAGTTTTGGCCTTGTGGAAATTCGGACTCTGTTCAATCCAAAGAAGTTCTGGTGAGTTAATCTCTGGTCAATGTATCCAACCCATGATATTTTGTAATTTGGGGAAGTAATAAATTTGGGTCCATTATCTCTTCGTTATCCATCCCCTGAATTTCTGGAGTGCTGATCCGTCTCCATTTCCGATTTCAATTTCACACCTCTATCTTCTCGCTCTCCCGGGCTATATATACGATCTATGGCTGTGAGTCAAGAAACAACCCTCTTCGTCTCAACCCTTCTTCGTCTTTAGCATATCCCCTGCCTTTCCATGGGTTTGAGGTTATGGAGAACAACAAGAGGTCTGCTAAAGAAGCCCTCAATGGATCCACATCATTACGTCAATGCCCTCGTCATCAAGAGGACGCATCTTGGGGCACTCCCATCACTTCGGATCAAAGGGCAAACTCCGCCCAGCCCTTGGGGTCATCTTAGGCACCAATCCACCTGTAGCTTCCTCGTCATTCGAGGTGATAGATCAGTAACGACGATCTACTGGCCTCCATTGATCGGACCAACCAGCATCTAGCCAACTGCCTCTCCTTAGCGGAATCGGCTCTGGCCATGATTGAAGACCGATCACCCCCCGAGATCAGCCTTATGAGAGAAAGGTTGGCCAGGGCTGAAGCTAGAATCATGGGTGAGATGTCTGCCATTATTTCTCTGTTCTTTTTCCTTGATTTTGTCCTCAAGATTTCTAATCACTCTTTTCTTGAATATTTTAGATTTAACCGCTCAGTTGGAGAGTCTTCGATCAGCCACGGATCATGCAGTGGGATTTGTCAATGCTAGGGGTGCTGTTCCGGTGGTTCGCTTGCATGACATCCCAAATCGGGTCAGGGAGGTCGCCCTTCATGGAGTTCGTCATGGAGCCACCATGGCGTTGGCTGCTGCACAAGTCCATTCGGGTCATAATCTTTGGCTTCTTCCCCATGGTTTTCTAGATGCAACATACCCTAGGGAGCACGAGCGCTTGGTTGAGGATTTTATGAGCACCGCCAACTCTATAGCTTTCAATACCCTAGCCGATGATATAGTAGGCAAAGTATTTTCCAGCCCATAGCTTGTAATAGGTGATGTTTAGCAAACAACTTTCTTGCTTTGAGTGATTTCCCTTTGTTTCATGCTTCATTTTATACACATCACTCTGTCGGCATAATCAATACGCATTGTACCGGCTTTCACCCCTTCGGGTTTACCCTCTCACTAGCAACGATACCCTTCCGATATCAGCTACTAAAACTGACAACCGAGCAAATCAGTTGTTAAGTATCAATCCAAATGCTAGGGTAATATTCCTTCAAATATTTCCCATTTGATTGCTCTGCCGAATTTCCTTTCCCTTCTTAGTATCTTCAAAACACAAGTATTACCAAGTGCATAACATTTGATCCGATAAGGTCCTTCCCAGTTAGGTGACTTTTCGCCGAACCTGCTGCTCCCTGACTCGATCGGCGATTTTATTTTCCAGACTAAGTCTCCTTTAGAAAATTGCTTAATTTTGACCCTCAATCCTTAGTTTATCGGCTTCAAAGTTTTTCAGAGCTCGCAATCGAAAGTAATTCAAATCTTCTAAGTTGTCCATTACAAAATTCTTGTAGTCTTCGGTTGATAAATCATTTGGCTCCTCTGCTCTTGGCTCTCAAAAGTAGTCCATGCTAGGTCTTTTCCAGAATCTTACTGCCACTGATTGTCACAAGTCCATTCTGGCTAAGATACCTTATGCCATTCAACAAGAGAAACGGGAACTGCTAGCCAAGGTCAGAACAGGTTGAGCTATCTGAATCAGCCTCGAGATCACCAGCTTGTGTAGAATCGATCGTATTCCCTGTTCTTCAATTGCATTTTTGTTTTGGCCAAAGAGCCAATTCGATACAGCCAATCCCAGACTTCTGATCTTAATTTAATTAAGTCTGAAAACACGTCTTTCATTAAGAGTAGGGATGAAAACGGATCGGATACGGACGGATATCACCGATATTACATTTATTTTCATATTTCTGTCCGGATTCAGATTCAAATACGGATAGTGTCAACTATGTCGGATAGGATACGATTGGATATCGACATCATAAATATGCGATTTGAGTATTCAGATACGGATACGGTATCGGATGTTGGATATCTGGACTCGGATACGGATAGATCTCAACCTCTCTAAACGGATTCGGTTTCAAATACGGTCGGAAAATATCCGTACCATTTTCATCCCTAATTAAGAGATCCCTTTGATCTTCTATCCTCGGTCATCTAGTGTTGTATTCTCTTCGACATTGGTGAATTGGCGCTTCGCCTCCTATTAATTATGGTTGCCTTTTGCATGTTTCGAGGCATCCGTCCCTTTGCTTCATGTCTTCAAATACCAGCCGATGGCTTCTGCCTCGAACACATCTCCATCCGCAATTGTTCCTTTACTCTTCTCCGCCTGCTGAAAACCCTGTAGCGATTTTTTCTTCTCCCTTTCGTAGATCCAATCATTCTTCATGGCCAGCGAAGACCACCAAGGCAAGCGCGCGGTGGAGGAAATCTCGGAAGAGAGCATGCCGATGAACCAGCGTCTCCGGCGCATGAGGTGAGATTAACATTTCTTGTTTATGATGATGAACAGTTCTGACTCGCCTATAGGTTTGTTGTGAATGACAGTCTCTGTCCTCTTCCTAGGGCTGGCGGGCCTTCTGATGCCGCATCTTCTATGCTGGCCTCATCGTCAGACTCCTCCAACTCCTACAACGGTGATGATGCTCGGCGCTACCTTCATGAGTGGAGGATGGCTCAGAACCATTACTCTGAGGCAACCTGGGAGACCGACCAACTGGAGATTCACCTCGGGGTTTCCCAGGCTGCTCTTCATGCGGCCGAGGAAGAGGCTAACACCGCTCGAGCGTGGCTGACTGAATCGGATGCCACCGTGGTAGGTACGATGAGCCTTAGGAACACCTTTATTCTGATTTTGGCTATTTTTATCTTGATAGCTCTTCCTCTTCTGTGATCATCAGCCCTAACAGCGTAGTTGGAGTCTCTCCAACTAGTGGCAAACGCGGCCGTGGATGTCGTCAATGCCTGGGGTTCCTCTGTCGACGCTTGTCTTCAAGACATCCCGACCCGTGTTCAAGAAATCACCCTCCATGGCGTTCGCCACGGTGCATTAGTGGCGCTGACCGTGGCACAGGTTTAGACAGGGCACGAGCTCCACGCCATGGAGACCGGTTTCCCAGTAGGCGATGGCCCTGAGGAGCACGAGGACCTGCTTGAAGAATTCACCTTGGCAGCGGAGACCGTAGTAGACATCACATCTGTTCAGGATGTGGTGAACAAGGTCTTTGATTTGTTTGTACTTAGGGGAACCAATGAACAAAGACTTCTCTTTCATGAATGCCCCTCAGTGCAATGCTTTCATGCATGACTGTGAATGTGTCTTGCTCTTTTTGTTTTTTGCTCTATAGGTGATACATATCGTATCGGCTTTTACTATCTTCGAAGATCTTTCATTTTTTGAACTAGAGGCGATACCCTCCTGGTACCGGCTATTGGAGGCGAGAATGAATCGGTTATAAAATTCAGATGTTAGGGTAACATCTCTTCAAGCATTTTTTATTCCAAAGATTAAACGATCGATCGATCTGGGTCAAGCATCCTATTAAGCGAAATAGAACTTCTCTTAAGAAAGCCATTAACTCTGAATTGCACTTACACTTTAACTCAGCATCCACATACATCGGCCTAAGTTCATCTCAACGCTTATTTTTCCTTTAATCCAATGGTCGACGCGAAGCCATGATTTTTCTACTAAAACAAGCTTTCAGAGCCAATTGCTTGCATCGGTTGTTGGCTTTCATTGCTGATTTTAATGAAGCCTCCTTCCCATAACTTGCCAGAAAAACACTCAAAATCTCCTAGTTCCCAAAAGACTGGATCAGCTAATGCAATACTTATAGACTCATCAGCGCGAACCAGTTCGACATCATCTCCATGCCATTGAATCAAACATTGATGCCTGGTTGATGGTATGCAGCAGTTTGCATGAATCCAATCATGACCAAGAAGTAAACTGTATGATCCTTTCCCATCGATGACAAAGAACGTGGTAAGCAGAGTTTTACTCCTGATTGTCAGGTCGATGTTTATTGCCCCCCAGATCTTGGATGTATTTCTCCGAAGTCTCTAAGCATCATGTTGGTTTCAAGCAAATCTCCTGGTCCCTTCCCAAGCTTACGGAAAGTGGTGTAAGGCATAAGATTCATAGAAGCACCTCTGCCCACCAATATCTTGTTCATCGGCTTCCCATCAACAAAACCTTTCATATATAAAGCCTTTAAGTGTCGATGTTTGACGGGCTTATCAAATATTGCGTAATGTACAACCGTTAACTTGACAACTATCTCTTCATACTCTGATTCATTGAAGTCTGAATAAACTTCTTGATCTATTGGAGCTTTGAATTCTAACGGCAACAGAAAAGCCATTTGGATATTAGTCGACGGTTGCTTTTTATCGGCTGTTTGCTTAGTACGCCACACTAGAGTTTTACCGGATGCCTGAGCCTATTCCATCTCTTTATTCCTTAAGCGCTGCACCCTCCTCTTCTGGCTTCTTGTTAAACCTCCGGGGCACCATTGGCCTTCTTGCCAAACATGTCCCCTCTGGTTGCTTTCTTCGTCATGATCAGCCCAGTCTTGGTCAATAACTCTTTTTTCCAGCCGATCATGAATACTTTTATTTTTTAAGCACCGATCCATGTTATTATGATGATATGCATCCTGGGCATGGATAGACCGACGGTTGATTTGAGATTGTCTAAACTCCTAATATTGATTGCTACATTCTGGACAGTTATGTCTGGTAGGCAATTTCAAACCTTCGTTCCAACAGTATCTGAAGAAAGGACAATTCCAGTGTGATTTAGCTTGCTTCCTTTCATACCTTTCTTCTTCCAGTTGACGCTGGTATTCTTGATCCTTTAACCATCGCTGATAATCTTTTTCCTTCTACCGCCTCTACTTATTCAACAGGATCCAAGATGTAACTCGCGGCTTCGTCGCTCCATCCTTTGATGTTCCCCCCTGCTCATATTGGTTCTTCTGCTAATCAGACGTTCTCTAATCTCTCTGTATTCATCAGCCGATATTTGCATCTTAGGATCGACTGTTCCATCTTTTCTTGATTTAGCTAATGTTAGGACCTTAGTTTTTCCTTTGAATAGCCCAACATCAACCATATTTTGATCTCCTGGGAAAGGATTATCATGCACCTTCATCTTCCGAGGTGTATCAAACTTGAGCCTCCCTTGCTGAATAGCCCTCTTTATATGCTGCCGAAAAATTCTACAGTGGAATGAGAAGTAGCATTATGGAACTTGCAGAACTTCTTATTCTTCAACTGTTCAGGGGGCAACATAACATGATTGTCTGGCAATTTGATCTAGCCCTTCTCAAGTAAGAAATCAAAGAGCTTGTCCGATTTTGTGACATCAAAGTCATAGCTCTCCTCGGCTCCTCTTCCCCAAGGATTTGGCACCATTACTGTCTTCTTGCCCCAATTCCATTCAGCTACAGCAACCTCCTCTTCTTCATCCTCATAGCCGTCATCTGCTGAGTATGGATCGTAAGTTTCGGCTATGGTGGTACTCTTCTAGAATCGGGTATCTCTGCGCATACTCTAGAATTAGCTATTGAGCGCTGCTACTCGTTGAGCCAATTGACCCAAGTTGTCAAATTCTTGTCTTAGCAGCTTTTCTTTCCACATGAGCAACATTCCTTGGACAGCTAAAGCAGCTAGCTGATCATCAGCCAAGCTCAATGAGAAGCATAAGTTCCTAGTCTCTCGGAATCTCTGAAGAAACTCAGTGCCCGATTCATTAGTCCTCTGTCTCATGGTTATCAAATCGGTTATCTTCTTTTCTCTAGTCCCAGTGTAAAAATATGTATGAAAATTCTTTTCTAGGTTAGCCTAATTAGCAATGGAGTTGATTGGTAGTGACGAAAACCAAGTGAAGGCTAGCCCTAACAGGGATAAGGAGAAGAAATGAACTCGATGGGCATCCTCAACTGACGCTTCGCCCAATTGTGTAAGATACCGACTGACATGTTCTATTGTGCTTGTATTGTCTTGATCGGTGAACTTGGCAAATTCTGGGAGCCTATAATTTGTAGGAAGAGTGACCAAATCATACCATTTTGGATATGGGTGTTTGTACGAAAAGGTCAGCCCTTTTGGCTTCAGACCGAACTGATTCTTCATCATTTCGGTCACCTTTAGCAGCAACTCGTCAGCTTGCGGATTTGGATTTCTCGATACTTGCTGACCCATCTTTGGATTAAAATCTTGCGTGCCTTGATATCCTAGATTTGGCATCATGTGGAGGGTGTTATAATCCATGCCATAGTGATAGCCTTGTGGAATCTCAATCTGTTGGGTCCTTTGCTGGCTTGCTGCTTGAAGTCTCTGATTATAGACATAAGGATCTATATCTCTACGGATCCTTTGAATTGATGGTGCTATTTTTTGAGCCGACTATGGTATGTGGCCTGATGTGCCAAAATTGATCATCTGGTTCTGGCTTTGCCCCACCGGCTATTGCACACGCTGTATCGATGGTCCAGGATTGTACTGTATCTGATTCATAGTAGTACCTGGAGTTTGTTCAGACGAACCTTGAAGTGCCTGGACGTCACCATTACTAGCTGGTGCTGCTTCTTGATGGCTGGTACTGACTTGATTAGTCCCTTGAGTCAACGTCTCTAGAATATTGTAACAAGTCGATCCAACCTGACCAACTGGAATTCCATGAATCGCCTCTTTCATGGCGTTGTGAAATGCGTCAACGAAAGCTTCATTGCGGCTTGATATGGCATCATGAACAAATTTGTCTATGGCTTCCATAAAGAAACACCTTTCTTTAGCTTTGACTATATCTGTCTGCCCGTGTAGTAGAACTCTTGGTACTAGAAATTTCTGAATAATTGTGCTATCATGTGTTTTGGTGTAGGACAACAAACACTTCTTCTGAAATTCTTCTGTAGCTTTGCTGATGGTATCCTTATCTTCATCAGGTAGGTCTTCATAATGTACCATAAGGATGTTGTCATTGTTGTGAGCTGCCATGATGATTGTGGGGTTCCACTGGGCGTGCCAGAAACATGTGTCGACATAGAATTTTTGTCTCTGTGATGAGGACACACGCAGCTAGCCAGAAGGGTCCGCTCGATGGAGCAGATCCACCTAGCTTCAGCGCAAGGGTGGTCGATCCCGCGCAATCCTCCTAAGACATGCCAGTCAATTTGACCCTACAATTGACAAGGATAGAAAGCTCATCAGTAATTAAGGGCAGAACATGTCAGTGTTGCTAGATAGTCCCGAATGTGCGGCTCTGAGAGTCGATATGAGAGGAGATCGACTAAATAGTCAATTCCAGCATATTCATAATAACAAGTCGATTAAAGCTCATGGGGTTGTATAAGAAGAATCGGTTATCATTTCAGGATAAATATTATTTAAGCAAATATTAATCAATGGCAATAAGATATCAATGATGATCAGTTTATACTGAGCCAATGATTATAAGTAACCGAACTCCTTTTTATATAAAGAAACAATTCAACACCACTTAACCATTTAATAAGGATAAATCTAATGAACATGTTAGATCTCATCTATCGCCATGACCAGTGGGGCATGATGCTGAATCATGCAGGCCATAGAAAAAACAATAGACTCAACGACCCTAACTCGTTACTAATATCAGTGGGGCATGAGGCAGAATCATACAGGCCATAATACAATAATAAGATCATGGGGCTAACATATCTTTCAACTTATCTCTACTTCAATGATCTTGTAATGTGAACTGTTCATGAAAGCGCTCGATATCGGCAAAATAGCCGATTCAGGCATAGCGCACAGTTAAGGTCATGCCTTCTCAGGAATAGTTCTACCAACTAACGATCCCCACTCTATGGTGCTAACAGTGGGGTGAGAGGCAGAATCCCATAGGCCTTGATAACGGGCCATAAAATGGTTCTCGCTAACCAATAGATCTACTCAAGATCGAACATGCCTTAACCGCACGCTATGCACGATTAAGATTGATATAAAACAGCCGATAAAGCATAACTCATCGTTTAAGGTGTAGATTAGATCAACTTTAGATTAGCAAATGATGGGTTAAATAAGATATAAGGTCGATCCAGATCAATCTCAATCGGGCAGAGTGATATTGCTGTAATTAGATAAACGATGAAAGCAATAAGCAATATCGGTAACTTAATGAATCTACCAAAGATTGCCATACTAAGGTAGAGCTGATAACTTGACCTTGATCTAGTTCAAGCAGTGGGGTGTGAGGCAGAATCACACAGACCATACTTGAACTAGGCAAGAGTCGATAACTAGTCTATACCAGAGCCGCGGTGGGGGTTGACCGGATCGATGCAGCCATACGAACAGAGGTATAAACCATGATGGTACTTACAGACAAGCAGTGGAGGTCGACCAGATCGATGCAGCCATACTCACTGAAGAACTCGCCGAGATCTACTATACTCCTACTCCTAAGGGGTGGCCGGAGCCAAAAAAAGTAATTGACTTGTATTTGATTGATTGTTTTTATAATAGCCCAGGCTTGATATTTATACCCGGGACCTGCGCATGACTCCTGTCTAAGCACGACTCATCACAATTTTTGACCCTAAAGAAAACATTCCTAATTTAAGATAACTTGGACTCTAATCTTTTCCTTTCTATAGAGTCCAGCATGTTTTGTCCTGGTGCCGAATGTAGCCTTTGTTGTTATCCGCTGGAGGAGAGCCGATTCCAATTTCTGCATCGGAATCAGCTATTTCCGATCTGCACGCAATTTATTCCTTGGTGACATGATCTTGGGAGCTTTTGAGTCCCCATGACTTTTCTTCCAAATTTCGGTGTAAACAGCTAGTTATCAAATCATTATTCAAGTTCTACAACTAGCATACACCACATAAGCATGCATATCAAATTTTAAAAAATTTATGCAATGCAAGCAAGCACATGACTATGCACATATCAAGTGCAACCAATCAAAGTTCATGAGCTTGCTCCCCCTACTTGTGTGCTTCTCTTGTCCTAGAATTATGATCCATCTCTTTTCTTCAATGTTGCTCCCTCTTTGTCTATGTCCATGTCCAACCTCTACTTCTTTGTCTCAATCTCTCCCAAAGCTTTCATATCTTTGTACAATCTCTCCCCCTTTGTCATCAATTTCCATAAAAGGTGTGCTTCTTATTGATGCAAAGATTTACATATGGGGTACATGGTTGAGGCTTGAATCTTGCATTTTTTATGGACATCACTTGATTGTTGGAATGACACCACTTGTAGCCCTTGAGATACCACACATAAGATCTTCATCCTTGATACCAATTTGTGGGACACCTCCCCCGATGTCATAGCATGGGTCATCCATTTGATAAACTTGAGCTCTTGTAGGTGAGGGATGCATTCTTCATTTGATGATCACTTAAAGTTGAGGATCACTTATGGAACCATCATCTTGCATGATTGATACCACATGTAGATGTAATACCACTTGCAAGAATTTTCTAGTATGGAACCACTTGTTGTATTTATCAATAAAAACCATTTCTTGAACCTTTGCTATCTTCATGAGTACCACTTATAGGATATCACTTGTGAGTTGATCTAGACATCACTTGTGAATTCTTGATGAAATACTTGAGTCTAGATACACTTGAAACAAACAAACTAGATATCCATTTGCATGGTTGTCTTGTGCTTGTACTCTTATCACTATCATGAGCTTCTATGGTTGACTTAAACTAAATTGATTTGCCTAAGCTTCCAAGTTCGGTTTGAACCAATGACAAGCTTCTTCACACCTCTTGCAAGGGTTATCTTGCCAATGTTGTACTTGTCACTTGTTAGCAATCCAAATTAAATCAAGTACCTGGGTTTACTAGCTCATGAACAAATTCATATACTAACCACTAGATCAACTAATTATTCAAGCAATAGTGGTAGGCTATGAATTTAAAACATTTCATTTGTTATGCATGATCCTATGAAGCATGTACTATATGCACTATTCACATACTAGTAAGGGATGAAATGATCATGCACATTACAATGATACCTTTGCTATGTTGGAGTAGAGGATAGTCACATAGATTCTAATTCATTACTCCAATAGCAATATGAAGTCCAATTATAAGCTTAGTGAAGACCAATCATGAATAATGAAATCCATTCTTCACCCATATGATTTGAGAACCACTAATATGATCAAGTGCACTATCTTGTTATGGTTAGCTTGCTTCATCCTTTGATCAATGCTTGCATGAGAGAACTTATTTGGAATACCACTTGAATTGACATGACTAGCTCTCTTTTGGGTGTTGCTTGTTTTTCTTGATCAACCATTTTGATTGCTTCAACTAAGCATCTCAAATGTTCCTTGGATCACCACTTCCATGTTAGCCTTCCAAGCACCACACTTGGTTTACCTACACATAAGCAGCAAACTCCTACACCAGGGAGAAGTGACCTCTCTCCAAAGAACCATTCTTGACACTCACTTGAAATAACTTGATTGATTGATCCAAGTGATGGACTTAACTTGATGAGTAACCTTGATTCCTTCTTTGAGTCATTTTCTTTCTACTTGTTTAAGTCCTTTTCTTTCTACCAAATGATTTCCAATAGTCACTAGAACTTAAACTTCATCTTCATCTTAAGTTTGATCTTGATCTTTCAATTTGAGTACCGAATGTGTGCAAAGTACACTCCACAATTAAATGACCTTGTACTCATAGCTTGTCATACTTCTAGATCATCTCAAAACCAAACTTAGGTGCCTCAATTACTTATAAACATGTTTCAACTTGAGGACCTTTCAATCAAAGAGACTTCAAATAAATCCAGAGAGCTCCCAGAGTCGCTCAACTGCGACTAGACGCGTCCGATGTGGGCGACCGGACGTAGGAGGGGCAATGTCCGGTCGAGTCCAGAGAGCTCCTAGAGCCGCTCAACTATGACCGAACGCATCCGGTCTGACCGACTGAATGAGGCCCTACATCTGGTCCTCTCTAGACCAACACTCACGCCCCATGTCACCATGACCTGATGCTAAATAGTGATTGCTCAGCGTCTGGTCACTGCACCGAGCCAGAGTCCGATCACCTTGGCACTCTACCCGTGCCTGGCCAGAATATCGGACGCGTTCGGTATCGATATCGGATGCTTCTAGTCACATCGGGAACACAGCCACCTAAGTCAGATACCAGACATGTCTGGTCCTCATGTTGGACACATCTGGTCACCCCGTGACCAGCACATTCAACTCCTTTTCTTCACCAACTTCTTTTCCTTTGCAAATGTGCCAACACCACCAAGTGTACAACACCTTATGCACGTGTGTTAGCTTTTCACAAACATTTTTCAAGGAGTTAACCACTCAACTTGCCGCGCCACTCGATCCTAGTGATGATGCAAAGTTAGATCACTCGAGTGGCACTAGATGACCGATATGCAAACAAGTTTTCCCCTCTTGATAGTACGACCATCTATCCTAAACCTGGTCATCAACTTCTCTACACACCTATGACCAGTGAAATAAAATGCCCTAGGTTATACCTTTGCCTTGCGCATTCCATTCCATCTCCTCCAATGTCGATGCAACACATGCACCAACACGATCAACAATAATATGATCCACTTCATATCATCATGTGATCACATTGGTTCATCGATCTTGACTTCACTTGCTTTTCACCATTGCCTTCGTCCATCGGCGCCAAGTCTTGCTCAAGCTTCACCGCCATGCGGTCCATCGCTCTAAAGCCTCCAACTTGCCCTTCATGCTTGCAACCAGTTCAACAAGCCAAGTCATGTCTTGATCTTCTCCACCTTGATCACATGACTCAATGTTATGTCTCATGTGCAATGAGCTCCTTCATCATCACATGTGTGAGCTTTGCAACATCTCCGAGCCATTTCCACCTTCATGGCATATGTTGCTCACACACATGTACCTGTGGACTAATCACCTATGTATCTCACATAAACACAATTAGTCCACCTAGGTTGTCACTCAATTACCAAAAGTATACAAGGACCTTTCATCGGTCCAAAGAGATCCATATGTATTAGCTCCAATGGTTGCTTGGTGGTCATGATGCTCTTTGGTGGGTGAGGTGCTCCAACTTGCTTTCTGGCTTGACAAGCGCTACAAATCCTATCTTTCTCAAAGTGAACATTTGTTAGTCCAAGGATGTGTTCATCTTTTAGAAGTTTGGCCAAGTTCCTCATCCCAACATGGGCTAGTTGGTGATGCCAAAGCCAGCCCATGCTAGATTTTGCCACTAAACAAGTCTCAAGCTTAGCTTTACTTTTGTTGAAATCAACTAAGTAAAGCTTATTCTTTAATTGACCCATAAAGACAATAGAGGAATCCTCCCTTCTAAAGACTTCCACACCCTTATCCAAAAATAAATAATTATAGCCCATCTCACACAATTAAGAAATGGACAACAAATTGTAACTCAACAAATCAACATGTAATACATTTGTAATTGAATGCTCAAGGGTTATAGCAACTTTACCGAGACCAATAACATCCCCTTTGAATTGTCTCCAAAGACAATATTTTCATTTGAGTGCATCATCGGGGAATATGATGAGAACATACTCCTTTCTCTGGTCATATAATTTGTACATCCCCTATCAAGCACCCAACTTGATCCACCGAAGGAGTATGCCTATAAAACAAGTTTAGTTGCTAGATTTAGGTCCCCAATTTGATTTGGAGCCTTGCATGTTAGTCACAAGAATCTTAGAAACCCAAATAGAAGTATTCCTATATATGTTGGTTTCCTTTCCAACATATTTTGCCACCACTTTTCCACTGCTGTTGTTCCTCAAAACAAAGCTTGATGTTAAGCTTTGTCGAGGTGCATAAGTCTTCGGTTGGTAGGCATACTTATTCTTGGTGGCCCACACTGATTCCTTAGGCTTCTAGAAAACTTGTTTCTTCTGGTACACCTTCTTCTTGGGCTTAGTTTGATCAGGAATAGAATTGGTAGCCTTCCCATTTTTGTGGGGCGCGGCACTGCCACCCTTCACTGCAGCACTGCCGCTGTGCGGCACTTCTGCTCTAGGACGCTGCACTACCATGGTCTGTGCAAGCTAATCTATACCAAATTTGCCCTTTCTCTCAAACTGCACATACTCAAAGCCATTCACTATCCTTCTTCCATTTGTCTTGGCTCCTTTTGTGTGACCGAGCCCATGCTTGATTGAGGGATGCCTTCCTTGCTTGAATTGTGGCCCTTTTGATTCATCAACCTTCTTATCATTGGATTGGGTCACACTTATCCACCCTTTTCCAATGACTTCATTGAGACTAGCAATCTCCTTTCTCATAGCTTCCATGTTTGCAAGGTTAGTGGAATAAGCATTCAAGTCAAGATTAAAATATTTTCCACAACCTTGACTAGTAGAGGGAGTAGAGGTTTTGTTTGCCTTAGTGAGATGTGAGTTGCTATCCCAAAGAATGCTATATTGCATCTCAAGTTCTTTATGCTTTTCATCTAAGTCACAATACTTTTTCTTGAGAGCTTTATTTGCTTTCTTTGTGATAGCATGGTCCTTTTGCTCTTTGGCCAAGGCCTCGCGCAAGGATTCCACCTCACTTCTCTCTAATGCAAGAGCTTCTTTGCTAGCAATGTAGAGATCCTCTTGTTGAATAAGAGTCTCTTCTCTAGATTCTAGCTCAGCTTGGACACTCTCTAAATCCTCCATTAGCTTAGTGATGAATAATTTGGTCTTTCCATCCAAATTTTTAGTTATCATGTTTATTTCTTCATCACTAGATTCATCATCACTAGAGCTATCACTAATATCACTACTAGAGATATCACTAGGAGGTGGAGGAGATTTAGCCTTTGATTTGGATTTTACCTTCTCATGCTTTGCCATGAGATAAGTGTGAGGGGAGTAGTTGTCATCATCGGATATGTTGTTGAAGAGCCTTGGTGTAGGGGATGACTTGTGAATAGCAATGGTTGCAATCTTCTCATCCTCTTCACTTGTGCTCTCTTTAGTTGAGTCCCATTCATGCCTAATGTGAGTCTCTCCCATGTTTTTCTTGCTCTTCCTACATTCGGCCTTGTCCTCTTTCTTGTCCTTCTTGTATTTGTTGTCCTTGATCTCATATGGACACTTGGCAATGAAGTGATTGGTGCTTCCACAATTATAGCATGTCCTCTTTTTCTTGTTTGGGAGGCTTCTCTTTACTACCTTGTAGCCTTGCTTCTTTAGCCCCTTGTGAAACCTCCTCATAAAGAGAGCAACATCATCAATCTTCTCATATTGATCATCATAATTTTCACTTTCACTTGAAGATGATATGGTCTCTACTCTTTCTTAAACTTGCTTGCTTGCTTTGGGCTTGCTAGTTGAATCTTGTTGGTTGATCTTGGACTTGCTTGTAGAGCCTTGCTTGCTTGATTTGTTGGCCTTGAGAGCTACATCTTTGATCTTGATGCCCTCAAGCTTTTCTTGCAATTCTCCAAGTTTCTTTCTCTCATTTGCTTCTTCTCTTTGCATGTCAAAGGTCAAGATCCTCCCAAGTATATCATTTGGTGTGAAGTACTCAAACTTCTTGTCTCTAATTAGAGTGACTATGGTCTCATTTCTAGGTGAATAAGCTTCCAATATAATCTTGACAACGTTGTGATCATCTAGATCATCACAACCATAGCGTCTAATCTTGCCCACCATTGTCATCAATCTATCAAACATCTCTTGTGGCCCCCCTCCATCCCAGATTACAAACCGGTTGAGCTTTAACATCAACAAGTCAATTCTTGTCTTTCTCACTTTGTCAACCCCTTCATGTGCTAGATGCAAAGTGTCCCATATTTGCTTGGCAACATCAACTCCAATCACTCTATTATACTCATCACCATCCAAGGAACTAAGCAACACACTTGTGGCTTGACCATTGAGGTGAATGATTCTCATCTCTACTAGTGTTGGGTTCTTGGGATCAACCGGTGGCTCAAATCCATTGCAAACAATCTCCCAAATGCCAGGGTGAAGACCTATAAGATAGACTATCATCAAGTGCTTCCACTTGGCAAAGTTAGTCCTATTGAAATGAGGTAACTTGCTCGCGGGCACATTGATGAAAGACCTCTGATCATGGTTAGTCATAGGAATAGAACAATAGTTAAAAGATACGGCGGCATATTTGTTATTGTCGGCCTTGCCCTTTCCTTTCTTCTCCTTCTTGTTCCCCTTCGACACTTGGTATGACTCATCATCATCTCCATCTTCAGAACTACTTGATATGCTTGATGATGTACTTGTTGCCTTCTCTTCTTCTTCCTTCTTCTTCCTAGCTTCTCTTCTTTTTCTTCTTGCTTCTCGCTTGAGCCTTCTTTCTTCTTTTCTTTGCTTCTTATCCTCTAACCGATGTTCCTCCTTCTTCTTCTCTCTTGCTTCTCTTTTTAGCTTTCTTGCCTCCTTCCTTCTCTCATTCTCATTGAGAGCTCTTTCGGCATCGATAGTCTCAAGATGTGGTAGTGTGGTGTTGCTTGCTATCGACGTGCTCAGCTCGTTGCTGTTTGTGTAGACATCCACCCGCTTCACGCCACTAGTTCCTCCTCCGGGCTCCATACCTCACACGGTGAAGCGTTTATGAGGTAACATGGCTCTGATATCACTTGTAGGATCTTTTGTTGGCCTAGAGGGGGGGTGAATAGACCTGTCAAAACAAACTCTCAAACTTTTATCAATTTCACCCTATGGCACTGCCGCTTTGGAGGATGGCACTATTGGACTGCAGTACTACCAGATCAGAACAGTGGCACTGCCGCACCTATAGACAACTTCGAATCATAGTTCAAAATCAGTGAACGGAAACTTAGATCGGAGAAATTTCTCAGCCTACTGCAGGTATGATAATCACAAATCAAGAGCTAGAAGTTGTAGGAACACCACACACAAGTAGATCAACTAGAAACCCTAGAAATCACCTCAACCAACAATATGAAATGCAAGTAATGTAAATCAAGCACAAGTGACATAATGATTTATCCCGTGGTTTGGCTTGCCACCAAGGGTTGCCTACCTTCATGTTGTTGAGGTTAGCCACTAAGGCTTAGGGATTTCCAACCCTTCCTTGTTCTCAAGTCAAGAGACTTAACTCTTGAGATGAGGGGTGAGTTTACTAGCTTCAAGAGATGGTTACAAACCTTCCGGGGCTGCCACACAAGTTGGCAAGCTCCATGGGTGACGCTCTAGCCGGCTAGGAGCCAAGCTCCAAGAGTAACAAACACAACCGCTGGCCAAAACATAAACCAAGTGCTCTTTTGAGTTGAGGAATTAATGGAGCTGCTCTCTAATCGAGTTTTGGATCCTTTTCTCTCAAGGATTGATGGGGAAATCAATGGATTTGCTTGAGGGCTCAAGGTCACTAATGGAGGAAGAGAGAGAGAGAGGGCTCCTTTTCTGTTTTGGGCATGCTGGAATGAGTAGGAGGAAGAAGATAACTGTTGGGAAGGAAGAGGATGGGTATAAATACCCCCTCAGCCCCAACGGTCACTTAAGTCACGGCAGTGCCTCTCTTCAAGTGCGGCAGTGCCGCACCTATCAAGACAGTAAGGGTAAGAGTGAAGTTTAGGTTGTCTTGGCTATGAATCTGAGGATGCATGTGTATGTTTGAGCACTTGGTAGCATATGTTAGCTTAAGCATTGTGTCCTCCTTTATAGTACGACTTTTTCTATACTCAAATTCAAAATATAAAAGAATTTAAACCTCCTTTGAGTTTGAAGCCATCAACATTTGTAATTGGGGGCTCCTCCATTTCATGTAGCATCCTCGAATATAAATTTCCTGTGTGTCATCTCGATAAATCTCATTAGTTCTCTAATTACGTGGTCATTATCACCAAAAACCACAATTAGGGTTTGATTGCACTTTCACGTATCTTTGCACAATCTCTCCCCCTTTGTCATTAATTTCCATAAAAGATATGCTTCTTTTTTATGCAAATGCTTGCATTTGGGGTAGATGGTTGACACTTGAATCTTACATTTTTTATGGACACCACTTGTATAGCTCTTTAGACACCATGTGTAGGATCTTGTGACCTTGATACCAATTGTAGTGGGACTCCTCCCCCTATGTCCAAACATGGGTCATGACACTTGAGAATCTTGAACTCTTGTAGATGAGGAAAGCATCTTTCACTTGATGATCACTTAAGGTTGAGGATCACTTGTGGAACCACCATCTTATATGAATGATACCATATGTAGAGATGTGATACCACGTGTGTGATTGATTTGTCAATAAAAATCATTTCTTGAACATTTGCTATCTTCATGAGTACCACTTGTAGGATATCACTTGTAAGTTGATCTAGACATCACTTGTGGAGTCTTGATGAAAGATCATTTGAGTCTAGATACTACTTGAAACAACCAAACTAGATATCTATTTGCATTGTTGTCTTGTGCTTGTACTCTTGTCACTTATCATGAGCTTCTAAGTTGACTTGAACTAAATTGATTTGCCTAAGCTTCTAAGTCTGGTTTGAACCCTCTTTAAGCTTCTTCACACTCATTTGGAGGTTATCTTATCGAGGTTGTACTTGTCACTTGTTGGCAATACAAATTAAATCAAGTACTTTGGTTCACTTGCTCATGAACAAATTTATATACTAACCACTAGATCAATTAATCATTCAAGCAATAGTGGTAGGCTATGAATTTAAAACTTTCATTTGTTATGCATAATCCTATGAAGTATGAATTATATGCACTAACCACATACTAGTAAGGGATGAAATGATCATGCACATTACAATGATACCTTTGCTATGTTGGAGTAGAGGTTAGTCATATAGGTTCCAATTCATTATTCTAATAGCAATGTGAAGTCCAATTCAATAGCTTGGTGAAAACCAATCATCAATATAAAATCCATTCTTCACCCATATGAAATGAGAACCGCTAATATGATTAAGTGCACTATCATAATGTGGTTGACTTGCTTCATTCTTTGATCAATGCTTGCATGAGAGAACTATTTGGAATACCACTTGAATTTCCATGACTAGCTTTCTTTTGGGTGTTGCTTGCTTTTCTTGATCAACCCTTTTGATCGCTTCAACTAAGCATCTCAAATGTTCTTTGGATCATCACTTTCATGTTAGCCTTTCAAGTACCACACTTGGTTTTACCTACACATAGGCGGCAACCCCCTACACTAGGGAGAAGTGACCTCTCTCCAAAGAACCATTCTAGATACTCACTTGAATTGACTTTGTTTGATTGATCCAAGTGATGGACTTAACTTGTTAAGTAACCATGAATCCTTCTTTAAGTCCTTTTCTTTCTACTTGTTTAAGTCCTTTTCTTTCTACTAAATGATCTCCAATGATCACTAGAACTTAAACTTTATCTTTATCTTGAGCTTGGTCTTGATCTTTAATTTGAGTACCAAATATGTACCAAGTACACTCCACAATCAAATGGCCTCGTGCTCTTTGCTTGTCATGCTTCTAGATCATCTCAAAACCAAACTTAAGTGCCTCAAACATTTATAAACATGATTCCAACTTGAGGACCTTTCAATCAAAGTGACTCTTAATCAATCCAATAAATGTCACTTTTCTGGCAGATTCTATACTCTTCAAAGAAAAATCTATATCTCCCAATGTACAGATCCAAATATCACGAAATTTAGTGGAAATTTGATTCACTAAGTCATCTAGCAGTTGTAAAAATTTGGGCTTCATTTAACTTCTATATTTCTACCAGATTTCAATTCTTCTACCACTGCTACATGCTGAAAACTGTTGCACTATGGCTGACAAGATCCACTCCAAAACCGAAGCATCTCTTATCCAATTCTCATAAAATTTGTACAACATCTTATACCATAAGTCTAGAGCATGTACACCAATTTTTATGCCAATCCAATAAGTTTTGATCACTCAAACATGGCTAAGATCACAGCTCACTCAAATTTTCAATATAGGACAGGTTTCAATCACTTGAGCTATATTTCATCAAATGTGAATCAAACTTGAAAGTAACTTGTTTGAATACTTTCATAATACATATATCCATTCAATCCTCTTACTAAAAGTCATCTCATGAATTTATCCAACACAAATCAATCCAAAATTGATTACTTGGTTCACTCATGATCACCCATAACAAGCTTCAACTCAATTATTTGCAAGCCATCTAATATTCCATTAAATCACCACAACTTGAATATGACACTTGTATGTTGATAGCACTTGGACTTCACTTAATTTTCACTTGGCATTGGGTTTGGATGTGCACTAAGCTTCATAACTTGACTCAATATATGATGAACAATGTGAGATCAATTGAATCAAGCCTCCAATGCCATGGTACCTACAAACATTCATCCACTTTTTTATGGTAACCAAACAAGTTTGGGTCCTCTCAAATTAGGAGCAACATACTTAGGCATAGCCTTAGTATGAATAGAGGGATGTTTTGCAATTGCAACCAATAAGGTACTATTGCTATCCTTTCTAAGCACATCAAGATCATCAATTGAAATGGATTTAGAATTTTTACCTAGGGAACATGAATGAGCCATGTGTCCCCTTTCCCGGCATGAGTAGCACTTTCTTTTTGATTGAGCCTTCTATTCCTTGCTCATGTGGTGCTTCTCATTGCCTTGCCTCTCATGATTGCTTGAACCTTCTTCTCAAGCTTGGTAGGACACCTCGAGGCAAAGTGTCCTATATCTTCACACTTGAAGCACTTGATGTGAGCATACATCTTCTTCTCATCTTGAGTCTTGCTCATCATCTTGGCATCTTAAATTTGCATTGGATGCCTTGCCTTTCCACCCCTTCTTGTCTTCCTCTTCTTCTTCATCAAGTCACCACCATCTTCATGGTTGATCTTGATTTGCACTTGGGGCTTGTTTTCTTGCTCAACTTGTGGTTTTAGTTGAGGCTTCACTTGTTGCTTCACTAATTCCTTGGTTAGGCACATAGAGGTGAGGTGACCCCATGTGCGGCACTTGAAGCACTTGACATGCTTGAGTCTCTCTTCTTCTTTCTTTAACTTGAGCTTTTCTTCATTTGAGCACCCATTTGCAAGGTGTCCCGCTTTATGACACCGGTGGCACATTGAGTGAGACAACTTCAATTGTAGTTGCTTCTTCATCTTCTTTGCCCTTTTTTCTTTCGCCCTTTGTCATCTTCCTTTTGAAGCCAAGGCCACTCTTATCACCAAAGTTTCTTTGAGTCTTCAACATGTGCTCAAAGGTGACTTTTGAGTTGTAGCACCTCTCTAACTTGTTGCTCAATTTCTTCACTTCATTCTTGAGCTCATTGTTCTCCTTCAAAAGGTTAGTCTCACAAGACAAGAAAGTAGAACAAACATCTATATGTGAAAAGCATGGCATTTCTAATAAATCATCACAAGAGGTGGATACATGCTTCTTTCCTACATCATAAGAGTTAGTCACATGTTACAATTGATCACTTGACTTATGTGATGAGCTCTCATTCCTTTTAAGTTTCTTTAAAAATACTTTAATGAGAGAAGCATGTTGTTCCAATAATTCTTCATGAGATGCAAGTAGTGTCTCATGATTCAATTTTAGCTCACCATGTGAAGATTTAAAAACATCAAGTAAGTGCTTATGTTCTTCACATGAGTTCTTTAGAAATGAGTTTTCATTTTCCAATTTCAATGTTTTAGCTTTCTCATTTTCTAAAGATATGGTCATGCTAGCAAGTCTACTAACAAGCTCATCATATGAATCAACATGATCAACCACATTATCATCATGTACCTTTGTGTCACCTTGTGACATGAAGCAATGTGGTGATGATGGAGAGCTTATAGTAGCATCACTTTCATAGCCCGAGCATGAACCATCATCATCACCATCAAGTGTACATGGGGTAGCATCATCATTTGCATCACTTGTGGCATCATCATCAATGTTGTTAAGTGATCTAGTGGTATGATCATCATCATCACTTGACCATGAGGTGGAGCAGTCTTCCACAATCACCAAATCATGGTCATGCTCAACACCCTTATGTGCATCTTCCTTAGGCTCATCCTCCTTCTTGAACTTACCATCATCCTCCTTCAGTGCGTTTTAAGGGTCTCTCTTTGTGAAGTCGTTTTATTTTACCTAGTTTGGTAGAAAAAGGCTTCAAACTGCTCCTAAAGTCGGTGGAGTAGCCCTACCAAATAGGGCCAAAGATTGTTTTGCAACCATAACAGTTTTGTGCTCTCAATGTTCTACCATATTGACTTGATTATTCAAAAAAAAAAGAATTTTGCAAATATAAAAGATAAAGTTAGTTCATTGGCACATAAGGATTTGTGAAAAGAGAGAGAGAGAGAGATCTGAAGATGAAGTCAGTTCATTGGCACACAAGGATTTGCAGAGAGAGAGAGAGTTGCGTCATCATTTTCTTCGTGTTGCTATAGCATTGAAATAGATGTGATGCCCAAAAGGTAAAAACAAAAAGCATAGTATTCTTGTTTGCAATCAAATACTTATATGGAGTCATGGTGAAAAATAACATTTTTGCTCAAATTCGTAGAAGACCTACGCATCTTTTATATCAAGAGAGAAAATGTGCGCATCTTTTATATGAAAAGATAATGTCATTTGAAGAAACCTTCGCCCGTTTTTTATAGGTGTATTTTTAACTTGACCCTACAGTAGTTTTTCACTAACAAATCAATGTCATATCAAAAGATCTTTGAAAGATTGGATTTATTCATATAGGTATTATTGCCTCTCTTTTTTTGCAAGGATAGGTATTATTGCCTCATGTAAGGCGTTTTGTTTGTTCTAAATTAAAAAGTCTTCTAAGTTCATTCAAGTATATAGAAAACGTAGTAACAACTTACAACACTAAATTAGTTGCATTAAATATGCCAAATTTAATCAAGCTTAAATAAGGCAAACTTAGGATAAACATAAAACACCATGTATTTTTTAATCAAAGTATTACACACTATTCATGCATATAATTTTAACTTTAATAGAATCCAAAATTTGATGAAGTTTATTAATCCCAAGTGTAGCGATTACTTTGGAGATCTCAGAAAAAAGAAAATATATGGCTAGAGCATCTCCAGAAGTTTGATATAGTTTACTTGCTGAACTATTAGATCTAGTAAGTTAATAGAAGAAAGAAATAACAACGAAAAATGTGTAGCCTAATGGTTACAAGAATATTAGTACGTAGGGTCGAGATGGCGGACTACAAGGGGTGAATAGTCCTTTCTAAAACTTAATTGCGTTGGCTAATCGAAACAAATGTGGAATTAAAACTATCGGTCTAGCCAAGACTACACCCCTCTATCTAAGTTCACAAGCACCTTATAAAGATCCTAAAGAGGCAACAAAGGTGTCGGGCTAGCTAGAGCTCACCTAATCAATTCTAGAGCAAGGTCACACAAACCTATGCACTAGTACTTCATACAACCAGGGGAGCTCCTACACAACTAGTGATGCAAAAGCACAAAGCCACCTAAGCTCACTAGCAATGCTCAATAACAAGGCTACAGAAGCCAAATTATAGAGCACAAAATACTTAGCTACACAAACTAAGTAATGTGACTAACAAGGTTACTAAAACCAAATTAGCCACCTAAGGGAGCTACTTCTATGCTACACAAACAAGAAGGCAACTAGCAAGCTACTAAAGCTAAGCTAGTCACAAGAGCAACTACACAAGCACAATGTATGAAGTATAAATACAAGCTTGTGTTGCATGGAATGCAAACCACCGAGAAGATGATGAAGACAATGTTGACACTGTGATTTTCTCCTGAGGTTCACTTGGTTGCCACCAAGCTACGTCTCCGTTGTGTCGACCGCTCACTTGATGGTTTGGTGGTTAATTGGCATCACCCACCAAGCCCGCACGTTGGGCACCACAAGAACTACCCCGAAAGTGAGGGTAGCTCAATGACACGCTCAACTAGAGTTGCTCTTCGTGATCCCCGCGGGGTGAGCACAATCCCCCTCACAAATCCTCCTCCAGAGCATCGCATAATCTTCTCGTGTGCTTCAATGGAGTCACAAGCCACCAAGTCGTCTAGGAGGTGACAACCTCCAAGAGTAACAAGCACCACAGGCTTACAACTCGAACACCTAGTGCCACTCGATGCAACCTCAAGATGCAATCACACTAGAATCACTCACTCGATTAGATGATCACTATCAAGCACAAGTGAGTTAGAGGGCTCCCAAGCACACCTATACAAGCCACCAAGGCTCAAGAGTGCTCGGCTAGCAGCCAAAGGTAGGTCAACACTTCAATTTATAGCTCCAAGGACTAAACTAGCTGTTACCCCTTCACTAGGCTTTCTGCGCATTGACCAGACGCGCAGGTCCACTAGACTGGACATGCTAATCCCTGCGTCCGGTCGCTGCCGCGCTTCCATGTGTCACTAGCCGTTTGAACTAACCGTTGCCGCCAATGGCTATCTCCTACGCACGCTAGTGGTCACTGATCGGACGCACTGCTTGGCTTGACCTGACATTGCCCTAAGTCGCATCCGATCACTTCTAGTAACGATCCAGAGAAGCTTTTACGTGACCGAATGCGTCCTCTCCTGCACGACCGAACGTAGACCAGTGTCCCATCAACTCTGCGCCCACGCATGAACTCTAGTGCCTCCTACATCACCGTATGTCACCTATGACCGAACTCAGGCCCTGCGCGTCCAGTCACTTTTACTATACAGCATCTGGTCACTTGACCAAGACCACACCCAACTGCTGCCACTGATCAGACACGCCGATCCTGCCGAGGCCAGCGTCTGGTCACTCACAGTGACACCTTCTCGCCTCCGTTTCTTCACCGAGTTGATCCTTATCAACTCCAACTTCTTCTCCTTTATAAATATGCCAGCAGCACCAAGTGTACACCACCATATGTATGTGTGCTAGCTTTTCACAAATATTTTTAAGGAGTTAGCCACTCAACTTACCACGCCACTCAATCCTAACACGTATGTAAAGTTAGATCGCTCAAGTGGCACTAGATGACTGATAAGCAAATGATAAGCAAACAAGTTTGCCCCTCTTGATAGTACAACCATCTATCCTAAACTTGGTCATACACTTCTCTACACACCTATGACCGGTGAAATAAAATGCCCTAGGTTATACCTTAACCTTGCGTATTCCATTCCAACTCCTTCGATGTTGGTGCAACACATGCACCAATATGATCGACAATGATATGATCCACTCCACATCATCACATGACTGTATTGGTTCATCGATCTTGACCTCACTTGCTCTTCACCGTTGCTTCGGTCTATCAGTGCTAAGTCATCACTCAACTTGCCCTTCACACTTGCAACTGGTCCATCGAGCCAAGTCATGTCTTGATCTTCTCCACCCTGATCACATGACTTAATGTCATGTCTCATGTGCAATGAGCTCCTTCATCATCACATGTGTGAGCTTTGCAACATCTTCGAGCCATCTTCACTATTATGGCATATGTTGCTCACACTTATACTTATGGACTAATTATCTGTGTATCTCATTCAAACACATATTAGTTCACCTAAGGATGTCACTCAATTACAAAAACCAAACAAGGACCTTTCATAGTAGCACCTCGTGGGTCCTAGGTTCGACTTCCTCCGTGAAACAATATTCCAGGATTTTAACGTTGTTGTGCTTTCAGTGGTAGATGATGTTCTTGTCGATGGCGACGATTTCCGATCACTAGTACACAGAACATTTGTACTGACGGTTCTAAACCTATTTTTACTGGCGCTTTTATCCACCGCCAATGTGAAAGACCAGTGAAAATCATGAACTTCACGGGCATTTTTTCAGAGAAACGCCACTACAAATAATTTACATTGTTGTTTTCTTAAGAAAACCATCACTACAAATAATTTACACTGGCTGTTTTCTTAAAAACCGCCACTACAAATGATTTTCAAAAATTACAAATCAGGCTCAAAAAATAGCAAAATAATTTTTTCGCAAGAATCTTTTCTTAAGAAAATCGTCACTACAAATGATTTACACTGGCTGTTTTCTTAAGAAAACCACCACTACAAAATATTTTCAAAAATTGCAAATTGGGCCTAAAAATAGCAAAAAAATTCACAAGAAATCCATGCATATGCGCGACCCTAAGGAATTGAACTCAGCACCTCAGCCTCGCACATTACACCCCTTACCACTGCACCCCAAAGCCACTTATGACTAAATAGTAGAAATATACCCTTAGTATTCACTACCGCAGATTTTAAAATTAAGATTTAAAACCCTAAATAGATTCAAATGAAAAAAAAAATCAACTACAAACTTTTAAATCTTGTTGAGATCTACAACTTTACTTTTGATCGTTTTCCCATCGGAGGCCATTTGAGAAATTCAAAAAATATAAATTTTAAAATCATTAATCTTAAAACATAATTTTTGCACCCTAAATGATTTTAAATGAAAAAGTGGTCAACTACAAAGTTGTAGACCTTTTTGAATCCTACAATTTTTTTTCAGACCATTTCTCCATCCGAGATCATTTAAAAAACTCAAAAAATTAATTTTAAATTATTTATAGTGGCGTAAACCTAAGAAAACAGCCAGTAAAAATGAATTTACCCTGACGGTTCATGGTCTGGACCCATAATTTTATTTCTATTGATGCTTATAGATTACGAACCACCATTTAAAAAAATGACCATCACCAGGAGAAATCGTCGTTATACTAGTGGGTTTAGTCTTCAAAGATGCTCGTTGGGGTAAGTTTTTGTTTGTGCGTTCATAGGAGTAAAAAAAATAAAAAAAATAGCAACTTAAATTTTATCCTTCTCCAATAGTGTAATAGTTTTGCATTGGAAACCCCAAAATTATTTCTACTCAACCAAACCTTTTTTAATAGTTTCTTTGTATTTTATCGCTTTCTCACCTGACATCCTTTATTTTCTTAATTTACTCACGCGTCCAATTTATCGTGATCTCTAGAGAAAAAACGCCCGATGGGGAGGGGAGTGGATACGGAGTTCTTCTAGTCCTAAAAATTTACAAGTTACAGAGGATACTCCCTCCGTACTGGGAAAAGAAATCGTTTTAGGTGTTAGAGAGGATTTGCACAAATGAAGTCGTTTTAGAAGTATTTGATAACTTTTAATTTTTATCAAGGCGCTCTTTTACCAGATTGTTGAAGGGGATTTTTTTCTTACAAGTTAGAGAGGATATTTGGTAACTTTTAATTTTAATTAAGAAGCTCTTTTACCAAACTAAAAAATCAAAAATAGGAGTTCATCGGATGTCTCGAAGAGACGTTGTTTTTTTAAAAAAACAGTTGTTTTACAAAACTGTCATGCCCTTAAAAAAGACGAATCCTAAATAGCGAAAACAAATACGTGGAACAAAAACCTCGTTCTCAGCAATTGGGCCGGCCCAGAACTGGTCGGCGCTGTGCTCGTCTTCCCCCAAATCGTCCCCAGTCTCGCCGTCGAGGGTTAAGCCAACTCCTCTTCCCCGCTCGCGCCGGCGCCGGCGCCGCCCTTCTCACGGCCGCCTCTCCCCCCACGGCAGGCTCAAGCTGTGGAGCTCAGTAAGCCCCATTCCCCTACCGCCCATCTTTCGTCCCATTTCCGTACCCTTGACTGGTTTGCTATTTTTCAATTCTGCGATGAGACCATGCTTCTAACTCAGCAAAATGCTTCGCCATTTTTCGAAATCTCGCGCCGTCTTCGATCTAGCAGCGCCACTCTTCTAGCAATCGAACATGATTTTGTGTAGATGGATATTTTTTTAGGAAAAATGTATTTTTATTTATTTGTTTTGCTGGGTTGTTTGGTCCTCTAACGGGAGGAACTACTCTGAGCAGGGCATGCCATGAAGCTTGAGGATGCCTTCAGGAAGCGCGCTCGCTTAAGTGGTGTCGTCGGTGGGTCCTCGACCGGCGGCCCGGACCGGCTGAGCTCTCTGCCGGACTGCCTCCTCCATACCATCATGTCCTTCCTGCAAGCCCGGCAGGCGGTCCAGACATGCATGCTGTCCACACGGTGGAGGCACCTCTGGTGCTCGGTGCCGTGCCTCGACATCGACTTTGATGAGTTCAAGACAGTGCCTGTTTCTGACAACAACTCAGGCTCGGGTGCCGACCACAACTCTGGCTCCGGTGGCGACAACAACTCTGGCTCCGGTGGTGAGGACATCTCTGATTCTGACAGCGACGACAACTCCGATTCCAGTGATGACGACAGCTCTAGCTCTGACAGTGATACCTCTGATTCCGACAGTGACAGATGGCATGTCGATCCTGACAACAGCCACAAGGACTGGGAGCACTTCACCAACTACAAGGACTGGGAGAATTTTGAGAATTTTGCCGTGACCCTGATGCGTCGCTGTAACATTGCACAGTTGGATTCATTCCGGCTGCATATTGACCGATTCAGAGCACCGGAGTTTGGCAATAGACTGGCAGCAGGATGGCTCTGTCGTGCCATGAAATACTGCACCCCAGATCATGCCAGTCAACAGGGATTGAGCTCTGGTTCCTGGCGCCTCAAAAGGCTGCATCTCTGCTATGTACTTCTCGATAATGATTTTCTGAAGCATGTTAGTTCAGTGTGCCGCTCTTTGGAGGATTTGGAGCTGGACAATTGCATTTGTCAAATTCAGTCAATCACCTCTGATTCGTTGAAGAGACCCTGGTTCTGAAAAAATGTGGATGGCGCAATCTTTCTGAGATTATATCACCCACACTGAAGACATTGGTTATTGATGGTGGCTCAAATACTGATGACTGTGTGCTTGTTATCATGGCCCCCTCTGTTGCGTATCTGCATCTGGCTATGCATGTTGGCCACTTTAGTGGTGGTGGTGTTTCATTAAATGAGGTGCCATCCGTTGCCAAGGCATTGATTCATCTATGGGGTCACCGATATGGTTCTGCCAGAACTAAAATTGGTGATCAATTCAGGCTTCTCTGTAGCATATCTAATTCGATAAATTTAGAATTGTCGGGTGTTGGATCAACAGTATGCCTTCACTGTCTCTTGCAATGTTCCATTTATTCACTCCCATAATGTTACTGTGCTATCGAATCTAATGTACTGCAGGTGCTCGGTAAGGACCCAGATTCCAAGAATTCAAGAACCTGAGGAACTTATTGCTGTACAACTGTGATCTCAGTGATGACTTCAAGACATTGGTATTCTTTCTTCGGAGTTCTCCTATTCTTGAGAAACTCACTTTGCAGTACTGCAAGGTAAACTGTTGTTTGGTTTTTAACTTAATGAACATAGTTCCTTGTCTTACATCTTTTATGCTGGCCACAGTTCCCAAAATATTCTAACAGAAAGAAAGGAACACCCATACTCAACAAGACCTCATCTTCTGAGCTGGGTGGACTGGATTTGCTCTGTGAGAACCTCAAGGTTGAAATCATATATGGCTATAGCTATGGACCCCACCTCATCAAGCTTCTACAGCGTGTTTCAGTGAATCTGTCGAAGAACAACATTAAACTCACCAAAGTTAATTAGTGTTTTTGTTATCCCAGGCCTTCTATGTGGTTTCTCACCTAATGGTTCATGTGGAATTTATGTGCACATTATAGGCCCCCTTCAGAGGCACTAAATCGAAGCCTGTACTTTTGACTACTTTCTAAGTGAAGCAGGCCTTTGCTCTATTGACTATATATGCTATTGCCTTTTACTCTTTTTCCTTGCTTAAGGATGTGATTGCAAAATATCTGCTTTAAGCCCTATGCACCGTGTGTGTCTGTGTCTGCTGTCCACTTACATGGACTTAGCTAGCTTAAGTTGTTACATATTGGGAAACTGTTTCCTATTATAAAATATCGAATCTTGAAAAATGGGTTCGCAAAGAGCATGCTTTCTTCTGTTTTTTTCCTTCCTGGGCCTTTGGGGACTAGGCAGAGGTACATACATACGAAAACTATACATCATCTCGGATTCATCATTGTTTTTGCCATCACTGTAAGCAGTTATCTTGTGTATGGGTCCCGTGCATATATGTGCAAAATATCTTGAGCCCCTTTGCTTTGACATACATGTTCTTCTATGTGGCTTCTCGCCTTAGATTTCACATGTGGAATTTCTTGCATATTATGGGTTCCCTTTAGATGCACTAGATCGCGAGCCTATACTTTTCACCAATTTCTAAAGTGTGATGCAGGTCTTTGCTCGATTGACTATATTATATGCTACTGATTTTAACTCTTTTTTTCCTTGCTTCTGGTGCTTTTAACACCATGTACTCTGTGTATCTGTGTCTCTTGGTATAGAACATCCCGATCTTGAAAATGGCACCGGAAATCGCAAGTTTCTTCTGTTCTTTTCTCCCTGGGGCTCTTTGGGACTTGGCAGAGAGGTACATACTTTTTTTTTTTTGAATTAAGAGAGGTACATACTTTAGGAGACTATCAAATTCATCAGCGTTTTTGTCATCAGTGTGCAGATATCTTCTGTATGGGTACCGTACATGTATGTGGGAAATATCTTGAGCCCCTCCGCTTCCGCTTTGACATGATTTCAAATCATCTATCTTTGGACTGAGAACTCTGTGCAGACTGCTGACTACTGACGAACTGATAGAGCTTCAGGCGAATTAGGCCTTCTTTTACAACATTTGTCTTCGCTTGTGTGATGGCATTTGGCAAAGCAAACAGATCAATCACTGGGCTAAACTGCAGCTTTTGAGCCTGATCAAACAGGTACTGCTTGCTGCAGCAGCGGTATGGCTGCTGCAGCAGCAAACCCGCTTCAACAAACAAGGCCACAGCCACTGCAGCCATTTTAGTGTTGTATAAAAAGTAATTGACACCCTTATATTAAAGTCACACACAGTCATGTACTCATGTGCCTCAACAAACAAGGCCACATGCCCACATCGCGCACACACACACACGCGAGCAAATCTGAACTCCATGGTTGCCATTGCCAGTACACCAGAGTAGCATAAAGATTATTTTGCTAGCATATAAGAATTTTGTTCTCCATGTTATAAGAATTTTGCAAATATAAAATATGAAGTCAGTTCATTGGCACAAATGATTACGAAAAAAAAGATCTAAAACCAGGTTATTGGGAAAACCATTGAATCAGGCTTATTGTGGTATCATTTTCTTCATGTTATGCCATTTTTTTCGTGAGACCCAATATAGATGCAGACACTCATATGACTATGACGGGTAAATAATAGTGCCACTAAATTCTAAAATAAATCTAGAGAAATATGAGCACCCGTGTCAACTCTGAGCATATGAACTCAGTTCGTCTTTCGTACATTATTTAATGGATATGTTATTTAGTAGATATATTTTAGGATCTAATAAATGTATGGCGTTTTGTTTATCATCCTAAATTAAGAATTCTAAGTTTAACAAAGTTTATAGAAAATGTAGCAACATCTTACGACACTAGATAGTTGCATATACACTAAGGCTCCGTTCGTTTAGCCGGTATGACGCGAGGAACTATTCCGGATATGAAAAATACAGTATAAATTAAGTAATGAATCTAGCCCGGAATTCTTCCCGGCGGCCAATCCCCAGGAAGCGAACGGGGCATAAGGGTGTCTTTGAACGATAGAATCAGTTCCGATTCTGTACTAGAATCGCTGGAAACGGTGCCAGGATTTTAGCAAAACGATTCAGCGGTGAAACGATTCTCCTTTCTTTGGGAACTCTCGGAACACAGAAAAGGTGGCGCACAGATTCGTGATAGGACTCACGTATATCTCTCGTCTCAGTAGCAATTGTATTTTTTTTCATCATTTTTAAGTGGAATAAACTAAAATAGTTTGTATTTAAGTTGATCTTCACGTAGAAAAAGGTTCTGAATTTTTTAAGCATGTCAGCCTATTTTGGAATTAGAATCCAGCTTATCAGCCAAACGATCTCGTGATTCTGATTCATGATCGCAAACGTTTCTTTAAAGAATCTTAATCTGAAATATTTATACAACAATTTGGATCCCTACCAAACACACCCTTATGTAATCAAACTTCAATGGGTCTAACTCAAGACAAACCTAAAACACCTTAATTTTTTAAAGGAGGAATTATACACTATGCATGCATATAATTTTAACTAATTATTAGCCAAAAATTCATAAAGTTTGGTTTTAACCACAATACTTCTACTAATTTCAAGCGGATGTATTATTTTAAGTCCTGTTTGGCAGAGCTTTTAGAGCTGATTCTCTGCTGACTCCAGCAGAATCTCTATCAAACCGTTTTCTACGGAGAAGTGATTATCTGCCGATTCTGTGAAGTGATTCTCTGAAATTAACTAAGAGGCTAGGAGCAGAAAAAGTAGCTTCTTCTAATTATGTGATTCTCTATCATAATTTTGAGAGTTTATGCTAAAGAATCAAATAGAACCACTTTTAGCCACAGTCACTTCTTGTAGCACCCGGTTTTAAAGACAAAACCAGATACACACTATATGTAAGCCCATAAAGTCAAATCTCACATATAGCCACAAATAAGGGTAATATCAAAAGACAATACTTATTACATAACGTATTAGTATAGGGAATATAACCTCAGAGTATAGGCAGCGGAAAGACAACTCCGATCTTCAGGTGAAGACTCCAAATCCACAGGAACGACTAACTGGTTGACCACAAGCCTAACTCCTCCAGACTAGCAATCTGGTACCCATCCAGAATTTTTATCCAAACTATAGAAAAGTAAAGCAAGCATAAGTACATATCGTACTCAGCAAAATAACATGGGGTTCATGAGGCTCAAAAAGGTTGACATTGGTTTACTGCGATTAGCTTTTATTAGGTCATCTTTTTAAGCAATTAAGTAGCAATGAATTTATCATAAGCCCATAAATACGTGATCAGGTAAACATGAATAATGAATAGCATAAACAATTAACCATTAGTGATCATCTCTATTCCATAAGGGTTCCAAGGCCGCTCGTATCCGTGAGCACGGCTGTTATAACAGTTTTACCGTCTGTAGAGGTTGTACACTTTCACTGTGAGTCGTGATTTACCCTTTCGCCCGAGGTGATCAGCCTCTTGATCCACTACCAAGGAAGGTCGGCAGGGTTACAGTACAACTGTGAGAGCTATATGGCTCTGGCTTTAGCTTAGTATGAGGATCTTTTCTAGCTTGTTAGTGGTTACCTTTATGGCGCAAGAGGGGCTTCGATAGGTATGATCTCGGCCTGCCAAGAGGGTGCACTTTGTTAGTCACTCCTTGGAGGGGGGTTTATGTTTATTGATGAGGAAACCTTAGCGGCCCTTTCCAAAGATATTTACATGTGGTATCTTTTAGCATCATATAATCTTGCCCTTTGCATTGCATCATAGAAAGTAAATAGTTTTTAAATTCCAAAATTTTTATTATTTGCTTATTTTGGTCGTGTTGTCATCAATCACAAAAAATGGAGAGATTGTAAGGAAAATGGACCCTAGGCCCATTTACTTTGGATTTTGATGTTTGATGACCAACACAACCAAATTGGACTAATGAATTTGCAAGTAATTATTTTATAGTTCAATAGGGTGCAAGACATGACTTGGACGAATGCGACATGATGATCCCACGATTGTTGACAGAATATCGTCGGCAGTCCTCCGAGGGGTATCCCACGAAGGTAGATTGATCGGTATAGGAGCGCGAGATCAAGAACAAGAAGGCAACAGAGACACACGAGTTAGACAGGTTCAGGCCGTCAGTATGACGTAATACCTTACTCCCGTGGTCTGTTGGTTTGTATTATCTATCGTATGATATGCCGTGATTTTAGAGGGGGTCCATGCCCGCCTTATATAGTCTGGGAGGCAGGGTTACAAGTCGGTTATATCTTAGAGATAACTGGAAAGTAATAACTGATTACAGGAATCTTGGGATCATACATATCCTAACAGATCTCGTAGTATCTTCAGGATATCTTCTCGATGTCTTGCGGAAGGCGCCGAGCAGAGTCGTGCCTCGCAAGGCTTCTTCTTGTGGGCTGGGCCACCCCTAGGGGCGCAGCCCATGTGGTCTGTCGTGGGTATCCAGGGTCGTACCCCCCACAGCTAGTCCCCGAGTGCCTTGTACCCGTTGTGCAACGCCGTCTTGAGCTTGTCCGAGCATGTGCGAACCAAAGCCGAGCAGTCCAACTCATGGTCCGACCACCGTGATGAGTCACCGAGCAGCTGTGAGCAGTTGGTGAGCGGCGTGCATCATAGCCGAGCATCGTGGACCATCGCCGAGCAGCATGCCCCAAGCATGGCTTGCCATAAGGGTGTACGGAGCTCAAGTCTAGAATTGAAAATTTCCTCTTAGTGGACCAAATGTGCCCACTTAGAGATCGACCACGAGGAAAGGAGATAATCTTCTTCGGTTTCCAGAGTAACGGAGTCTTCTAGAAAAATCAAGCACATTCACCGCTAGGTGAAGTGTGCCCACTTAGTCCCTGAGCCTGATAGTAGATGGCGTAGTCATGTGGTGCCAGGGTCCAAAGTAGAAGAAATAACAGATGACCAGCTGAGCAGTCAGCCAGTCCCTGGGCGTAGCTCCGAAACAAGACAAAACACATTCACCGCAAGGTGAAGTGTGCCCACTTAGTCCCCGATCCTGAGAGTAGGTGACGTAGTCACGTGGTGCTAGGGTCCAAAGTAGAAGAAATAATAGACGACCAGCCGAGCAGTCAGCCAGTCCTCGAGCTGTAAGCGGATATACCGGAGCAATCAAACCATGGCGAAAAAATCGAAGTAACGGTTATCGAGCCTCAATAAATTACAGAGAAATCGGCGGTTATTCGGCGAGTAACAACAAACGACAGCGATAAATGAATGATGTGGGCTATGGTTGCATGAAAGCCTAGGTGCGGCCCATTAAACCGTGTTGGAGAATTCGAAGCAGCGTAGATCACGGGAACGGTTTCCCAAAAACCCTCGGATGCAAAAAAGGGTGGGGAAAGTGCTTTATAACTGCGCCGCCGCAGTCCCCACTCCCACCCTTGCCACTTCGTCTTTCTCAAATACTCCCGCATTTCTAGATTCACAGGCACATCTGCCTCCGCCGCCAAACCCTAATCGGAATCTGAAGGATGGCGCCGAAGAAGGGAGCCGTGAAATCGAAGAAGACGAGCTCGAAGAAAGTGGGCACCGAGGCTCGGAGGGATGAAGAGTGGGTGCCATCGCGCACTGGAGAGGCAGAGCTGAACAGACTGGTTGAGGCAGGCGTTCTTCCTGACCGCGCGACCGCTGGATGGCGGCCGGCCCTCGGTGAGCCCTTTCCAACACCTCATACCGACGAAGTTGTGGTATTTGAAGATTACTTTTGACGTGGGTTGGGATTCCCTGTTCATCCATTCCTTAGGGATTTATTGGAGCTATGGGTAGTCAGTTTGTGCAATATCCACCCAAATACCATTCTTCACATCTCTATCTTTATCCACTTCTGTGAGGCATTCCTTGGTATCCTTCCCCACTTCAACCTTTTCCGTTATCTATTCTGGCTGAAGAAGAGAGGCGGTGGTGGTTCCAAGGTGGTCGGCGGAGTATACCTTCAACTGCATGACGGAATGGCAGGTGAATATCTTACTGTGCCACTAAACACATCATTGAAAAACTAGAACACAAGGTGGTTCTACATAAGGCAGACTGACCCAGCCATCCACTGCGACCCTGATCACATCCCGGAGAACCAAAAGAGCTAGTTGGAGATGCCAAGAAATCCTGATATGGACCAAGTGAAAGAGCTTCTTGACTTAATCTGGGGTGTGAATATCAACGACGGATTCGTAGCAGTGAGTTTTATATCGCGCCGCATTCAACCCTGCAAGGAGAGAGCCCATCCTGCCTTTGAATTCAAAGGGAAAACTAACGGTACCCGGGAGAAATCGGATATGCTATGGAAGGAGGTTATCGAAGAGCGAGCTGCAGAGCTGTTCACTTCGCATGTCTCGTTCAACATGCCAGGGTATTCAAAACCCTTTAACTGCAGTAACCAGCCACCCTAGGTAAACATCTCAGCATTATATTCCTAATGCTTTTAATTTGTCGTCATTTCCAAACATCTAGACTCATTCACCTGTAAAAAGATCCACTCGCAGGATAGAGCTGTATACTTCTCGGGTGTACCGAGGAGTGAATGGCCGACGAGAGTAGACAGTCGACGACCGCCGCAGCCCGAAGAGGAGGGGCTGAGCACCTCATCGGATAGTGCGTCCCCAGCATCGGAGAAAATCCATGGGAAAAGGCCAGCGGTAGACGAGCCGTCTCGGAAGAGGAGAAAGGCGGCGGGCACCGCTTCCTAAAAATCGAGCGGCATCTCGCTTGGTGATGACCAGGCTACTCGACCATGAAGGACTACAGTGTTGGAGTGGTCTGACGATGATGAAGACTTGACAGCGGGTCCGCCGAGAACGAAGGAGCCACCACTCCGTGCTGAAGTCCCCATTCAGAGAGCAAAAGAGATTCCTGCACAACCGATGACAGAAGTCTCGGCGGTGCAGACGACCGGAGTCCCCGAGCAACAAACGGGAGTAACCTTGGAGCAGCATGTGGAGAGGGCTCCGGAACACCAAACGGATCGGTGGTCTTCTGTAGAAGAGCAGAAACCTCCCCAGCAGGGCACTGAGGCGGACCACACAGCTGCACCTGGAGGATCAGGCATGTATCGCCGGTTCAAGAAGTTGAACCGGAAGACCAAACCGTGAGTATATTTGTCTTGTAGTAGTAATGTTGTTCCTTGACCCCTTTTGAATACCAACAAGTTGACATTATGCAGAGCAACATCGAGGACCGCACCTACGGTAGAAACAACACCGACTGCTCCCATCCCAGAGTCCCCGAGTGCTCGACAACCAGAAGAGAGGTCAGCTGCCACTGCCGGCGGTCCCAGCGATGGCGAACCATTAGCGCAAACAACAGGCGCGTCAGCGACAGCGACCGAGGCTACAACTGAAACTGTTGGTACTTTGGGAGTGGAAGCTGCAGCTGCTGTTGATGCATCGGAGGCTAGGGAAGCAACTCCGACGATGGCCGAGGAGCAAATTGTACCGCCCGTAGCGACGCTAGGAATGGTCAGAGCCGCTGTCCGGCCACAGAGCCCCCCAGTGGTGCCTCAAGCGACGGTGGAAGAGTACGAGGTTGAGGAGATCGAGCGAGCCAAACCTCAACCCTAGACCGTCTGGATTATCCGAAAATGCGGGGAAGAAGTGGTAGTTATCGAGGAAGAAAACACCACCAAGGAGATAAAGAGGCTGAAATCCACGGTAGCTGGAGTAATGACTCAAATCGAGGTTAGTACTACAACTATAATATTAATAAATGGTGTTGGAGATCAAAGTTCATTACTGGCATTGTACATCCATAGGGTATAACGCGTACAGCCGAGCAGCGGCATCAACTGATAAAGAGGATGGAGCCCCTTGCCGAAGAGAACAAGAAACTCCGAGAGGCAATGAACCTATATGAGAAGAACATCCAGAGGGCCCAACGCGAGCGAGACCTTGCAGAGTCCAATTCGTGGGACCTGGAACATCAGAAGGAGGTTCTGTCCAAGCAGTTGGCAGCTACAACCGAGCAGCTACAGAGGAAATCCGATCAGCTGGCAGCAGCATCCGAACAGCTATAGAAGAAAACCGAGCAGCTAGCTGTTGCGTCAGAACAACTGAAAAATGCTTCCGACCAGTTGGATAAGAAAAACCAGCAGCTGAAAAGCTTAACCGATCAGAACTCAAGTATGATTATCGGCGAATATACTTTGTATTTGGTTGAACAACCATCTTTTAGGTGATAACTATTTTGCTTGTAGAGTGAGATGCGAAGCTCGGCCAACTTCACAAGACCGTCGAGCAAATCCAACAAGAGAAAGCAAAAGAGTCGGAGCGAGCAAACAAACTGGCCGAGGAGCTGAAAGGTGAATACCTCCTGGTCGGAATTACTGCTGAAGTATTTTTCTGGTATGACAGAACATTGTAACGCTTGCAGGTTATCGCCATAAAGCCAAGGCACAATTCGATGTGCTGGTGCAGGAAGCCTAGATCCAAAAAGACAACTTCAATGCTCTAGTTACTGCAATAAAACCGGTGCTTGACTGCGTCGACCCAGAAACGGCACCCCGACTTGATGGTAGGAGGCAAGGGTCAGATACCATCATCCAGAGGTGCAAGGCAGCGTGGGAGAATTTCAAGATCTTCAACCGCGACGCCATTATGACCATTGCTACTCATGTCCTTACGGTTGTTCGGTCCCACTACCCAACCATCGACGTTCAGTCGATAGGGGGCGGTTTTGCTGAAGGATTGAGCGATGTGGAGACCTAGAAGTTGGAGGATGAGGTGGAGGATGCAGCGAAGAAACTGGCCGGCGACATAGATCTGTTTGGTGAGATGGATGGCAGTGACATAGCCCAATGATCTGCTTGGCTGATATCATCTGTAATTTCTGTGCAATGCAATTAGAACGCGTGAAAGCGCAATAACACTTATATATACGATAAATGTTATAAAGTGCATGTGTATGCAGTTAGATTGTATTTTGGCGAAAAAATCGTCGTAGTTATGACCATAAGATATTTATACGGAGTATAAGTAGAGTCCGAGCAATTAGTTTGCTACTAACCCCCATGGCCTCAGCTAGCCCATAGTCCATGACATCGAGCGCTGGGCCCAAGCACGTGTAGGGGGAACAGGCGTGACCAAGGAACCGCAGCCGACCACCCATAACGTAGAGCGCGGAGCCTGTAGCACGTGTAGGGAGAGATCAGAAATTGGGTCTTCTCCATAGAGAAAAGAGCGAAACGTATGCTGCTCGGCAGTTATCGAAATGACTGTAGATGGCACAAACGGCGACTGAGCAATAAATTCTGCTCTCAGCTCTTGGCCTCGGATAGCCCATAATCTATAACGTCGAGCGCAGAGCCCATGCACGTGAAGGAAAAACAGGCATGACCAAGGAACCACAGCCGACCAACCATAACGCAGAGCGCGTAGCCCGTGGCACGTGTAGGGAGAGATCGGAGGCTGGGTCTTCTCCGAAGAGAACAGAAAAGAAAGTAGGCTGCTCGCTGATCGATGAAATATCTTTAAAGGTTTACAGTGAATTATTCGGCGGTTTGGAGAAAAACATGTGGCGAGACACGTTGGCGATTTGGAGGAGACGTGTTTGGAGAAAAATTATTCGGCATTTTTAGCGAAAATGTGTCGGCGTTTTGGAGAAAATGTTCGGCCTTTTTTGGAGAGAACCGTTCGGAGATTTTGGAGATTTGGAGAACTTTATTCGGCGAAATTGTGGTCGGCGATTTGGAGAAATCGTTCGGCGATTTTGGAGAAAACCGTTTGGCGATTTTGGAGAAAACTGTTCCATGATTTTGGAGATCGTTATGGAGTATCGTAATGCTCGGCGACCGTATGCGGAGATCGAAAGTTAAATGGGAAAAAATGGAGACAAATTATGGAGACCAAAACTTTATTCATCATAAAATGGAGAGTACATATCTAGAGCGTTTCAAGGGTAGAAACGTATAAGGTGCTCGATGTGCCATGAGTTTGGAACATCAATCCCATCTAAGTCACATAAGCGATAAGATCCTGGTCGGGTGACCTCTTTGACGATATAGGGCCCTTCCCAAGGGGAAGAAAGCTTGTGCAACCCTTCGGTCTTTTGTTTTCTATGGAGAACGAGGTCACCGACGGTGAATGAACGACCTTTTACGTTGCGGTTATAGTACCTTCACAGAACTTCTAGATACTTGGCTGTGCGGACGTAGGTGATCAGGTGTTCTTCCTCGGCCCGGTCAATGTCCTCTGTCCGAACAGCCACGGCTTGCTCTTCAACATAATTTTCCACCCTGGGTGCTCGGAAGGCAACATCTGCTGGTAGTATGGCCTCTGAGCCATAGACTAAAAAATATGGAGACACACCGGTACTGCGACTAGCTTGAGTGCGCAGTCCCCAGACCACAGCCGGTAGCTCTTTGAGCCATCTGCCCGGATGCTTTTCCTCTTTCTGATATAGCCTCTTTTTGAGGGCGTCAAGGATCATACCATTAGCCCGCTCAACCTAGCCATTAGCTCTAGGATGAGCAATGGAAACGTATTTAACGAAGATGCACCGGTCTTCACAGAAGTCCCAAAAATGATGGCCGGTAAACGTGGTTTCGAGGTCGGTGATAATGCTATTCGGGAGACCAAACCTGTGTATGATATCTTCAAAGAGGTTGTCTGCTTTCTTTGCAGTAGCTGAAACGAGCGGTTTGTACTCGATCCACTTGGAGAACTTATCAATGGCGACGTATACATACCGGAAACCTCCTGGCGCTGGCTTGAAAGGCCCAATCATGTCCAGTCCCCAGCATGCGAAAGGTCAAGAAGCTGGGATGGTCTGCAGTTCCTGTGCCGGTACGTGTATTTGCTTGGCGAAGAACCGACATCCTTCACAGCGTTGGACGAGGTCTTCTGCATCGGAGATGGTCGTGGGCCAGTAGAAGCTAGCTCGAAAAGCTTTGCCAATCAGGTTTCTCGAGGCCGCGTGATTGCCATAGGAACCAGAATGAATTTTGTGAAGCAGCTTCACTCCTTCGTCTTGAGGGACACACTTCTGCAATACCCCTTCCTTGGCACTCTTCCTCATCAAGTTACCGTCTACCAACACGTAGTGCTTACTTCGGCGGATTAGGCGTTCGGTGTCGGTCTTGTCGACGAGTACTTCAGAGTTGGTGAGGTACTTGATGAACTGCTCCCTCCAATCGGCGACCGATGAAGGCACCTCAAGTACCAACTGCTCGGCAGGGGGAACCTCCTCAACTTCCTTTTCTTCTTTAATGGATGGCACCAGGAGATCTTGCACGAAGACCCCCAGCGGAACCGCGGCGCGAGACGAACCTATTTTTGAGAGCTGGTCGGTTGGTTGATTTTGATCTTGTACCACGTGGTGGTACTCGATATCGTAGAACTTCCCTTCAAGCTTCTTGATTTTGGCGTAGTATGCGTCCATCTTCTCACTGGAATAGGACCAGTCTTTGTTGAGCTGGTTGATAACCAGCGCGGAGTCCCCATACACCATAAGTCATTTGACGCTGAGCTCGACAGCTATTCGTAGACCATGGAGACATGCTTCGTATTCCATGGCGTTGTTGGAGGCCAGAAAGTGCATCCGGAGGACATAGCAGAGTTTATCTTTGGTCGGCGTAATGAACAGAATGCCCGCGTCGGCACCGCTGATGTTAAGGGCACCATCAAAATACATCACCCAATGCTCAGGGCAAGTGGCGGCAATGGGTTCTTGGATCTCGGTCCACTCAGCGACGAAATTAGCAAGCGCCTGTGACTTAATGGTAGGTCTGCTTCTGAATTCAATGGAGTAAGTGCCGAGCTCAACAGCCCACTTAATGATGCGGCCGTTGGCCTCTTTGTTGCGGAGAATGTCCCCCAGAGGGAACTCAGTAACCACGGCGATCTTGTAATACTCGAAGTAGTGTTGGAGCTTTCGCGATGTAATCAGAATTGCGTATAACAGCTTCTGTACCTAAGGATAATGAGTTTTGGGCTCATTAAGCACCTCACTGATGAAGTATACCGGACGTTGCACCTTGTAGGCATGCTCGGACTCTTCGCGTTCAATGACAATAGCCGTGCTGACGACGCGAGAAGTGGCGGCGATGTAGATCAATAGAGTTTCATCTGGCCATGGCGCTATCATGATCGGAGGTTTTGTTAAGAACAACTTGAGCTGCTCAAAAGCTGAGTCTGCCTCCTCTGACCAGGAAAAGTGCTCAGAGGCCTTGAGGAGCTTAAAGAAAGGTAGTCCTTTTTCGCCGAGGCGTGATATGAAGCGGCTTAAAGCAGCCATGCAACCTATAAGCTTTTGTATATCCTTAACACATGTTGGCCGTTTCATATTGGTGATGGCGGAGACCTTGTCAGGATTAGGCTTGATGCCTCAAGCACTGATGATGTAGCCCAGCAATATATCGGATGGAACTCCAAAGATGCACTTTGAAGGGTTCAGCTTCCATCGGTACTTGTTCAGATTGGCGAAGGTTTGTTTGAGGTCGGCGATAAGGTTGTCGGTTGTCTTGGTTTTGACGACCATGTCATCGATGTATGCTTCGATGTTGCGGCTGATTTGCTGGTCGAGGCACATCTGAATGGCCCTTTGATAGGTAGCCCCAGCGTTCTTGAGTCCAAAGGACATAGTTTTGTAGCAGTATGCTCCGAAAGGTGTAATGAACGACGTCTTTATCTGGTCTTCTTCCTTGAGGGAGATTTGATGATAGCCGGAGTAACAGTCAAGAAAAGAGAGTAGTTCATAGCCGGCGGTAGAGTCTACAACCTCGTCTATCCGAGGCAAGCCAAAGGGGTCTTTAGGGCAATGTTTGTTAAGATCAGTATAATCAACGCACATTCTCCATTCTTTATTCTTTTTCCGAACGAGAATAGGGTTTGCTAACCAATCTGGATGATACACTTCTTTTATAAACCCGGCAGCTAAGAGTCGTTTTATTTCTACCCTAATAGCCTCCTTCTTGTCTGGCGTGAATTGACGAAGTTTCTGCTTGATCGGTTTGGCGATCGGCGAGACATTCAAGGAGTGCTCAATCTTCTCCCGTGGTATCCCCGGCATGTCTGTAGGTTTCCAAGCAAACACATCGGCGTTGGCACGTAGGAAGGAGACGAGCGCGCTTTCCTATTTGGGGTCAAGGTGAGCCCCAATCTTCACGGTCTTAGAAGCATCATTGAGGCCAAGGCCAACCTCCTTGATTTCCTTGGACTTGGTGGAGGCGCGGGGAAGCTCTAGCTCTGGAATCTCCATGTCATCGGTGTGTACTGTCTTGGCTTCCGCGACCATGCTATCCATCTAGATGGAGAGGTCGGTGGCTTCGGCGAGGGCGAGACTCTCTATCTCGCAGGCGTAGGTGACGGAAAGGTTGGCCTGCAGAGCCAGGACTCCTGCAGGCAAAGGCATCTTCAACACTAGATACGCATAGTGCGGTACGGCCATGAATTTGGCTAGACCTGGCCGGCCAAGTATGGCGTGGTAGGCGGTGTCAAAGTCGGTGATGTAGAAGTTGATATGCTCGATGCGGTAGTTGCTTGCCGTGCCGAACTATACTGGCAGGGTGATCTCTCTAAGTGGCCTAGATGCCCTTCTAGGTACCACGCCCTAGAAGGAGGAGTCCGAGGGTGTGAGATCTAATATCGCGAGGCCCAACTCCCTTAGGGCTCCGGCGAAGAGTAGGTTCAGAGCACTGCCACCATCAACAAGGACTTTTCTGAATAGCACCTTCTGGACGGTTGCGTCGAGGACGAGGGGGAAATACCCTATATATGGTATGTCTGCCCACTGGTCGGCCCTGCTGAAGGTGATGGGGATCTCGGACCATGGGCGATAGATGGGGTCGGCGGTAGTTTCTTCTGAAGCGACGATGAGCACTCATCGAGCGGCAAGCTTTCGTTCCCTTCGACTCTTAGTGGAGGCGAGGCCCCCGAAGATGGTGGCGACCACCTTATTGTGGTCTTGAAAGGCGTTGTTGTTGTTCCCAGGCGGTCGGCGACCTCCTATTCCATTATTGGCGTCGTCGTCGAGCCTCTTGTCCTAAAACTCCCTAGCTAGACCAATGCAGTCCTTCATCTTGTGTTTGGCGTTCTTGTGAAGAGGGCATGGGCCGTCGAGTATCTTTTGGTACTACTCGTCGTAGTTACGCTTGGCGCGAGGTTGACTAGCGGCGGTGAAGATGTGTTCTGGCCGGCGGCGGCGATTTTGGCTAGGCATGTGTCCTCCTGTTCGATCACGGTCACTATCGCGATGATAGCTACGGTCGTCGGGGCGGCGGTCATTGTGACGTCGGTCGTCGGGGCGATGGTCGTATCGGTGGGGTGGTCACTGAGTGCCTGCATCCTCGTTGAAGCGCACCTCAGCTTCCTCTGCATCGGCGTACTAGTTGGCGGTAGTTATCATTTCTCCGATACCGGTTGGCGGCTTACGGTTGAATTTGGAGTGAAGTTCACGATGGTGGAGTCCTCGGATAAAGGCGGTGATGACTTCAGCTTCCGTGATGTTGGGGATAGAATTCCTCATCTCGGAGAAACGCCAGATGTAGCTGCGGAGGAGCTTGGATGGCTTCTGGTTGATGCGGCTGAGATCATGCTTCGTGCCAGGTCGAGTACACGTGGCCATATAGTTGTCGGTGAAGACTTTCTTCAACTCTTCCCACGAGCCGATGGAGTCCGGCGCAAGGCTGGTGAACCAGCTCATGGCGGGTGGCGTGAGCATGACGGGGAGATAATTTGCCATAATGCTAGTGTCTCCTCCCACAGCACGGACGGCAATGGCATAAGCCTGCAGCCACTGAGTTGGTTTCATTCTTCCTTCGTAGGGCTCAACCCCGGTGATCTTAAAACCACAGGGCCATCGAAGCGTTCGGAGATCCTTTGTGAAAGCCAGAGGCCCTCAGGATTGTCGACACCGTAATCTGTGGCGTTGTGGTCGGGGATAGGCTCGAGGGCTGAGTCTGGGTTGCCGTACTCCCTTTCGTAATCCTGGCGGCGATGTACTTCGTCTTCGTGGCGACCAAAGCGATGGTGCTCGATACGCCACCGCGCATCCCGGAGGTTGCTGAGATGTACTCTAGCATCCTGTTTGACCTCCTGGTCATGTTGGCGATGGTGTTTGGCATGATGCCCCCCGGGTACCCCTTGGAGAGGTAACGACTGGTCGGCGAAACGGCTTTGACTTAGGCGGCGATTGGACCTCGGCGCAGCTGATCGGTGAATCGTGCTCATAGAGCACGAAGGTCTCTGATCCTCGCGGATCTCATTGACCTGACAGTGAGCCGCTTTAAGCATGGCGGCGATCTTGGCGAGCTCGGGCGTTTGAGGGAAACGAGCGAGCTCGTTGGCGGCTACTGCCAAATTAGCACTTGGAGTCTTGAAGACATCGTGGTCGTCGACGCGGAGAAATTCTTCGTCGAGGTCGCGATAGAGCGGGAGCGGTCTTCCTTGAGAGTCAAGCCGATTATTCTGAGCAGCCTCGGCCCTTGTAATGGCTGCCTCGTTCTCTCACCGCTGCGTGTGGTTGACGTTTCGGTTCTCCCAAGTAGCGCGCTCCTCCTCGGTTTCACTATTCCGAGGAGGTCTGTCGATGCTGACGTTGAAGATTGCACCACCTCGGAATGGTGGGAGGAGAAATTGATCAGAGAAGGTTTTGGCGAGGGTCTCCATAGAGCCCTGAGACTCGGAGCCCAGAGTTTCTTCCAGGATGGTCTGGAGGTGCGCCCCAAGGCTCTGGCCTAAGTGTAGCGTGTTGACAGCCGGTGGGAGCTGGACGGTGATCTAGTCGGTGAGTTTGCCCCTTAGGGCGTGCTGGTAAGCGGTGGCGGTGTTGGAGAATCCGAAAGGTAGGGCCATAGCCCTTGCAGTTTCCCGAGCACCCTTCGATAGATCTAGATCGGAGGGTGGTTGGCGCTGAACCAGAGTGTCCAGTGCCGATTCGGCGACGGAGAGACAATCGGCGAGCTTCAGTCTGACCCGATCGATGGATTTGATCAGATCGTTGTTGTTGATCGGCCTCCTCTGGTAGCGAGGAAGCGGACGACGAGTTGTTGCCAAAAGAGACCTCGGAATCACCTTTGAGATCGGATCTGCAGTTGCAGGTGCAGGGGTGGCCGGCGCAGAAACGATCTGCTCCGGCTCGAGGAGCTCTCCGACTCCGTCAGCGTTGATGACCCACGAGATGGATCCGACCGTTAAGATCTAGCCAGGTTGTGGAAGGAACAAAGAGCCGGCGAAAAAAGTCATCTTGTTCGACAAGGAAACAGCACGGACACCCCTACCTGGTGCGCCAACTGTTGACAGAATATTGTCGGCAGTCCTCCGAGGGGTATCCCACGAAGGTAGATTGATCGGTAGAGGAGCGCGAGATCAAGAACAAGAAGGCAATAGAGACACATGAGTTAGACAGGTTTAGGCCGTCAGTATGACGTAATACCTTACTCTTGTGGTCTGTTGGTTTGTATTAGCTATCGTATGATATGCCATGATTTTAGAGGGGGTCCCTACCCGCCTTATATAGTCCGGGAGGCAGGGTTACAAGTCGGTTAGATCTAAGAGATAACCAGAAAGTAATAACTGATTACAGGAATCTTGGGATCATACATATCTTAACAGATCTCGTAGTATCTTCAGGATATCTTCCTGATGTCTTGTGAAAGGCATCGAGCAGAGTCGTGACTCGCAAGGGTTCTTCTTGTGGGCAAGGCCACCCCTAGGGGCACAACCCATGTGGTCTGCCGTGGGTATCCGAGGTCGTACCCCCCACAACAATCTACACCATAAGCAAGACCCTAGAAGCACAAGAGAAGACCCAATATATCAAGAATAGTCCAAGCACGAAGATGGGAACCAAGCCGGACGCAAGATCGTGAAAAAATGAGCTCGGTAGAGGTGACCGGACGCGTCCGATTAGTTGCTCGGCAACAGCAGGCGTCAGCAACTGTGACAGGACGCTAAGCGAAGCAATGACCGGATGCACGGACTTCACTGTTCATCGTCGCGGCAACAACTCAGTGAGGACCGGACGCAGCGGCACTGGATGACCGGACGCACAAAATGCAGCGTCCGATTGAGTCCAAAGAGGTTCTAGAGCGGCGCCAGCGCGACCGGACGCGTTCGATCGAGTGAGACCGGACTCGGCCCAGAGTCCGATCAACGCGCGCTCCAACGGTCAGGACGACCGGACGCGTCCGGTCAGGACGACAGCAGTGTCCGGTCAGTAGCAGAAAGCTAGGTTTCACCCCCAACGGCTATTTTCTCTATGGGGCTTATAAATAGACCCCCCAACCGGCCATTTGAGTAGTGGAGAGCGGAGAAAACATGTCAAGGGTGTTGATACACCATTTTAGTGATCTACACTTGCATAATGCTTAGTGATTTATTCGGTGATTAGCGTAGGTGCTTTGCGAAGTGCTTAGGTTGATTAGATCATCGCTTATGCGCTTGCTCTAGGTTTAGGCCTAGTGTTTAGTGAGGTTTGCACACCTCTTATCACTTGGTGCTTGCGCGCACCACTGTTGTACATCGGAGGGGCTTGTAGTCTTGCGAGATCACACCAACCGTATTTATGGTGTGGTCGCGACCGCGCCAACCGTATTTATGGTGTGGTCGCGACCGTGTATCGGAAGGAACAAGGCCCGCGGCGTTTCGGCTGGAAGCTTGATAGTGAAGACGGCGGGAAGCGGTCCAGGAGAGGCTTGCCAGAAGGCACACCGAAGACCCACTTGCGCGTGGGGAAGGCCCAGGACTATCCACGGAGTTACCCGCCCGGGAGCTTGGCCCTTGCGAGGGGCTCCAACAAGGACTAGGGGGAAGCTTACGCGCTTCTCGATACCTCGGTAAAAATACCGAAGTCATCGATGGGAGTTTGCATATCTCTACCTTACTCTTTAGCTTCCACATTTACATTGTTTGCATAACTCCTTTTGCAGTAGAGATAGCAACACACTAGTAAAACCGTAGTTGCACATTTAGATAGTTTATCTTTTGCATATATTTTGCTAAGGTTAGAAAAAAAGACCATAGTTTAGAGTTAGAGTTTTAAGTTGCCTAATTCAACCCCCCTCTTAGGCGTCAGGGTCCCTACAATTTCCATAGCCTAAAATTTGGTATATATGTTTTAATTATAAAATGGTAATCAGGACAAGTCACAACAGTAAGCAATTGGATGCATATACACACTTAATTTGCACCTCAAACATTTCCCTGCACAGTACAAAAAATCTTCTGCAGATAAGAAATTCCATCTAGAGATCCTTCAATGCACTGCTAACACCCTAAATAATTTATAAATACTGAGCAAGAATCTTAGTTCTAGTAGCACACGACTTTAACATATGTGAGTGAGGTATTTCAGTACTTTTAAGGCATTTCGGTGAGCATGTGCCACTGAACAAATGGATTAAAGTCTAAGACATGTCAAGCAGAGCATGTGCTAATGAACAAATAGATTACACAGAAATGTGAAGCAGAATAGAACTGACAGATGGTAAACTGTTTAGTATCATCCTGAAAAATTCATTGTACTAAATTGTTTGCCTATAAAAAAATTATGGTGGACCACTGAACCATGACAGAATGGTGGGCTATAGAAACACATCTTATTTCTGTTCCAAGCTATACGTTGCTAAAGGAGGGTTTATAGTGTGGTGATCTAAAGCAACCTGCTTACTGTACTGCAAGCAAAAAGTCAAGTTGCCTTCTGCTTGCTACCAACAAGAAGCGACCTTGCCGATCAAACAACCCAAGCAGGAGCTAGAGATGAACCAGTACATCTCATATGAGTGAGATCCGCAAGCAATTGGAGAAGTAAATCATAACATCTAACAACACCCAAAGTATAAGAACCTACTTACCTGTATGCTTTATCAGAATATTTGAGGTTAAGATCTGACAGAACATCAAAGTCACTGACGGGAACCTGCAATAGACAAGATCTTTACTTATATGAAATTAAAGAGGAGTGGAGCACACGGACATCAGACATGGTGCTCCTTGATATCATGCCAAGGTGTTTTGATGTGGAAAATATAAGCATCAGAATAAGAAGCAAGTCAATATCACCTCGTAATGCCAGTTAAACAATTAATACTGTCCAAAAGGCTAATAGCTACATGAATTTTGGTTAAATCTTTTACACCGAGAACTTTGAAACTTACTCCCACAACACGTCGCCGATGAGCATCCAGTTGTGGTCGCTGTCCTTGTACACCATGGCATGCTCCTAGTCACCATACCCATCCATTAGGCCTGCACAAAGCAAAACAGAAAGCAAAATTCTTCTTCAGTTTCCATTCTCCCCATGGCTTATATATGGAAGTGTCGTTATCTGCAAGGATATCAGGAATCGCTGAATGCTTGAATCCTCATCAAGTTACTAATCCGATAACAATCACCACCAACCTAATGCAGAAAGAACTTTCGTAGACCAATTCACACTCCTATGTCACAGTCACACACTCACACTAACCAGTAACCACCTCGCAGCCACATCTTTGAAAATGCACTACTACACCTTTTAGGAAAAATATTCTTCCTAGTCCCCAAGTAGTGCCAGTTTGACATGCCTTTATGCACATTATCCTAAAGACCCAATCAGCCAAACTCATATCCTTGCTTTGTCCCAATAACAGTGTAAGTAAACATGAAGGTGAAATAAGGAGAAACGTAGCAGAGCCAGAGTGCGCCATGAGAGGAGAGGGGAGCACACACCCGTGTAGGTAGGCATCGCTGTAGAGCAGTAAAACGGCTTGCCCCTCGCCACTTTGAACCGGGTGCTGACGGCCGGATCTGGCGCCAGTATCTACGGGCGACCATGGATCTGGCCGGCCCCTCCGTGGATTTGGCAAACTCATGTGGCAGAATCGTCCGAAATAACGCACTTACGGAGGCGCTCGTCTTCAACCAGACACTAAGCACCCCGAAAGCAAGCTACAACGGGCGGGTTCCGTCGGGCACACCCCACGGGAGAGCCCGAATGATCCACATTTTTCCGCAAGGATCCAATAATGAGAACGAGTTACAATATTTAGTCCATTTCATACATCCAGGGTTCTTAGAAATATTATTACAGGACCAGATTCAGAGTGCGGAATATTAAACAGTGGAACGAAAATAAACATATATCGATAATGAACAAGGAGTACCTGCAACAGGGGTAAATAAATCCTGAGTACACAATGTACTCGTAAGACTTATCCGACTAGTGGGAATACTTTTCCGACTCCAAGGGATATGATAAGCTTTATGGTTTGCTGGGTTTTTTTTGTAGAAATCAATGCTAATAGTGAATCCTTATTTATGTTATTATTAGCAGTCATGATTAATTCTTTATCTAGCCATTATATGTAAGCACCTGTCTACTTTAAAGCAAGAGTTGAGCAATCAGTTTCATTTCATCACCTTTCATCTTTTCGTTTTTACTACGGTGCTAGACTGTAGACAAGCCGTACCGGATTGCCTGGCGATTCGTGAATCAATGCCCCCACCTGGTTACCCCGAAAACACACGCCCCGCTTGTACCCAGGCACAAGCAGGACCAACCCATCACCCTCCTGTCATGGATCCGGGCCCCCGTCCAAACTTGGACTCCAAACCCCCGCTCCTGAGTCCCGGACTCAGTACGGTGCAAGGACCTCCACCATCCCCACCTCCAATCAGTCGGTTCGAAAAGAGCCAGAACCCACGACAAGAGAGCAACAAGTCTTCTCTGCACCCATACCCAAGTATGTGCTCGGGATAATAAATGTGTGACTTGCCTAGAGCCCAATGCAACGGCCGGTCCGTAAGCGACACGGACAGGGAAAAAGTGTAACCAAGCTATGCCCTGTTGGCTGCAGGACACAGCCTCTTGCACCCACCAATACCCAAACCATATCCCTATCTGGTCTCTATTTTCTTTTCCACTATTTTATCATGAGTGGTCATAATTTTCACCTATTGTAAGTAACGGCAGGTTACTCACACTACCGATACCCTGAGCATAGCAGCTACTCGACTTATACTAGTGGGACTCATAGGTAGGTATATCTATGCATATAGTTTTCATAAAATGCCTGTAACGTAAATGCATATCATAAATATATATTCAATGATCATTCAAAAATAAAGGTCATGCACCGGGGCTTGCCTTGGGCAAGCGGGGTGTCAACAAAGTCAGCAACGAACGACTTCGAGGCTCTCTCCTATACGAGAACCTCCTCCTCGTACTCCTCAATAACCTCCTCGTAGTCCTATTCGTCCACATGCACGAACTCTACCAACTCGTGATCTACATGAATAAAATGATGATGCAACACTTAGTAATACGGCAACCGCAACTCTTAAAATAAAAATACATCTATCAAGCTACTAAACTAGCTCTACCGACTAAGACGCTATGTTACCTATCATTCCCACTAAACAGGTATGCAACATTTCATGTATTAACTTAGCAACTAAAGGAATCCTTATTCTTAATATCGATTTACTCTATATATGATAAAACAAGGAGTACTAGCTACCCTATTTATCATCCTATTCAGATGCTACAAAAATTACAGTGAATACACAATAATCTAATGAACCTACTGTAAAAATTTCATGGCTAAAGCTATCACCGATTTGCCACAAAAATTCCTACAAACATTAAGCTAAGTAATACTAAGCCTTCTAAATTAAATTTATAAATCTATCATTATCACAGTTAACTATAAACTAACTACATCAACAGATAGATAGCATTTTTGTGAACCTAACAAATTTAGTTTCATTATTTTTGGACACCAACATAATTTACTATAATTTTACAAAGATCAGTTCAAAACTAAATTGAATAAACATTTACTAATTCCCTGGAAAAATGGAAAACTGAATTCAAACTGCGGCCCATTACTCGCGGCGCGACCCACGTCCGCGCGACGCGCGCGCGCTCGCGCTCCACCGGTACGGCCCACGCGGGGGTGTGGCCCAGCCGAGCGACGATGGCCCATGACGGGAAGACCCGTGCGCGCCGGTATATTTGCTAAAACGCCCTTTCTCTAATACCGAATCCAACCGAGGTCCATAGCACTATTCCATCTCTCAGCTATTTTACAATTCCGCCCCTCCCCCTTTCCTTCTTTACCACGGCCATACCCTCGGGCTCCCCGTGCGCGCACCGACGCGGCAGCGTTGGCACCGGGCAGTTACACCGACCAGACCAGCCCCTCCCCGCCCTATCTAAGGAGCCGATACCTTGCCGTCGATGCGCGCCGAGACTGTCTTATTGACCCGGCGGGAAGGAAAGCTCGAAATTGGAGCATGGCACCACAAGGCTCACTGCAAGCTGGGGTCGGGTGGTTGGATGACTACACCGCGAAGTCGTGTACAGGGTTCATTGGACCGAGGTGACTCCACCACGGTGAATTGAAGGCGCGGGTCTGGCGACCATGGCGACAGAGGAGATAGGGGACGGGCTAGCATGGCTGGGCTCGTTGCTGCCATGGCGGGACGCGGCTATCAACTCGAAGCACAAATGCGCACGTGCTACAGGGCGATGGGGAACCAGCCAAACACACATAGGAACAGTTGGCCGCATTGCCATAACTTGCAAGCCGACGGCGGCTCGGTCCTTTGCGCCGCAGTGGACGACGCCGGCCAAGGGAGAGGCAGTAGCGTAGCGTCGCATCGAGCGCAGATGTGATGGCAAGGGTAGGCGGGGCAAGCCCACGCGCGTGCAGCCGTGAGGGGTCAGCAGTAGCAGTGGCCGCGCGGCAGCGGCGGTCAAAGCACAGCTCAACCGGGGACGCAGCACGACGCGACGGCGAGCATCAGCGGCACCGCGCGACAGTAGCCGTACTAGCAAGCCACAGGCTAGCCGAGTTCGGCCACGCGCACATGGTCCCGCGTAGGCGAGCATGAGGCGACAGAGCGGCTCAGGCGGACGCGACGGTGGTGGCAGAGCGGCCGGGCCCCAACATCCCGTCGATGCGCGGCGTGCGCGTGAGTGCGTGCGTGCTTGCGTGCGTGAGCGCGTGCATGAGCGCGGCAGTGGTGGTGCGAAGCCCACGCGGCGGTGCGCATGGGTGCACATGTTGGCGAGCGGCGACGCCGGCCGAGTAATGGTGACCGCGCCCAGACGCCGCAACCATCCGGAAACGTGTCATGCACGCTTTTTAAAGCATCCAAAAAATCCAACTCAATGCTTCAATTGCTAAACCACCTATTCTACACTTGAGAAGGCATATGAAGCTACTAAAACAAGCCCCAAGACCATACCACTACTTAACCCAATTCTTCTACAAAAAATTGCCGAACTTAGCTTCGTCAAAACGTTTTTCGACTTAAGAAATTTAACTAAGTTTTTATTGGTTTCGCGTCGAATTCGATTTCCAAGCTATTAAGTATGCTAGCTAGTGAATCCTGTTCTCGACCGCAAGTATTTCACCGCCACCTACGAAGTTTGTACTACAAGCTTTATTAAAGTTTCGTACATGCGTTCTATAACATTTTCGTTCAATAAAAATTCGTTTAGAACCCTAAGTGATACAACGCGACATGAAATATAACATTCGTTTCGCGTTTTCGATGAACGTTTCGAGTCACAGAAACTGATTTACACACTATATTTGATACACTCACACATAAATATGATGCTCATGCAGTGTTTTAGCAAAAGACTGTACAGTGTAACACCGAGGGTGTTACAACTCACATCTTGGATTCGGCCACAGATCCTCGTGAGCCAACGGCACCTCCACGCTATGGATCTCCATCGGAGGTCGGTCCGCCCTGGGCTGCCACCACGCTGGAGCTCTCCAGCAGCGCCCGAGCAACACAAGCTCCATGCGGTGGAGAGGTATGGAATTAGAGAGAAGGGGGAAAAGGAGACGGGAGGGAGAGAGTCATGGAGGGAAAGGAGATGAAGAGGCCCGCACGTAGCTGGGCGGAGGAACGCCTGTGTATGAGGTGGAGGAGCGACGACGGCGATATGCGAGCGGCATCGGCGGCCGGGAGAAGAGGGAGAAAGTAGATAGACGAATGAGGAGGGGGGTTAGGGCTCAGAACTTCAGGTTGGGTGGAGGGGCTCTCCACAAAATCTCCAAGAGGTTCAAATGAAAACAATCTCAACGTGGACACTGTTTAGGAGAAAGAACTGGACTACGGGTTAGTTTCAAAACAACTTGATGTCATTTCTGCAAAATAGACAGTGACGCATGTCAGCACGTGGAGGAGCCAGCAATGCTCCGAATTCTCTCGTTTCAGGACAACCAAGTGGGTTTTAATCAACCCCGATGCGTACAATGCGCTTTCTTTTTTCTTCTTTCTTGAAACCATGCGCTGGACCAGCGCATTGATTGTACGCATGGTACCTGATGACGAAAACGTTGGCACAGCCGGGAAGTAGAGTACACGTTGCCTGGCCAGTTGCCGTGTGTCCGCACAGAATATTCACAGACGATGGTCGGCATTCGCCAATAGTTGATCAAGCTATTTCCAAGATGTCTCGATCGGTTACTAATTGCGATGATAACTACAGTTCGGACTCGATCCATGGGGCTGGTAGGTATCCTACTGCTGTCATGGAGGCATATCAGCTTTTAGGGCCTGTTTGGATACGAACCTGGTGTCACACCCCAAAATTTCTAATTTTGGGTTGTGCATAGAAAACACTAATTAAAATAAATGTTTTGATATTTGGATAAAATTTACCAATCTTAGTTTGAACTAGCGTAAACTTAGTTATAGGAAAAATGTGAATTTTCAAGCTTTTCCAAATTAATTTGACGAGCTATTGCTTGATGTGATGTTTGGTTGTTGATTTATTTTATGTTGTGAGAAAAGATTTTAAAAATGCGTTTAGTAAGTCGATCTTCTTTCTCCAGCAATTCTTAGTCTTTCTCACCGATCAAATTCCTTGTTTTCCGACTTAATATTTGCTTGAGAAGTATCCTAAAATCTTTTCCATGAAATCCAAATCACTCCTTCCTGCTCACTATTCATCAACCTATCTCCATGGATACCTCGGGAATTTCTTTGGCTTTTTCCGGAACCTGTTCTCACTTGTTTGTGAGCATAATCTAATTTTTAAATGCTCCAAAATATCTTTTCATGAGCTCCAAATACTTTATTTGGGTTCGTCTTGTTCTAAATTATCTCTGAGAAATTTTCCTGAATTTTCGGAGCCTTCGTAGTATTTTTCGTGGCTTAAAATTCAATTCTAGACTTTTCTAGAATTATTTTATCCATAAAATTAATTAATTCCGAAAATAATGAAATATCTCAGATTTCCTCATGCCCAAAGGCCCATGTCTTTATTTACTAATGGGCTTTAATAATTAATTAGGCCTATTAGTAAAGGTGGAGGGTGCAACATTAATTAGTACCATATTGCTAGTCGATGTAGATGTGGGGAGTTCTCCGCCCTATATATATGTACCAACCCCTTGAACTAAGTACACCAAAACTACCGTATGGGGAGCCCCTAGTTTGAGAAATCCTTCGTATAGTAAATTATATTTTCTCCTCTATCCGTCACCGTCACCGTCGTCGTTGCCGTCGCCGTCGTCGTCGCCGCCGTCACCGATCTCAGCTTTCGTTTCTGCCCATCCATCAGAGCTCCGCCGCATGCCACCATCGCCTCGTCACTTCTCGAACGTCCCAGCCACGCCATGAGGAGCGAGCTGCCGCAACGCTGCCTCACGCCAGAGAAGGCCATCGTGCTTGTGAGCAACGGATCGAGAGCAAGCCTTCCTGCATGCGAGGAAGATCACCAAGTTGTCGCCGTTTTGCACATGCACGTACAAGTCAGCGATTAAACGCTACAAAGCCAGCAGAGTAGGTGCACAATCCATCCTACACGTCGATCTCCTATATCCCTTCGATCTATTTATTTTTATGCTTAATCGTGTTCCTTCCTTTTGTCAATCAACTTCACTCCATCTCATGCAGCTGCAAATCGATCGCCCTGTCCTTGCTACTAGCAAGCTACATCATGCAGCATGCAAACGAGCACCCTGATGAATAGTTGAAGGTCAGCCGCTCCATGCATTGATTCTTTTGCCCATGATGATAATCACCTTTATCTTTAATCTATCGTTTGAACGTGAAGTACCAAAAATATCATTCTTGCCAAATAATCCTTTCTAAACCTTAAACTCTTGATATCTTTATCGTTTACCTCCGACTTAGTTTGTTCTTGTTGCGTTCTGCTCGTGTCGATGTAATCGATAATTTAGCAGCGAAGTTGATCTGCCACCTGTTTCACTGTTTATAGATAAATATTAATTAATTTGATTAATGTACAGGCAACGAGTTTTCTAACTTAAAAACAATATAGGTGTCACACTTCAACATTTTATATGCAAATATTTATATGGTTTAATTAATTACAATCACCAATGTGTTTTTATATTATAATAGTTTGTTTAGCTCGAATCCACGTCACATGCAGTTCGAGTAGGTGCTCGGCTGCCATGACATGTCGTGCGTGGTGTGCCCTGCTTCAGTTAGCTGTTCTAATTAGCTTGATGACATCGCATGACATCACGTATATGTTTTATGGCCGTTTTCTTATAGAAAAACAAATCCAACAATACGATAGAAATACACCACATACAATCAATAATGGATCCCCGCCGTTTCTCCGTTTTAACTCCGATTTGACCCGTTCAACTTGCGTTAGGTTCGTAATTTCATAATCTACATGTTTATACTACTGTTCAGTATGTTTTTAACTTTTAAAATTCGTGATTAGATTTAATCTAATATTCGACTAAAAGAAATCTTGTTTAAATCATATCTTCTGCATCTTAGATCCGTTTTAGTCCATTCAAGTCGCGTTAGATTCATAGCGGCAAGATCTACGCATTAGTAATAGTGTTTATCCTGTCACATGATTTTTCATATATAGCTAAATATTAAATTGATTAACATGCTTATATTTAGTTTTATAACTAGAAACAATATAGGTTTTATATCTCGGTGATTATACATAACCTGTTAATTTGATTAATCAGTAACTTCAGTATAGTCTTAGATTATAATTAGTTGAATGTCGCATATGTGTTAAGTATGAATAGATGCCCTCACATGATTTATGTTTTTAATTTATAGATGTTTAAATGACTAAAAGTATATATATAATCTTTTATAATTATAAAATATGACGTATGCCAACATTAATGCCTTTTTAATTATGACTTGCTTAGATCAATTATGAGACATAATATAATTGTTCTATTAGTTGCTCTCACGTGTTCTATATTTCTAAAGTAAAGTTTAAATACTTTATATAATATGAGATATGTTGATTAATAAAATATGATTAATTAGTGACATAAACATGTATGTCTTTAAATTTTAATTTGTCAAGTTTAAATGTGACATATATACTTTGAATATATATACTCTCATTTGTTATTATATTTCAATTTAATTTGCATAAATGATATCAAAATATTTATAATTAAGGTATGATTAATTTATCTTAGTTTTCTAAATCTAATAACTCAAGTATAAAATGACTTAACTCAATTTTAGATATTCCCCTGAGATATCTTATACATGTTTTATGATCATTAAAATGGATAAAGCCTATAGTTTTCTTTCCAACGTAAATCCTTCGATAGATGTTTCTGTTTTACCGTAGCTCCGATTAGTGTGCCTTTCGCGTGTGTGTGATCGTAGCAATGTGTAGATTAGATTTCGAATCTTTTCATTGATTGGTGTATTGTTCTAATCTAGTATGTTTGCTATGCATGCTTGTTCGGATGCTTGTGTGGTGCTTTTCGGTCTTGTCCAGTCGGTGAGTTTTGCGTTGGTGATCTATAAGAAGAAGAAGAAGAAGAAAACGTTGAAGATTAAAGCTTACCGAAGGATCGGTGTTTAAGGCAAGTATAGCTTGGGTTTTCTTTCTGTGACCATGATCTTGGGCTTGTTTAATGAAATGTGATATAAACATAAATGATGAATGTTATCCTTTGGCAAAAGCTGGGATTTACAGTACAACTGTGAGGGCTATATGGCTCTGGCTCTAGTTGCTTAAGAAACCCTTTTCTAGCTGGTTAGAGGTCTGCGAGTTGGGTATAGGACAGCCTCTATCCTGTTGAGCCTAGCTTTGGAAGCGGCCTTTTTACTTTATTTTTGGAAGGGGGGTTCCTATATCTGATGACCCTGCGGCCCTGGCCAGTTAGACGAGCTCTTGGGTGGCTTTATATGGTTCTCGGTGTTTTGGGATTGATCCACCCACTCATTTGGAAAACATGACTCACAGTGAAAGTGTACACCTCTGCGCAGAGTTAACAAACTGGTATACTAGCCGTGCCCACGGATACGGGCGGCCCAGAAAACTGAGGGAATTGTTGTATGTTCATTTAAATTGTTTATGTGCAACTCATTATTCAATTACACTTGATCATGTGGTTATGGATTACAATACCTTGTTGCTATATTTGCGGAGTTCGACATGGACTCACTCTTGCTATTCCCCCCACACTTCAGGAGAAGTTTTAGGCTTGTGATCAACCAGTCAGTTGGATCTAGTGGAGTGAAGTCTGCACCCAGAGATCAGAGTTGTCTATCCGCTGATTGCTTTCTAAGGTTATCTCTTTTGCTAAGTTCGCTATATACTAAGCATTATGAATTGATACTGTCCCTTCATTTATAGCTATATGTGAGATTTGATTTCCAGGGCTCACATATGGTGTACATTCGGCTTTGTCCTTAAAACCGGGTGTTACAAGTGGTATCAAAGCAATGCTGACTATAGGACGCAAGCCTAGTTAGCACTGGTCGATTTGTAAAACTTACTTTGCTATAAAACTATTTTTCTATCTCCTTGGATCATTGATTTGCTATTTCTCATCCTTGTCTTATTGTCTCCTCCTTGATAGCTTCCTTTGAGCTATTAACTTCTTATGTTCTTGAAGTTTTGTCTATGTTGTTTTACTAAAACTTTTCTGACCCTGTCTTGTTCAAATTTACGATTGCCTTTCATCATCTATAATCCACTCCTTAGGATGACCGCCATTTCTATAGAAGCACGTGTAGTGTCGATGTGGTGCTGTGTGTTGTCTTGCTTGTTGTGTTGCTTGCATGCCCTCTCAATGTTGTGATCCAACAAAGACCCTGAAGATGAAGTTCCAAAGTCAAGTAAAGCCCTTGTTAAGTGGGGTAGCGTCTCCTGTCAACAACAACAAGTCCGGAGTATCTCAAGCAACAAGGCATGAAGATCTGTCCTATCTTTCTCTCTAGTTTCTTCGAATCTCGGGACGAGATTCCTGTTAAGTGGGGTAGAATTGTCACACCCCAAAATTTCTAATTTTGGGTTGTGCATAGAAAACACTAATTAAAATAAATGTTTTGATATTTGGATAAAATTTACCAATCTTAGTTTGAACTAGCGTAAACTTAGTTATAGGAAAAATGTGAATTTTCAAGCTTTTCCAAATTAATTTGACGAGCTATTGCTTGATGTGATGTTTGGTTGTTGATTTATTTCATGTTGTGAGAAAAGATTTTAAAAATACGTTTAGTAAGTCGATCTTCTTTCTCCAGCAATTCTTAGTCTTTCTCACCGATCAAATTCCTTGTTTTCCGACTTAATATTTGCTTGAGAAGTATCCTAAAATCTTTTCCATGAAATCCAAATCACTCCTTCCTACTCACTATTCATCAACCTATCTCCATGGATACCTCGGGAATTTCTTTGGCTTTTTCCGGAACCTGTTCTCACTTGTTTGTGAGCATAATCTAATTTTTAAATGCTCCAAAATATCTTTTCATGAGCTCCAAATACTTTATTTGGGTTCATCTTGTTCTAAATTATCTCTGAGAATTTTTCCTGAATTTTCGGAGCCTTCGGAGTATTTTTCGTGGCTTAAAATTCAATTCTGGACTTTTCTAGAATTATTTTATCCATGAAATTAATTAATTCCGAAAATAATGAAATATCTCAGATTTCCTCATGCCCAAAGGCCCATGTCTTTATTTACTAATGGGCTTTAATAATTAATTAGGCCTATTAGTAAAGGTGGAGGGTGCAACATCAATTAGTACCATATTGCTAGTCGATGTAGATGTGGGGAGTTCTCCGCCCTATATATATATACCAACCCCTTGAACTAAGCACACCAAAACTACCGTATAGGGAGCCCCTAGTTTGGGAAATCCTTCGTATAGTAAATTATATTTTCTCCTCTATCCGTCACCGTCGCCGTAGTCGTCGCCGCCGTCACCGATCTCAGCTTTCGTTTCTGCCCATCCATCAGAGCTCCGCCGCATGCCACCATCGCCTCGTCACTTCTCGAACGTCCCAGCCACGCCATGAGGAGCGAGCTGCCGCAACGCTGCCTCACGCCAGAGAAGGCCATCGTGCTTGTGAGCAACGGATCGAGAGCAAGCCTTCCTGCATGCGAGGAAGATCACCAAGTTGTCGCCGTTTTGCACATGCACGTACAAGTCAGCGATTAAATGCTACAAAGCCAGCAGAGTAGGTGCACAATCCATCCTACACGTCGATCTCCTATATCCCTTCGATCTATTTATTTTTATGCTTAATCGTGTTCCTTCCTTTTGTCAATCAACTTCACTCCATCTCATGCAGCTGCAAATCGATCGCCCTGTCCTTGCTCGTGCAGCATGCAAACGAGCACCCTGATGAATAGTTGAAGGTCAGCCGCTCCATGCATTGATTCTTTTGCCCATGATGATAATCACCTTTATCTTTAATCTATCGTTTGAACGTGAAGTACCAAAAATATCATTCTTGCCAAATAATCCTTTCTAAACCTTAAACTCTTGATATCTTTATCGTTTACCTCCGATTTAGTTTGTTCTTGTTGCGTTCAGCTCGTGTCGATGTAATCGATAATTTAGCAGCGAAGTTGATCTGCCACCTGTTTCACTGTTTATAGATAAATATTAATTAATTTGATTAATGTACAGGCAACGAGTTTTCTAACTTAAAAACAATATAGGTGTCACACTTCAACATTTTATATGCAAATATTTATATGGTTTAATTAATTACAATCACCAATGTGTTTTTATATTATAATAGTTTGTTTAGCTCGAATCCACGTCACATGCAGTTCGAGTAGGTGCTCGGCTGCCATGACATGTCGTGCGTGGTGTGCCCTGCTTCAGTTAGCTGTTCTAATTAGCTTGATGACATCGCATGACATCACGTATATATTTTATGGCCGTTTTCTTATAGAAAAACAAATCCAACAATACGATAGAAATACACCACATACAATCAATAATGGATCCCCGCCGTTTCTCCGTTTTAACTCCGATTTGACCCGTTCAACTTGCGTTAGGTTCGTAATTTCATAATCTACATGTTTATACTACTGTTCAGTATGTTTTTAACTTTTAAAATTCGTGATTAGATTTAATCTAATATTCGACTAAAAGAAATCTTGTTTAAATCATATCTTCTGCATCTTAGATCCGTTTTAGTCCATTCAAGTTGCGTTAGATTCATAGCGACAAGATCTACGCATTAGTAATAGTGTTTATCCTGTCACATGATTTTTCATATATAGCTAAATATTAAATTGATTAACATGCTTATATTTAGTTTTATAACTAGAAACAATATAGGTTTTATATCTCGGTGATTATACATAACCTGTTAATTTGATTAATCAGTAACTTCAGTATAGTCTTAGATTATAATTAGTTGAATGTCGCATATGTGTTAAGTATGAATAGATGCCCTCACATGATTTATGTTTTTAATTTATAGATGTTTAAATGACTAAAAGTATATATATAATCTTTTATAATTATAAAATATGACGTATGCCAACATTAATGCCTTTTTAATTATGACTTGCTTAGATCAATTATGAGACATAATATAATTGTTCTATTAGTTGCTCTCACGTGTTCTATATTTCTAAAGTAAAGTTTAAATACTTTATATAATATGAGATATGTTGATTAATAAAATATGATTAATTAGTGACATAAACATGTATGTCTTTAAATTTTAATTTGTCAAGTTTAAATGTGACATATATACTTTGAATATATATACTCTCATTTGTTATTATATTTCAATTTAATTTGCATAAATGATATCAAAATATTTATAATTAAGGTATGATTAATTTATCTTAGTTTTCTAAATCTAATAACTCAAGTATAAAATGACTTAACTCAATTTTAGATATTCCCCTGAGATATCTTATACATGTTTTATGATCATTAAAATGGATAAAGCCTATAGTTTTCTTTCCAACGTAAATCCTTCGATAGATGTTTCTGTTTTACCGTAGCTCCGATTAGTGTGCCTTTCGCGTGTGTGTGATCGTAGCAATGTGTAGATTAGATTTCGAATCTTTTCATTGATTGGTGTATTGTTCTAATCTAGTATGTTTGCTATGCATGCTTGTTCGGATGCTTGTGTGGTGCTTTTCGGTCTTGTCCAGTCGGTGAGTTTTGCGTTGGTGATCTATAAGAAGAAGAAGAAGAAGAAAACGTTGAAGATTAAAGCTTACCGAAGGATCGGTGTTTAAGGCAAGTATAGCTTGGGTTTTCTTTCTGTGACCATGATCTTGGGCTTGTTTAATGAAATGTGATATAAACATAAATGATGAATGTTATCCTTTGGCAAAAGCTGGGATTTACAGTACAACTGTGAGGGCTATATGGCTCTGGCTCTAGTTGCTTAAGAAACCCTTTTCTAGCTGGTTAGAGGTCTGCGAGTTGGGTATAGGACAGCCTCTATCCTGTTGAGCATAGCTTTGGAAGCGGCCTTTTTACTTTATTTTTGGAAGGGGGTTCCTATATCTGATGACCCTGCGGCCCTGGCCGGTTAGACGAGCTCTTGGGTGGCTTTATATGGTTCTCGGTGTTTTGGGATTGATCCACCCACTCATTTGGAAAACATGACTCACAGTGAAAGTGTACACCTCTGCGCAGAGTTAACAAACTGGTATACTAGCCGTGCCCACGGATACGGGCGGCCCAGAAAACTGAGGGAATTGTTGTATGTTCATTTAAATTGTTTATGTGCAACTCATTATTCAATTACACTTGATCATGTGGTTATGGATTACAATACCTTGTTGCTATATTTGCGGAGTTCGACATTGACTCACTCTTGCTATTCCCCCCACACTTCAGGAGAAGTTTTAGGCTTGTGATCAACCAGTCAGTTGGATCTAGTGGAGTGAAGTCTGCACCCAGAGATCAGAGTTGTCTATCCGCTGATTGCTTTCTAAGGTTATCTCTTTTGCTAAGTTCGCTATATACTAAGCATTATGAATTGATACTGCCCCTTCATTTGTAGCTATATGTGAGATTTGATTTCCAGGGCTCACATATGGTGTACATTCAGCTTTGTCCTTAAAACCGGGTGTTACACCTGGACGCAAGATGCCTGGCTAGGAGCTCGCCTGGAAACTGCCTGTGCAGTGTTTGGGTGAAGCCCTGAGAGCTTGACTGACCCAGGCAGCCGTGCGCACGCCCAGGCGATGGAAAACGTCCGCCTGACTCAGGCTCCTTAGTTTAATTTGCCTGGACGCAATAAAGTATTCTATTCTTAATTGACGTTAATGGTCACTTGATTAATTCCATAAGACCATGATTGCAACATATTTTTCCTCTCCTTTTTCCATGTATACGCTAACATAGTTTGTATTCTGAACTTTCTACTCTTTAATTAAATACATATAGAGATCTTTCATTAGAAAAAAATTTAATTTAAATTATTTTTTTAGCAAAGAAGAGATAATTAACCTAAGTTATTATTCTAGTAAACACACCATAGTAGTGTTCATTAATCATATACAAACAATAAAAAAGTAAAATTTCACTGGCATAAGCATTCTCAGGCACAGGCATCCAACCAAACAGACTTTCTCTCACATTGCCTCACGAGGCAAAACTCATCAACTTTCCGGGCAACTTCCAGGCAGCACTTTTTGCCAGGCAGGTCACCCAGGTCTCTATCCAAACAGGCCCTATAGACTTGTTGCCTGCTCTTAACATCTAAGAGCAAGTATAATAAGGTATTTGAGTCGGCGAGATGAGCTCCACGTCAACAGTAAGAATGCCACGTTAGGAGAGAGGGTGCCGAGCCGGTTGAATCACACATTACGAGACAAAAAGGCTATCTTGCAGCTGGTTGCTGGCTGGGAGCTGCCGCTGTACTCGGCTGCAACTGCAAAACATTAATTGCTCATAGATTTGATACAGCCCGTCTTCCATCCAACCTATTATATGAGTAGATGGTATCACTAACTTTGTATGACATGGCACATGCATTTAGCCGGCAGCAGGCGAAATCATTAGCCTTGCTCTAATAGGGACGGCGCGGCATCAGGGAGGGTGCATGCATGCGTGGAACAGTCACCTACCATGCTTTCAGTTTCAGAGACATAAGCCCCCTGCAATTTCATGATTTGATTGGTCCAGGCAGCCCCTTTCGCACGTACTGTATTATAAATTTATGAGCAAAATTCATCTTTGACCCCTCAACTTGGCCGGCGGTGTCGTACAGGTTCCTTAACTTCAAAAGTGATATCTATCGGTCCCTAAATTTAGCAAACAGTGTCATCTAGGTCTCTAAACTTTCAAGGTGATCACTGCATGTCCCTAAACTTGGCTGACGGTGTCATCCCGGTCCCTAAATTTTCAAGGTGATCACCGTAAGCAGTGGCGGATCCGTGCAGCCCCCCTCAGGAGCCTTAAATCACATATAAAATACTGTTCATTAGCCTCTAAATCACCATTATTTTCTTAACTCTAGCCCTAATCTTCATTATTTAGCCCCCCCGAGGAGCTTATCCTGGATCCGCCCCTAACCACAAGTCCTTAAATTTGACAAGCGGTGTCATCCATGTCCGAATGTAATAACATTAAAAGTTACCTATATTATTAAAAGTTTTCTCTATTAAAAATTACTTCTAATTTAGTATTATTTCAAAAGTTTTAATAGCAGTATTATAGAAGTAATTTTTCCCTGTTATTAATACTATAACATCATTATTAAAACTTTTAATACTATAATACTATTATTAAAAGGTCTAATACTATAATACTACTATTAAAAGTAGTATAGTATTATAGTATTAATAATAGAGAAAAGTTACTTCTATAATACTACTATTAAAACTTTTAAAATAATACTAAAATTAGAAGTAACTTTAATACTATAGGAATTTTACATTTTAATACTACTAATGATACATAAATATTAAATTATTTTTGGTATTTTTCTATTTTAGTTTAAACCTAATATATTTGTTGTTGTAAATTATTTTAATACTTTAATTTATTTTTTATTGATGTAAATTATTTAATATAATTTATATTATCATTATAAATATTATATAAATAAAGATTGATTAATTGACACACGTTGGATTCACGTCTAACATACAGTCAGCGTGTCACGCCAGCTTATAGAGTAGGTTAGACCACATTTGTATAGAGATGATAGCACTTGCCAATTTTTAGGGAGCTGCGGTGATCACCTTTAAAGTTCAGGGACCGGACATCGCCGACCAAGTTTAGGAACCTGCGGTGATCACCCTGAAAGTTCAGGGACCTGGATGACACCGTCTGCCAAGTTTAGAGACCCATAGATGTCACTTTAGAAGTTCAGGAACCTGTATGACACTGTCGGCCAAGTTCAGGAACTGGCGTTGAATTTTTCTCTAAATTTATTATACAATCTGCTTTTAGTTCCTCTAGTCTATCAACTTGCTACCGACCGATATAGCGCTAGCATACTGATGTCACAGGGTGGCCAGTTTTCATAGACTTGGCTGGTCTGTAAAAATCCGCATCATGAAAAAATGTAGCGACGGCAATCGGCATCAAGCAAGGTCACTCGTGTTTTCAGCTTCATAGACATTCCCTGCTAGCGTGCTTTCCATTTCATAGACTTGGTACATGCATGTGCCAGCTGTGTGACCTTGACGGGACGGGAGATGTCCTGTGCAACAGTGACATCTCTAAGAAGAAGAAGATGCCGTCGTCCTGGCCAAGATAATGGTGCAGAAAGCTTCATGCGCCGGATTCGGCACCTTAGCTTCCTTTCCATCAACCTTGGTTGCGCCTGTGAGCTGAACCAGGAGGGGAGCACCGCCCACAGCTGCTTTGATCTACGCCGTGGTTTTTGTCTTGGCTAATTTTTCCGATACGGGATTATCAGTTAATGCATTGACTAGACTAGATGAGAGATGAACTAGCCATGGCAGTTTCTCTACTGAGATGCAATCTTCTGACGATTAGAGACTCTGATGACCATGTAAAATTTCAGAGACGGGTGAAGCGTGTTAATCCCTTGGGGGCCGCGGCTGCTTGTTAACTAGCGTCGAAACTCCTGACAAGTTTGGATTGTTCACAGAGTTTGTTGCATCTCCCGCCGACCTCATCTACATGCATAACAATCTATAGCCAAATCAGGGAGGCCGGCGCATAGATAAGCAACAGAAAGATAAATCAAAATAGAGTACGTTTACAGGTTACAATTTACAACAGCCTAGCAACTGCAGCCGCGTCTAGCTATCTTTCACACATGTTACTCTAAAACATGCATCGCGCCTCCACGGAAGGCAAACAGTTGCGCGACGCAAGGCTTAGTTCACCGCTAGAGGACAGAGACCTTGACCCATGTGGCCACAGAGTTGATGTCAATCCGCGCCAGAGCCCCACGCCCACGCACAGGGCCACACCCAAAGACTCACCACTAGAGAACAGAGACCTTGACTTATGTGGCCACGGAGTTGATGTCAATCCACGCCAGAGCCCCACGCCCACGCACAGGGCCACACCCAAACACTCACCGCTAGAGGACAGAGACCTTGACCCATGTGGCCACGGAGTTGATGTCAATCCGCGAGCCCCACGCCCACGCACAGGGCCACACCCAAAGACTCACCGCTAGAGGACAGAGACCTTGACCCATGTGGCCACGGAGTTGATGTCCATCCGTGCCAGAGCCCCACGCCCACGCGCAGGGCCACACCCAAAGATTCACCTCTAGAGGACAGAGACCTTGACCCATGTGGGCAGGCCAACCACCGATGCCGACAGATCAGACAACTACATGGTGCATGTGCTTAGCTGTGTGACCTAGATAATTCGGTTGCAACCACTGCGCATTCCTTGCAAGGCTGAAGTTAAGGACCATCACGTCACTTCTGCTATAATACGTCGAGGTTGGGCTGGAGGAAGGCACTTGCCAGTTGCCACTGCACTGACATTGCAACCTAGCTTGCTGAGTTCATGGGATAATATTGCTTGCTGAATCTCTAGCCCGAGCTACATACATACTCTATTTCTGAGAGATTTCATTTTCTCGCTGCTGAGGAGGAGGAATAAATTAAGAGGATGCATTAGTAGCAACTGCTCTATGGGTTTTCAACTGGCTCCCCCCTTTTTCTTCGTCATTTCAGTTTGCTAATCTCAAATTCATCATCAATCGGAAAGTATCTGAAGTCAGTAGTCGCTAATAAGGTACCTTTCTCCACTTCACTTAAATCCAATTTATTTATAGGGTAATCCTTCGTTCCGAACTTTTGTTTAAGCCATTCTAGTCGAAGCCATCCATCGATTTCACTCTTTGTAAACGAGCAGCACTTTGCATCTTCACTCTCCTGCTACTGTTTTTGCAGGTGTTCTAGCAAGCGTGTGATCTGTGGCTTTTTCTTGGTGCTATGCATTATTTTCTCCACGTCGTTGCTTTTCATCTACATGGTCTTCATCTGTTGACATCTTACTCCTCTACCTAAAAACTTCAGAGCCCGGGAACATCTCCTTCTCTTGTGTGGTCGGTAAAAAAAAATTGCAACTTTGTTTAGACAAATGCACCTTTCATCTTTGTAACCTTATTAAGTGTCATATATAGCACTTCCCTCTGATCATGCACAGAGAGTTGAAGCTTGATATTGCGGATAGTACTTCGTTGCACTAGTAGAGAAGATAACTTCAGTTCAGCACATTAGTCTTGGCTTGAATTGGACCCGAGACTAATGTGAGCATTAATCCCGGGTCTAAGTTTCTTAGGCGTCGGAGAACCTTTAGTCCCGGTTAGTGTTCCCAACCCCGACTAAAGAGCCTTGACCTTTTAGTCCCGGTTGGTGTTAGCAACCGACAGGTTAGTTCAAAAGGAAAGCATCACATCCAAAGTAACATATGTTGTGTAGGTGGGGGTGGAAAGGTACATGCGAGACAATGCATGAGGTCTTGAGTTCGAATCTCATGATGCACAGGGGTGGGGAGGTATTATTTATTATACCCTCGGAGGATGTTTAGTTCATGTTCAAGGCATCCGGGACTAAAGATTCATGCCCTAAAAGGCTTTCCCATCCTGGACTAGAGATCAATTTTTTAACTGTGTTGCTTTTCTCTCTTTCTTTTCTTTTTTAGGTGCCACAGTTTTTTGTTTCTTTTCTTTTCTCTCTGTGTTAGACTATTCGTCCATCATCTAATCTAATATATATGCATGTGGTTTCTCCAAGCTATTGCTTTTCATAAAATGCATGTTTTCTTACCTATTTCCATAATGTGTGGACGATAGTGCGGGATGCAGTGATCTCGGGTTGTATACAAGAAAAAACGATTTTAGGAGACAACTTCTATGATTAATAAAGACAAACACATCTTGGAACTGCCTTTGTAAATGTCCACGAGGTCTTTGCAAACGTCCACCTCTATTAATCATTTACACAGGCGAGTTCCCACCCCTATTAATCATTGATTTGCAAAGATGATCGTCCTAGGATGGCTGTCTCTGTAAATTAATTTACGGAGGCGAGCATCTTAAAAAGTCTATGTCTAAAAATAGTTGCATAAAAAAATAATTCATAACTTTTCCATATGAATTTGAAAAAAGACAAACTTTATATCAAAATTGTAGCACTTGACGCGATCTACAACCTTGTAGTCCAAAAATGTTGTTTTAAGTTCACGAATTTTGACATTTAAAAATTAAAATATTCAGACAAATTTTGATGTTGACATGGTGTATACCAAAAAGTAGTTGTCAATACAATCTACAACTTTGTAGTTGAAAAGATTTTGATTTGAAGTTGCTTATAGTCCCAAATATGTGTTCTAAGTTAATAATTTTGAAATTCAAAATTTACAATTTCTAAATGACCTTAAATGTTCACATAGCTAATACGAAAGTTGTAGTTGCCTAGTTGTTCTACATGTTTGTTGTTGCTAAGTTTTTAATTTCAAGTTTTTTATTGTCTCAAATACTTTGTAGATGTTGACATATTTTTTTATTTTTTTCAAACAATTTCGGATGGACGAACATCCTATACCAAAGTTGTAGTTTTTTATGAGTTCTAGAACTTTGTAGTTGAATTTTTTTTTCCTTTGAGGTTATTTGTTAGCCAAAATATTCAATAAAAGATTATGAAATGTTAACACAAAAAGATATATAGCAGCATATATATAGTCACAGATGAGTGTTAACATTAGGTTCTATCTTTTTGTGTGTTAGGGAGGTGTTATATAGGTGAGCGGTAGGGAGGTGTTATAGGTGAGTATTAGGTTTTGTGTTCAAGTCATGAAATCATTAATAGAGATGGGCATCTTAAGGTGCCATCGTCGGTTGAACAATTTTCAGAGCCAAGCACCTTTGTACATAGTGATTAACAGTGACGATTGGTTAGAGGTGGATGGCTGGCCCGCCTCTAAAAATCAAATGCTGCAGTCTCATCCGTGCCTTTCCAGTTGTCCCATGTTCAGCCGTTCCTTATTCCTAGTTCTAGTGGTTCTGAAAATTCTGATTTAGTGGTAACTCTTCTTGTTAATTACCTGCTAAGCTGTTCTAGTTGCCCCACTTTTTGCAGGAGTTGCAGTGTGATCTGTTGGTTTTCCTTCTCGCTTGTGATCAGTTAGTACTCGGTTGTCTATTCTATACAGTGGTCTCTCCAGGAATTTGCAATTGAACTCCTTGCTCTCACTCTAGAAGATCCTAGAAGTACTTAGGGGTCGTGATCTGAGGAAACACCTTTCTGTAAGATGATTACCACTGCTTTTGATTACTGGAATCTTTTCTTTTGAATGCAATGGCAGAAGCTCTGCCTTTCAATTAAGAATACCGGAACAGTGTGATCTGTTGGTTTTCCTTCTCGCTTGTGATCAGTTAGTACTCGGTTGTCTATTCTATACAGTGGTCTCTCCAGGAATTTGCAATTGAACTCCTTGCTCTCACTCTAGAAGATCCTAGAAGTACTTAGGGGTCGTGATCTGAGGAAACACCTTTCTGTAAGATGATTACCACTGCTTTTGATTACTGGAATCTTTTCTTTTGAATGCAATGGCAGAAGCTCTGCCTTTCAATTAAGAATACCGGAACAGTGTGATCTGTTGGTTTTCCTTCTCGCTTGTGATCAGTTAGTACTCGGTTGTCTATTCTATACAGTGGTCTCTCCAGGAATTTGCAATTGAACTCCTTGCTCTCACTCTAGAAGATCCTAGAAGTACTTAGGGGTCGTGATCTGAGGAAACACCTTTCTGTAAGATGATTACCACTGCTTTTGATTACTGGAATCTTTTCTTTTGAATGCAATGGCAGAAGCTCTGCCTTTCAATTAAGAATACCGGAATCTTTTCCTTCTTGGATAAGATTAGAATTTGTGCTTCAGAATTGCATGTGCTGATCCAATGCGAAACTGAAAGGAACCATTCTACTCATGCATGGTTGACCTGGAGAAGAGAACTGGCCACTGCACTGAGAGTGATTAGTTATTATATCAGAGCCAACGCTATTGCACGAGGCAAATATTGGTGAATCTACATAAATATTTTCTGCAAGATTTCATTTCTCGCTTCAGAAATAATGCAAGTGAAAGGAGGAACATAGTGCATGCTTTAGTAGGCACAGCTGTACTGGTTTTCACTTTCCAACAGCACATCTAGTTTTCTGCGTCCTTGTCAATTTGGTAAGCTCAACTTGTGGATTCGTCAAGATTCAGACATCTTCGGATCTTTTCACTTATATAGTTTACTCCTAGTTTGTGTAATTGTATATGCTGCAATTCTTTTTTTTTTTCTTTCAGAGAAAAAAGTCGTGCAGACACATAGTGGTCTACATCTGCATCACTCTGCTGTCAGTTCCTCTGACTCTCCCGTGTTCAGGATTGTTTTCTGTCGGAAGCTCCAGGGAATCTAGTTAGTCAAGAAACAGTTATGATTTCATTCTACATTTTTTCCTAGCACATGCCAAATTTGCACGTGCTGATCATATAGTGAGAATAGAATTTTGATGCTGGACAGAGCACCAGTTTCTGTCGTAGCACTGCTTCACAACATCCAGTTTGGATCATCAAAACTTGCATTGACACAAGTTGCATCCATTTGCAATCAATGCATTATTAGCTAAGCATATTCAGGTATGTATCTTTTCTACTTCTAATATATCAGATTCACTAATGGTGATTCTTTTGTTGTCTATTGAGTTATATCTATTGATTCAACCCAGCTTTCACTCTCTACTTTTTGCAGGAGGTGCCGAAGTGCGATAGATTGGGAGTCCTCTGTTATCTATTCCACATATATTCTTTCCCAAGATATTTCTTTAAAGTTTACATGGCCTTAGTCAGTGAAGATCTTAAACTGAAGATGGGTTTATCATCTGAACAAACTGCTTCTGCTGACATTTATGGCCATTCATTTTTGCCTGTTGGAAGATATAGTTTGTAAGGTAAGAGCCGTAGGTGTGCTTCTCGATATTGTTTGGTTGCTTCCATGATGTTCTTGTTTTTCCTAAGAAAAGTTTACTTCTTTTTGCGGAACTGCTGGTGCTTATATCCATGATGTTACTAGGTCGAAATTATGATAAAACACCTTTGAATCTAGTTTTTTTTCCAATAAGGAAAGAGAGTACATTGGCTTTAAAAGAAAAAACAAGAAGGTGGTATATGTTAAAGTTGGTGAATGTTATCACCTTTGGAGACCAAGTTAACATGTCTTCTCATTCATTGCCCAGCCTCCAACTCTTTATGTGGATCTCCCTAACCATCTTGGTCTGATGGCAACCATACTTGAATCTTTTGTCGGATCATGCGCGAAGAAGTTGCAAGATATTGTTACAGAGGAGGCCATACTAATTTTAGGAGTTAAAGAAGAGCTCATAGAGCTGAAGAGAAGAATGGAGCAAATATGGTACTTTCTTAATGATGCAGAGAAAAGGAGCATAAAAGAATCTGCTGTTAACAATTGGCTTGGTCAGCTAAGAGATGCTATGTATGATGCTGATGATATCATTGACTTGGCCAAATCCAAAGGAAGCAAGCTATTGCCAGACCATTCTTCATTAGTATCAAGCAGTTCAAATACATGCAATGGCCTTTCTCTTTCCTCTTGCTTTTTTAATATCCAGACACGTCATGAGATTGCAGTTAAGATTAAAAACTTAAACAAAAGAATTGATAATATTTCAAAGGATAAAGTATTTACTTCACTCAAGAGTACACAATCAACTGTAACAGTTTCTGTACCAAAACAGAGAAGAAGTTCCAGCCTTGTTGAGCCAAACCTTGTTGGTAAGGAGGTCTTACGTGCTTGCAGAAAAGTAGTAGATTTGGTGCTTGCACATAAGGAAAAAAGGTCTTATAAGCTTGCTATCGTTGGAACAGGAGGAGTTGGTAAGACAACACTAGCACAAAAAATATACAATGACCAAAAACTAAAAGGGAGCTTCAACAAACAAGCATGGGTTTGTGTTTCCCAAGATTTCTCTGAAATAGCTATTTTAAAGGAGATTCTACGAAAAATTGAAGTACAGTACATGCCAGATGAATTAACCGATGAGCTCCAAAGCAAGCTAGAACTGTCCATTAAGGATAAGAGTTTTTTTCTTGTGCTGGATGACGTGTGGCAGTCAGACATATGGACAAATCTACTGAGAATCCCACTACATGTTGCATCCTCAGTAGTAGTTTTATTGACAACTCGATTTGACACTGTTGCTGTAGAAACAGGAATGGACTATACACATCGAGTTGATTTAATGTCACTGGATATAGGATGGGAGTTACTATGGAAGAGCATGGGCATCAAAGAAGAAAATGAAGTACAAAATCTACATGACTTAGGGATCGATATTGTTCGTAGATGTGGTGGTCTTCCCCTTGCAATTAAAGTCATTGCTAGAGTTTTGGCAACCAAAGATCAAACTGAGAATGAGTGGAAGAAGATTTTGGTAAAAGATGCTTGGTCCATGAGTAGTCTTCCTAGTGAAATAACAAGTCCTATATATCTAAGTTACGAAGAGCTGGGACACCATTTGAAGCAATGTTTTATCTATTGTGCTATTTTCCCTGAAGATTCGGTAATCTACCGTGATGCTATTGTAAGTTTGTGGGTCGCTGAAGGCTTTATAGATGAGCAAGATGACCGAGTCCTTGAAGATATAGCAGAAGAATACTACTATGAGCTGATCTATCGAAATCTCCTCCAACCAGATTATTACTATTCTGTTGATCTTACTCAATGTAGAATGCATGATCTACTAAGGCAGCTTGCTTGTCATTTATCCAGAGAAGAACTTTTTGTTGGTGATCCAGATTCAGCAGGGGTTACTGTTATGAGTAAATTCCGCCGTATTTCAGCAGTCACTATGAATGATATGGTTGTGCTACCTAGAACAGATAAGGGGAAATGTAAAGTGAGAACTTGGAGAACATCTTATACAAAGTCTTTGAGAGTTGATGATACAATATTTGAAAGATTACCATGCATTCGAGTTTTGGATTTGACAGGTTCACAGATACAAGCTGTTCCACCTTGCATTGGACGTTTGATCCACCTACGGTTACTAGACCTTGATGGGACTGACATATCTTCTCTTCCAGAGTCCATCTGTTGTCTCATAAACCTTCAGATATTGAATTTGCAGAGGTGTGATTCTTTGCATAGTCTTCCTTCAGGAATAACTCAGCTATGCAACTTAAGGCGACTTGGCCTAGGGAGCTCACCAATAAATGAGGTTCCAAAAGGTATTGGCAGATTAATTTCTCTCAACGATTTACAAGGCTTTCCTGTTGGTGACGGCTCTTATAACAATTCTGTAATGCAAGATGGATGGAATATAGAAGAATTGGATCCCCTTTGGCAGTTGAGAAGGCTTGCTATGATCAAACTGGAAAGAGCAGTTCCTCCTAGTAAAGATACATTGCTAGCAAACAAAAAACATCTCAGAGAATTATTGCTATGTTGCACTGAACACACACATGAGACATATTCTGAAGATGCTGTAATCAATATTGAGAAAACCTTTGATTTTCTAATCCCTGCGACCAACCTAGAGGATCTCAGTTTTATGAATTTCTTTGGTCGGAGGTTCCCCACCTGGCTAGATACTGCTACCCATTTGCCTTCACTGACATACCTACAGCTCATAGATTGTAAATCATGTGTTCATCTTCCACCAATCGGTCAGCTCCCCAACTTGAAATATCTGAAAATCAAAGGAACCACTGCAGTCACCATGATTGGACCCGAATTTGTTGGCTCTGGGATGGGTAATCTCAGATCTACAGAGGCAGTAGCTTTTCCCAAGCTTGAAACAATTGTCATCCAGGATATGCCCAACTGGGAGGAGTGGTCCTTTGTTGCTGAAGAAAAACTAGAAGCAACAACAGCATTCACGGAAGGAGCAGAGGATAAGGCTGCTGCAAATCAAAAGTGGGATGCCCCACCTCCAAGGATACAGCTGCTGCCACGACTGAAGGAGTTGGACCTGGTCCGCTGCCCCAAGCTGAGGGCTCTCCCACGGCAGCTTGGACAGGAGGCCACCAGCTTGAAGGGGCTCCAATTAAGAGATGTGCACAGCCTTAAGGTGGTGGAGAACCTCCGTTTCCTCTCAGAGGTCCTTTTAATATCAGATTGTGAAGGCCTAGAGAGGGTCTCCAATCTTCCCCAAGTGAGACTGCTGCGTGTACAGCTGTGTCCTAACTTGAGGTGTGTTGACAGGATGGACAACTTGCACCAGCTGTTTCTGACAGAGGATATGGAAGGTGCCTCATCACAGTGGCTGCCTGGACTCCAAGAGCATCACCAACAGCTGCACGGAGAAGGCATGGATGTCTACACTTGGATATAGTGAACGTACAGACATGCCGAATGAGATGGCTATGAAGATATATGTAAGCTATGACCCTTGTCTGAATTTTCTAATTTGGTTAGATGTTTATCTTCTCTGCTTTTAATTATCCATGCCCGTTTTCATTTTTTTATAGGTAATCTGGCATTGAGGACGGAAGAGACGACTAGAGTCTAGAATTTGTCTCATTGATATCCATCAGGTGCCTTATTACGCTGGGCTGGATAGCACGGACGCGTGTCTCGTGTCAAGCTGATGCAAGGAGTTGAAGAATTTGGTGCTCTGCTTATCGAGGAAGGAGAAGATCCGTTTTGGTGTCTCCTGATCAAGTGGCGCATGTATCTGAATAACCAGTGTTTTGTTTGCGTATGTATCTGAATAAGGTCGTGATATATACTGCTGGTGTTTTTTAGTCTTGTTTTTTCTTTTAAGTTGTGCCAAACATTACATACGTTGTTTGGAGCCCCGGCGTGTACTTTTGCTGCTACGTGAAATGCAGGAGAGCAGGTGTTACTTTGCACTATTCTTTTTTTTTTAAAAAAAAAAGCTGTTGCTAAGCTGGATTTTTGTTGTTGTTGTTCAATCGTCGCCAGCCCTGTGAAGGGCCCGGAAAAAAAGAAAAGAAACGAGGTTCATTTTGTTTTGAGGAATGCTCTGTGGATATGTTTCATTTAAACAGATGGTAGAACTTTTTCTTTGGCGGAGAGACCAAGGAACCATCTAAAGATTGGTTTGTTGAATTAAATCAAGAAACGTCTTTGTTTTGACCCTGGTGAGGCGTTTTCTACGTGCATGACCTCATAATTTTCAAGGATGCTGTTATCTGTGACCTGATCACAGTAGGATCGGAGCCTCCTTGCCTTCATATCCTCCACTGCAGTCGTCCTGCAGGCCCGCTCGAGGAGGCTCTTGCTGACATTGAATTTCAGAACAGTTATATTACCGTCCGCCACTGCAGTCGATCGCGTATTCGCGTGCTATTTGTACACACACGACACGGCGTGAACACTGGGCTGTGTGCCAACACATCTCACGCAGGTCTGGCCCGTCACTTGCGTGCGTTCGTGCTGCTGGGATTCACCCGACGGTCACTTGCGTGCGTTCGTGCGTTCGTTCTTCAACCATATGTTTCTTTGTCTTTTCCATGCGTCCAAAGAGTGTCATGGTAGTAGGCGCTTGCCTTGCTCTGCTTTTGCTCCTATCGTGGCCCTCCTGTCCTGCTGACAGAGACAGAGTAACACTCCCCTGCTCAGTGAGTACAAAGCGCTACTCTGTTTTTCCACACTACCAAGTACCAACTCTGCTGACTGCAGAGAGGTGTTGCAAGTGCTACTGTTTGTCATTGTAGTCAATTCTGGGCGACGCGTGATGATGCCAAGCTCAACACATCACGGAGGATTATATCTTGTTGTGGCCTTGCAGCTGCGTGTGTGCCGATCCGCCGCGAATCGAACTCGATTTCTTTGCAAGGGAATTCACAATGCATCGAGGAGGTTAATTCATTTCATTTCTGAAGATGTGCAGAGTCAGATTTTTGGCCTACGTGTACCACGTGTATGTACATATGCCCATGCAATGTTCCACTGTTCTACGGCTGTCTGGCTACTTGAGCACATCGATGACTCCCATCATCACAAATTTTTCTAGGCCAAGTTTTATTTAATGTTAAGGTTGTCTTTTATTCCTGATTGTGATCGGTTCTCATCTGACAAAATTGGGGGAACGGAAACAAATAAGCTTTCTTGCATGCGTTTTCCATCGAATCCTCATGCCATCACGAACGCACAATTACACAAGTAAAAAAGAATGGCTTGATCATCAGCTACCAGTAGTTTGAATGATCTCCACCAACCATGGACGGACTGACCTCCATGGTTGCTTGGTCCACCACAGAGTTACTGCATGCGTGTCCAAAAGAAAAGCACAAACGAAGGACTGAGTCTGAGGTGTCGTCGATGGAATATCCAGCTGTACTTTCTTCTTTCTCTTGACTCTAGCACATGGACATTCTCGATTTTTTAGGTTAATTAAATGGCTCCACATGGCTAAGCTACCTGTCATTGGCAGCATGTTTTATTTTCATAGAAAAAACAAACAGAAAAGCTGTCTTCATTTGGCTAACATCCATAGAGTGTTAGGCATAAATGCCTTCTAGATGAGGTAGTGTGTCATGAGTTTATTTCTCAAATTTGGTCAAACACTCAAATGACTTCATTTCTCATACACGTACTAATCATTAGTTTGTGGGAAATGAGGTGATGAAGTGAGGAGTGAGAAGATGATGTACTAATTTATTTTTCATCAAATCCTCATGCCATCACCAACACATAATTACACACGTAAAGAATGGCTTCATCATCGGCTACGAGTAGTTTGAATGATCTCCACCAACCACGGACGGACTGGCCTCCATTGTTGCTTGGTCCACCGCAGAGTTACTGCATGCATGTCCAAAAGAAAAGCCATCCACCAGACCACCACGGCCTTGCTGCTCAGCACGAGGCAAATTTAGTCGACCAATAAAGCCCGCAGCCCTGCAGTGGAGGAGACCATGACTGGCGTGGCCATAGAGTCAAGTCTCCAGCCGGCCGCCACCCCCATCGGTGGAACAGAGCGTGAGGTATACAATATTGGCCTGTTGCTCTTTTTATGAAAGGTTGGGCCGGCACAACAAGCTGGCTCTATCCTAAAAATAATGCAATACTCATTTTTCAAGAAAACTTAAACAATTTCAAGTTTAACCAAATATATACAAAAATACTAATATTTGTCATGCATATTAATTATCACTAAATTAATAATCAAATATACTTTCATAACAAACCTATTTGAAAATACAAATATGCATACTACTTTCAATAAATCTTGTCAAACTTGATAATGTTTGACTCCTTATGAGGAGATTTATAATTTTTTTAAGACGGAGCGAGGGAGTATATCTGAGCTGGCAATGTTGCATGGGAAAAATATTGGTGAATGTATAGGCTGAGGTACATACATATTCCACTGTGCCCATCGGTTGATTCATATCTGCTTTTTAATCCAAAATCCCACAAACTACATCCACTGTACTTCTAGGTTAGTTTGAGACTAGTCCATCAACCCGTGCTCTCCCACGGGCTAGAATCTTATAAGAGATATTAGTTTATTGTCTAATGCCTCTAGATGTTTAAAAGTACTTGCATTAAATTGTACTTCTCTTTGTTCATTTTCTAACACGATAGGCACACCGATTGCACTCTTAAGTACAATGATGGCCTAAATGGTCACTTCAAACCTACGCCACATTGCTTAAGATCAGTTTAGAGCTTGGCAAGAGATCTAGGATGGGTAGTTGTGCTAAACTCAAGAGAATAGTAATGTTTAAGCCTTATAATGACTTTTTGCACCTAAGAAATCTCAAAGAACAGGAAGATATAGCCACGTGTTGTCTACAATATCGTCCCCACCTTGTCAAGACATTTGAATTTTATTGCCAAAGAGTTACTTATGCAGTAATGATTATGCTATTAATAAAGATATGTGAAATGTTTTAGTTGAAGTGTATAAATTATGTAAGTAATAATTTATACATTATATGTCATGCTTATTAATAATTTTAAATAATCTGTTAGTATCATTAGTGTAGGAAGTCTTTTACATGATTGCTAAAACATAACATATATATTTATGTATCACGCATGCACAAGTATATAATGTGCATGTACTTTAATCAAATTTTAATATATTGCCATTTATTTTTTTGCAATACAATATATCGATAAGTTTGGTGTAGATTTAATAATGTCAGAAATGGTAATTTAGATGTAAAATTTAAGGGGTAGTATATATTATGTATCTAATAGCATAAGTGGTAATTTAAATAAACATTCATAGAGGTGGGTAATTATTTAGAAAATAGCAAGATCCTATGGTTATTATTATTATCGATGTTGATTATAGTCTACACAATTGGAGACTGAATGCTTCTAATTTTTGTGAGAATTTCTAGACATTATATCTTTTCTAGTGGGGGTCCGTAAGGATTAACATGGAGGCTCCTTCGGTGACGTATGAAGGGCGGGCCTGGTGCAAGTGGTAGAGTCTTACCGCCTGTGATCGGAAGGTCCCGGGTTCGAGTCGCGGTCTCCTTGCATTGCACAGGCGAGGGTAAGGCTTGCCACTAACACCCTTCCCCAGACCCCGCACAGAGCGGGAGCTCTCTGCACTGGGTACGCCCTTCCTTCGGTGACGTATATTTACAATTTACATGATTTGTTTTTATTTCGTAGCGTGATACTAATTTGGTGGAAACCTAAGATTTTGTTATATGTGTTATTATTCCATACCTTTGTGTGCCATGATGAATCTATACTTTAAATTCAACTTTTAGTCTATATATATTGCAATTCTTTTTATCCACATGTTAAGTTGAATTTCTAGTGCTTATTTGATACTTTATTCACAATTTTCATCTTTTATTTAATTGAGAAAGATTATAGGTCCTAGGTTACTCTCTTGGTTCTCATTGTATAAATAGTCATTTCACCTTGCACTGTGGCACTATCACATAATTTTATCTGCAGTAGCATTGTTTTATAAAATATAGAGTGCTTAAAACTAAATTACCTATATTGATAAGACATTATATTTTCGTCAAAATTTATAAAGCTGTTTAGAACAACAACCTGTGGAATTTATTATATGTCATAGAGTGTTAATATAATATAACTTAAAGTTAATTATCAGTGTCTTTGCTACATTGTTTATTAAGGGAACATTTGGTACACCTTTTTTATAAATAGTTTTTACACACTTGATAAAATATTAAAATAAATATTTATCCTAATGCGTAAATGTGTACGTGGTCGACATGGTGAACATATAATCATGCTTACTTTTAATTTAACAATTGTAGAAATGTCTAATTAACAAAATATAGGAATATATGAAGATTAGCGTTCTTTCCTCTTCCTTCTGATGCACCTTTTTCACATAGGTCTTTTCAGATAGGTCGTCTCGTATTATCATCAATTTCCCTCCTTCAATCTTGTTAATTACTAATAAACATGGGATGATTTATATATAAACATGGGACACATTTGTTTTTTTACTTGAATTTGCATATGCGTATGACCAAAACTGCATAGTAGAGATTGGCACGGATGCATGGCAGTATGAGCAAGAGTAGCATACCTGCAGCTCAGCAGTGACATGCCAACAATGTAGACAGAGATGTCGCCGTAAGCCCGCACATGCAGCAAGAGGAGCATGCCTGTAGCTCCATGCCTCCATCCATGCTTTGACGAAGGATGCTAGGTTTAGCTGCGGGATGTCCAGCACCAGCTTGTTCAGAACATAACAATCCGGCTTGCTATATATTCTGCCGTGGTCACTGGTTTACATATGAAAACCTGTACGTCCAAACTCGATCAGATTGGAGATTGATTAGGCAATCGAAAGAACAACTACTACTCCAAAGAGCTCACCTAGGCTATCGATCACAGGGGCTGCCAAAAAACAGCAAGGCATGACTGGGAGGGAAGCCCAAGAAAGATCAACGTGACTGGAAGGGAAGCCTGGCGTAGCATTAGTGCAGGATTGGAATTAAGGTCGATCCCTGATTGATTGAATCTGCGTGACTATGGACGGCGGCTGCGACAGCAGGGCTTGGCTAATACCACGTGAGATAGATGGGATAACAATATAATTTATGTTTTCCTTTTCAATTAGATCCACTATTATGTGTGATTTTGATAATGGCAGGTGGGTAATTTTGTAGAAAAACTGAATAGATCTAATGGCTATTAAAATGAACGTGAGTTATTTTCATAATGGCAGGTGGGTAATAGATAAACTGAATAGATCTAATGGCTATTAAAATTAACGGTGATCAAATTGATGGCTAGATCTTTCTAATTATTATGAGAATTTCTATGATTTATCTTCTTCTAGCACGTTTGGTGAGAATTAACATGGAGACTCCGTTGGGGCCTCCAATTAGTAATATATAGTAAGATAAGATATGGTAAAGCAACACACCTCATTAACCATAGTCGATGCCAATAAGCAGGAAGATATTATCTTGGCACATTGTGTTTTCACTATTTACTTATATAATGGAAAATTCTAGTTTCAGTCCACTGATGTCATGTTATTTTCTATCAGGCCACCTAAAATAAGTGTGAAGATCATAAGTATGAAGCGGGTATGTGTTAATGGTTTTCAGTGTCACATGCGCACTAACTTTAGGGATACAAAATATACTACTACTTTTGTATATAATAGACTAATGTCGATGCCAATAAGCAGGCAAAAGATAGACTGACGTTTAGTTTACAGTTTTTAGGTAAAGTGCTCGCTCACCCACTTTCCAACAGCCCCTCTCTGCTAACTCCTCTCTGCAGAGACCAATAAATTATGATAGATCCAATTGTAATTATTGGCTATGATAGCATCTCCAACAGCTCACCAATACTTCATCCTCAATAGGATGGTACTGCTTGTTGGATATATTATGGGCTTGGCTCGTATAATATTTAATAAATCAAATAAAACTCTATGGTCCATAACATTAAGCGTTGTATGGTTTAATACCGTACGAGATTTTGACTGAACGTTGACTCAGCTTATTTGGTTGGAAATTATCCATCTTAATTGAGAAGCTGAGAAAAGGACACAGGAGTGCCACACGCACGCGCGCCGCCGCCGGCCGGGCCGAGGCTGTGGGCATGGCAGGCAGGCGGATGGACGGGCGTGGCCAGGTTTTGCCACTTAATCCACATAATTACGGGAGTTTCTCTCCTTTATGGTGGAGGCGAGTTGATTGCGCCAGTTACCGTCTCTTCGTGTCTCCGTCTCCTGAGTTCCTCCACTAGCTTTCTCCTTCCCCACCGCAGGCATAAAAGTAGAAGTCCTCCGTCAGTCCAATCTTCCCGTCACTTCCGAGAGACCACATCTTAGCCGCCCTTTGGTTTTCCCCGTCCCGTACCTCTACGCGCACGGAGCAATGGGAGAGTAGGTGCCTCCGGAACCCTCGTCCGCCACGAGGTGTGCGGCGATTAGGTTTTTAGGGAGCGATTCCACGACTGCTCGTCCACGTAGCAGACGTCTTCTCCCTGGTGATCGCTCGCGGAACAGCAAGGTGTCTTCTTCCTGGTGACCATCCGTGGGACTGCACTACGAACACCTTCCTACATCGACTATGGTCCACGACTTCGAGCAACGCACTATGTCTGGTGCGAATGGAGCCTCCGATGCCCTCGGCATGGGACCCTCCGCTGGGTACACTCTTAACTCTCTGATTACCATACTTTGTGTACTTACTGTATCGATCGGTATGTCATACTTGCATACTGTAGCGTTTGTTAGTGATATACACATACACATATATGTCGTCACGAACCTACTGATGTTTTATTTCTAGATTAAATTGACCAAGAAAATGCCTAATTTTCTAACAATCGAAAAACCTAATGTTAGGCAATTTTCTGTCAGTGGTTTTGCTGCTGCTTTGAAGCCGAATAACTTTAATGGCAAGAATTTCATGATATGGCATGCCAAGATGGTGGTGTGGTTGACTACTATGAACTGCTATCACGCCGCTGTTAACACTGGATTTTGGTCGATTCTGGAAGATGACAGGTAGACCCACATGCGGGAAGAAGGGTGTTCGGCAAACAATGCAAGCGGTCGGCTAAATGCTTGTGCGGTCGGTTATTCTGGAAGACGGTAACTCCATTCGGGAAAACAGAAGATGGCAGGCAAGACCGATCGGAAAGATGAGAGTTGTATTAATAAAGGAATCTATAAGTTTAGGGTAAGGAATCGTAAGTTTCCAAGTTTGTTTAGAAGTTCCTTTGTAAATCGTAGTCCTTTAGGACTCACATTTTGTCTAGGGTATAAATATTGACCCTCGACCATTGTAATAAGGGTTCACAACCAAATCAATACAACCGGCCCCGTGCCAACTTTCGAGTCCTCTTGTCGTGTCGTCGAGTTCTTCGAGAGGAATCATCGATCCGTCGACCTCCGTAAGTTCCGACAACCTTGTTATCATGTTTAGTATCATGCGGTGGATTTAGACATGGTGCAAGTAGTCTTGTTTGTTTTCAATGGTCGTGCGGCGGATCTTTGCTTGACAATCAAGAAGTCTTTGCTTATGCTTCGTTTATGAGTAGATACCGTGCGGCAGGCGTTTACTCATATGCTTAGTGAAAGCGAGATAGTTATCGGCTCTATATTAGATATGACAAATCTAAATAGATTCATTAAGTTATCCAGTGTTGCATGTTTTAAACCTCTTATATATTTGTAACACACTTCTGCCCAATCTAGATTCATATTGTTCGGCCTTCTTTCTCTTGTGGTTTTATTCGTGCTTCAATGATCATTGTTTATTTTTATATTACCCTTGCAAAATAGATAACATGCTCATAGTGGCTGAATTGTCTTAATCTAGATTGTCACATGTTGCGGGTTCATGCATGTTAATCACGTTTAAGCTTTAACGAAACTAGGTGTCGTGCGGCAGATGCAGGTTTTAGTTTAGTTTAATCGCTTTTATTTGTACGTTCCTTCTTCATGGATCCCAATTCGGCTGGATTGCCGAGCTTGGTTGTGCATTAACTCATAGTTAATTTCACTTGTTCAAACATGTCTTCCCATGCACATGCATTCGGCAATTAGGTCTTTACGTGCATTTACCCTACGATTAGCTGAATGGTTTATGAACTTGTTAGCAGACAGCTCTCTATAGCTGTATGTCGTTGTAAGTGGCTTCAGGGCCGTATATGTGGAACTGTCCGGTATTACCCGACATGTTCCGGTTTGACATTTAATTGTTTTATCCCTTGTTAGTTTTTTTAGGTCAAACTGACTAGCACGCTTCCGGATCACGAAACACCCGGGAACCCGATTAAAGCCACGCTTTTCGGCTTGCTGTGTGTGAGGCACAGTATGTCACATTTTGTGTCAACACACTTTTTGGCACGCCCGGTGGGACAATCTGTTAGTTCAAGATGGCATCTGAGATCAACAATGATCATGTTCTGGATGTAAGCATGGCAGAATTGCCAGATAATTACAAGGATTTAGTGCTTCAAGCATGTGAGCAATACCAACGGAAGTGTTTGATGTCTTTTTCCAAAAACAAGAGCAATAAAGTGTTTCAAAAGCAGTCAATGCCAAGGGTTCTTCTTCCGCATCAAACTGATTACACTGAAGAGGAAGATGCTCAGAAGATGGCAGCCCTGGTCTATAAAGCCATGGGAGAAACCATGACAAACCATCACACAGCTTTTCTGAATACCTTTCGGGCGATCATGATCAGTACTTTTGGTCCAATGGTTGATAAATACTTTGAAGAAAATGTTGGACCACTCAGTGGGCCGACGCTTTTCAATGTTCCAAAGCATTAAGAGAAGCCTGTTGGGAAAGAAGTAGCGTCACCTTCAAATATAGGTGGATTGACTCATACTGAAAAGCAATCACATCCCACCTATGGCCAGATGACATTTGGTACCACAGGGGAAGTGCCACCTTCAGCTTATAGAGTTTCTCCAATATCAAACAGATTGCAAAAGAATATGTATGGTGATGGGTATCAAGAATTTACTGATTACAGTGCTATCAATACTGTGCCAAATCCAGGGTATAGAAGTGTTTCAGGATTGCCTTCTGGAGTGCAAGTACAAGGAAATCAGGATCCAGGTATTGATGTTTTGATGCACAGGATGGCTGATATGATGCAAAATCAGTTCGGCTTGAAGCCAAAGAATCAATCCTATTCATACAAGTCTCCTTATCCAGAATGGTACAACAGAGTGGCGTTACCTCCAAGGGTGAAGCCTCCAACAGATTTAACTAAGTTTTCTGGTCAAGATGATACTAGTACCATAGAGCACGTCAGTCGATACTTAATGCAGCTTGGAGAAGCTGCTTCAGATGAAGCTTGGAGGATTCGATATTTTCCTTTGTCTCTTACAGGACCAGCTTTCACATGGTTCACGTCTCTACCAGCTCATTCCATTGGTACGTGGGCAGAACTAGAGCAGAAGTTTCATTCATATTTCTATATGGGTACTAATGAGAAGAAGTTGGTTGATCTCATGAGTCTGAGGATGAGAACAAATGAGACACCATTGGAGTATCTTCGCAGGTTTAGGGAGACCAAGAATATGTGTTATTCTCTAAATTTACCAGATGATCAACTACCTGGAATAGCTATAGCAGGAATGTTGCCGAATATCAGGGAGAAGTTGTTCGGTTTAGAGTTTGATGATCTTGGTCAACTTGCACAGCGTTTAGCAGCTATGAGTAATCAAGCCCAAGGATTCAGGAGAGATAATCGCTTTCAGAAGAACAGTGCCACTAATGAGGTGTATCAAGGCTTTCTGGATGAAGCGACTGAGTATATTGATGAAGATGAGATAGCTGCAGCTGAGTTAAATTGGGCAAAGGAACCCACTCAAGTTAGTCAACGCTGGTTGAAACAACAAAAGGGAACCTATGATTTTGATGTTACTAAGGCAGACAGACTTTTTGCATTGTTGATAAAGGAAGGACGCATCAAGCTACCAGAAGGACATCCTATGCTACGTCCTGAAGGAGTGAAGGACAAAAAGTATTGTGGTTTTCATAACACTAATTCTCATTCTATTAATGATTGCTGAGTGTTCAGAATACGAATCCAGAAAGCTATCCAAGAGGGACATTTGAGGTTTGATGGTAAGATGAAAATTGATGATCAACCTTTTCCACAAAATATGATTTCTTTCTCTGTGAATATGGTCTCTGCCAATGATCTCAAGGGTAAGGGCAAGGTGAAGGTGTTGACTTCTGATAGAGCAAAGGAGAGTGGTGCTGTTGACCTGGATCGGCAAGTCACCAGTAGAGAGCTGCAGCAACGAGTTCGGTTTCAGAATAGCCGAACCGAGAAAGGTCAAACTTCCAAACCCAGAGTTACATCACGTATTTTGCTAAACAAGTGGCAGAGGGAACAAGAGAAGGAATACTGTAAGAAGCAATGGTTTATGCAAGAATGCCGGAGGTATGAGGAAGAAGTATACCGAAGGGAGCAAGAAGAATACATGACAGAACAGGAGCAGTCTCATTGGGGTTGTTCGTTCTTTAGGCATTGTTGGAATGAAGGTTTGAGGTTGCCTGCAAGAAATAATTGTCCGGAGTGTAGTGTTCAGTACTCCGAGTATAGGCAATCTCGAGTCAACCGTCGTCCCGTCTATGAAAGACTTGGAACGAAGGTTCCTGAAGATGATCGGCGCTTAAAGATAAGTGGCTTTGAGAATCAGCAAAGGAAAAGAGTTGCAGGTTCGGGTTGGATTCATAATAGAGTGCATGATGAGGAAGCTGACTTCTATAAATACGTATGGCAAAAAGGACAGTGGTGTCCTCCAGGCCTGAGGAAAAGTCAGAAAAGAAGAGTGCAACGGTTGAGGAATAGGGAGCTGGAATTGGAAGTTGCCGAAACAAAGCAAATATGGCGTCCTAAAAAGAAGCCTGATGGATGTGGTCCTTCGGCTAATGCTTGCATGGCTTTCTTCCTCCCATCAGAGTTTATAGCTCCCGAAAGCCAAGATGTCCAAGAAGAGGTGTACTCTGATTTTGATGAAAGTGAATGTCAGGATTTGATGGCTCAGCTTGTATTAACACAGCAGGCTGTTTTTGATAAACCAATCAAGAATCGTCACTTGAGACCACTCTATTTAAAGGGATATGTCAATGGCAAGCCTTTAACTAAGATGTTTGTCGATGGAGGGGCTGCTATCAATATCATGCCTTATACTACCTTCAGGAAACTTGGGATGACTAATGAAGAATTGTTGAAAACTGACATGGTGCTCAGAGACTTTGCTGGCAATCCTTCCGATACCCGAGGTGCTATCCATGTCGAGTTGACCATTGGATCGAAAACTCTGATTACTACCTTTTTTGTCATTGATGGCAAGGGGGCATATAGTCTACTCTTGGGCAGAGATTGGATCCATGCTAATTGCTGCATTCCTTCAACCATGCATCAAATTCTCATTCAATGGATTGGAGATGATGTTGAAATTGTACATGCTGATGATTCGGTAAGTGTTGCTGCCACAGAGTCTACCTATTGGGAATATGAAGGCATTGATTGTTTCTTCGGAAAAGTGTGGAAAGAAGGTCCTGTGAATGTTTTCAGCGAGGACCAACAGCCGATCCAAGCAGTCGGCTCTCATAGTAATTTTTAATGGGAAATCCTGTCGATGGCAACAAAGGAAAGTTGGGACGTGGTTTTATGTCAGCTGATAAATTGGAAGAAATTGATGTTGGTGATGATTCTAAGCCAAGGCCGATGTATATTAGTGCGAAGTTAGACCCAGAATATAAATCAAAGTTGATAAACCTGTTGAAAGAGTTTAAAGATTGTTTTGCTTGGGATTATACGGAAATGCCTGGATTAGATCGTTCCATTGTTGAGCATCGATTACCCATTAAACCTGGATTTCGTCCTTACAAACAACCTCCACGGAAGATATACAAAGAGGAGGTATTGGCCGATGTAAAGAAGGAAGTTGAAAGATTAATAGAAGCAAACTTCATTCGGCCATGCAAGTATGCAGAGTGGATTTCGAATATAGTACCGGTATACAAGAAAAATGGAAAAATGAGAGTTTGTATAGATTTCAGAAATCTTAATAAGGCAACTCCCATGGATGGTTACCCAATGCCAGTTGCCGATTTGCTGGTAGATTCAGCAGCAGGTTATGAGGTCATTAGTTTTATGGATGGTAATGCTGGCTATAACCAAATTTTTATGGCAATAGAAGATATTTCGAAAACAGCTTTCAGATGTCCTGGTCATATTGGTTTGTTCGAGTGGATAGTCATGACGTTTGGGTTAAAGAATGCCGGTGCAACTTATCAAAGAGCTATGAATTATATTTTTCACGAGCTGATCGGCAAGATTGTAGAAATCTACATCGATGATGTAGTAGTCAAGTCTAGAAATCATGAAAGACATTTAGCCGATTTAAGAAAGACTCTGGAGTGCACAAGAAAGCATGGCTTGAAGATGAATCCAAACAAATGTGCCTTTGGAGTTTCGGCTGGTGAGTTTTTAGGATTTTTAGTTCATAAAGGAGGAATTGAAGTTGGTAAGAAGAGCATGGAAGCAATAGACAAAGTTGTGCCGCCAACTAATCTCACAGAATTGCAATCATTGTTAGGCAAAATCAACTTTGTAAGAAGATTCATATCCAATCTATCAGAAAGAGTTTTACCCTTTTCCCCTTTATTGAAGCTCAAGAAAGATCAAAAATTTGTATGGGGTGACATACAACAAAAGGCTTTTGATGAGATCAAACAATATATGAAAGCACCACCTGTGCTGGTACCTCCACAACTTGACAAGCCTTTTAAGTTGTATGTGGCGGCCGATAGCCTAACGATAGGATCGGCCCTTATGCAAGAGTTTGAAGGAAAAGAAAGAGTCATAGCTTATCTTAGCCGAAAGTTGTTAGACCCGGAAACAAGGTATTCGGCTGCAGAAAAACTTTGCTTATGTGTATATTACTCATGTACCAAATCTCGGCACTATTTGTTGAATTCCGAATGCGTGGTGGTTTCTAGTTTTGATGTAATCAAACATATGTTATCAATGCCGATTTTGAATGGAAGAATTGGCAAATGGATTTTAGCGTTGTCGGAATTTAATTTAAGATATGAATCGGCAAAGGCGGTGAAGGGTCAAATTATTGCCGATTTTATTACCCAACATCGGGATCTTTCTGTTGAGGTGGTAAGCATTGTGCCTTGGGCTTTGTTCTTCGATGGATCATCTTGTAACAAAGGTGGTGGTGCTGGTATTCTCTTGATTTCCCCACAAGGAAAAACTTTTGAATACGCGGTTCCTATTGAATTTCATGTTACTAATAATCAGGCAGAGTATGAAGCATTGATTAGAGGGCTTCGGCTTCTTATAGAAGTAAAGGCCGCTGCTGTCGAAATCTTTGGGGATTCTGAGTTGGTGATTAATCAATTGAATGGTCAGTATGAATGTAAGAACAATGTGTTAAGAGAATATTATGAGGAGTGTAGAGAACTTTTGAAGAATTTTCTGGTAGTAACCTTGCATCATGTCCCTAGAGAGTGCAATGAAGAAGCAAATAAGTTAGCTCAAGCTGCTTCTGGATATCGAGAGAGTCGGGAAATTTTTGCTATAGAAGAAGGTGTTTTAAATACTGATCAAGTAAATGGTGATTGGAGATACGAAGTTACCAATTATTTGAAAGATCCATCTCAAAAGGTTTCCCGAAAACTCAGGTATAAAGCTATCAGATTTGTGTTTCTTGATGATCAGTTATATTACAAGTCCATCGATGGAGTGTTGCTCAAATGTTTAAGTCAAGAAGAGGCCAAGAAAGTGATGTATGAGGTTCACGAAGGATTGTGTGGTGCACATCAGTCGGCTTATCGGATGAAGTGGATAATTAGGAGAACTGGTTATTTTTGGCCAACTATGTTGGAAGATTGTTTTGAATATTACAAAGGGTGTCACAATTGTCAAAAATTCGGCAATATTAAAAAAGTTCCAGCGTCTGCTATGAATCCTATAATCAAGCCTTGGCCGTTCAGAGGGTGGGGTATGGATTTAATTGGTCAGATCAATCCTCCTTCTAGTAAGGGACACAAATTTGTACTCTTGGCCACGGATTATTTCACCAAGTGGGTTGAAGCTATCCCTTTGAAGAAGGTAACGTCAGAGAATATGATCAGTTTTGTTAAGGAACATATAGTTCACAGATTTGGGATTCCTCAGACTATAACAACTGATCAAGGAACTCAATTTACTTCTTCTGAATTCTGTGACTTTGCCAAAAGTATGGGGATTAAGTTGTATAATTCTTCTCCTTATTATGCACAAGCTAATGGTCAGGCAGAAGCATCAAATAAGATTATGATTAAAATTATCCAGAAGAAGATTGATGAAAAACCAAGGAAATGGCACTTGGTTCTTAATGAAGCATTGTGGGCTTACCGAATGGCTTGTCATGGGTCCACTCAAACGTCTCCCTATGAACTGGTTTATGGACATCATGCTGTGTTACCATGGGAACTGCGGTCAGGATCAAGGCGAGTTATTTTACAGAAAGAATTAGCAGAAGAAAACTATAAGAATCTGATGATGGATGAATTGGAAGATTTACATTTGATTCGTCTTAAGGCATTAGAAAATATTGAGAAAAATAAATTACGCGTCGCCAAGTATTATAACAAAAGGGTTAGGCTGAAGCAATTCGCAAAAGGAGATTTGGTTTGGAAAACTGTATTGCCGGTTGGAACAAAGGATAGAGCGTTCGGCAAATGGTCTCCAAATTGGGAAGGTCCTTTCCGAATAGTAGAGTGTGTACCTGGCAATGCATACATATTGAAGACTTTATTTGGGGAAGAGTTTACCAGAGCTATCAATGGAAGATTTCTTAAGAAATACTACCCCAGTGTTGAGGTTGGTTCGTGAATGTAGATCAGAAAAAACGACAAGGAAAAAATTGCCTTTAGCCTAAAGATCGAATACAAGATTGAGAATAGCCGATATTGTTCATATCGCCTTTAGCCTAAAAATCAGATACAAGACTGAGAATAGCCGATATCATTCATATCGCCTTTAGCACAAAATAGCCGATGCAGTTTGCATCGCCTCTAGCACAAAAATGTTTATCTGAAACTGGGTTGTTTTCAGCATTTTTTCTGACAGTCGCAAGTGGAATTTTACCGAAAAGAATCAAAGAAGTAAATATTATTCCAAAGGACGAGATTATTTATAAAAGTTCATCCTAATACAAACTACTCCTCAAATAACTTGTTGAGGACGGATTGGGGGTTTGTGATTTCGGCAAGGGCAGCAGCATGATCGTCGTAGGCCTCCAGACGCTCATCGATGTCGTCGACTTCGTCCGAGCGTCCTCCAACGAAGCCAACTGGCTGGGAGGAGTAGTCCTCGTTGGTTTGGGAGGTCATTGCCGCCAGCCCGAGAGAAGCGCCGAGGTGCACACCTTGGATGACGGCCTGATCAATGCGGCCGTCCACAGCATCAAGGCGTGCCTCGGATGTCTCCCCCTGAGCATTCACCTTGTCGGCAATCTTGTTCGCCGCCGTCTTCAAGCGGTCATTCTCCGTGGAAAGAGCTGGGCATGAAAGAAGAAATGGGTCGGCAAGCAAAGGAAGTCAGGATGATAAAACTAAATGAAGATATCAAACCGGTGATGGCGTCGCAGAATTGTTTCCGCTGATCCTCCCATTCGGCTTGATCAATGCCGAACTTCTTGGAGACGTCGCCTAGCTCCTCCCGGGCTTCATCCCTCTCCTGGCGAAACTTGAGCGCCTCCTCGTGGGAGTATGGATGGTGTGCATCTGCTGGCTCTGCCGAACCCCAAGGGTTGGAATGGTAAGAGCTTGAGGAGCTGGAAGACCCGGAGGAGCCGGATGATGGAGTTCCCGGTTGAGCTGCCGACACCGGAGGAAGGAGATGGTATTGGCTGGAGCTGATGACTCTTATCCTGATGAATGAGGAAGGATAAATCGGAATTAATAGATGAACGAGGAAATTGCAAAGGGGGCAAAGAACCGAATCATACCCACGACGCCGGCAGCGCGATGCTCTGCTTCCTTCAGCCTCTCCGTCGGCAGGACGCTTGCCACGGTTGCCACTGTTCGTCATTTGCTTTGATGGAGGTTCGGGTTTCCTTCTGGAATGAATCGAACGAAGGAAGTGGAAGAGACGGATGTGAGAACGCTGAGGCAAAGATGGTGATGAAAGCCAATGGAAAGGTCTATTTATAAGCCGAAGCGAAAGATCGTGGCGAATTCCACGGGGTTGTGGGACGAGAATCCCGAACGGCGGAGTAGGTTTGTTCCCTTTCGGCTGGGCCGTTACTGGACTGGGCCAGGCCTGAGTTAAGTCGAATGTCGCTTGAATATCTCCATGATTTATTGGAGCCAACATTGTTCGGCTATACCCTCACAGTATTTGGATTGGATTCGTTCGGCTATCGGAAGAATGGAGACAATCGGCTACATTCTAATCGAGTAATTTAAGGGAAAATGGCCGATTGCTTTTTTCCGAACGAATGAAAATAAGTGAACATAAAGTTGTTTAATCAAGGAAAAAAGGGTATCACACTTAAAGTTTATTACAAGCCTAATGTCTACTGGTTCAGAAGATGATTGATTGCTTCTATGGCCTCGGTCCTGATTCGGCTAACATTATCTAGCACTTTTTGATCTTCATCTTCAGAACTCTGGATGCTGGATAACTTATTTTTGATCTGCTGGTCTTCTTTGATGGTCGAAGCTATCTTTAGTGAAGTTGCTTCTATGTTCTTCGGCAGATTGGCTATATGGGCCCTGTGAGACTGAATTTTGGCATTTAGTTCGGCTAGTTGAGCTTCTAGTCTGATTTTTTCATCCTCCATGGATTTCAGTTCAGGCTCCAAGGTTGCCAAGGAATTTCTCGTAGTCTGGATATGAGAGTGAAGATCTTTAATCTCTAGCTTTTTCAAAGATCTATCCTTCTGCAGAGCGGCCCTCGAAGATATGTTTTTGGTTGCCCTTCTCACCATAGCAAAGTGATCATCAAGATGGGCTGCAGATTCTAGGGGAGCCTTGAGAGCAGAAGGGATATCTTGATCAATGAGTTCAAGGAGGTCTTTTATCTGGTCTGCATCCTGAACCAGACTAATGGTATCCTTATTCAGCAGAATAATCACTTCTTTTAGCCGAGCCTGATTCTCCAGTGATAAAGTTTGATGAGAAGTGATCTCTTCACCTTTCTCAATAATGTAGTCCTCAATAGAGAAGGAGTAACTGGTGGTCGGTTTAGTGATGTTCTTCTAGACAAAGAGGAAGAAAGAAGGTGTTAGCCGATTGGCTAATTTTGCTAAAATATAGTATGAGACAAGGCATTACCTGTTGGGCTGATTGGTCATCAGGATGGGTTATACCCTGGCTTGCTGGAGGACTTGATTGAAAGTTCAGAAGAGATGGGTCTGGAGATTGATCAGGAGAAGTTTCCCTTGCCAGTTCATCTAAGATCTCATCTATTCTCAGTAAAGTAAATGATAATGAGCATAAGAGATAGATGTTGTTAAAGAGAAAGGAGAGGAGAATTGGTTGAACAATGTTACCTATAGTCTCATCAGGTTTATGAGCCTTTGAACCTTCAGCTTCATGGGTCTCTGAAATTTCGCTATCATGGATTTCTTCATCTTCAGTAGAAACTTCAGGGGTTGGTTCTGCAGGCGCTGAGGTATTACCCAGTATGGGAATTTTGACTTGTGGCTGCAATGGAAGAAATGAATGTAGAGGTAGTCAGGCTTACTGCTAAATGAGATGGTTGACCTGATAAGAAAACAAAAGGTTCATGCCTTAAGGGATAATCTGGCTTTCTTGGTCCTTGGTTTCTTGGGTAAGAGAAAACTTTCAGGTGTTTTCCTTTTGCTTTTTCCTCTGGAAGATGCAGCAGCTGAAGTAGCAGGAGTTCTCATGAGTGCCTTTAGAGGTGCTGAATCCAAAGTTGCAGAAGTTTTCATGAATTCCTTTAAGTTTGGAGCATCAAACCCCAGAGCAGGTTTGGGACCAGCCGGATAGTACTGAATTGCTTTGGCAGGGGGAGTAAACTCAAGATCCTGTGCATGACCAGATGTTAAAATAAGAAGTGGATTCAAGAATAAGAAATGATGGGCATAATGAAATTACCTCACTGTCAGAAGCAAAATCGGGTTGCAAGTTTTTGCATAAAGAATGAACTGATATATTGAAGATATGAGCATGCCATTCTTGCCACCAAGAGACAAAGAGGGGATGAGCAGCATCTATTAGCCCAAATGGAGATGGTTCGTATATTGGTAATTCCCATCCTAATTCAAAGACCTTCTTGGCTTCCATTCCTTCTGTTATTGCTTCCCTTGATTTTATGATTGTTGAGAAGAGGAATTTTGGAGGCAGTTGGCCGCATCCTAATTGTCTGGCCACCATGTTTGGATAATAGAATTTATAGGTGGATTGTACTAATCTCCCATGATGAAATTCGGCTGGCAAAGTGCAAGGTTTGATAAAGGAGTTGAAAATCTCTGTGGATTCTTGGCCTGAACAACCAATTTCATAGCTAAACTTGCAGGGCAAAGTCAGATCTTCATTTTCTCTGTAAGGAAACCAGAGCACATTGCCGAATCCTTTGAAAAATAGCTTGAAGAGATGACCAATGTCTATATCAATGCTTATAGATGCTGCTGCTTCCCCATAAGTCTGACAAGCCTTAACCTTTGCTGTGCTGCCTTCAGCATAGTTAACTGAGGGGAAACTTAGGTTGAAGAGGCTCGCAGGGGTTATCTGATGCATATATAGTTGGAGCCACATTTGAATTAGCCACCAGGGACCATTCACACAAGAAATTTCTCCACCTTGGCGCATCTGAAGGGTGATCTGATGCATCATATGATAAGCAGACCCTAAAAGATATTTGCCTAATGGGATCTGGGTGCCTGCAGCTAAGTCTTCAGCCATTACCATGTGATTCAGGGTTGGTTCATTGGATTTTCCACAGAAGATGAATCTGCATAGCCACATATTCATGAAGGCTTTCAACTCTTTGTCAGAAACGGTGCCAGATGCATTCATATAGTTCTGGATATGTTTGACCCATCCACATCCAGAACTGACGGCTCTTTGATTACTCTTGCTCTTGTACTTATAAGGATATACTGGTAATGACACATTCAAACCAGTCATCATGAATACGTCGGCTAGAGTGATGGTCATAATACCATGACCAAAGATAAAGGCATTGGTAGCGTCAGACCAAAAATGAGAAGCTGCTATCAGAAGGGAATCATTCCTGGGTGTCTCTGCTAAAGATAACTCCAGACAATGACTGATGTCCTGACTTTCCCAGTGGCTGCTGCTCTTCTCCAACATTCTCCTGTACCAGTTGCGCCATCCGGTGATTGGGGGAAATGGCCAATTCTTGAACGTGTTTGGCCATCGGTTTGGTGAGGTAATCCCAGACTTGAAAGGAATTCTTTGGGTTTCCTTCTCAATGATTTTAGAAGGGTCAGGATTTCCTATTGGGCCGAGGAAATAGGAGTCGGGGTTGGCAGCATAAGGGATCAAAATCTGGCTCTTGTACTCCTTTAGAAGATGATTGAAATCAGAGGGGAGTAAATCAAAAGAGGAGCGGAAAGATGAGATGAAAGTTGCCGAATATAAATAAAGTTTACCTCTGGAATTTCATCCTGGGTCGCCATTGAAGATTTGAAGGAGGTCCGAGGTTGCGCTGAAAGCTTGAATTTTTGGGCAGCGGCTGCGGTTTTGAACAGTGATGACCTAGGAGGATGAAAGAGCTTGTGGTCAATTTCAGAATAAAACAACTTTTATCCCGAAATTGAGGGGGCATGTGTTAACACTGGATTTTGGTCGATTCTGGAAGATGACAGGTAGACCCACATGCGGGAAGAAGGGTGTTCGGCAAACAATGCAAGCGGTCGGCTAAATGCTTGTGCGGTCGGTTATTCTGGAAGGCGGTAACTCCATTCGGGAAAACAGAAGATGGCAGGCAAGACCGATCGGAAAGATGAGAGTTGTATTAATAAAGGAATCTATAAGTTTAGGGTAAGGAATCGTAAGTTTCCAAGTTTGTTTAGAAGTTCCTTTGTAAATCGTAGTCCTTTAGGACTCACATTTTGTCTAGGTTATAAATATTGACCCTCGACCATTGTAATAAGGGTTCACAACCAAATCAATACAACCGGCCCCGTGCCAACTTTCGAGTCCTCTTGTCATGTCGTCGAGTTCTTCGAGAGGAATCATCGATCCGTCGACCTCCGTAAGTTCCGACAACCTTGTTATCATGTTTAGTATCATGCGGTGGATTTAGACATGGTGCAAGTAGTCTTGTTTGTTTTCAATGGTCGTGCGGCGGATCTTTGCTTGACAATCAAGAAGTCTTTGCTTATGCTTCGTTTATGAGTAGATACCGTGCGGCAGGCGTTTACTCATATGCTTAGTGAAAGCGAGATAGTTATCGGCTCTATATTAGATATGGCAAATCTAAATAGATTCATTAAGTTATCCAGTGTTGCATGTTTTAAACCTCTTATATATTTGTAACACACTTCTGCCCAATCTAGATTCATATTGTTCGGCCTTCTTTCTCTTGTGGTTTTATTCGTGCTTCAACGATCATTGTTTATTTTTATATTACCCTTGCAAAATAGATAACATGCTCATAGTGGCTGAATTGTCTTAATCTAGATTGTCACATGTTGCGGGTTCATGCATGTTAATCACGTTTAAGCTTTAACGAAACTAGGTGTCGTGCGGCAGATGCAGGTTTTAGTTTAGTTTAATCGCTTTTATTTGTACGTTCCTTCTTCATGGATCCCAATTCGGCTGGATTGCCGAGCTTGGTTGTGCATTAACTCATAGTTAATTTCACTTGTTCAAACATGTCTTCCCATGCACATGCATTCGGCAATTAGGTCTTTACGTGCATTTACCCTACGATTAGCTGAATGGTTTATGAACTTGTTGGCAGACAGCTCTCTATAGCTGTATGTCGTTGTAAGTGGCTTCAGGGCCGTATATGTGGAACTGTCCGGTATTACCCGACATGTTCCGGTTTGACATTTAATTGTTTTATCCCTTGTTAGTTTTTTTAGGTCAAACTGACTGGCACGCTTCCGGATCACGAAACACCCGGGAACCCGATTGAAGCCACGCTTTTCGGCTTGCTGTGTGTGAGGCATAGTACGTCACATTTTGTGTCAACAGCCGCATAGGGGAAGCCTGAACAATTTACTCCTGAGGAGGGGCAAAAGTTCTTGGCTGCCGATAACCTATTTTGAGACGCTGTGATTAGTGCACTTCATAGTATGTATAAGACAAACTACATATCTTGCACACCAGGCAAAGAATTATGGGATGCTCTTGAGGCAAAGTTTGGAGTTTCTGATGCTGGTAGTGAGCTGTACCTTATGGAGCAGCTGTATGACTACAAAATGGTTGAAAACCATTCTGTAGTGGAACAGGCTCGTGAGATACAGGCGCTAACAAAGAAACTAGAATATTTTCCATATTTGTTGTCCGATAAGTTTGTGGCCGGTGGTATAATCGCTAAGCTGCCACCTTCTTGGAGAAATTTTGCTACTTCTCTAAAACACAAGAAACAAGAGTTTAGCGTGGCTAAGCTTATTGGATCTCTTGATGTTGAGGAGAGGGCGAGAGCAAAAGACAACCACGGAAAAGGAGTTGAGTCTTCCGCTGCCAATATGGTGCAGAAGAAAAACTCATTTGCATCCCGTAATAAAAAGAAGAACATGCAAGAGAACAACAATACAAAGCCTAAGCAAACTGTTGGATTTAAGAAGAAAAACAACAAGAAAGGTGGAGGTTGCTTTGTTTGCTGGAGTGATGAGCATTGGGCAAGTGTGTGCCCAGACCGCAAATATATGCAAGAAAAGAAATCAGCAAACATGGTAATTAGCGAGACTGGAGGAGGAACATCTGGGTATGGTAATTCTTTACCTTTTATTCTTTCAGTTTGTCTTTCACCTGAGTGGTGGATGGATAGCGGTGCTAATATTGATGTGTATGCTGATGTTTCTTTATTTACTTCCTATGAGGCCGGCGGGGCTAGAGCCTTGCTGATGGGAAATGGTTCGCATGTGCGTGTTCTTGGTGTTGGTACGATCGTTCTGAAGTTTACTTTGGGAAAGACGGTGCTATTAAAGAACGTGCAGCTTGTCCCCTCCATAAAAAAGAATCTTGTTAGCGGTTCTCAAATATGTCGCGATGGCTTTAAAATTGTGCTTGAGTCCAATAAGTGTGTTGTATCGAGACATGGAACATTTATTGGAAAAGGTTATGATTGCGGAGGCTTGTTCCGCTTATCTTTGCTTGATGGTGTGTGTAATAAAGTAGTGAACAATGTTAATGTTTTGGATGAGTCGAATATATGGCATTCACGACTTTGTCACATTAATTTTGGCTGTCTCACGCGACTTACAAATCTGAATTTAATCCCAAAATTTAACTTAGTCAAAGATTCTAAGTGTCAGGTGTGTGTGCAATCGAAGCAACCACGCAAGCCTCACAAGGCTACTGAGGCGAGGAACTTGGCAACATTAGAACTCGTTCATTCTGATTTATGCGAAATGAATGGCGAATTGACTAAAGGCAGTAGACAATACTTCATGACATTTATAGATGATTGTACTAGATTTTGCTACGTGTATTTATTGGAAACTAAAGATGAAGCGTTGTATTATTTTAAAGTCTATAAAGCTGAGGTAGAAAATCAACTTGAGAAAAAAATCAAACGTTTGCGGTCCGATCGCGGGGGAGAATATTTCTCAAATGAATTTTCTGAGTTTTGCGCGGTGCATGAAATTATTCATGAGAGGACGCCACCGTACTCACCACAGTCCAATGGGATTGCAGAGAGAAAGAACCGCACTCTAACTGATTTGGTTAATGCCATGTTAGAGACTACGGGACTATCTAAGGAATAGTAGGGTGAGGCTATATTGACAACGTGTCATCTCCTGAATAGGGTGCCCACAAAGAACAAAGAAATTACACCATTCGAGGAATGGGAGAAGAAAATATTAAATCTCTCTTACCTGCGAACTTGGGGTTGTTTGGCAAAGGTGAATGTGCCAATAAACAAAAAGCAAAAGCTTAGACCAAAGACTGTTGATTGTGTTTTTCTTAGTTATGCTATTCACAGTATGGGTTATAGATTTTTAATTATAAATTCTAGTGTTCCTGAGATGGTTGTTGATACAATCATGGAATCTAGAGACACTACATTTTTTGAGAATGAATTTCCCATGAAAAATGCACCTAGCACGACTGGACATGAATTTATAATTCCCCTTGAGCATGAAAATTTTACTCCGATAGAACAAATTGAGGAACCCTATATACAAAATCCTGAGGAGGATGACATTGTAGTCACTAGAAAAAGTAAGAGACGGAGGACTGCAAAGTCTTTTGGTGATGACTATATTGTGTACCTTGTGGATAACACACCAATGATCATTGAAGAGGCATATTCCTCTCCTGATGTTGACTTATGGAAGGAAGGAGTATGGAGTGAGATGGATTCTATTATGTCTAATGGAACTTGGGAAATAGTTGATCGTTCTTATGGGTGCAAGCCTATAGGGTGCAAATGGGTGTTCAAGAAAAAGCTTAGGCCTGATGGTACTATCGAGAGGTACAAGGCAAGACTTGTAGCCAAAGGTTATACTCAAAAGGAAGGTGAGGATTTCTTTGATACTTATTCACCGGTTGCCCGATTGACTACAATTCGAGTTTTGCTTTCCCTAGCAGCCTCTTATGGTCTTATCGTTCATCAAATGGATGTTAAGACAACTTTCCTAAACGGAGAGTTAGAGGAGGAGATCTATATGGACCAGCCGGATGGGTTTATAGCAAATGGTCAAGAAGGCAAGCTATGTAAATTATTAAAGTCATTATATGGCTTAAAACAAGCTCCTAAGCAGTGGCATGAGAAGTTCGACAAAACTCTAACATCTGTTGGCTTTGTTGTGAATGAAGCTGACAAATGTGTGTACTATCGGTATGGTGGGGTAAAGGAGTTATTTTGTGCTTATATGTTGATGCAATACTGATCTTTGGATCTAGCCTCAAAGTGATTGAGGAGGTGAAGGAATTTTTATCTAATAATTTTGAAATGAAAGATTTGGGAGAGGCTGATGTTATTCTTAATATCAAGCTTCTGAGAGAAGGTGATGGTGGGGTAACTCTGTTACAATCCCACTATGTGGAAAAGGTTATGAATCACTTTGGGTTTAGTGACTGTGAACCTGCTCCTACACCTTATGACCCTAGTGTGCTATTGAGGAAAAATCAGAGAATAGTAAGGGATCAATTGAGATATTCCTAGATCATTGGTTCGCTCATGTATCTTGCTAGTGCAACAAGGCATGTCATCTCATTTGTTGTGTGCAAGCTGAGCTAGTTTGTGTCAAACCCAGGAGATGATCACTAGCGTGCTCTTGAGAGAGTGACGCGCTATCTAAAAGGCACTATGAGCTATGGTATTCATTATACCGGACACCAAAAGGTGTTGGAAGGCTATTGTGATGCCAACTGGATCTCTGATGCTGATGAGCTTTATGCCACAAGTGGATATGTGTTTTCGCTTGGGGTGGTGTTGTTTCCTGGTGAAAGGTCCTAATATGGCTAGGGGGGGTGAATAGCCTATTTAAAAATCTACAAATCAACTAGAGCAATTTGATTAGTATGACAAATAGCGCAATGCAAACTAGCTCTAGCTCTACAAGGGTTGCAAGCCACCTATCCAACAATTCTAGTTGCAATGATTACTTAGGCACCCAAACTAGCTATGTAGCTACTCACTAAGAGCTCTCAACTAGATGAATGTAAATAAGTGAGTAGGATGATTATACCGTCGTGTAGGGGATGAACCAATCACAAGATGAAGATTAAGCCAATCACCGAGAGAATGCAAATGACAAGAGACAACCAATTTTTCTCCCAAGGTTCATGTGCTTGCCAACACGCTAGTCCCCGTTGTGTCGACCAACACTTGGTGGTTCGGCGGCCAAGAGATGTTTCACAAACCTCGTCAACACGATTGGACACTGCAAGAACCTACCCACAAGTGAGGTAACTCAATGACACGAGCAATTTACTAGAGTTACCTTTTGGCACTCCGCTAGGGGAGGTACAACTCCCCTCACAATCACCGAAGGCGGCCACGAACAATCACCAACTCATGCCGATCCTCCACCACTGCACTGAGTCATCTAGGTGGTGGCAACCACCAAGAGTAACAAGCGAAATCCACAGTGCAACACGAATACCAAGTGCCTCTAGATGCAATCACTCAAGCAATGCACTTGGATTCTCTCCCAATCTCATAAAGATGATGAATCAATGATGGAGATGAGTGGGAGGACTTTGGCTAAGCTCACAAGGTTGCTATGTCAATGAAAATGTGCAAGAGAGTGAGCTTGAGCCAGCCATGGGGCTTAAATAGAAGCCCCCATGAAATAGAGCCATTGTACCTCTTCACTGGGCACACTGCGGGCTGACCGGACGCTCTGGTCAGACTTGACTAGACGCTGGCCCTCAGCGTCTAGTCGCTCGATGGACGCCACACGTCACTAGCTTCAAACGCTATTTGTCAGATTTCAATGGCTATGAAGCTGACCGGATGCTCCGGCAAAACTGACCGGATGCTGAAGCCCCAGCGTCCGGTCGTTTCCAGTAAGCTCCCCGAGGCGTATTTTTTCGACTAGACGTGTCCGGTCCACCTTGACCTGACATAGACCAGCGTCCGGTGCAATACCCTAGGTACTGTGCAGACTCGTCAGTTTGACCGGATGCAACCTATCAGCGTCCGGTCGCTAAGTGACCTAGCGTCCGGTCAATAGACCGACGCGCGCACCCTCTGCTGCCACTGACCGGACGCACCGGTCCAGCCGAGGCCAGCGTCCGGTCACTTGCAGTGGCCTCCAACTTTTCTGTCTAGGGCGCCGGTGGCACCGTCGGACTGTCCGCACTCTACGGGCGGACACTCTACCGGTGGAGTTTCTTACCCTTGCACCTAAACTTCACCACCCTTGATCAAATGTGCCAACCACCAAGTGTAGCACCTTGTGCATATGTGTTAGCGTATTTTCACAAACATTTTCAAGGATGTTAGCACTCCACTAGATCCTAAATGCATATGCAATGAGTTAGAGCATCTAGTGGCACTTTGATAACCGCATTTCGATACGAGTTTCACTCCTCTTAATAGTATGGCTATCTATCCTAAATGTGATCACACTCACTAAGTGTCTTAATCACTAAAACAAAATGGCTCCTATATTTTATACCTTTGCCTTGAGCCTTTTGTTTTTCTCTTTCTTCTTTTCCAAGATTAAGCATTTGACCATAACCATGCCATCACCATTGTCATGATCTTCGCCATTGCTTCATCACTTGGAGTAGTGCTACCTATCTCATAATCATTCTTGATAAACTAGGTTAGCACTTAGGGTTTCATCAGTTAATCAAAACCAAACTAGAGCTTTCAATCTCCCCCTTTTTGGTAATTGATGACAACCCTTATACAAAGATATGAATTAAAGTTCATTTGAATCCATGTTGCTTGCCCAAGCATATTTACCATGTGTAAAGGGTATGGGCAAGTTTCATGAACTCCATATGATAGCAATTGCTCCCCCTACATATGTGCTAAGAGTTTGGATTGATGCTTTGCACATATGATTAGATAGGAAATATAGGAGTCAATTTCTACCAAATGATGCTTAGGTATAAGAGATGGACCTTTGAAGCGTGATACCAATCGGAGTGCACCAATATACCATCCTTAGCACCATTAGTAACTAGACATATACAAGAACTAGAATACCCTGTGAGATCAACATTACATGCAAGGGTCTAGTTTCCATAGAATGAACATAAGTCTAGTTACTTAGCCTATGCATGCTAGTTTTTCATTTCAACATTTAAACCTACAACTAGCATACACCACACAAGCATGGATATTTGAAATTAAAACTTATGCCATGCAAGCAAACATATGTAATTATGAGCTTGCTCCCCCTATTTGTATGCTCAAAATTTTAATTGATCCCCTTCTTTTGTCATATATTATCTCTCCCCTTTGTTTCACTATCTTTGTACACTATTATTTCTCCCCCTTTGTCATCAATGACCACAAAGGCTTGTATTAATATCAACAATTTGCACAAAAGGTGGCCTCAAATTATAGATATGTTGGGGTGAAACCATGTGAAATGAGGATCATTTTCCCAATTTGGTTCAATCTAGATTACTTGCAAAAGATATTTAACTCGATTTGATCCAAGGACAAGCTTCTTCACACCTCCAAATAAGGGTTATCTTGTACCATGTTGAGTTAAACACTTATAGCTCATTTTCTAAATCAAACACTAGGTTTACAAGCCCACAAACATGTCATATGCTACCACTAGATTATTTCAAACATACAAGCAATAGTGGTACCATACTAGCATCAAATTCATTTGATTTTCATGAATGAGCCTAGGACATGATAGAGATGACTAGATGCACTAAACAAGTCCTTAGCAATGGATGAATGACATATCAAACAACTTTACCTTGCTTGGCTTGAAGGAGAGGCATGTCATATAGTGAGGGTGCATCAACACATATTGGAGAAGTCAAGTATGTTCAATTCATTCCGTAGCTTGCAAAACCTCTTCTCATCAAGTGGCTTGGTGAATATGTCAGCAAGTTGATCTTCGGTGCCCACACTCTCTATGCAAATGTCCCCTTTTTGTTGGTGATCTCTTATGAAATGATGGCAGACGTCAATATGCTTTGTTCTTACTGGGTTGTTGGTGAGCTTTACGGCACTTTCATTGTCACATAGCAATGGCACTTGCTTGAACTTGATTCCAAAGTCACTCAAGGTAGCCTTCATCCAAAGTAATTGAGCACAACAACTACTGGCCGAAATGTACTCCACTTTGGTGGTTGAAAGTGCTACACTATTTTGATTCTTTGATGACCAAGATACAAGTGATCTTCCCAATAGTTGACATGTGCCCGATGTGCTCTTTCTCTCAACTTTGCATCCCGCATAATCAGAGTCTGAATATCCAATAAACTCAAATCTTGCTCCTTTGGGATACCATAATCCAACATGTTGTGTATGCTTCAAGTACCTCAATATTCTCTTAGTTGCCTTCAAATGACTTTCTCTTGGTGAGGCATGAAATCTAGCACACATGCATACACTAAACATCACATCCGACCTTGATGCGGTCACATAGAGTAGACTTCTAATCATAGACCGATATATCTTTTGATCCACCATGTTGTCACTAGCATCACTATCTAAGCTTCCACTTGTCCCCATTGGTGTACTAATAGCTTTACTCTCATCCATTTCAAACTTCTTGAGCATGTCCTTGATATACTTGCCTTGACTTACAAATATGCCATTCTTTATTTGCTTGATTTGAAGACCAAGGAAGTAACTAAGTTCTCCAATCATAGACATCTCAAACTCACTTGCCATCATGTTATCAAACTCCTCACAAAATTTTTGATTTGTTGATCCAAAGATGATATCATCAACATAGATTTGCATTACAAACAAATCATTCCCAAGCTTCTTGGTGAAGAGATTGGTGTCAACCTTTCCCATCTTGAATCCCTTAGAGAGTAGGAAATCCCTCAATCTCTCATACCATGCTCTAGGTGCTTGTTTCAATCCATACAAAGCTTTTCTCAACTTGTAGACATGGTTGGGTTTCTTCTCATCTTCAAAACTAGGAGGTTGCTCAACATACACAAGCTCATTGATGTACCCATTGAGAAATGCACTTTTCATATCCATTTGATACAACTTGATATTGTGGGCACAAGCATAAGCTAGCAAGATCCTAATTGCTTCCAATCTTGTAACCGGGGCATATGTTTCTCCAAAGTCAAGACCTTCAACTTGAGTGTAACCTTGAGCCACTAATCTTGCTTTGTTCCTTATTACTATCCCATCTTGATCTTGCTTGTTCCGAAAGACCCACTTGGTTCCAATCACATTATGATCCTTAGGCCTCTCAACTAAATCCCATACTTGGTTTCTTGTGAAGTTGTTTAGCTCTTCATGCATAGCATTGATCCAATCAACATCCCTCAAAGCTTCATCTATCTTCTTAGGTTCAATGGATGACACAAATGAGAAATGCTCACAAAATGAGGCCAATCTTGATCTTGTTTGCACACCTCTTGAAATATCACCAATGATAGTGTCCAATGGATGATCTCTTGCAACATTGGTTGGTTGAAGCACTTGCACTTGATTGCTAGCATTTGATTGATCACTTGGTTGAGATGATGAACTAGCCATTTGTTGATCTTGCACATTGCCATTACTAGTGCTTGCTTGGATTTGATCATGAGAACCGCTAGCTTGCACATTTGAGTTAGAGAGCACTTGATTCTTGTCATCTTCAACATCAATCACCTCTCTAGGCCTTAACTCACCAATGTCCATGTTCTTCATTGCATTGACCAATTGAGTGCCTCTTACATCATTTAGATTCTCATCTTCCTCTTGGGAACCATTTGTTTTATCAAATTCCACATCATGAACCTCCTCAAGAGTACCACTAGCCAAATTCCAAACTCTATAAGCCTTGCTAGTAGTGGAGTAACCAAACAAGAAACCTTCATCACATTTCTTTTCAAACTTGCTCAATCTAGTGCCTTTCTTCAATATATAGCATTTACAACCAAAAACCCGGAAGTATGCTATGTTGGGCTTTCTTCCATTCAATAGCTCATAAGGTGTCTTTTCCATCATAGGGTGACAATAGAGTCGGTTGCTATAGTAGCAAGCCGTGTTGATTGCTTTGGCCCAAAAAGAATGACTCACATTGTACTCACTCAACATTGATCTTGCCATATCAATCAAGGTTCTATTCTTTCTTTCAACTAGCCCATTTGATTGAGGAGTATACTTGGCCGAGAATTGATGTCTAATTCCAAATTCATCACACAACTCATCAATTCTAGTGTTCTTGAACTCACTTCCATTGTCACTTCTAACTTTCTTGATTGTTGTTTCAAACTCATTGTGAATGCCTTTGACAAATGATTTGAATGTTGCAAACACATCACTCTTGTCAACAAGAAAGAATACCCATGTGTATCTAGTGAAATCATCCACAATCACAAATCCATATTTGTTTCCACCAATGCTAGTGTATGTGGTTGGTCCAAACAAGTCCATGTGCATCAACTCAAATGCCTTAGATGTGCTCATCATGCTCTTCTTAGGATGTGTATTACCAACTTGCTTTCCGGCTTGACATGCACTACATAGCTTATCCTTCTCAAATGTGACATCTTTCAAGCCTCTAACTAAGTCATGCTTAATCAACTTGTTCAATTGTTTCATTCCAACATGACCAAGCCTTCTATGCCATAACCAACCCATGCTAGACTTAGTGATCAAACATGTTGACAATTGAGCTTCTCTAGCATTGAAATCAACTAAGTATAGATTCTCATATCTAAATCCTTTGAATATCAAGTTTGAGCCATCTACACTTATGATATCTATATCATCCACACCAAATATGCACTTGAAACCAAGATCACACAATTGAGCTACTGACAAAAGGTTGAAGTTCAAGCTCTCTACTAGTAGCACATTGGAAATGCTCAAGTCATTGGATATTGCAATCTTACCAAGCCCTTTGACCTTGCCTTTGCCATTGTCACCAAATGTGATACTATCAATCCCATTGCTCTTGCTTTCATTGATTGAATTGAACATTCTTGGATCACCGGTCATGTGTTGTGTGCACCCACTATCAAGCACCCAATGCCTTCCTCTGGCTTTGTAATTTACCTACAAAAGAAGATCAATTCTTTTTAGGTACCCAAACTTGCTTGGGTCCTTGTAGGTTAGTCACCAAGGACTTTGGTACCCAAATGGCCTTCTTCTTTGGGCCCACAATTGGTGTACCAATGAACTTAGCCTTCACACCATTGGAACCCTTATAAAGCATGTAACAAGAATCAAATTTGATTGAGGATACATTAGGTAGCTTGTTCTTGTTAGTCTTACAATTTTGCTCTATATGCCCAACTTGCTTGCATCTATTGCAAAACCGACCATTGCCTTTCACAAAGCTAGCTTTGGGAGTGACAAAGGCCGCCTTGCCCTTCTTGGGGGTATAGCCTAGTCCCTCTTTGTTGAGAGAAAATCTTTGGCTACCCAAGCACTTTAGCAAGTGGGCTTCTCCACCATAGGCATTGCCTAAGTCACGAGTGAGCTCATTTACCTCCTTCTTGAGGTTCTCATTTTCCACCATTAGTGATGTATCATTCATAGGTGGAGTAGTAATGATTGTGCTACAAGAAGTGTTAGTAGGAGCAACAATAATGGGTTCATGAAAAGATTCATCAATAAGATCACATGTTAGTCCCACATCACATGTTATGATCACTTGCTCCTTCTTGGCTTCCTCCACTTTGACTTGCTCAATGAGAGAGGAGTGAGCCTTCTCAAGCTTAGAGTGAGCTTTGCCAAGCTTCTCATGGGCTTCCATTAGCCTCTCATGAGTGGCATTGAGCTCATCAAGGGATTGCTCAAGAAATTTGATTTTCTTGTTCAATTCCTTGCACTCCTTTCTCTTTATCTCAAAGCAAGTATGCACTTGCTCACACATGTCCATGAGCTCCTCCTTGGAGTACTCTTCATCATCATCATCACTCCTACAAGCATCACTTTCACATTCATCATCATCACTCACATCATATTTTACCTTGGTAGGTTTTGCCATGAGGCATGTCGATGGAGTGTCGAAGATGGAGGGCTTGTTGTTGATGGCGATGCTCGCTAGTGCTCTCTTGATAGATTTCTTGTCATCATCACTAGAGCTATCACTATCCGAAGAGCCATCACTATCCCATGTGACCACATATCCTCCACCCTTCTTCTTCTTTTGGAAGGTCATCTTCTTCTCCTTCTTCTCCTTCTTTTCTTTCTTATTTTCCTTGTGCTTCTTCTTCTCATCCTCATCATTGTCACTATTATATGGACAATTTGCGACTACATGATCAGGGCTCTTGCAATTATAGCATCTTCTCACATACTCTTTCTTCTTGGTGTGATCTCTTCTCTTTCTTGCACCATAGCCCTTCTTCTTCATGAATTTTCCCATCTTGCGCACAAAGAGAGCCATAGCTTCATCATCAATATCACTAAGATCATCATCATCACTTGATTCTTTCTTGGACTTGCCCTTGTTCTTTGATGATGATGAGCTAGCCTTGAATGCTATGCTTTTCTTCTTCTTGTCTTCTTATTCCTTCTTATCATCCTTGTCATCCCCCTCCCTTTCCACACGATATGTCTCTTGTGTCATGACATCACCTAGTACTTGGTTGGGGGTAATATCCTTTAATCCTCCTCTTATGATGAGCAATCTCAACATCTCAAATCTTGGAGGTAGGCACATTAAGAACCGATGAGAGACATTATCATCCTTGATCTTTTCTCCCAAAGCCTTCAAGTCATTGACAATTACTTACAATCGATGGAACAACTCTAGAATGCTCTCATCTTCCTTCATCTTGAAGCTTGTCAACTTGTCCTTGAGGATGTACAACTTGGCGCTCTTCACTGCCGGTGTGCCCTCATATGTTTCCTCCAATCTCTTCCACACCTCATTTGCTCTTTCACAATCCTTGATTTGCTCAAACACCTTGGAATCAATGGCATTGTATATGGTGTTGAGAGCCATTGTATTGCATTGCTTGTTGATCTTATCTTGGTTAGTTGGATCATCGGGATCAATGATAGCATAGTCATTCTCGGTCACTTCCCATAATTGATCATTAATTGAACCAAGATACATCCTCATCTTTCTCTTCCAATAATCATAGCATGTGCCATCAAAGAATGGCGGTTTGCCCCCCACATGGTTGAACACAACTTGAGCCATAATTTGACACCGAGGTTGTTAAGCCTTCAATCAAACGGTGACCATGACTCTGATACCACTTGAAAGGTCCTAATATGGTTAGAGGGGGGGTGAATAGCCTATTTAAAAATCTACAAATCAACTAGAGCAATTTGATTAGTATGACAAATAGCGTAATGCAAACTTGCTCTAGCTCTACAAGGGTTGCAAGCCACCTATCCAACAATTCTAGTTGCAATGATTACTTAGGCACCCAAACTAGCTATGTAGCTACTCACTAAGAGCTCTCAACTAGATAAATGTAAATAAGTGAGTAGGGTGATTATACCGCCGTGTAGGGGATGAACCAATCACAAGATGAAGATTAAGCCAATCACCAGGAGAATGCAAATGACAAGAGACAACCAATTTTTCTCCCGAGGTTCACATGCTTGCCAACATGCTAGTCCCCATTGTGTCGACCAACACTTGGTGGTTCGATGGCTAAGAGGTGTTTCACAAACCTCGTCCACACGATTGGACACCGGAAGAACCTACCCACAAGTGAGGTAACTCAATGACACGAGCAATTTACTAGAGTTACCTTTCGGCACTCCACCGGGGAAGGTACAACTCTCCTCACAATCACCGAAGGCGGCCACGAACAATCACCAACTCGTGCCGATCCTCCACCGCTGCATCGAGCCGTCTAGGTGGTGGCAACCACCAAGAGTAACAAGCGAAATCCGCAACGCAACACGAATACCAAGTGCCTCTAGATGCAATCACTCAAGTAATGCACTTGGATTCTCTCCCAATCTCACAAAGATGATGAATCAATGATGGAGATGAGTGGGAGGACTTTGGCTAAGCTCACAAGGTTGCTATGTCAATGAAAATGTGCAAGAGAGTGAGCTTGAGCTAGCCATGGGGCTTAAATAGAAGCCCCCACGAAATAGAGCCATTGTACCCCTTCACTGGGCACACTGCGGGCTGACCGGACGCTCCGGTTAGGCTTGACCGGACGCTGGCCCTCAGCGTCCGGTCGCCCGATGGACGCCACACGTCACTAGCTTCAAACGCTGTTCGTCAGATTTCAACGGCTACGAAGCTAACCGGATGCTCCAGCAAAACTGACCGGACACTGAAGCCCCAGCGTCCGGTCGTTTCCAGTAAGCTCCCCGAGGCGTATTTTTTCGACCGAACACGTCCGGTCCACCTTGACCGGACACAGACCAGCGTCTGGTGCAATACCCTAGGTACTATGCAGACTCGTTAGTTTGACCGGACGCAGCCTATCAGCGTCCGGTCGCTGAGTGACCCAGCGTCTGGTCAATAGACCGACGCGCGCACCCTCTGCTGCCACTGACCGGACGCACCGGTCCACCCGAGGCCAGCGTCAGGTCACTTGCAGTGGCCTCCAACTTTTCTGTCTAGGGCGCCGGTGGCACCATCGGACTGTCCGCACTCTATGGGTGGACACTCTGCCGGTGGAGTTTCTTACCCTTGCACCTAAACTTCACCACCCTTGATCAAATGTGCCAACCACCAAGTGTATCACCTTGTGCACATGTGTTAGCGTATTTTCACAAACATTTTCAAGGATGTTAACACTCCACTAGATCCTAAATGCATATGCAATGAGTTAGAGCATCTAGTGGCACTTTGATAATCGCATTTTGATACGAGTTTCACTCCTCTTAATAGTATGGCTATCTATCCTAAATGTGATCGCACTCACTAAGTGTCTTGATCACTAAAACAAAATGGCTCCTATATTTTATACCTTTGCCTTGAGCCTTTTGTTTTTTCTCTTTCTTCTTTTCCAAGATTAAGCATTTGACCATAACCATGCCATCACCATTGTCATGATCTTCGCCATTGCTTCATCACTTGGAGTAGTGCTACCTATCTCATAATCATTCTTGATAAACTAGGTTAGCACTTAGGGTTTCATCAATTAACCAAAACCAAACTAGAGCTTTCACCTGGAAGTCTTGCAAGTAGACTATCTTAACGAAGTCTACAATGAAAGCATAACTCACGGCATTAGACACCGCTGGCTCTGAGGCCGAGTGGCTTTGTGATCTCCTTATGGATTTATCGGTTGTTGAAAAATTCATATCGGCTATTTCTATGAACTGCGATAACCAGACTGTGATTACAAAGGCTAACAGTTCAAAGGATAACATGAAGTCCACAAGGCATGTTAAGAGACGACTAAAATCTGTCAGAAAATTGAGAAACTCTGGAGTAATAGCATTGGATTATGTTCACACATCTAACAATCTGGCAGATCAATTCACTAAGGGTTTGTCACGCAATGTGATAGAAAGTGCTTCGAGAGAGATGGGTTTGAGACCCACATGAAATTTACTATAGTGGTAACCTGTTCTATGTGATCGGAGATCCCGTGAAGTAGGATGGTGAAACAAGCTAGTAGTAAATTATGAGGAAAGATCCTTAGTAAGACTCATTTCTGATGCATATCTTTCCTTTCTGTAAGGCAGGTTGGTTTATACCTTAATGTGTTCCAAGTGGCTTGCTAAAGCAAAGATGTTGTCCTACATAACATCTTTTGAGGAATACACCTATATGAGTCAGACTGCTGGTCACAGTCTATGAGATTTGGGTGAACTCTAAATACTCATGAAAGGCACTGGAGTATGACTTATATGCTTCAAATAGAGGGGATGCCTTTTGCAGCCTAGTATCAGCTAAGGACTTTAGTGATATTCACCTCACACAAAACTATCAATTCAAGGCTTAGTCCATTGTTCAGTTGTGACTGAGTGAAACTATTGCTCTAGATGGATGTTCAACTTAACAGTCTCCATTGAAACACTGGTACATAAAAGAAATGTGGTTCTGAGACTACTTTGTTACAAACCCTAGAGTTTGGTGGGGATTGTTGGATATATTATGGGCTTGGCCTGTATAATATTTAAAAAATCAAATAAAACTCTATGGTCCGTAACATTAAGCGTTGTATGGTTTAATACCATATGGGATTTTGACTGAACATTGACTCAACTTATTTGGTTGGAAATTATCCATCTTAAAAGGACACAGGAGTGCCACATGCGCGCGCGCTGCCGCCGGTCGGGCCGGGCCGTGGGCGTGGGTGTGGGCCGGGCCAGGCCAAGGTCGAGGCCGTGGCTGTGGGCATGGGCGTGGGCGTGGCAAGGAGGCAGGCAGGCGGCGAGCGAGCGGACAGGCGGGCGTGGCTAGGTTTTGCCACTTAATCCACATAATTACGGGAGTTTCTCTCCTTTATGGTGGAGGCGAGTTGATTGCGCCAGTTACCGTCTCTTCATGTCTCCATCTCTTGTGTTCCTCCGCTGGCTTTCTCCCTCCCCGCCGCAGGCATAAAAGTAGAAGTCCTCCATCAGTCCAATCTTCCCTTCGCTTCTGAGAGACCACACCTTAGCCGCCCTTTGGTTTTCCCCGTCCCATACCTCTGCGCGCACGGAGCAACGGGAGAGCATGTGCCTTCGGAACCCTCGTCCACCTGCGAACCTTGCACGGGGTGTGCAGCGATTAGATTTTTGGGGAGCGATTCCGTGACTACTCGTCCACATAGCAGACGTCTTCTTCCTGGTGATCGCTCGCGGAACAGCAAGGTGTCTTCTTCCTTGTGACTGTTCATGGGACTGCATTGCGAACACCTTCCTGCATCGACTGTGGTCCACGACTTCGAGCAACGCACTATGTCTGGTGCAAATGGAGCATCCGATGCCCTCGGCATGGGACCCTCCGCTGGGTACACTCTTAACTCTCTGATTACCATACTTTGTGTACTTACTGTATCGATCGGTATGTCATACTTGCATGCTGTAGCGTTTGTTAGTGATATACACATACACATATACGTCGTCACGAACCTGCTGATGTTTTATTTCTGGATTAAATTGACCATGAAAATGCCTAATTTTCTAACATTGCTAATCACCAATACTATTTCTTTAGACTGTTGGGGGAGATATTCCAACAAATCACCAATAATCTCCCCCAAAGTATGGGTCCCACATGTCATATTACTATTTTTTCTCTCTCCAGCGGGCATCTTTTGCCCCGCTGTCACTTCTTCTCTCCAACACTGCCGAGGTTGAAGCAGGGTACTCGGATGCAGGTAGGGGCAAAGGCGAGGAGGCAACGAGGTCTGGGGTACTTGGCCATGGCATGGCCCCTTCTCTCCTAGAGTTAGATCGACGACGACCATGACCCCCTAGCGTGGGCGGCAGTGCGGCACCAAACTACGACATGATCGGCGGCCTAGAGTTCAGATCCGTTGCTCGCCCCCAACTCCGGCCATGGCCCCCGCTGCGCCCAGCCTCGGCCGTGAACACCGCCACGCGTCCGCGCCCAGCTCCGGCCGCGAACACTGCCACGTGCCCACCCCCAGCTTTGGCCGTGGCCCCCACCACGCCCAGACCCGACCGCGGTCGCCGTCGCGCCCAGCCTCGGCTGCGGAGACCGCGATGCCAATGCCCAGCCTTGGTATGGGTGGGAAGAAGATGACAGTTGAGGTTGGCACAACGTATTGGGGTATATGCAACTACCCCTTTATTTGACGGGAGATAGAGGGGATATTGGTGATCACACAAAAAAAAGGAAGAGCTATTGGGGAGCTGTTGCAGCAATAAAATTGGCTCATCTCCCCCAACATTACTGGTTTATGGGGATGAGAAATGGTATTAGGAAGCTGTTGGAGATGCTATGATGGTAGCAAGTGCCCGCCTCACCACTTCCCAAGATTACTCCCCTCTACAGAGACCTATAAAGTACAATTAATCCAGTTGTTATTATCAGCTACGATGGTTTGATTCTACTAAATTAAAAGCTAGACGTTTCAGATTATTATAAGAATTTCTAACATTTATCTTTTTTTCCTAGCATGTCTGTTAACAATTAGCGTGATATCTCCGTTGAGGCCTCTAATTAGTAATAGTAAGATTAAGATTAAAATATTTATCTACTCTGCTTTCATTTATCTGTGCCCTGTTCTTTTTTTTCCAGGTTAACTGACGTTGAGGACGGAAGTGACTGGAGCCTAGTGTAATACTAACGAACTGTGTATCTCCTCTCTCTCTGTGTAGGGGGTGTACAAGGATGGGCACCTCGCTCGACCTTGGAAACTCCTTGTAAAACTTTCTACCCTCTTAATGAAATACGTGTAATGTGCATATTCGTGAAAAAAATTTATTATCATGCTGATGCTGGGAGTCGCAGAATGTTTTGCTCTGCTTCTCAAACGAGGGCAGGTGCCTGGTTGATAAAGACCCACAATATAACCAACGTTGTCCAGTATTGTGTACGCGTGCATATCTGAATAAGGGTGTTATGCTACTCGAGTCTTTCGTTTTTTGTTTTTTAATGCTCAATGGGGGAATTCGCCCACCTATTTTTTATTCTATTAATTATAAAAAAAGCAGAGAACAAATATGAAAATAAAGAGTACAGGTGTACAAGTTGTGCAGCAAAAGGAGCTTGCAAGCTCAAAAAGAAAAGGAGGAAAAGAACATAGGCTAAATTCTCCAGATACTAACGTCTCCTGGTTCGGTTTGACACTTCGACCTTCTGTGGGTTTTTGTGAAGTTGCCCTGTAAGAATTGCATCTCTAGTTTGGAATCAAGTATGTACGTACATTTTTGCTGCTATTTTTTTTAGAATACGACTTCACGTATATTTCATTAAGAAGAAAGAGTGCCGAAAGAACGGCTTACACAGCGCAACTACGGGTGTACAGGGCTGGTCCTGAGTTTTTTTTTTGACCTAAAACGAAGCTAAAATTTTGAGCCCTTTTATATAAACATGATAACACTACTAGTACTACCCATTGGTAGTATAAACACACATATATAAAATGTTACTAATAAGTAGTTAACTGAATTTAAAAGCAATATTCATATAAAATAATTTGTATACATATTAAATTAACTCAAAAATTTCTTCTAACATTCCTTGACGCTGCTGGTATTTATGAGTGCAAGTAAGAAAATAAGAATTCTGCAAGCGCACAGAATACCATTGTAGTATTTTACCGGAAGTATTTCAGATATCGTTATTTATATTTTACCATAGAGAGGAACGATGTCACTAAAGAGATTGATAAACTTATACTTATGATTGATCAAGTAACTAAACACATACTCTAAATAGGAGTAAACCAAAATATATATGTATATGATATGTATAACATTCAGAGAGACTCCAAAAGATCACAATAGCTTGTCTAAGTTAAATACAAGTGAGATAAATTCCTAAGTCATTCTTCATTACAAATCAAAGCATACCATAATTTTATATACTTAGCAGTAGCAAAAGATTAACTTTACACCTATGCATAAGGGACATCTCTAAGGAGAAGCATAGCAAAATATACTTCCTCCGTCATGACCGGTTCCAACTAGGCCTACAAACGAGAGGTGGACTGCAGAGAATCAACGAGGCTGTCACCCCTACGATCTACCACACGTTTCAGAATGTAGGAGGCATCCACAGTAAAAAAATGGATAAGTACCACACTTAGAAAAGGTTTGGCTACTCAACCCGTTCGAACACTGAGTTGAGCGCTCTGTGATCATATGCATATTTATAATGATAACTCCGACTATACTAAGCATATAATGAAAGCAAACTATGAGCATGATAACTAAGAACATAATATAGATGTAGAGCAAAGTCATTGATAAGATAAATGTGATGGATAGAAGGGCTATACCATGCCTCCGGTGACTAGATCCGAAAATCCGAGCAGTAGCCTGTCTCTACTTGATCTAACTTAGCTAAGCTGTGCTAATTCTCTAAGTTTGTGGGAGCTCTTCTCTTCTCTGAATGGATCCTCAATGGAGTGAATTGGGATGCCATTCTGGAGGGGGTCTAGGGATCTTTTATAGGGGCCACCCGTCACCCTATGGGCATACGAATCCATGGCACGGCTTCATCTCGTCCCTCCAATCCAAACCAACTTCGATGCATGATGAAGATTGATCCTTAAGGTCGATGGAGGATCCACGTCTAAGGAGGGGCTGATAGAGAGGGTCCACTGGTTGGCCGACCAAGGGGAGTGGTCGGTCAACCCCCTCTGGCCTCCTCTGCTGTCGATCTTTGGTGGTAGGTCATGGATGGTGGATGTGAGGCCGGTGGAGTTGGTTTCGTTGCAGATCATCTTGATTTTCTGACGTAGTATGGCCCACTTTGGTCCATTTTCTGGATAAATCAGCAAATATTCACCAAGACTTGTGGAATTTGTTAGTTTAAAGCCTCTAAACCTATGTTGATGTTTGATTTTAAGGATAAATATAGGTGAAATTGATGGTTTATTTTTGCTGTATGTGAAGTCATCGATGATGGTGTCAATATCAATCTCATCCAACAATCGCTTCTCAATGCATAATATTACCAATCCATTTAACCTCTCGTGTGACATTGTAGATCTCAAATAGTTCTTCAGTAATTTTAATTTTGAGAAACTTCTTTCAGCTAATGCCATAGTCACTGGCATAATAAACAAGATGCGATAAGCAATGGAAGTACTAGTGTCGGCACGAAAATGTGTCAACACACGGCAAGCCGGAAGGATCTGCTCGATGGAGCTGGAGATCCGCTTGGCTTCAACGCAGGGTTAGTCGATCCTGCGTATTCCTCCCGAGGCATGCCAGGTAATTTGACCCTGTAATTGACAAGGAGAGAAAGTTTATCAGTAATTTAAGGTGGAACATGCCGGTCTATGCCCAAACAGTTCCAAGTGTGCCGCTTCGGGAGCAACCAGACGTGAAAAGCGACTGAATAGCCGATACGCACAGAAATCGGCTGTTACGTACTGTAAAGCTCGCAAGTAGCGATTAATTTCATATTGACAGGTACAGTACTCATAGACGTAAATGAGATAATCAGCTAGACAGATGTTACCAGTATAAAGCATTGAGCCGATGAATCTAACGAGAAAGGATATAGCATGCGAACATATCGACTATCTGATACGAATGGACCTACAAACGCTCTGAGTCTAATCTGTTACCACCAACAGTGAGGTTCGACCGGATCGATGTCAGCTATGATGATAGTAACAAACTAAAACTGAAGAATCCATAAAAACACCCATACTTCGATAGGCTTTCTGAAAGATATGCTATACGTGAAGGCTCGGATGTAGCCGATTTAGGTGAAGAGAACTACAGCGTGTGAACAATCGACTATTTCACATGGTCAAACCTATCGACTCATTAGACCTAACCTGCTATCTTGAATAGTGGGGTTCGACCGGATCGATGCAGCCGTGATAAAGACAACAAATCAAACCTTTAAAGTAAACAGATCTATTCACATTTAACAGAATCATGTAAACATGTTGTAGGCATTAACGCATAAGCGATCGGCTATTTAGCCGATGCAGGTATAGCAAACAGTTAAGGTCACGTCTAATCAAGAACAGATCTACTAACTAGCATCCTCCGATCTATAGTGCTATCAGTGGGGATCGACCGGATCGTTACAGCCATAATAGTGAACCATAGACCAGATTTTACTATCCAGCAAACCTCTCCAAGATCATACGTGCCTTAACCGCGTACTATGCGTGACCAAGATCGAAATAGAACAGCCAATAAGACATAACCTGTCGTTCATTGTAAGAAGTATCGTGTTGTGACAAAGCAAACGACGGGCCCAAAGGATATAAGGCCGATCTAAATCGATCTTGACCGGGCAGGTTGATGTTGCTACAAACTAATGACGATAAGAACATCAGTAAGATCGGTAACTTAATGAATCTACCAAGGATTGCCACTCTTAGGTAGAGCCGATAACTTACCTTAATCTAGTTCGAGCAGTGGAGGTCGACCGGATTGATGCAGCCATACTTGAAATAGATGCAGTCGTACGAATAGAAGTATAAGCCATGATGGCCACTCTTACAAATAGAAGTAAGATCGGTAACTTAATGAATCTACCAAGGATTGCCACTCTTAGGTAGAGCCGATAACTTGACCTTAATCTAGTTCGAGCAGTGGAGGTCGACCGGATCGATGCAGCCATACTTGAACTAGATAAGAGTCAATAACTAGCTTATACTAGAGTCCCAGTGGAGGTCGACCATATCGATGCAGCCATACGAATAGAAGTATAAGCTATGACGGTACTTACAGACAAGCCGGAGGTCGGCCGAACCGATGCAGCCCTGCTCGCTAAAGAACTCACCAAGATCTACTCTACTCCTACTCCTAGATTAGATTAGAAGCAATAATTTTCATAATAGAATAAGGCAAAAGAAGCATAAAACTTTAGCAAATAACAAGGGTGAGATAGAAAGCATGAAATGAGTGAAGCAAAAGAAGCTTAAACGACCATTGCTAACTAGGCTTGCGTCTTACAGTCAACACAGCTCTGATACCAATCTATCACACACAATTTTAAGGATAAAATGGAGTGCAAAATCTTATCAGTCACACACATAAGCCGATAAATTATGAATAGTATCATCACAAGTGTTTATTACATCACGAATAAGACAGAGTTATCACATAAATGTAGCGGAAATAATAATAGATCTCTCGCGAAAGCTCCATTTCATAGGGACGTCGACTAGTTGACCACAAGTTTAGAAGTCCTCAGGAATATCATCATACCCAGAGCCATCTATTACCCATCCGGGATTTTTATCCAAATAATGAAAATAAACAAGCGTAAGTACATGTTGTACTCAACAACTGTAACATAGGGTTCATGAGGCTCAAAACGATTGACACAGTTTTAACAGCATTCAGCTTTTAGTTGTCATAATTTTATCTTAAGGGTAGCAACAAGTTGTTTCAATTCCCAATGCAGAACACATGATCAATGTAAACATGAATAATGAATAGCATAAGCAGATAATTTTTAGTGTTCATCTATTCCATAAGGGTTCTAATGCCGCTTGTGACTGTGAGCACGGCTGATATACCAGTTTTACACTCTGCAGAGGTTGTACACTTTCACAGTGAGTCGTGATACCCATATGCCTAGGTTAATTACTCCCAAAACACTTCCAAGGTGAGCAGACAGGGGTCAATATGAAGCCTTTCAAAGGTTTGTCTAACAAGTTAGGGCCATTAGATTCACTCGGCAAACAGATGTAGAGCCCCCCTTTCCGATGGCACATCGACATGCAGCCTATACACATGGGGATAGAGGCCGCACTATACCCGATTCATCAAGCCATTCTTATGCCAATAATGGTAACCACTAACAAGGTAGAAAAGGTCCTCATACTAAGCTAAAGCTAGAGCCATGTAGCCCTCATAGCTGTACTGTAAGTCCCGGATGATCACTTACAAATAAGTCCTTAGGGAGAGGAATCTGAAGCATTTAGAAAGTAGCTAAATACTCCAGCCCCTGTTTCCCAGTTGCTAAAAAGTCATATTTTTAATGTTTATTGCATATACCATTAGTCAAGTTACAAGATCATGGTTTAATTGAGCACTAGCAAAGCTACCCAAAGCATATCCCGTAGGTGACAAGGTATAAGTTCAATTCTAGGGAATTTCTATCAAGGTGACACATGCAACATGAATTTAATGAATTAAAGTCAATAGGAAACAAGGATGATCCCATGCTATACTTGCCTTGAGCAAAGTACTCCTGCTGATCCAGCATGTCAAAGTAATACTCTTGGTCTCCCACGAATTGCTCACCGTTTATATTCGATAATCACAACAACATACAAGCATCCAGGAGCAATCATGCAAAGCAAACAAAGCTATAGATTAGAATAGTACACCAACAGCATAAAATCAAGATGAAAAGTTTGGAAAATAAATCTACGTCTCTCTACGAACACACAGACGCGAAGATCACAAAAATTAGAGCTAAAACGAAGAAGTTATGAATTAAACAAGATTTCCTATAGTAAAATAATAGATTAAATCTAACCTCGAATTTTAAAAGTTGAAAACCTACTTAACAACCATATAAACATGTAGATTACTTAATTATGAACCTAACGCAACTTGAACGGATCACATCGGAGTTAAAACGGAAAAGTTATGGCCTAAACAAATCTAGTGGCAAAACTGTAAATAACTGAAAACGTATTTTCAATCTAAACGAACCAAAATACGCTTTCAAAAGAAGAAAACGGAATCTGAAAACACGCTTTGGACTGTGGGTTGAGTCTCAAATAATTGTAAGGGTTTTTTTTGTAAATGTAACAGCGAAGGGGTAACTTGGATCGGGGATAGTTGAATTAGAATTGGACGGCCAAGATTGGATCTGGCGGGTGGAAAAAAACGTTGCTGACCAGAATAGTACCGGTGGCGGGTTGACCGTGGCGGTGCCATGGATGGCTCGCTGGAGCTTCGGTTTTCAATCTACGGTGCTTGGTTCGACGAAAGAAAAAGAGCAGGGGATAAAGGAGGGAGTGGGGAACTCACAGGACCCAAGGGCAACGAGCGGAAAGCAACAGAGGCGGCGTGGTGCTCGGCGGACGGTGGCTCTCCCGGTGGCGCTAGGGCGAGGCGGCTGCGAGCTCGCGCGGGGTGGAAAGCTTGCTGCAAAGAGGGATAAGGACGGCGGAGCAGGCACGGGCAATATTTATGGGGGCACATACTCGTGGGCGACACGACATCGCGGGGACCCATGGCAAGGATGGACACGGTGTCGCTGCGGTGGAGGAATCTGGCCCGGGTACAGCATGGGGAAGGAGAAATGCCTGACCGGTGGGCCAGGGTGGTCAGCGATCGGAGGAAAGGGATGTGCGGCGAGGGCGTGCGGACTTGGGCCGGGCGCCTTGCTGGGCCACTGCGGTGCGGCGCGGGAGAGAAGCCGAGCTGGGCTTCGGCGCAAGCGGGGAGGAGAGGAGAAGAGGGCCGGCGCACTGGGACGACTGCGGGAGAACTGGGCCAACAGGCCAAATGTGGGGATGGGGAGGAAAGAAGCTCATTTCTTTTTCCAATTTTCCAAAGCAATTTCCAAATACAAATTCAAAACAATTTCGAATCCAACTTCAAACCAAACAATTCCAAATAATATGCAGCGGCATGAATGCACATACATGATTGTTAACCTATATTTGATTTTAATTTGATAAAATTTATTATTTTTCCTAAATTCAAATTCCCACAAAAATGCATAATTAATCATTTTCTCCTATTTCAAAAATATGCAAATTTTTGGGTGTTACATTGGCCAGAGCCAAAAAAAGTAAATAACTTGTGTTTGATTGATTGGATGTCTTTTACAATAGCCAGGGTCCAATATTTATACCCGGAGCCTAAACATGAATCCTACTCGAGTATGACTTATTACAATCTTTGGTATAAAAGAAAATATTCCTATCTTAAGATAACTTGGACCCTAATCTTTCCCTTTTTATAGAGTCCAATATGTATTTCCCGACGCCAACCATAGCTCATTATCGTTATCTGCCGACATCATTCAAAGAGAGCCGATTCCTGTGTTGTATCTGAATCAGCTAATATCGATCCTTATGCAATCAATTCCTTGATTGGCACAATTCTGGAAGCTTCGAGTTCCCACGTTTTTCTTTCCCAAATTTTGGTGTAAACACATGCCCCCCAATTTTGGGATAAAAATAATTTTATTCTAAAATTCCTATTTACCCATTTATCACGCCGCAACCGTTTCGTTCCGAGATATACGCGTGACTCCTGACTTCCTAGTCCAAGCCTTATATAATATCCCAATAGTATCATTTCAATCTTACTCAGCCCATTTGCTTTCCCCTTCCTTCTCGAGCAAATCTTAATAGCCGACGCCGCCATCGCCAAAGCCTCAACCCTAGCAAATTTCCTGCCCCATCAAGCTTTCATTTGAGCAATCTTCCTTAGATTCAAATCCATTTCGACTGTAATGGCGACTAGCGACCATGTCCCTAAGGTATGCTTTCGAGCCCCCTTCTTCCAGGTACCTATCGCTACCTGGTATTTCCTTTCTTCTCAAATTTATTTCATCCGATTTCTAGGAAATGAGGAATGAAATCTTGATTCCATTGGCTGTTGCTCCCAATATTTATTTTCTTGGGCCTATGGGTGATCCTGATCCATCTAAATTTATCTATCAAGAAACCAACTAAATCTCCTTCAAACAATCTGCAGTAGATTCGTCCTCCTGGAGCACCAAAACTCCCTTCAGAAACTGGCCCAAAATGCCTAAGGGATGGAGAAATTGGTTTCGCAGGGTGTCCGAGAAAAAGGGTGGAGATTGGGAGCTTTATGATCTGAATCAATGCTTGACACTTTCATTGTCTGAAATGGAGAGGAATGATCCACTCCTGATCTATGCATCTTATTTCTGGCCCAACACCCTAAATGCCTTCGTTTTTTGTCACGGCCCAATGACCATCACTTTGGCTGATGTTTATATGTTGACCAGCCTTAGAATAACAGGATCCATGCAGCCTTATGACTTCTTAAGTGCTGGATCCAATAAATTAGCCAAGATATCAGACTGCACAGGATGGGCAAGTTACATTCTGAACCACATCGGAGACGAATCAACTGTTAGCGAAAAGGAATATATGGCTTTTCTGAACATGTGGTTAGAAAGATTCATCTTCTGTGGATCATCTTGTGGTCCAACTTACAATCACAAAATTATGGCAGAGCATCTGGCAGTAGGCAAGGATATCCCTCTTGGAATGTATCTGCTAGGAGCTGCCCAATTACTGAAGAATGAACCAGTGCATACTATGAGTGGCCCTTGGTGGTTGATACAACTATGGCTCAACTTGTATATGCACAAGATTGTAAGGCCTAAACTCAGAAACCTGAGTTTCCCTTCCTCCAACTTTGATGAGGAATATAGAGGCGAAGAAGGAAGAACCTGTCAGTGCAAGAGCTATGGTGAGGCTGCATCAGCCATAACAATTGATATCGATGTTGGCCATCTCTTCAAAAAGTTTTACAGAAGGTTTGATGCAGATATCCTGACTTGGCTACCATATGATGAGGATGAGAACAATGAGCTGATCTTCCCATTCAAATTTTGATTTGAATCAGGCTATTTAGACAAGATGGCGGCTGCAATCTTTAATTCCTTTATCAAGCCCTGCGTTCTTCCAGCCGAATTTCATCATGGTCATGGCAAAATGGCTATAGGCTCTTTCCTTCCAGGCAACCTTCCAACTTATGAGTTTTACAACCCTTCTTTTGTAGCTCATTAGTTTGGTCTTGGTCAATTGCCTTCTCAACTGTTCTTCAAGGATATACTGAGGCCAACAGAAGGTATCAGTGAGGTGATGGAAGCCTCTAGGTTCTTTCAATTGAGATCAGATCTTCCTTCTATTTGCTTGCATGACTAGATCAAAGTCAGCTTCTCTTCCACTCTCTTCGACTCCTGGTGGCAAGAATGGCACTCCTATCTTTTCTGGGGATTGGTCCACCCTTTGTGTATAGCTCTGGATGAGAAATTTGCTTCTAACAGAGAGGTAACTTACCATTTCTTTTTTAGAAGATTATTCGATGAACTCTCTTGCCAACTGTTCTAACTGACCCTTTTAGGACACTAAATTTGATCCTCCGAGCTTGGATAGGAAGGGGCATCCTATAGACTATCAGCCACCATGCCCAATTTCAAGAATAGTATCGGCCGCACCTTCATTGAAGAAACTGATGAAAACTCATGTTGCCCCCACGATCATGATGTACCAATCTTCATAGCGCAAGGCAGTCCAAGGGGCAACCCAGAAAGCCGTTACTGGGAAAAGACTCTATAGAACGAGACCATCAGCTGCTCAGGTAAACAATTCATGTTCTTCTCAAACTGGTATTCAACATTGCGTCCCAATCTACTCTGGGAGCGGAACTGCTATCCTAGGTGTTTGATTTAGCACCAACTAAACCTTCACCGGCTGATCCTCGAAAGGAGCCTATTTCGGTTGAAATGACCGATGCTTCCGAGACCGTAGAAAATGTAAGTCCTTCCATTTCACCCCCTTATACCACCAAGGCATTTTCTTTAAATCCTTGATTTTATTCAGTTCTTGCCCTTCACCTGACCATTTATCATGCCAGATACTTTCTAAGGAAACACCCATGCAAGAGCAGGAGTTTGGCAGTTCACCTATTGACAACGATCCTATTGACATTGAGAATGATCCTGTTGCTGACACTCATACTACCGATTCCCCAGTTCAGCATACAATTGATGGTAAGAAAATCATATATCCCTTTTATCCTTCCGTAATAATCATGAACTAAAAATTTTCCTTGACATTTGCAGATACCAACGTTGAAAGTTTAGAGCCTATCCAACCAGATAGAGGCTGCCACAGAAAAGGTACTGTATCCACTTTACTGCTCATTTTGTTATAAACTGATCAAAACCTCCTAATCAAAATTTTCTTATACATAGGCACTCAATCTTCCAGCTCTGAGCTACTCTTTCAATCTTGAGGAGTATCTAGATGAAGATGAAATTAGCTCATCAGCTACCTCCTCTGAGGAAGCTTTGTCAGAAGAGACCAGAAATCGGCTAAGGGATATACTGCCAATGTTTGAGAAGAATATAACCGATTTGGTCCAAGACACTGATTCAATGCAGAGTGTCTTCTTGGCTATTAAGGGTAAACCATCCCCAGTTCTCTCTAGAGTCTTGTTACCATTATCCATTATCAAAGATTAGGCCCTAAAGGTGAAAAAGGCTTAGAGGAATTTGTCCGACCATGAAGCTTTATTGGCCAAGAGGAACTCCATTAGGCAAGAGGCTAAAGAGCTGACACAGTTGATTGACGATTTGAAAAACTCCTCCCTCAGGATCGACCTAGAGTTGTCTCAATTGGAAATCAAGCGTGCAGAACTTTAGAAGGAGCTGAAGAACGTGAAGGATGCCATTGATCTCCACAAGTCCAACTTGGCTCAAATATCTAATGCCATCAAGCAAAAGAAACAAGAACTGCTGGCCAAAGTCAGAGAAGGCAGAGCCATCCGCAATAGTTTTGAGGGCATTCCTGGATCAACCGAAGAAGACAAGCAACAAATCACAGAAGTTGATGCTATCCGGCTAGAAGTACTGAAAGCAATCTAGGATGTCCTAGACTTATGATCTGTATATCAACATGTATATTGTGTAGAATCAATGATATCCATACTTTTTGTTGCCTCATTGTATTTCTTGTTTTTGGCTAAAGAGTCGATTTGATAATAGTCAATTCCAGACTTCTAACTTTAATATGATGAAGTCTGAAAACATGGCCTTTATTAAGAGAACCCCTCGATCTTCTATCCTTAGTCATCCAGCGCCGTATTCTCTTCGACATTAGTGAGATGGCACTTCACCTTCTATTAATTATGGTTGCCTTTTGCATGTCCCGAGGCGTCCACCTCCTCGCCCCGTGGCTTCAAATATTAGCCGAGGGCTCCATTCTCGAACACATCTACACTCGCAATCGCACCTATTAATTTGCACTTCTTCGCCCTCAAAACCTCTGTAGCGGCCTTCTTCCTCTCTTGTAGATCCAATCAACTTCATGGCTAGCAAGGACAACCGTGGCAAGCATGCGGCGGAGGACATTACGGAGGAGAATATGCCGGTGACCCAATGCCTTCGACGCATGAGGTGAGATCGACATCTTCTGTTCATGATAATGAACTATTCTGACTGGTCTATAGGTTCATTTTGAATGACAGTCTTTGTCCTCTCCCTAGGGCCAGCAAGCCCTCTGATGCTGCATCTTCTATGCTGGCCTCGTCATTGGATTCCTCCGATTCTTACAATGGCGACGATGTCCGGTGCTTCCTCTAAGAGTGGAGGGTGGCCCAACATCGTTATTCCAAAGCAACTCAGGAAAATGGCTAGCTCAAGATCTGCCTTGGGGTCTCTCAAGCTGCCCTTCACGCCACTGAAGAAGAGGCCAATGCCGTTCGGGCGTGGTTGGCCGAGTCTGACGCCATGGTGGCGGGTAAGATGAATTCTAGGAACGCCTTTATTCTAATTTCCATTGTTTTTATATTGATAGCTCTCCTATTTCTGTGATCACCAGACCTGATGGTGCAATTGGAGTCCCTTCAACTGGCGACGAATGCGGCCGTGGATGCCGTCAATGCTCGGGGCCCCCTCATCAATGCCCGCCACCATGACGTCCTGGGCCATGTCTAGGAGGTCGCTCTTCATGGCGTTTGTCATGTCACGTCGGTGGCGCTGGCTGCGGCACAAGTCCAGACTGGGTACGAGCTCCACGCCATGGAGACTGGCTTCCTGATGGGCGATGGCCCTAAGGAGCATGAGGATCTGATCGAAGAATTTGTCATCGCGGCGGAGGCCATTGTGGACATCACATCCACTCAAGATGTGGTGAACAAGGTCTTCGATTAGTTTGTCTCTAGGGCAAACTAATGAATAGAATCTTCCGCTCTTTCATGACCATGTCTCAGTGCAATACCCTCGTATATGTCACGATTGTCTTTGTTTTTGCTTTTGCTCTATAGGCGATACATATCATATCGGCTCTTACATCTTTGGGTTTAGTTTGAACTAAAGGCGATACCTTTCTAGTACCGGCTATTAGAGCCAATGACTAAACGAATCAGCTGTCAAGTGTTGATCAAACGCTAGGATAATGTCACACCCAATTTTAAGGATAAAATTGAATGCACAAAACTCGTGTGTGCCCAGGAATCAATCACACACACAAGCTAACAAATTACATAAAGTATCATCATGGTGTCTCATACATCAGAGTTATAATAAAACTTAGTCTTATACATCACAGCGGAAAGATAAAAAGATAATAAACTCTCGTGGGCTTCATCACAGGGAAGGTCAACTAGTTGACCTCAAGCCTAATAATCCTTTGGGAAATCCTCATACCCGTTGTCATCTGTTACCCATCCGGGATTTTTATCCAAGTAAAGAAAATAAAATAGTGTAAGTACATTATGTACTTAGCAAGCTAACATGGGGTTATGAAGCTCAAAAAGGTTAGACTCTGGTTTACTGCAGTTAGCATTTTTAATAGGTCAAGCTTTTATTCTCAAGTATTATCAAGTTATGCTTAAGCTCCCATTTAATTCCCATAAGAACATATATCGGGGTCAAGTGTACCATATATCACCATTGAACAACTTTAAATGATCATCAACAAGTAACCAGTTATTCTATGAGTTTTCCGGGCCGCTTGTAACCGTGAGCACGGCTGTTATAACAGTTTGTTACCCTCTGCAGAGGTGGTGCACATTCACCGCGAGTTGTGATCCCCATATGCCCGGGTTAATTACTCCCATGTCACTACCAAGGTGAGCGGACAGGGTACACTATGAAGCCATTTCATAGGTTTCCCTAACAAGTTAGGGCCGCTAGGTTTCCTTGGCAGGCAGATGTAGGGACCCCCCTTTCCTATGGCACAAATCCATCGCGGCTATACTCATAGGAACAGAGACAGCCCTATACCCAAAGTGGCAAGCCCCATTTGTGCCAAAAGGTAACCTCTAACCAGCTAGGAAAGGTCCTATTACTGAGCTAAAGTCAGAGCCATATGACTCTCCCGGTTGCACTGTTAGTCCCAGCTTTTGCCGACAGATAAGTCCTTATGGAGGGCCGGGAGCAACATGAACAAAGGTCATTTGCACTTTCGCCCTATGGAATAGTTGTTATAAATCATGTTACTCACTTTATTCCATAGTATCATTCATCAACATGTATATCAAGTTCAGTTAGAGCACTAGCAATCTACCCATATGCATTTAACCCATAGGAGACAAGGAACAGGATAAACAATCACTAGGATGTCCTTACGGGTATCAAAATTAGACACATGCAAATGAGTAATTGATTAAAGTGAAATAGGACATCAAGGAAGGCCCATGTTATACTTGCCTTGGTTCACAAACTCGGGCTGGTCCTGCTGGTCGTCGAAGAGTTCTTGGTCTCCCACGTTTTTCTCACCGTCTGAACGTGATCAACACAGCAGCATACAACATTCCAAAAGCATTCATGCAAAGCAAACATTCCTATCATTAGAACAGTACACCAACAGTATTGAAATCAAGATAAAATGTTTGTAAAACTAATCTACGTCTCGTTACGATCACGTCAACGCGAAGTTCACGAAAAACGGAGCTAAACTGCGAAAGTTATGATTTAAACGGGTTTTCCTATAGCCATATATTTAATTAAATATAATCATGAAATTAAAAAGTTCTAAACTTGACTAACAGTAGCTCCAACATGTAGCTTATAAAATTACGAAGCTAACGCGATTTGAATGGATCAATTCGGAGCTAAAACGACAATTTTATAAGCAAAACAGTTCAAATGGCATTTCTGTAATTACTGAAAACGTATTTTTGACTTAAGCCGTGGAGTTTACGCTTTCCAAACGGGATTGCGCATTCGGGAAATACGCTTTGGGCTGCGGGTTAGGACTTAGAAAAGTTTAGGGACTCTTTAGCAAAATTACCCGCAAAGGGGTAACTTCTAATCCTGGCCGTTGATCTCGCGATGGGCGGCTAGGATCGGCCTGGGGAGGGACGGCCGGCCGGAACAGTGTCACCGGCGGCCAGGCGCCATTGCCGGCGACGTGGAGGTCACGGTCGCGCGCGGTTAGGGTCTAGGGTTCACCAAATGGACCTCCAAGGGCATCGGTGAGCGTGGGGGAAGAAGGGGGGTCACGGCCATGCCGTTTCGGCGGTCGGGAACGGCGGCTAGCGCGGTGGCCGCCATGGCCGGCGACCATGGCTCGCGGAGCTCGCGGCCAAGGCTCGAGAAGCCAAGGAAAAAGAAAATAGAGGTATCGGGAGATAGAGGGATGCCGAGGGGTTCTCACCGCGGGGAAGGAGGGGGACGACGAAGCACGGCGGCGACGGTCCATGCAAAGGCGGGCGGCGGATTTCCGACGACCTTCGGGGAGGCGGTTGAAGCTTCCTCGCGTGCGGGTGAACAAAAAAATGGGGCGTGGAGGCAGCAGGGAGGGGCAGAGACAGGCTCGGTGCTGATTTAAAGCGGTCGGGGCGTGAGGGTGGGCGCGCTCCCACGATGTCGTTCGTGGGCGGCGGTTGCGGCCAGGCCGGGTGGTTCCGAGGCATGCGGGGTGAAGATGGCGCCAACAAGCGGGCCCGGGCGGTCAGTGGCTGCGCGTGGGCATAGGCGCACGGCAATGGTTGGCGCGGCTGCTGGGCCGAGCGGTCGAGGCACGCGGCTGGGCCGGCGATTGGCGGGCCGAGCGGGGAAAAAGGGAGAGGGAAGCTGGGCCAGCGGTTGCCAGGGAAAAAACTCGCGGGCCGAAAACAAGGAAAGGAGGAGATGATCATTTTTCCTTTTTATTTTCCAAACAAATTTTCCCAAATTTCATTTTCAATTAGATTTTGAATTCATTTGGAATTTTAATCAAAACCATTCATCACAAAAAATAAATATGCAGCAGCATGTATGCATCACTTGTAGCTAATCTTAAATTTATATTTGATTTTAGTTTTATAAAAATTATTTGTTTCCTATATTTCAATGCTCACCAAAATTGCTTAAATAAATCAATTTGGCTATTTCTAGAAAATGCAAATTTAGGGTGTTACAATTCTACCCCCCCCCCCCCTTAAGATGAATCTCGTCCTCGAGATTCGGGTGATTGCTTACTCAAACAGTTGGGGATAAGTCTTTCTCAGATCCTCTTCTCTTTCCCAAGTAGCCTCATCCTCTGTATAACGATTCCACTGCACCTTGCACATCTTTACTGTTTGGCTTCTCGTAACTCTTTCGACAGTTTCCAAGATCTTTATCAGATACTCTTCATAAGTAAGATCTTCCTTGACAACAAGTTCTTCCAAAGGAATTTGTTCTTCTGGTACCCTCAGACACTTTTCAACTGGGAGACATGGAACACGTCGTGCACACCGGACAAGCTCTCAGGTAGTTCCAACTGATAAGCTACTTCTCCACGTCTCTCTAGGATCTTAAAAGGTCCTATATACCTTGGTGCTAACTTTCCCTTCATATTGAATCTTCTCACACTTCTCATTGGTGACACTTTCAAGTACACATAATCACCAATCTCGAAAGTTAGCTCTCTTCTACGGGTATCAGCATAACTCTTCTGTTAGGACTGAGCTACTCTCAAATTGTCTCTAATCATTCTCACTTGTTCTTCCACGTCTCTAAGGACATCGGGACCAAACACTTGAGTTTCTCCAGTCTGATTCCAGAACAAAGGCGTTCTACACTTACGTCCATACAACGCCTCGAAAGGTGCCATCTTGAGACTCTTTTGATAACTATTGTTATATGAGAACTCTGCGTAAGGCAGACTCTTATCCCAACTATCACCATACTGAAGTGCACAGGCTCTCAACATATCTTCCAAAATCTGGTTGATCCTTTCAGTCTGTCCATCGGTTTGCGGGTGGTACGCAGAACTGAAATTCAACTTTGTTCCCAAAGATCTATGTACTTTATGCCAGAATTGCGATGTAAATTGGGTGCCTCTATTCGACACAATTTTCTTGGGAACACCATGTAAGCACACTATTCTTTCCATGTACAACTCTGCTAATCTTGCACCATTATAGGTAGTCTTGACTGGTAAAAAGTGAGCAACTTTGGTGAGTCGATCCACTATTACCCATATCGAATCATAACCTCTTTGAGTGCGGGGCAGTCCTACAATAAAATCCATACCAACTTCTTCCCATTTCCATTCAGGGATCTTCATTGGTTGTAGTAACCCTGAAGGTCTTTGATGCTCAGCTTTCACTCTTTGACAAGTGTCACACAAAGCCACATATTCTGCCACATCTCTCTTCAAACCATACCACCAATACTTTTCTTTGAGATCCAAGTACATCTTGGTACTTCTGGGATGTATAGAATAAGCAGACTCATGGGCCTCTTGTAGAATTGCATCTCGGATAGCTTTCACTTTAGGTACACAAATCCTTTTCCTGAACCAAAGAGTATCATTCTCATCCATTCTGAATCCGGGTGCCTTTCCAAGCACTACATTCTCTGCTATCTCTTTAAGTTTTTCATCCTCCAATTGACCTTTGCGTATCTCCTGCTCCAATGTAGGCTCTATCACCAATTCCATTGCATTAGTGACTAGGCTCAAGTTGAGATACTCCATTTCAGCACACAACTCTACTGACATAGATGTTATCTGAATTCCATTGGCATAGCTCTTTCTGCTAAGTGCATCAGCTACGACGTTTGCCTTTCCTGGGTGATAATGCACTTCCAAATCATAGTCTTTGATCAATTCCAACCAGTGATGTTGTCTTAGATTCAGATCTAATTGGGTAAAGATATACTTCAAACTCTTATGATCAGTATAGATATCACTCTTATGTCCAATCAGATAATGTCTCCAGATCTTTAAAGCATGAACCACAGCTGCCAATTCCAAGTCATGAGTAGGATAATTCAACTCATGCTTCCTTAGTTGTCTAGATGCATATGCAACCACTCTTCCTTCTTGCATAAGCACACATCCAAGACCCAAACGGGATGCATCACAATATATAGAGAAGTTCTTGTTTAAATCGGGCAAAATTAATATTGGAGCTGTAGTCAATCTCTTCTTTAGCTCTTCAAAGTTTGCCTGGCATTTATCCGACCATACATACTTAGCATTCTTTTCCAACAAAGCTATCATAGGCTTGGCTAGCTTGGAAAAACCTTCAATGAACCTTCGGTAATATCCAGCTAATCCCAAAAAGCTATGAATCTCACTTACAGTTGTTGGTGGTTTCCAATTCAGTACATCTTGCACTTTGCCTGGATCCACCGCTATTCCACCATTGGAGACAACATGACCCAAAAAAGAGACTTCCTTTAACCAAAACTCACACTTGCTCCGCTTAGCATACAACTTATGTTCTCTAAGCTTTTGCAAGACCATCCTTATGTGTTCCGCATGTTCTTCTTCAGTCTTGGAGAATATTAGTATGTCATCTATGAATACTACCACAAATTTATCCAGAAACTCCATGAACACCTTATTCATCAGATACATGAAGTATGCAGGTGCATTGGTCAATCCAAAAGACATAATGGTGTACTCATATAATCCATACCGTGTAGTGAATGCTATTTTGGGTATGTCCGAGTTTCGAATCTTAAGCTAATGATAACCAGATTGGAGATCAATCTTGGAGAACACATGAGCTCCTCTCAACTGATCAAACAAATCATCAATCCTAGGCAAAGGGTATTTATTCTTGATGGTAACCTCATTGAGTGAGCGGTAATCCACACACATCCGTTGACTACCATCCTTCTTATCCACAAAGATCATAGGTGCCCCCCATGGGGAAGAACTGGGGCGTATGAAACCTTTTTCTTGCAACTCTTTTAGTTGTTTCTTAAGCTCTTCTAATTCATTAACTCCCATTCTATATGGACGTTTAGCTATTGGTGCAGTTCTAGGTAATAATTCGATAATGAATTCAATGTCTCGGTCAGGTGGCATACCTGGCAAGTCATCAGGGAAGACATCCGGGAACTCCTCCACGACACGATCTTGTTCATTGACTTCACCTTCTAGCTGATTCAATGTGGCTGTAGGCTGAGCTTGCACTACCACTTCTACACAGATCCTATCTCCATTGAGTGATGTCACAACCACAGATTTCTCCTAACACTGAATCACTACCCGATGTTGTTTCATCCAATCCATTCCCAGAATAAGATCGATTCCCGCTGTTCTCAACACAATAGGCTTCACTTTGAAGTCTACCCCCCTTAAGGAAATGCTAGTTGAGGGGCTCCAATAAGAAGCGGGCATACTACCTCCCAGGGAATTCACTAGTATGGGGTTTTTCATGGCACACAAAGGTATGCTATGCATTCTAACAAAAGCTTGGGAGATAAAAGAATGCGAAGCACAAGAATCAAAAAGTACGGTAGCAGAAATAGAGTTGACGTTGAACGTACCCAACATGACCTCAGGCGTCTCCTGAGCTGCATCAGATGACACATAGTTCACCTTCGCTGTGAGAGGTGGTCGGGCCTTGAACTTCTGATTGTTGGTCTAGTTCTAAGGTGTTTGTTGGTTCTGCTTCTTAGGACACTGATGAGCATAGTGACCTACTTCTCTGCATCGGTAGCAGGCATTGGGATTGTTGGGTGCACCACTCTTCACAGGAGCATTATTGGGCACTCCCTGGCGTGTTGCAGGATTGCTAGTCTGTTGCGGGGGACGCTGATTCCCAAACTGTTGCTGATACTGAGGGCGTTGCTAGAACTGGTTCCGCTGAGGATACTGACCACGGTTTCCCTGGTGAGTTGGTCCTTGATTCCTCTGCTAGAAACCTTGCTGGGGATAAGCACGTGGGTGAGTGTTGCTTCCAGAAGCTTGCCCTTGGAGCCTTCTCTTCTTAGCTTCCATCTCCTTGCGCTTATCATCAATCACGATTGCGCGATTCACCAAAGACTGGAAGTTAGGATAAGTATTAGTCATCAGCTGGAGTTGCAGTCCATCATAGAGTCCCTTGAGGAAACGGCGTTGCTTATCCTTGTCATCCACTACATCATTAGGAGTGTAGCGTGATAGTTGTGCGAACTTGTCCCGATATTCCGCCACAGTCATTGATCCTTGCTTGAGAGATCTGAATTCTTCCTGCTTCAGTTCCACTAGTCCATCAGGAATATGGTATGACCGGAAACTGTCCTTGAATTCCTGCTAAGTGATAGCAGGAGCATTGTTGGAACGTCCAAACTGGAATGATTCCCACCAATCCTGAGCAGCTCCTTGGAGTTGCCCGGAAGCGTACAACACCTTCTCAAGGTCGTTGCATTGTGCTATGTTCAGTTGTTTCTCCACTGCACGCAACCAATCATCGGCCTCCATAGGGTCTGAGGCATGGGTGAACATCAGTGGGCGACCTTTCATAAACTCTCCATGCTTATCTCTAACCTGAATAGGCGGTGGCCCTCTTGCAGGTTCATTGTCCAAGCGCTGCATCATAGCTTGCATCAGCTGCGCTTGCATTCCCAATATCTGTTCCATGGTCACAGGTGGCGGTGGTGGGTTTATAAGAGCATCACGCCCACGACCACGGCCTCTACCTCTTCCTCCTCTTGCGGCCATCTGTTTTCCAACAAATGTGCAAAATTTAGAGATTTTTTTCAATTATAGAGAGCTTACAAAAGATAAGAAACAATGCTGAGAATTTTCTGGACAAGATTTAAATTCAGCAGTTCAGTAAAACTGTTATAACTCGAATTTCAGAGATCCAACAAAGGTGCACCAAGATTCGTTAGAAAGCTTAGGACATCAGCTACAACTTTCATTTAGACCACTTTTACAGATTCGGGCTCACACATAGTCAAAAGTAGAGCTAAACCGAAACTGTTCTGAGTTCCAAACAGCGCAGGAACATCAACTTGTGTCAGCTAGATCTCCCAAACCTGAACAGCTATTGATGTGATTCCAAAGACACTCGAAAGATACAGAGGTCTAGTTATCTCCACAAAAATTTCAGAATTTTTATCATCCCAAATTTCGAGATATCAGATAAAGAACACAGGCTGCTCCAGAAATCAGCACAGCAGAGATAAGATAAAACGAAACATCTGCATTAAGATTTCATTCTAAACTTAAAGTTCCAATCTAAGGAAGTTGTGGACATGCCCACAAACTTCCAGCAATCAAGAAAAATACCAAATCAACCAAGTTCACAAATTAAACATCAAATCAACCAAGTTCACAAGACCAACAAGGCTAAATAAGAACACGAACTAACGACGTGATAATCTAGATCAAGGCACCTAACACCTATGGAGCGGTGTCAATCATGGTGAAGGAACGGCGCTTCTTCTTGTAGATGGAAGGCTATCCCAGTTGTGCTCAAAGTTCATCCACTTGTTTCTGAAGACGTCTCTGCGCCCTCTGAGATGCACACAGCTCTCCTTTGACTTCATCATCCACTCCCTGCATAGCGTGGACATGCTGCACCGTTGCCTCCAGAGTTGGGTCATTCTCTGGTGGAGCCAAAACCTGCCAAACACCCTCATGATCATTTCGAGGAAGGAACCTAAAGTGATCCTCCCTCATGGCCTCAAAGGACGACCATGGTAGTGGATGTAGGCATTCTGTGCTGCATCCTCCATGCCATCCAAAGCATGGGCTCTCCTGGCAGGGGCACAGTGGACAGTCTCCACCTCATGTCCATTAATGATATCGTTCCATGCGGTGACCACCAGCTCTACCTTCCAGAAGGTAGCCTCCAATGGGTGCTTGTACTCGGCGCAGTGGTAGCTGATGGAGGCGTGCAAGTCGGGGAAGTAGTCGTCCAGCACGTGGGTGAGGAGAGTGTGGTAGTAGGCTGTCTCTGGAGCTGGCTTGAAGTAGTACTTGCACTTCCAGCCAATCTCCTCATCGTCCACAGGGGCAGCTGGGGATGGTGCAGGTGTAGGGGAAGTAGCCGTCGACTCCTCAGGTGTAGCTACCACAGGGTAGACGGGCACGGCAACTGGTGTAGGAGCAGGTGAAGGTGTCAATGTAGCCATCTCCTCATCGTCGGAGATGATCACAATCTCCCTCTCCGCCGGTGGGGCACGCGGGGTGAACATGGCACGATAGTCGGCGGTGCTGAGTCGAGCACTCTTCCGATTATGAGACATCTATATATTTAAAGTGAGATAGAATTAGAATCAACAATTTTAAATAATAGATTAAGGTATGAAAAGCATAAATATTTTAATAAAATAACAAGAATAAGACAGTAAGCAAGAAACCAGAGGAGCAAAGATGCTAAAATGACCGTTTTCTATCTAGGCTTGCGTCCTACAGTCAACACGGCTCTGATACCAATTTGTCACACCCAATTTTAAGGATAAAATTGAATGCACAAAACTCGTGTGTGCCCAGGAATCAATCACACACACAAGCTGACAAATTACATAAAGTATCATCACGGTGTCTCATACATCAGAGTTATAATAAAACTTAGTCTTATACATCACAGCAGAAAGATAAAAAGATAATAAACTCTCGTGGGCTTTATCACAGGGAAGGTCAACTAGTTGACCTCAAGCCTAATAATCCTCCGGGAAATCCTCATACCCGTTGTCATCTGTTACCCATCCGGGATTTTTATCCAAGTAAAGAAAATAAAATAGTGTAAGTACATTATGTACTTAGCAAGCTAACATGGGGTTATGAAGCTCAAAAAGGTTAGACTCTGGTTTACTGCAGTTAGCATTTTTAATAGGTCAAGCTTTTATTCTCAAGTATTATCAAGTTATGCTTAAGCTCCCATTTAATTCCCATAAGAACATATATCGGGGTCAAGTGTACCATATATCATCATTGAACAACTTTAAATGATCATCAACAAGTAACCAGTTATTCTGTGAGTTTTCCGGGCCGCTCGTAACCGTGAGCACGGCTGTAATAACAGTTTGTTACCCTCTGCAGAGGTGGTGCACATTCACCGCGAGTCGTGATCCCCATATGCCCGGGTTAATTACTCCCATGTCACTACCAAGGTGAGCGGGCAGGGTACACTATGAAGCCATTTCATAGGTTTCCCTAACAAGTTAGGGCCGCTAGGTTTCCTTGGCAGGCAGATGTAGGGACCCGCCTTTCCTATGGCACAAATCCATCACGGCTATACTCATAGGAACCGAGGTAGCCCTATACCCAAAGTGGCAAGCCCCATTTGCGCCAAAAGGTAACCTCTAACCAGCTAGGAAAGGTCCTATTACTGAGCTAAAGTCAGAGCCATATAACTGTCCTGGTTGCACTGTCAGTCCCAGCTTTTGCCGACAGATAAGTCCTTATGGAGGGCCGGGAGCAACATGAACAAAGGTCATTTGCACTTTCGCCCAATGGAATAGTTGTTATAAATCATGTTACTCACTTTGTTCCATAGTATCATTCATCAACATGTATATAAAGTTTAGTTAGAGCACTAGCAATCTACCCATATGCATTTAACCCATAGGAGACAAGGAACAGGATAAACAATCACTAGGATGTCCTTACGGGTATCAAAATTAGACACATGCAAATGAGTAATTGATTAAAGTAAAATAGGACATCAAGGAAGGCCCATGTTATACTTGCCTTGGTTCACAAACTCGTGCTGGTCCTGCTGGTCGTCGAAGAGTTCTTGGTCTCCCACGTTTTCCTCACTGTCTGAACGCGATCAACACAGCAACATACAACATTCCAAAAGCATTCATGCAAAGCAAACATTCCTATCATTAGAACAGTACACCAACAGTATTGAAATCAAGATAAAATGTTTGTAAAACTAATCTACGTCTCGCTACGATCACGTCAACGCAAAGTTCACGAAAAAACAGAGCTAAAATGCGAAAGTTATGATTTAAACGGGTTTTCCTATAGCCATATATTTAATTAAATATAATCATGAAATTAAAAAGTTCTAAACTTGACTAACAGTAGCTCCAACATGTAGCTTATAAAATTACAAAGCTAACGTGATTTGAATGGATCAATTCGGAGCTAAAACGACAATTTTATAAGCAAAACAGTTCAAATGGCATTTCTGTAATTACTGAAAACGTATTTTTGACTTAAGCCGTGGAGTTTACGCTTTCCAAACGGGATTGCGCATTCGGGAAATACGCTTTGGGCTGCGGGTTAGGACTTAGAAAAGTCCAGGGACTCTTTAGCAAAATTACCCGCGAAGGGGTAACTTCTAATCCATGCCGTTGATCTCGCGATGGGCGGCTAGGATCGGCCTGGGGAGGGACGGTCGGCCGGAACAGTGTCACCGGTGGCCAGGCGCCATTGCCGGTGACGTGGAGGTCACGGTCGCGCGCGGTTAGGGTCTAGGGTTCACCAAATGGACCTCCAAGGGCACCGGTGAGCGTGGGGGAAGAAGGGGGGTCGCGGCCATGCCGTTTCGGTGGTCGGGAACGACGGCTAGCGCGGTGGCCGCCATGGCCGGCGACCATGGCTTGCGGAGCTCGCGGCCAAGGCTCGAGAAGCCAAGGAAAAAGAAAATAGAGGTACCGGGAGATAGAGGGATGCCGGGGGGTTCTCACCGTGGGGAAGGAGGGGGACGGCGAAGCACGGCGGCGACGGTCCGTGCAAAGGCAGGCGGCGGATTTCCGGTGACCTTCGGGGCGGCGGTTGAAGCTTCCTCGTGCGCGAGTGAACGAAAAATGGGGCATGGAGGCAGCAGGGAGGGGCAGAGACGGGCTCGGTGTCGATTTAAAGTGGCCGGGGCGCGAGGGGGGCGTGCTCCCACGATGCTGTTCGTGGGCGGCGGTTGCGGCCAGGCCGGGCGGTTCCGAGGCGCGCGGGGTGAAGACGGCACCAACAAGCGGGCCCGAGCGGTCAATGGCTGGGCGCGGGCGCGCGGCAACGGTTGGCGCGGCTGCTGGGCTGGCACGACTGCTGGGCCGAGTGGCCGAGGCGCGTGGCTGGGCCGGCGATTGGCGGGCTGAGCGGGGAAAAAGGGAGAGGGAAGCTGGGCCGGCGGTTGCCAGGGAAAAAAACTCGCGGGCCAAAAACAAGGAAAGGAGGAGATGATCATTTTTCCTTTTTATTTTCCAAACAAATTTTCCCAAATTTCATTTTCAATTAGATTTTGAATTCATTTGGAATTTGAATCAAAACCATTCATCACAAAAATAAATATGCAGCAGCATGTATGCATCACTTGTAGCTAATCTTAAACTTATATTTGATTTTAGTTTTATAAAAATTATTTGTTTCCTATATTTCAATGCTCACCAAAATTGCTTAAATAAATCAATTTGGCTATTTCTAGAAAATGCAAATTTAGGGTGTTACAGATAATATCCTTTCAAACATTTTTCTTCGATCACTATTGATAGGTTGCACCAGAACTTTTTAGACCAAAGATTAAACAGTCGATTGGTCTAAGCTAAGCATCTCATCAAGTAGAACAACCTCTAATAAATTTATCAACTCTGGCTTGTACTCAGGATCCAATTTAGTGCTTACATACGTTGGTCTAGGCTTATCTTCATGACTAATGTTTATTTCCCTTAATTCACCGGCCGACGCGAAGCCATGATTATCCATTAAAACAAACTCTTAGAGCCGATTGCTTGGATCGGTTGTTGGCCTTCATTACTGATCTTAATGAAGTCGCCTTCCCATAACTTGCTAAAAAAGCATTCAAAGTCTTCTAGCTTCCAGTATACTGGATCGACTGTTGCGATACTCACAGATTCATCAACGCAAACCAGCTCGACATCATCTCCATGCCATTGAATCACACACTGATTCATGGTTGATGGCACACAATAGTTTGCATGAATCCAATCATGACCAAGGAGTAAACTGTATGACCCTTTCCCATCGATGACGAAGAATGTGGTGAGTAGAGTCTTACTCCCGATTGTCAGTTCGACGTTCGTTGCCCCCAGGTATTAGACGCATTACCCCCAAAGTCCTTAAGCACCATGTCAGTCTTAGTCAAATCTCCTGGCCCCTTGCTAAGTTTACAAAAAGTGGTGTAAGGCATAAGATTGACAGAAGCACCTCCATCCACCAACATCTTGCTCATCAGCTTCCCATCAACAAAACCTTTTACATATAAAGCCTTTAAGTGCCGATGCTTGTCTAGCTTATCGAATATAGCCTGTTGTATAACTGTTAACTTGGCAACTATTTCTTCATACTTTGATTCATCGAAATCTGAATAAACTTCTTGATCTGCTAGAGCTCTAAATTCTAATGGTAATAGAAAAGCCATTTGAATATTAGCCTATGGTTGCCCTCTATCGACTGTTTGTTTAACACGCCACACTTGAGGTCTACCAGATACTTGAGCCTATTCTAGCTCTCTGTTCCTTAGGCGTTGCACTCTTCTTTTCTGGCTTCTTGCCAAACCTCCTGGACACCATTGGCCTTCCTGCCAAACATATTCTTCCTCATTACTTTCTTCTTCATAATTAGCCTAGTTTTGATCAACAACTCATTTTCCAAGCGGATCATGAACACTTCTATTTTTTAAGCGCCGATCCATGTTATTACGATGATATGCATCTTGAGCATGGATAGACCGGCGGTTGGCTTGAGATTGCCTAAACTCCTAATATTGTTCGCTGCACTCCGAACTGTTATTTCTGGTAGGCAATTTCAAACCTTCGTTCCAGCAATGTCTGAAGAAAGGACAATTCCAATGTGATTCGGCTTGTTTTCTTTCATACCTCTCTTTCTCCTATTGATGCTGGTTTTTTTGCTCCTCCAACCAATACTGATAATCTTTTTCCTTCTGCCGCCGCCATTTGTTCAACAAAATTCGAGATGTAACACACGGCCTTGTCGCCCCATCCTTCGACGTTTCTCCCTGCTCATATCGGTTCTTTTGTTGATCATGACGCCTTCTAATTTCTCAATATTCATCAGCCGATATTTGCATCTTGGGATCAACTGTTCTAGTTTCATTTGATCTAACTGATGTTAAGACTTTAGTTTTCCCTTTAAGTAGCCTAGCATCAACCATGTTCTGATCTCTTGGGAAAGGATTATCATCAACTTTCATCTTACGAGGCGTATCAAATTTGAGCCTTCCTTGCTGAATAGCCCTCTGTATATGTTGTCGGAAAACTCTGCACTCATTAGTGGAATGAGAAGTAGCGTTATGGAATGTGTAGAACTTCTTGTTCTTCAACTGATCAGGGGCAACATAACCTGATTATCGGACAACTTGACCTGTCCCTTCTCAAGCAAGAAATCGAAGCGCTTGTCCGATTTTGTGACGTTGAAGTCATAGCTCTCTTTGACTTCTCTTCCCCAAGGATTTGGAAACATTACTGTCTTCTTACCCCAATTCCATTCGGCTGCAGCAACCTCTTCTTCTCCGTCGTCCTCATAGTCATCATCGACTGAATATGGATTATAGGCTTCGGCCATTGTGGTACTTTTCTAGAATCGGGTGTCTCTGCGTATATTCTGGAATTGGCTATTGAGCATAGCTACTCATTGAGCCAACTGACCCAAGTTGTCAAATTCTTGTCTTAATAGCTTCTCTCTCAACGTTGGCAACATTCCTTGAACGACCAAAGCAGCGATTTGATCATCGGTCAAGTTCAATGAGAAGCACAAATTTCTAGTCTCTCGGAAGAAATTCAGTGCCCGTTTCATTAGTTCTCTGTCTTATGGTCATCAAATCGGTAATCTTCTTTTCTCTAGTCCTAGTATAAAAATATGTATGAAACTTCTTCTCTAGGTTAGCCCAATTGGTAATGGAGTTAACTGGCAGTGATGAAAACCAAGTGAAGGCTGGCCCTGACAGAGACAAGGAGAAGAAGCGAACTTGATGGGCCTCTTCAATGGATGCTTTGCCTAACTGTGTAAGATACCGACTGACATGTTCTATTGTGCTTGTGCTATCTTGGCTAGTGAACTTAGCAAACTCTGGGAGCCTATAATTCACCGAAAGAGCGACCAAATCATACCATTCTGGATATGGGCATTTGTACGAAAAGGTCTGCCCTTTTGGCTTCAAACCAAACTGATTCTTCATCATCTCAGTCTCTCTAAGCAACAACTCATCAGCATTTTAATTTGAATCTCTCTACAATTGCTGATCCATCTATGGATTAAAATTTCGAGTACCTTGATACCCCGGATTTGGAATCATGTGAAGGGTGTTGTATTCTATGCCATAATGATACCCTTGTGGGGTCTCTATCTGCTGGGTCCTCTGCTGGTTTGCTGCTTGAAGTCTCTGGTTGTAGATGTTAGGATCTATATCCCTATGAATCCTTTGAACAGATGGCGCTATTTTTTGAGCCGACAATGGTATCTGGCCTGATATGCCAAAATTGACCATTTGATTCCAAACTTGCCTCGTTGGCTGTTGCACATGTTGTTCTGATGATCTAGGATTATACTGTATCTGATTGGTAGTAGCACCCTAAACTTGCTCCGATGAGCTCTGAACCACCTGGACATCATCATTACCAGCCGGTGCTGTTTCTTGATGGCTAGTACTAGCTTGATTAGTCCCTTGAGTTGATGGATGTGGAATGTTGTAATAAGCCGGCCCAACCTGATCAACTAGAAACCCATGAAACACCTCTTTCATGGTGTTGTGGAATGTGTTCAAGAAATCTTCATTATGATGCGACATGGCATCATGAACAGACTTGTTTATAGCTTCTACAAAGAAATGCCTATCTTCGGCTTCATCTGCATCTGTCTGCCCTTACAACAGAACTCTTGGTAGTAGATATTTCTGAATAATTGTATTATCACGTGTCTTGGTATAGGACAACAAACACTTGTTCTGAAATTCTTCTATAGCTTTGCTGATGACATCTTTATCTCCATCAGGTAGGTCTTCATAAGGCACCATAAGGATGTCATTGTTGTTGTAAGCCGCCATGATGATTGTGGGGTCCCACCGGGCGTGCCAAAATGCATGTTGGCACGAAAATGTGTCAACACATGGCAAGCCAGAAGGATCTGCTCAATGGAGCTGGAGATCCACTTGGCTTCAACGCAGGGTTAGTCAATCCTACGTATTCCTCCCGAGGTGTGCCAGTCAATTTGACCCTGTAATTGATAAGGAGAGAAAATTTATCAGTAATTTAAGGTGGAACATGCCGGTCTGTGCCTAGACAGTTCCAAGTGTGTCGCTTGGGGAACAACCAGATGTGAAAAGCGACTGAATAGCCGATACGCACAGAAATCGGCCGTTACGTACTGTAAAGCTCGTAGGTAGCGATTAATTTCATATTGATAGGTACAGTACTTGTAGACGTAAATGAGATCATCAGCTAGACATATGTTACCAGTATAAAGCATTAAGCCGATGAATCTAACGAGAAAGGATATAGCATATGAACAAATCGACTATCTGATACGAATGGACCTACAAACGCTCTGAATCTAATCTGTTACCACCAACAGTGAGGTTCAAATGGATCGATGGTAGCTATGATGATAGTAACAAATTAAAACTAAAGAATCCATAAAAACACCCATACTTCGATAGGCTTTTCGAAAGATAAGTTATACGTGAAGGCTCGGATGAATCGGCTAAAATAGCCGATTTAGATGAAGAGAACTACAGCGTGTGAAGAATCGACTATTTCACATGGACAAACCTATGGACTCATCAGACCTAACATGCTATCTCTAATAGTGGGGTTCGACCAGATCGATGCAGCCATGATAAAGACAACAAATCAAACCTTTAAAGTAAACAGATCTATTCACATTTAACAGAATCATGAAAACATGTTGTAGGCATTAATGCATAAGCGATAGGGTATTTAGCCAATGCAGGCATAGCAAATAGTTAAGGTCATGCTTAATCAAGAATAGATCTACTAACTAGCATCCTTTGATCTACAGTGCTACCAGTGGGGATCGATCGGATTGTTACAGCCATAATAGTGAACCGTAGACCAGATTTAACTATCCAGCAAACCTCTCCAAGATCATACGTGCCTTAACCGCGTACTATGTGCGACCAAGATCGAAATAGAACAGCCAATAAGACATAACCCATCATTCATTGTAAGAAGTATCGTGTTGTGACAAAGCAAACAATGGACCCAAAGGATATAAGGCCGATCTAAATCGATCTCGACTAGGCAGGTTGATGTTGCTGCAAACTAATGACGATAAGAACATCAGCAAGATCGGTAACTTAATGAATCTACCAAGGATTGCCACTCTTAGGTAGAGCCGATAACTTGACCTTAATCTAGTTCGAGCAGTGGAGGTCGACCAGATCGATGCAGCCGTACTTGAACTAGATAAGAGTCGATAACTAGCTTATGCTAGACTCGCAGTGGAGGTCGACTGGATTGATGCAGCCATACAAACAGAAGTATAAGACATGACGGTACTTACAAACAAGCGAGAGGTTGGCCGGATCGATGCAACCCTGCTCGCTGAAGAACTCACCGAGATCTACTCTACTCCTACTTGTGTTTGATTGATTGGATGTCTTTTACAATAGCCGGGGTCCAATATTTATACCCAGAGCCGAAACATGAATCCTACTCGAGTATGACTTATTACAATCTTTGATATAAAAGAAAATATTCCTATCTTAAGATAACTTGGACCCTAATCTTTCCCTTTTTGTAGAGTCCAATATGTATTCCCAACGCCAACCATAGCTCATTATCGTTATCTGCTGATGTCATTCAAAGAGAGCCAATTCTAGTGTTGCATCTGAATCAGCTGATGTTGATCCTTATGCAATCGATTCCTTGACCAGCACAATTCTAGAAGCTTCAAGTTCCTACGTTTTTCTTCCTAAATTTTGGTGTAAACAACTAGGATAACAGTCACCTTCTGTAACAAACTCAAAAATCTCCATAGCTGTCATTTCTCTATCTGGCAAAGTGGATTGTAGAACCCTTAGCTCAGAAATTAGATCATTTAAATCAATGTCAGATGAGCCATTATGAGACAAAGCTTCTTCCAATGTTGTGCAACAAAAGTTTAGTTCAGGACCATCCAAGGACTTCAAGCTTGTTGGACTCATTAAAAACCCAAATATCTCATTAAATGACTCGAGTTGTTCAAATCTACTTTTCACTGATCTTTTTACCATATGAATCATAACCAAAAAGTAACTAACTTTAAAATCCTTCTCAGCTTGCAAGATGACTTCCTCACTATTATTTTCATAAAAATGTTTCTTTCTAAGAGCACAACGCTTTACAGGAAATGATGGCTCAACACCCATTTTAGATTGCCGAACAAGGATGAGGGAATAGTGATCATATGAGAGCCTGACTGCCTGAGAGACTGAGTGGTGAGATAATTGGGGCCCTCACATGCCCACGCGTAGGAAGGAAAGTGGAAGGTTGTGTTGCAACTCGTGCAGAGCGGGCGTGATCTCGGTCATGGAAACGGGACTCAAGGATCTAGTGTATCGTATATTTCTATTACTACTTTTGTATACATACCTAGGGAGCCCATCAATATTCTAGACCTGGGATGTCTGTCCCTCCCGCACCCCAAGGGCTGGGCCTGTGGGCATACCTATAGTGCTGGTTACAGAACCATAGAGAAAGTGGTTAGGAACCTAGACAACAAATAGAATAGAAAGAACAACAAAAGGGGAGACTTGTCCACCGCTATCCTATCCGCCTAGACCAGTAAAGGAGAAATACATCAACCCTAGGCTGCAACCATAGGAGGTGAAGCCGCGGTGGTGAAGCATCCACAAAGAGGAGAATGGTGGCAAAGTATCCACCTAAGCAACACAATGGCAAAGCTTCCACTAAGGTCAATGCGGCTGTAAGGGACCGTGACTCCTAAGAGGGGGGGGGTGAATTAGGCAACTTAAAATTCTACTTCTAACTAAGGCCTCCAATTTCACCAAGTCAAAACCTATGCAAGAAAGTAATCTATCAAAATATGCAACTATGGTTTTGGTAGGTGTGTTGCTATCTCTACCGCCAAAGAGTTATGTAACCTAGGTTCCAATCCTATCAAGTAGCCTATCAACTAAGCTAGGGAAGTAAAGCACACAACCAAGGTAGCAATGTAAATGTGGAAGGTAAAGATGAGGTTGAGATGCAAACTCCCATCGACGACTCTGGTATTTTTACTGAGGTATTGAGCAGCGCTCAAGCTTCCCCCTAGTCCTCGTTGGAGCCCGTCGCAAGGAATCCCTTGCAAGGGCCAAGCTCTCAGTCAGGTAACTCTGTGGATAGCCCTGGGCCTTCCCCACACGCAAGTAGGTCTCTAGTGTTCCTTCTAGCAAGCCTCTCCCAGATCGCTCCCCACCATCTTCACTATCAAGCTTCTGGCCAAACCGTCGCGGGCCTTGTTCTCTTTGGTACAAGGTGGTGGCCACACCACAAACGCAGTTGGTGTGATCTCACAAGACTACAAGCATCGCCGAGTACAACAATGGTGCACACAAGCACCGAGTGATAAGAGGTTTGCAAACCTCACTAAACACTAGGCCTAAACCTAGAGCAAGCGTATAAGCAGTGGTCTAATCAACCTAAGCACTTTGCAAAGCACCTACGCTAATCACCTAATGAAACACTAAGCACTATGCAAGTCGAGATCACTAAAATGGTGTAGCAACACCCTTGGTATGTTTCATTAGCTTTGCACTTCTCAAATGGCTAGTTGGTGGGTCTATTTATAAGTCCCATGGAGAAAGTAGTCGTTGGGGATGAAACATAGCTTTCTGCCATTGACCGGACGCGCAGGTTGTCCTAATCGAACGTGTTCGGTCGTCTTAACCGTTGAAGCCGACTGTTGGTGCTTACTATTGATCAAACTCTCTAGCGAGTTCAGTCGCTTACCATCTGACGTGTCTAGTCGACGTTTCACCGTTCTGGAACCTATCTGGACTCGATCGGATGCCACTGCCTGGCGTGTTTGGTCGTCCATAGCTGTTGCGTTTGGTCTTCATTGAGTTGTTGCCGTGATGATGAACAATGAAGTCCGTGTGTCTGGTCACTGCCTCGCTCAGTGTTCAGTCGCTGCTACTGACGCCTGCTGTTGCCGAGCAATAGGTCAGACGTGACCGGTCCTTATAAGGGTCACGTCCGGCTTGGTTTCTATCTTCATGTTTGGACTTTGCTTGGTTTCTTAGGTCTTCTATTGTGCTTCTAGGGTCTTGCTTGAGGTATTCATCATCGGATCATCACATCACCTTCGTCCAAGTCACGTTTGCAACCTATTGGACTACAAAACTAACACTCACAAACACATTAGTCCAATTTGGTCTTGTTGATCATAAAACACCCAAATCCAAAGTAAATGGACCAAAGGTCCATTTTCCTTACAATCTCCCCCTTTTTGGTGATTAATGACAACACAACCAAAACAAGCAAATAATAATAGATGCAAAGTTTTAAAAACTATGTACATGCTAGGACAATGCAAAGGCAAGTTTATTTGATGCAAAAAGATATCACTTCTGAAAAAGTTTGGAAACTTATCTTGCCCTTGTAAATGTCCCCAAGTGGCATTATAGACTTAAGCCTCCCCCTAACTCCATAATCCACTATTCTCCCTTTCTTGGACCATTATCACTTGTAAATTATTATGATCGTGCTTGTTTTTGGTCCTATAAATTCTCCCCCTTTGGAATCAAACACCTAAAAGGAAGACATTAGTAGCACAAGGGAGGGTCAAACTTTGTGATCCTTTGTATGTGGAGTGGAATAGGTCACAAAATTTGACTCTCACATTACATAGACTAAGCTCCCCCTAAATATAAGCATACATATGATGGAGGATGTAGTTTATGCATAATTGGCAAATTAATGCTCAAGGGAGTTTAATCTATATAATGCATGGAGAAAGCATACAAATACCAAAGTGAAATCAACATGACGATATCAATTTAGAAATACCACATGTGGAAACCAATTTGATTTATACCACATGCAATAGGTGGTGGATATTTAAAGTATGATGCTTAACTCTGGGGACTCCATTTTCCTTGCAATGAGACTACTACACACATGATAAGCTAGAAATAGTGTTAGTCTCAAAGCATCCAACTTCTAGAGTAACCTCCCCCTAAATTTGTGCACACAAGCATGGAATACTTGTAGGAGACATGCACATTGATTTTAGAATAAAAAATACCACTTGAAAGATGACATCACATGAATATGATAATCATTTTCAAAAGTGATATTTGGGGGAAATTATCTACAATTGGTACTTTGGCACATATTAGATAAACAATTCTAAAACAAGCTATGTGCCATGCTCTTAAGCAATTTAAACCATATAGGTTTGCTCCAAGGGTAAGAATGATACCGAGCAAGCCTACCATAAGATATACCTAGTGTATGCAAGACAAAAGATTAAACATACAAATACAAACCTAGGCATGAGAAGGAACTAGATGCTAATTGAGATTGCAAGAAATTGAATCTAGTTACCTAACATGGGAAGGGGAATTTGGGTCCATAGTATTCACTAACCCACTTGGCAATTACATGATCCGATGTGATGCACCCCATGAAATGCACCCAAACTTTGCCAAGTCTCCAAATTCCCCGATGTTCATTGAACTTCTCACTTCCCCTTCGGGATCTAAACCTTCTTGATGCTCTTCATGTTGGAAATGATCTCCTTTGGCACCCAAATGCATTTGGCCCCATTGTTGGCTTGCTTGTTCGCCTTAATGGCCACCACCTTGTCATTTTTCTTCTTCTTCAAGAGATAGGGTATGGAGGCCTTCTTGTCCACCTTGTTGGTGTAGGTGTTGGAGAGCTTGCTTGTTTGCTTTTTGTTTTTGTTTTTCTTCTTTGCTCGTCCCCCATTCTTTACCTTACACTCATAGGACTTGTGGCCTTCCTTGTGGCATATGTAGCAAACAATGGTTTGTCCTTCATCAAGCTTCTTCACTCCCTTAACGGTGTTATCTTGATGAAGTTTGGTTTGCTTCATCTTGCCTTTTACTTGAGTCAAGTCCTTGGTAAGGTGAGCCACTTCTTGCTTGAGTTGTTCATTCTCCATTGCGACCTCTTGTGTGCATGTTTCTACAATAACTTTCTCAAAACAAACTTGGTTGCATAAGGGTGAGTCTAAACATAAATCATTGCAAGAAGTAAACGCATCCTTTTTAGGCATGTCAAAGATTGAACTTTTCTTTTTAGGTGCTTCGGTGGGGTTGTACTGATGACTTCAAGATTAGCAACTTTATTAGTTAGCTCATCATTAATTGTTCATGCATTTGTTGTTGCACTAGGCTCAAGTTGCTCAATTTTAGTAGATAGTTCAATATTAAGATTAGCAAATGTCTCATATTGTTCAAGCAAGGTTTTATATGCTTCTTGTGAACTATCTAGCTTTTCTTGCAACATTTTTAGCTTCTTCTGTTGGCTAGTGCAAGCCTTAGCGTATTTAAGATTTTCTTGCACAAGTTCATTAAGAGAAGGCATTTCATCATCACTGTCACTATCACTAGAGGATGAGCTTCCATTATCTCATGCCATAAGGCACACATGAGAAGAGCTTGATGATGAGTGCTTGTGGCCTCGCCTCTTGTGATGGTCTTCTTCTTCACTTGAAAAATCATCCCATGACCTTATTGATAAGAGGGCTTTGTCCTTGCATGTCTTCTTCTTTGTCTTGGGTGTGGGCTTGTTTGGACCAACTTCCACAAAGTGCCCCAACTCGCCGCATCCATAGCATCCTTTCTTTCTTTGCTCATTTCTTTGATTGGTGAAGATGAAATCTTGAATTTGGATGGGCACACCCTTGACATTGAGCCTTTAGATCATCTTCTCCACCTTGTTGATAAGTTTGATTGATTCTTCATCAAGGTCGGAGGTGGAGGAGGAAGATTGATCATCATCACTTGAATCTTCATCATTATCATCATCATCATCTTCTTCTTCTTCTTCTTCTTCTTCTTCTTCTTCTTCTTCTTCTTCTTCTACTTCTTCTTCTTCCTCTTGTTCTTCTTCTTCACTTGAGGAGCTTGAGCTTGAGCTTGTCTCAACTTGCTTGCCCTTCATCTTCTTTTTCTCACTACATGCGAGAGATTTGACTTTGCTTGATGAAGAGGCTTTTTCTTGACCCATCTTCCGTGATATTTCAAATGCCACTATCTTGCCAATGACTATAGATGGGGTCATGGTGCTCAAGTCCTCCATGTTATGAAGGATGGTGATGATGCTTGCATATTTCTTTTGTGATAGCATGGAGATGATCTTCCACATAATGTTGCATCACCTAGCTTTGTTAATCCTATAGAATTGAGCTCATTGATAATTAGATTCAAACAAGAATACATATCATGAACGAGCTCATCATCATTCATTTCAAAGGAATCATAACTTTGTTGAGCTAGGCAATGTTTTTGCTCACAGACATTACTTGTGCCGTCATAGAGCTCTTGTAATTTTAACCAAATTTCATGTGCCATATTTAAAGTGAGCACTTGGTTAAACACATCCATGCTAAAAGATTCAAACAAGCAATTTTTAGCTCTAGCATTGAAATGAATTTCCTTTTCTTCACTCTTTGTGGGTTTATCGGGATTCTTAATGGGTTTCATCCCATCACGAGTGACTCTCCAAACACCAAAATCTACCGCCTCAAGGTGACAAGCCATTCTAGATAAATAGTAGGGGAAGTTAGTGCCGTCAAAGTGCGGAGGCCTAGAGGTATTCATCCCAACCACTCTAAATTGAGCCAACAATGGTGAATTAGGCAACTTAAAATTCTACTTCTAACTAAGGCCTCTAATTTCACCTAGTCAAAACCTATGCAAGAAAGTAATCTATCTAAATGTGCAACTATGGTTTTGCTAGGTGTGTTGATATCTCTACTGCAAAAGAGTTATGAAACCTAGGTTCTAATCCTATCAATTAGCCTATCAACTAAGTAGGGAAGTAAAGCACACAACCAAGGTAGCAATGTAAATGCGGAAGGTAAAGATGAGGTAGAGATGCAAACTCCCATCGACGACTTCGATATTTTTACCGAGGTATCGAGAAGTGCTCAAGCTTCACCCTAGTCCTCGTTGGAGCCCCTCGCAAGGGCCAAGCTCCCGGTCGGGTAACTCCGTGGATTGCCCTAGGCCATCCCCACGCGCAAGTGGGTCTCCGGTGTGCCTTCAGCAAGCCTCTCTTGGACCGCTCCTCGCCGTCTTCACTATCAAGCTTCCGCCCGAACCACCACGGGCCTTGTTCCCTTCGGTACACGGTGGTGGCCACACCACAAATACAGTTGGTGTGATCTCGTAAGACTACAAGCCCCGACGAGTACAATAATGGTGCATGCAAACTTACAGATAAGTCCTTATGGAGAGGAATCTAGAGCATTTAGAAAGTAGCTAAACACTCCAGCCCCCTTATTTCCATGTTGCTAAAAAACATCTTTTAGTGTTTATTGCATATTCTATTAGTCAAGTTACAAGATTAGGGTTATTCATCTTGAGCACTAGCATATTACTACCCAATGCATAATCACCCATGGTGTCAAGGTACAAGATATCAAATATCTAGGATATCCTTATTGGCAACAAGGTAGACACATGCAATATTAATTAAGGGATTAAAGCTGAATAGGTAACAAGGATGGTCCCATGCTATACTTGCCTTAAACTTAGATCAGATCTTCTTCTGGTCCAAATCTTCCAAGAACTGCTTCTAGACTCACCACGTATAGCTTACTGACTGGACTTGATCATACAACACCACACAAGCATCCAAACAGACATGCATAACATACATACATAGCCATATTAGAACAATACACCAACTAGTGGAAAAAAGGGTTTGAAATAGATCTACGTATTGCTACGAACATACAGACGCGAGAAGCACGCTAATCGGAGCTACGGTTGAAAAGATACATCTATCAGAAGATTTTGTTTATAAAATGGAAAACCATAAGCTTTATTTATTTTATTATATAAAAGCATGTATATGATATTTCAGAGAAAATACTTAAGTTGAATTAAGTCAAACTTATATTTGGTTTTAACAATCAAAGTGGGATTTATTACATTTTATTTATAAATCCAGTGACATAATTATTATTCAAGTTGGGTTTTAACCCATGAAATTCTAGAGATTTTAACATTGATACTAATGCGTAGGTCACGTCATTATGAAACCAACGCAACTTGAACGGACTATTTCAGAGTTAAAATGAATAAGTTATGATTTAAACAATTTTTCCTTTAGTTAAATAATAGATTAAACCTACCCATGAATTTGAAATATTGAAAACATTCCTAATAGTAGTATAAACATGTACAAAACATAAATACGGTCCTAACGCAATTCGAACGGGTCAAATCGGACTTACAACGTAAAAGTTATGCATGAAATAAGGTTCAATGGCATTTCTGTAATTAATTGAACTCAAATTTGAATTTAAACTAATTAATTTTGAATTTTAAAAGCTACCTGGACTGTGGGCACTAATACTCAAAACTACAGGGGCTAAAACAGAAGAAAACAAGACCTACAAGAAATTATTTTCAACTTCGGTTGGATTGCGGGTTAATTACTTGAAAACCTAGGGGCTAAACTACAAAAATGGGTGTGGCTTGACCAAGGGCTGACTGCGGCTGCTGACTGGGCACCACATGGCAGCCACCGATTGGCGCGGTGCGCCACGCATGCGGTGGACTCGCTCACATCAGTGCGGTGCACTGTGACCACAGTCCATGGTGGACCGATTATTCCTCGAACCGGCACGTTAAGATCTCGGCCGTCCAGACAAATCCGACGGCGCAGGATGCACTGCCAGCCGCACAGTACCGCCGGCAAGCCTGCCATGGCCGGCGGCGAGGCCACCACGGTGGCAAACACTATTATGGCATTCTGGACTTCCCCAATCGAAGCCAAACCCACTGGGATGATCTGCAGGCGCGCGCGAACACGATGGATGCACAACCGAGGCGGGGAACGTGTCAGAGCGTCAGTTTTGTGGCGGCGTCGTGGCCGGCGGTGCTTGGGGTTCACTGGTACGGCGTTCCAGTGCACTATTTGATGAATGGAAAGCATGGGAAGATGGCGTAGCTCACCACAAGGTCAGCTGCGATGGTAGCGGCATCCAGGAAGGCTCCGAAGGCTTGGGTCGACGACGACGGCGGCTGGAGAGAGAAGTGGCATGTGGGTTAGGGGAAATCTGAGCAATTCATGACCAAAACCAAGAAATGTTGGTACCTATGGCTGAGTCAGGTCACGGTGGAGCTCATGGGCGTGTCGGCATCGAGGTTAGGGCATGGGAACGATGGATTTGCCGGTGGCAGTGGCGAGAGCATGAGCACGGATGGGGAAAGGAAGAGGGAGGCGCTCGGTTCGGATTTTGTAGGCGGCGGGCGCTGCGGTAGAAGGAAGGGGAGTGGGAGGTGGGCATATTTTTGTCACTTGCCAAGTGGGTGCGGTGGCCCGGCGGCTTGCCGTGCATGGCGTGCGCCATCACCGGCGGTGAAGAAAGGAAGGGAGCAGGGAAGAAAGGAAAGGGAGAGGACGGCGGCTGACGGATAGGGCCAGTGGCGCAGTGAGAGGGAGAAGGGAGAGAGCAGTCGTGCGGGCGTGGGCATGTGGGGCAGGCCGAAACAGGCCAGGCACTGAGCTGAGCCATGCGATGAGCAGGCGCACGCGGTGCGGAGGAAGGGCGCAGAGCAGCGGCCGCTGAATGGGCCAGTTGCGGAGCAGGCCGTGCAGGAGGAAAGGAAGGAAGGAAAGGGAGGGGTGGCTGGGCCGCCAACAGGCCAGGCCGGGAAAGGGAAGGGGAGAAAGAAAAGGTCGGGCCGAAAAGGAGGAAAGGAGCAGATCGGCCAGAGGAAACGTGGGCCTTCGGGCCAAAATGAGAGAGAGAGGAGGTTTTTCTTCTTTTCATTTTTCCAAACCCTTTTTCTTTTCTTAATTCAAAACAAATTCAAATATGAACTAAATCGAGTATATATATGATTTAAAATACACTTTTTAATTTGACATAAATGAACAAATTTTGGGTAAGTTTTCCGAGAATAACTTTTTAAAATTCTTTCATTTTCTAATTTTCTTTTCTTTTATTTCAAAGCTATTTTTAATTTCATTTGCAAAAGCAATTTTAACCATTTTGAATTTTCACTCAAACCCACTCAACCAAATAAATCAAATGCAATGGCATATATGCTCAAACATATTGCTACCTTATGATGAATTTTAATCTAATGAAAAAAATTATTTTCATGTTTTTCATGTGCCCAAAAAATCCAAATTAAATCTTTTTAGGTCCATTTCCAGAAATTCAAATTTTAGGGTGTTACAATTCTAGCCCTCTTAAGATGAATCTCGTCCCGAGATTCGAAAAAGGTTAGGGACAAGGAACAGAGACAAAACTATGAATAGAACTCAGATAAACATTCCAACATCTCAACTTGCATTGTAAACCAGCTTAACAAGTTACACATGTCTCATCTCCAAAGCTCATGAACAAAAAGATTTGGCTGCACGGACTACCCCCTTAGGTTGAGGGATACAACTATCTTGAATACAAAAACTTTAAACTCAAGGGCATAACCAAACTTCATATGACACCCTGGGTGACTTCTAACGTAATTGTGTTACTCCTCAAAGAGGTGAGGAAAATCTATCTTCATTTGATTCTCATTTTCCCAAGTTGCATCTTCCTCTGATTGGTTACTCCATTGAACTTTACACACTCTAAGCACCCTTCCCATAAGAGTTCCCTGGGCTCTTTCTAAGATCCTAACTGGATAATCATCATAAGTATAATCATCTTTTGGATAGAACTCCTCCAAGGGTGTTTGTTCCTCTACACCATCATCTAGAAACTCACAGTCCACTTTACTATCCTCAGTGTTCACACCTTCTAATAGACCATTCCCATTATCATATTCCTCAGGTGAAGGTTGAATACCCTCATACTCAATTCTTTCTCCTAACGGTGTGGTTAGAAGCATCGAACGTTGGGCATACTTGATCACTCCTTTACATGTAGACATCCATCCCATTCCAAGAATAACATCAATGTCCACTAACTCTAATACAATAAGGTTTGCTTCAAATTTTACCCCCTTTATGTCAAGACTAACTCTTGTGCATATGCGGTTTGCCATCATTTCTCCTCCTGGGGACTTAACTATCACTAGTTTCCTCATTGGAAGCATAGCTATCTCATGATCTTTTATGTATGCACTAGAGATAAACTAATGTGACGCACTGGGGTCAAACATCACCATAGCAGTGGCTGAGCTTACTGCAATCAAACCATAAACGACCTCCTTAGCTCCATGAGTGGTAATCATATCCACATTGTTCAAACTTCCAAGGATGTAATTCCGTTTTAACTTATTTCCATGCGCATGCTTCCTATGGACATTCTGTTCTGGCTCTTGTTGCGGTTGATTCTGGCCTTGATTGTTTTTGACAAACTTCTCAAGATAATTATTCTCATAATGTCCAATCTCACCACAATCATAACCTTTCTCACTAGGAGGTGTATTTTCTTCATGAAGGTGATAGTAGGAGATGACAAACATGTCTCTTGAGAGCTAACCTGTTGCACTTCATCATCGGGTTGCTGATACTAATTCTGATCTGTACTCACAAGTAGATTCATAGGATGTGACTGATATTTTGGTTGCATAGCGAACCAAGGATGAGTGTTTCTTAACTGGCATTGAAGATCACGTTTTCTCTTCTTCTCTTCCATTTCTTGACGTAGTTGCAAATCATCATTCAGTCCTGTCAAAAAACATTTCTGTTTCTTAGCATCACTACCAACCTCTCCTGGAGCATAGCGTGACGATTGAGTGAACCGATTATGATACTCACACACTAGTATGGATCCTTGCTTGAGAGCCTAAAACTCATCTTGTTTGAGTTCTACCTTACTTCCGAGAATGTGGTACGTCTTGAAATTCTCCATGCATTCCTGCCAGGTGATCTGTCCAGCATTATTGGGACGTCCATACTAGTAGGTCTCCCACCAGTCTTGTGCTGCACCCTGGAGTTGGCCAGATGCAAAAAGCACCTTCTCCTGGTCATCACAATGGGCTATGTCTAGTTGTTGCTCCACAGCTCTAAGCCAGTCATCAGCTTCTAGTGGGTCGCTTGCATGAGAGAATGTCGGTGGGTATCCCATCAGAAATTCACCACGCTTGTCAATAGGTGGTGTTTCTTGTGGATTATTCAACACACTTTGAGCAGTGGTCTGTAATAGCTGAGTCTGCATCATCAAAGCTTGCTCTATAGTTGGGGGACTTGATGGCGATGTATTAGAAGTGGGAACATTCCTTCCAACATCTTGTGAAGCACTTCTCCTGGTAGAGGCCATCTGTTTCCAACATATATGTATTAGGATTCAGTCATTCATAGCATTCTTTACTATAGTTTCAAGAGGTGACAAGATAGGATTGAAAGACTAGAGAAAACCCCAACCATCGAGATATCCAATTCTTCCACATGAAACACTAGAATGAAAGAAAACTTCATCTTGCAAACCTTTCAACTTGGCTACCCCCCTTAAGAAAAGTCAATAGGGTACACAAAAGGGTAGCTTGCACTTCCTTAAAAATGAGCTAACTAACATAAAGATGTGCTGACATTCTAGAGAAACTGCTCTACATAAGCCAGGACATCTAGTCTAAGAATTCTCGAGAGTAGGAAAATAGTAGTGTAATAAAACAGCTGTAACTCTCATTCTATTAATCCAATAGAGTTTTAGTTCATATCATTGGAAAGATCATCAATTCCTCTATAACTTCCTTATAGAACACTTTTCCAAATTCTGTAGTTTAGAAGGTCGAAAACAGTGCACAAGAGAAACTATTCCTATTTCCAAACAGCACAGATGCATCACTGTGGGGGTATTAACCCCTATACCCTTATGGCTAAGATTGGGCCGGCCCGGATCAGTGGGTCCGGTCCACCAAAAGATGATGCACGGCCCGGCCAACCTGTTCGGAGTCCCGCGCAAGGAGTCAAGACAGATTTGGCGATCAAGCAAGATCTTGGTCGGTTAGAATAGGAATCCTTATCCGGTCACCTATGGCAATTATAACTAACTAGGATTAGTTTCCAGATCTATAACCCTGCCCCCCGGACTATATAAGGTGGGCAGGGGACCCCTCTAAAAAACATCTCTCATTGACATACAGCAATACAACCAGACACAGGACGTAGGTATTATGCCTTCTCGGCGGCCGAACCTAGATAAAACCTCGTGTCTGTCTTGCGTCACCATCTTGTTTGTGGCTTGCGCATATATCTACTGACAATCTACTACCTTGGGCATACCCCTAGGTAGACTGCTGACCATATTTCATCGATAGTGGCGCGCCAGGTAGGGGGTGTGCGTACTGCTCTCCAAGTAAACAAGATGGTCATCATCTCCGGCTCCATGGCTACGCCGAACGGCCTCACGTTCACCGTCGGCCAGATCACCTAGACCACCGGCTCCGACAACTTCACCGCCATGACTACGGAGGAGGCGTGGATCCAATCTACATTGACCACTGCTTCACCTGCATCGGCTACGGCTCCGACCAGCTTGGATATGGCTCCGACCACGGTGGATACAGCTCCGATCACAATGGATCCGGCTCCGACCATGATACATCTGGCTCTGACCACAACACATCTGGCTCCGACCACACCTGCATCATCTTCAGCCTTGCCGACAACCTGTCGTCCACTCCCCCGCTACAAAGGGAAGCAGATCGACAACACCGACCTACTCGACTCCATCGATCGGGTCAGCACCAAACTCACTGAAACCCTAGCTCTGGTAAGTGCAATTCAAAGTCAACCTAATGAGTAGGTAGCCACTCCCCACAATAGATCTACCCGACTAGCTCGGGCCAGTCGTCCTGCATGACTTGGTACAGATCTCATGGTCATATCTACTCCTGAAGGGCGCTCCGCTCATCGCCAGCCAGCCTCTACGACAGGCCTTTGGCTCTCCGAGTACGAAGCCTTGACGGAGAACTACTAGGCCCAGCCCTACGGCCTACGAAACGCTGCCTCCAACTACGCGTATAACATACAACGCTGCTCGGATCTGTGTTTTGTACATCAGCCTCGTCCGAGGCCAAGCAACTTCGTCAACATGATCCGGATTGAGGATTATCAAGAAGGATCCATCCACACGGTCCAAGAGGGTGACTCCAGCTCCTCGTCTGGCATCGCATCTAATGCCTTCGTCCACACCGAGCTCCAACATCATGATGATGAAGGCATCGAATACGATCTAGATATCCTAGACCACGCTCTAGGGTTCCCACAATTCCCATCTTTCCCACCAAGGTGAGGGGATTTGATCAATGTTGTCAGCAACGACGAACCACCAGCAGTTGGCGAAACAGAGCAAGAAAGGATTGCACGCGAAGCATGCAATATTGACCAATTTAATCGCCGACAAATCAATGCCGAAGCAGAAGAGGAGGCATGACGCATAAGGGTCTAGCCGCGTGACCTCAACAATGCTTTTGACAGGGTGGGGGACAAACAGGTCTTTAGGACTCCAAGCGCCAATGTAGCCATTGCTATGGCGACGATGCAATGGCTACCCAATACCCCGGAAACCCAAGTAGTTCGTGATGAAATACAAGCCTATCTGACGGCTGCTATGGCCCAGACCATAGAGATTATAAATCAAGCTTAGGCTCCATCCGTCTCAGTCAAGTCAAGCCACAGCCGCAAGTACTCAAGTCACTCATAGCCACCCAACCAACGTGGCTTGCACAATAACGACCCATCAGACAACCGTCAAGGTGGAAACGATGGCCATGATGGTGGTCGGGATGACAATCGCCGTCGGGAGGACAACCTCCACGATGTTCGAGATGATAACCGCCGAGACAACCGCAACAATCGCCGTGATAACCATGGTCGCAGGGCTAATCTAGATGGCAACCGAGATCGCCGCGATGGCAATAACGATCTCCACCATTACCTCGGAGGACGTGATCTGCGTGCTCGCATCAACCAGAGAGCCAACGATCGTGCATCCCACGAAAGCTATCGCCATATAGAATACGACACTGCCCACGGCCCACCGGGTTTGAAGCAGTTTACTCCACACCTTCGCCAAGTCATATGGCCCAAGAACTTCAAGCTTGAGAAACTTTAGAAGTACGACGACAAGGAGAACCCCGAATTATGGGTCATGCTCTACGAAACTGCGTGCAGATCAGCCATGGCTGATGAGCACGTCATGTCTAACTACTTCCTAGTCGTTGTTGGCCATGCAGGTCACCAATGGATGGTCAGCTTGCCAGCGAACTACTTTGATTCTTGGCAAGAGCTCAAGCAAGCCTTCATCGACAACTTCATTGCTACTTGCGAGCAACCCGGCAACAAATATGATCTGCAATGAATTCGAGATTGAAAAGATGAGCCACTACGCGAGTACGTCTGGCGTTTCTCGGAGATGCGCATCAAGGTCCCATCAATCTCTGACAATGAGGCAATCGAGGCTTTCATCACTGGCCTCTGCTTCCACGATGCCCTAAGGGACAAGCTCCTACGCAAGAGGCCTGAATCGGTCACAGCGCTCCTGGCCACCGCTAAGAAATATGCGGACGCCGACGACGCTAAAAAGATAATTATCGAAGAAGCAGCAAGGGTTCCACGCTCCGACCACCCCCCACACCACGACAACTACCGTGGCAACCGTGGTCGGAACGATAATTTTGACTGCCGCAACCAGCGCAATGACTCCTGTGACCACCGCGACCAACGTAATCAGCGGCGTAACCGCCATGATGATTACAGGGGCAAGCATGCTTGAGAAGACGACGGCGAGGTCAACACCGTTAAAAAAAGGTGGCAGATGTCATAACTATGAAGACGACTACGCCAAAGCATTGAAAGGGCCCTACCAGCTCCATCCCAAGTCAAACCATACCATGGAGAATTGCCGCGTTCTCAAGTCTATTTGCACGCGTCAACAGGCTCCGGATACATCCGACAAGCCTAACGATGCAGGGGAACAGCGCAACGATGACAACGACGACGAAGACACAGATCCCCATCACAAGTATGTTAGGCCAACCAATCGCGTGCACACCATCATCGGAGGCAAAGTGTCCATCGAGACCAAACGAGAACGCAAGTTGCTCACCCGCGCTTGCTTGAACATGGCCAACACCGATAACCTCCTCACCGATCCACGGCTCCCTCCATGGTCTCACCATGAGATCTCCTTTAGTAGAAAGGACCAATGGGCCGCAATACTTGAGCCAGGATGTTCTCCCCTAGTCCTCGATCCTTGCATCAACAAGGTTCAGTTCGACAGAGTGCTGATCGATGGCGGTAGCTCTATCGATATACTGTTCAAGAATAGTCTGCTCGCCCTGAAGATAACCTTGGCGGATCTCAAGCTATACAAGGCACAGTTCTGGGGCGTTCTCCCCGGACAGAGCTCTACACCTCTCGGGCAGATCACGCAACCTGTGCAATTTGGGACCCCAGACCACTTCCGCACCGACTACGTCAACTTCGTGGTCGCTGACTTCGACGACACCTACCATGCTATTCTTGGTCGATTGTCGCTCACCAAGTTCATGGCCATACCTCATTACAGGTATCTAGTGCTCAAGATGCCTACCGAGAAAGGAGTTCTAACCCTCAGGGGCAACGTATACGCAGCTTATACTTGTGAGGACGATAGCTTCAAAATAGTAGAGGCTCATGACCTCTCTATTCGCATGGCTGAGACCATGCTTGACGCCAAGAAGACCTCTGCCGACCACCTAGAGATCCCAGAGCTTGAGGCTCCACGCAAGAACATCAAGTCCAAGGAGCACAAGGTGATCCAGCTAGTCGATGGCGATCCCAGCAAAATGGCCCTTATCAGGGCCAACCTGGATCCTAAATAGGAAGACACGCTCGTCAGGTTCTTGAGGAGCAACGTGGATGTGTTCACATGGAAACCTACTAACATGCCCGGTGTACCTCGGAACTTGATCGAGCACTCCTTGAATGTCAACGGCAAGGCCAAACCTATCAAGCAGAAGCTATGACGGTTCGCTCACGACAAAAAGGAGGCGATTAGGGTAGAAGTTACACGGCTTTTGGTAGCCGGATTTATCAAAGAAGTGTATCATTCGGAGTGGTTAGCCAACCTGGTTCTTGTACGCAAAAAGAATAATGAATGGAGAATGTGCGTTGATTACACTGATCTCAACAAACACTGCCCTAAGGACCCCTTCGGTTTACCTCGCATAGATGAGGTCATAGATTCAACCGCCGGTTGCAAGCTGCTTTCCTTTCTCGATTGCTACTCTGGTTATCACCAGATCGCTCTCAAAAAGGACGACCAGATCAAGACATCTTTTATTACGCCTTTTGGCGCCTACTGCTACACGACCATGTCATTCGGGCTCAAGAACGCCGGGGCTACCTACCAACGCGCTATACAGGCCTGCCTCAAAGAAGAGATAAAGACGACCTCATCGAGGCTTATGTTGATGATATAGTTGTCAAAACCAAGGAAGCACATACCCTTGTTGACAACCTGGAACGCACCTTTGCAGCCCTTAACACATTCCAGTGGAAATTAAACCCAAAGAAGTGCATCTTTGGTGTTCCTTCTGGCATACTACTTGGCAACGTCGTCAGTCACGATGGCATACGCCCTAACCTGGAGAAAGTCAAAGCTGTCTTGGACATGAAGCCGCCCAAAAAGGTGAAGGATGTTCAGAAGCTTACCGGGTGCATGGCCGCCCTCAGCCGTTTCATATCAAGATTAGGCAAAAAAGGATTACTGTTCTTTAAACTGCTCAAAGCATCCAAAAAGTTTGAGTGGTCAGAGAAAGTAGACGCTGCCTTCACACAGCTGAAACAATACCTTACGTCACCTCTAGTCCCCACTGCTCCCAGAGAAGATGAAACACTCCTGCTTTACATTGCGGCTACTAATTGAGTGGTCTCCACGACCATGGTGGTCGAGCATGATGAGCCCGGCCACGTCTACAAGGTACAGCGACCAATCTATTTCATTAGTGAGGTGCTCAATGAATCCAAGACCAGGTACCCACAAATCCAGAAATTGATCTATGCCATACTAATAACATCCCGAAAGTTGAAACATTACTTCGACGGATATCGTGTGGTGGTCATGACTGAGTACCCTCTACGAGACATCATTAGCAACAAGGATGCGAACGGGTGCATCGTCAAGTGGGCAATGGAGCTATGTCCTTTTTCCTTGGAATTCGCAAGCTGTACTACAATCAAGTCTCAGGCGCTCGTCGATTTCATCGTCGAGTGGACAGACTTAAGCACGCCTACTTCTCAGGGGCACGACGAGTATTGGAAGATGTACTTTGATGGTTCTCTCAACATCGATGATGCAGGGGCAGGAGTCCTTTTCATGTCACCATCCAAGGAGCAGCTCCAGTACGTCCTTAGGATTTATTTCCCAGCATCTAATAATGTTGCCGAGTACGAAGCATGCCTACATGGTTTGCGCATTGCGGTCGAGCTCGGTGTTAAATGTCTCTATGTCTATGGATACTCGACTCTGGTCATCAACCAACTCAACAAGGACTGGAACACGACCAGTGAAAAGATGGATGCATACTGCAAATCGATCAGAAAGCTGGAAGGCAGGCTCTATGGCATCGAGTACACACACGTGATCCGGGACAAAAATCAAGCAGCGGATGCGCTGTCAAAGTTAGGATCATCCCAAGCCAAAGTCCCACATGGCGTATTTGTCCAAGACCTGCTCACGCCTTCAATCGAAGAGGAAGATTCCACGGTCGACAAGCCTCAAGACAAGCAATTGGTGGCTACGGTTCCGACGTCGAGCACCACCGAGCCACCTCCGACCACTCATGAGCCCGACTGGAGAATACCTTTCATCAAGTACCTAATAGATGGCAGTGGTTATACTGATCGAATAGAAAACGAGTGCCTGATGCGTCGCAGTAAGCAGTATCTGCTTGTCGATGGAAAGCTATGGCGCAAGAATGCAAAGGAGGAAATCTTGATGAAGTGTATAACCCAAGAAGATGGCAAGCATCTCCTGGATCAAATCCACTCTGGCTCCTATGGTAACCACGCAGCCTCGAGAACGCTGGTCGACAAGGCTTTCCGAGCAGGGTTCTATTGGCCGTCAGCGGTAGCCGATGCAGAGAAGCTAGTCCGCCACTATGAGGGTTGTCAGTTCTTCGCCAAGCGAATCCACGTACCAGCACATGAGATCCAAACAATACCAGCCTCTTGGGCCTTCGTATGCTAGGGACTGGATATGATCGAGCCCTTCAAACCGGCTCCTGGGAAATTCACATGTGTCTTTGTGTTGATCGACAAATTTTCTAAGTGGATAGAATACATGCCTCTGGTACAGGCATCCTCAGAAAAGGTTGTTACGTTCCTCGACTAGGTCATCCACCGTTTCAGCATACCCAACAGTATCATTACTGATCTGCATACTTAGTTCACCAGGAACGCTTTTTGGGACTTCTGCGATGAAAGGAGCATAGTAGTAAAATATGTCTTGGTGGCGCACCCCAGAGCTAATGGATAGGTCGAGCGGGCAAACGGCGTGATTTTGGACACATTGAAGAAGAGGATGTATAGAGAAAACGACAAAGCTCCTGGAAGATGGCTCAAAGAGTTACCAGCCATGGTCTGGGGCCTCAGAACTCAGCCCAGTCGTAACACCGGCGTCTCCCCATACTTTATGGTTTACGGCGCTGAGGTAGTCCTCCCCGCAGATATAGCTTTTAGATTAGCACGGGTTGAGAACTTCGACGAAGGTAGGGTCAACGAAGTGCGGGAGCTAGAAGTGAATAGTGCAAAAGAGAAGTGGCTCGATTCTTGTGTACGTACAGCCAAATACCTTGCTGTCTTGCGCAGGTACTACAACAAGAACGTTAAAGAGCGGTTCTTCATGGTCGGGGACCTGGTCCTAAAGTTGAAGACGAATCAGGTTAGTGTCCATAAACTCGCAACTCCATGGGAAGGGCCCTTCATGATCAAGGAGGTCACACGACCAACGTCTTATAGGTTAGCTCAACTGGACGGTACGAACATACCCAATTCATGGCACATTGATATGCTTAGGCGTTTCTATGCTTAACTACTAAGATATGTACTCCTCTTGTACTTTCGATTTCATTCAATAAAGCTATTATGATTTCTCCGACCACTCTAATGTGTCACTTCGAATTTTACGGTTATTCTAACTTAGCCACTCAAAGCCGACCACCATTCCTTCTAAGGTTTTTGGAGCAGGCCCTGTCTCCAGTTCCTCCCAACGCGTGCATGGGATCCGCTCTCTATGCTATGGGTGATCGGCAGGTCCCCCCTAGTTTGACTTGTCCACGTCTACGTGTGCATAGGTCACGCACCTCACACTCCGACCACATGGCAAATTTGGGCCGTACAAACCTTTCAGGATGACATGTCGAGTAAAATGGTACAACTAAATAGAACGTTTACATGTTCACACTTAGTTACACCAACATGAGTTTCAAGCTTAAATACGTTTTATACAAAACAAACAAGCTTATGATGATATACAGTTATGTTATTACAAGCTTGCCTGAAGAGGTCCAAGTTTACAATAACACAACTATGTCCTTCTTCCATAGCTCTAGCCTATTCTATTGGCTGGTCGGGGCACGTGGCACCTGCTGCTTGCTGCTCCTGACATCCTGCTTGAGTCTCGGGAACTCTTGTACTAGTCGAGCTAAAGAGGACGGCCCTGCCGATGCCTGGTTGGTCGAGACCATAGGTTTCACCGGTTGGCTCGTAATTGATGGCCTTTCTAGCTGACTTGTTGATGGCGTACCCTGTATAGGTGCTGCCCCACCTCCACACAGGTTAATATCGCCAATTATCTTTGAAGACAGGTCCAGCTGGGTCATCCGAAGCTCCTCGGCCTTGTCTGGATCTACCTCCTTCGGGTACCCAGCCTCTAGGTGCCCAAGATCGATCAGGGGGTAGTGGGCACGCACCATGCTTAGCACATGTGCGCCTATGTACTCACCCGCCTCCTTCACGAACTCTTGGAACCATCCCCACGCCCTTCGGCATCTCTCGGCCAGTCCGAGCTGCGGCGTCCTCGGCACTTCTTCTGTAAGCGCTAGGTCGATAAGGTTGAGGACGGGCAAAATGCTAGTTGCCACCTCTTGGCACCGGTTCTTCCATGTGTCCCGATCCTCAGTGATCTCTAGTCATCGCGCCTTCCAGCCATCATGATCTTTCATCATGGCTTCCAGATGCTTCTTGGCATTGACTTTTAAAACTGCAACATGCACAAGACATTAAAATGTTATGCCACGATAGGATAAGGCGGGCAACAGAGTGAGCAAGGTGGTCTGGAACACTTACTTTTCAGTTCCTCCTTCATCTTGGTTGTGCAGTCCTGGAGTTGCGACTAGTTGTGCGCTAGTTTCTTGTTGTCTTCCTTCAGGCGACCACACTCTATGGCCACACGGCTATTCTCCTCTTGGAGACGGACTACTTTAGCTTCTAAGCCTACACTACAGCTGTTACTACCAACTATGCAACAACACGTGTCATGCACTTGTTGTGATAAAATGACAACTTACTTGTTTTTTCCTGCTCTTTGTTACTGAGCTGGACGACTAGGTTCTGGTTCTGTGCCTCTTGCTCCGTCCTCTCCAAGTTGGCGGCTTCAAGTTGGTGGCGCAAGCGTTCCACCTTGGCCGCCAGTTCTCTATTGCTTGTTGTGATTCCTTCAATCTGGTCGAAGCACTTTTTCTAGTACCTTGCGGTCTTCATCAAGTCCTGCATGCAAAAAAAGCTAAGTTAGACAATTCGACTGGATAGCAGGATCAAGTGGTCAAGCCAAACATACCTAGACTTCTGTCACCAGACGTTTTGCCGCTCGTTCAACTTTCATGGTCTCTTCGACCTCTAGGATTTCCTCATGCATAACCCACTGGTCGTTCTGCCAGCGCGACACATATACATGTTGTCGCTTGTCTTGGGGACGGCCCAGGACCTCTTCTACTTCATCCTCTTCGGCCTCTTGTTTAGGTAGCGGTGCTTGTCTAGAGTTTGTAGTCTCTGCGACCACTATGGCTTTCCCACGAGCTGTAGCATCAGCAAGCATGCTCTGGGCCACCTCCGGCTGCTGCTCCTCAGCTTGGTCTGATCCCCTTGGCACCGAAGTATCCCCCTCAACAGGGTTAGTACTTGGAGCACTTGTACTTGGCTCGGCTCTCTTCTCGACCAGCTGCTCGGGGACTATCGTCTAGCCGCTCATCTGCTGAGGCTCTGGTGGATTTTCTTCTACAGGTTCCTCCATTGCCGGCTGTTGGGCAGTTCTCTCCGCCATTGCTGGCAAAGCCATGCTGCACCCGGCTAGCTGATCAGGATTTTCGATGGATGCCGACCTAATATATCAGAGATAAGTTCAAAAGACAATAGTATCCAATACAAATTATAAGCTTACATCAAGGTTGCAAATACTTACAGCTTGGAAGCACGGAATGACGTGGCGAAGGAGCGTCTCTTCGATCATGCTTGCTCCACATGCTCGGCGGGTGCCACCAGGTATTTTTCCACGACCATTACCGGTGTCGGGGCTTGGTGCTCAACCCCTTTGCCGCTTGTCCTCTGCGTTGCAGTGGTCGGTGATGCGATTCCCACTAGCGTGGAGGAGCCACCCTGCTTCGTCGACTCCAGTTGTCTCCTCCTCTTTCGAGGGACGAGTCAGAAGATGTCTGCATCCTCTATTTCATCATCTGACAGTGGGAAGATGGCCTAACGACGTTTGCTGGCCGCCGGCCGCTTGCCAGCAGCCTTGGCCGTTGCCTCCTCCCCAACCCCGAGTACGGCCTAGTCGACGTCTTCGGCCCTAGCACTGGTCTGGGCGGTTGGGCCGACAACTTATGGCCAATCCACACCAGGGGGTGGAGACACGAACACTGCTGCCCTGTCACGACCATTACTCTGGGAAACATAAAGGCGACAACACAGTCAATTTTTGTTACAACATAACTCTACAGGTACAAGGCAGCATAATTTACCTTTGGGGGAGGTCGGGCCAGCTTGAAGGTGTGCTCGATGTCGCTTAACCTGACATAATTCAGATCAGCTAAGTTGAATAGCTCTCCAATCCTGGCTTTGATTTCTATCTTGTCAAGCGCCTCTTTCCTGGTCCTCATTGGATCTGCGCTACCCTAGTATTCATAGCTAGGATGTACCCTCCTCTGGCAGGGCTGGATCCTTCGGCTGATGAAGTTCCCGACCACACTTGGACCATCCAGTTTCCCCCACGGAATCATCCCAAGCAGTTTTGCGATCTGTTCCAAGTGCTCGGGCTTCTCCGACCAGCTGTTCTTCTTCTTCGGAATGAACCCCATGTCGCACAGGGTGATTGTGTTTGGCTCTTCGCGGATGGAACCACTTCTTGTACCAGTCATCCAGCGACGTGTTCCAAGGGCAGTGCAAGTACTAGGCCTTCATCTTGTCATGCAGATTGAGGTATACGCCTCCGGCTATCTTCGAGCCGCCACTTCCTTTCTTTCGCAGATAGAACAGATGGCGAAAGAGGTCAAAATGGGGTTGGAAGCCACCATATGCTTCGCAAAGATGGATAAAGGTGGAGACAAGAAGAATCGAGTTGGGATGCAGATTGCAAATCCCAATCTCACAATACAAACAGAGCCCCTGAAGGAAAGGGTGCACTAGAACCCCAAAACCCCGCTTGAAGAAATCCTCGAAAACCACAATCTCACCTGGTTGTGGATCGGGGTAGCTTTCTCCTTCCGGCGTGCGCCATCCCACGAGTGCCTTGTTGTGGAGCACTCCCATGGTGACGAGGTCTTCGATGGTCTGCTCATTGCTCAACTTCCACCACTCCTTCACCATGACTCCGGCTTTCTTCTGGGCATCTCTCTTCGCCATCAATCTATCCTTGCTAAAGGGGTGGATACGGTGGAGGGGTGATTGGTGATGATTTCGGAGGTATAGGGTTTGGCAAGAGGAAGAAGAAGGCTACGGCGGCGAATGATAATGGGGATCGGTAAAAAGTAACTTACCAGTTCTATATTATAAATAACCAAGAGTTCTGTCGTTTCATCCACTCAAGATTCTTGGGAGACGTGCGCACGTGCCACAGACGGTTGTTTTCACAACCTTGAGATCTACGCCAATAAACATGCCCCTTCGTTACCCTTGTACATGCCTCTTCGTTGCTAGTGTGAGAGGGCCCACACTGACGCACCTCTTTACATGTGCCAAGCGACTGTTTGCTAGAAAGGGCAAGAAGACAGTATGGCATGCTATACCTATCTGCTTTTTTGACCAGACATGTACAATTGGACTTGACAGAATAAGAAGATAAATAAATACACCAAATAATAGTACAAGCGGCGTTCGTTTTTTCGTTGCATGTCTTGTGCTCAAGGATGGTCCAGACCATTGTCGTGCTCGGGGACTGCTCCGACCACTACCATGCTCGGGGACTGCTCTGATCATTACCGTGCTCGGGGACTGCCCAGACCACTGCCATGCTCGGGGACAGCTCCGACCACTACTGTGCTTGGGGACTGCCTAGACCACTGCCGTGCTCGGGGACTGCCCAGACCACTACCATGCTCGGGGACTGCTCCGACCACTAATGTGCTCGGGGACTATCCTGACCACTGCTCGGAGACTGCTCTCCTTGGCTACATGTGATTTGTACTCATATACAGTTGAGAGACATTTATTTAGACCTTGCTACAAGGCTCATACTTCGCCTTCTAGCAAGCTCGGGGACTACATCATTACGATGCACCTACCGGTGCATCTCGTATCGCCTGTACAACGATTGGAATCTTAACTCTAGTGGAAATTCTTTTTAGACCCTGGCACCACGTGCCTACATCACCTACTACCAGGCTCGGGGACTAAGTGGGCACACTTCACCTTGCGGTGAATGTATTTATTTAATCGACCCTTATGCTTTGACTGATTAAACGGATTACTATCGTGCTCGGGAACTGTCCCGACCACTGCTTGGAGATTGTTCTCCTCGGCTACATGTGATTTGTACTCACATACAGTTGAGAGATATTTATTTAGACCTTGCTACAAGGCTTATACTTCGCCTTCTAGCAAGCCCGGGGACTACATCGGTACGATGCACCTACCGGTGCATCTCGTATCGCTTGTACGACGATTGGGTTCTCAACTTAACTGGGAATTCTTTTTAGACCCTGGCACCACGTGCCTACGTCACCTACTACCAGGCTCAGGGACTAAGTGGGCACACTTCACCTTGTGGTGAATGTGTTTATTTTTCGACCCCTACGCCTCTGATGATCAAGGATGCTACGCTTCAAGATTCACTTACATTTCTTTTTAGAAATACAAGTGGGCACACTTCACAGGATGGAAATCTTTTTCTTTTTTCTTAAGAGCACCATACATTCTTCGGACAACCTACTTCTCCGGTGACAACGGTGGTCAGAAATGTCAAGGACTCAAGCCTTACTATTCGGAGAAGGTTGAAATGGCGTGTCGCAGCATAATACATGGTGCTCGGGGACTAGCTGTGGGGGTATTAACCCCTATACCCTTATGGCTAAGATTGGGCCGGCCCGGATCAGTGGGTCCGGTCCACCAAAAGACGATGCGCGGCCCAGCCAACCTGTTCGGAGTCCCGCGCAAGGAGTCAAGACAGATCTGGCGATCAAGCAAGATCTTGGTCGGTTAGAATAGGAATCCTTATCTGGTCACCTATGGCAATTATAACTGACTAGGATTAGTTTCCAGATCTGTAACCTTGCCCCCGGACTATATAAGGCGGGTAGGGGACCCCTCTAAAAAACATCTCTCATTGACATACAGCAATACAATCAGACACAGGACATAGGTATTACGCCTTCTCGGCGGTCGAACCTGGATAAAACCTCGTGTCTGTCTTGCGTCACTGTCTTGTTTGTGGCTTGTGCATCTGTCTGCCGATAATCTACTACCTTGGGCATACCCCTAGGTAGACTATCGACCATATTTCGTCGACAATCACCTTGTGATTTTCGTATCTCCATAACCAAAATAGATATCAAGCTGATTCTTACGCTCAGAGAAAGATATTGAAGTCTATTGTTGTCCAGAATTTTCTCATGATTTATGATCATCCAAAATCAAAGATATCAACTGATAAAGACAGGCTGCTCCAAAGACAGGATAGGGAAAACAGAAGAAAACCATAACCCAACTATTTATTTCATTAATCCTTATATCTTAGGCCTATAAACTAAATAAAATGGTGGGAACACCCAACAAGATCATTGCAATCATTACAAAGATTCAAAACAATCATAAGCATAATGACAATTCAACAAGCAATAAAGATGCACAGTTCAATCATTGACTCAACTCGCGATACTATCATTTTTATTACATAAATGGCACGAACTCCTATTCCTTATCTAAGGATCTTGGGTAGTCTAGCATGACTTCTTCATTCATCACTCTCACCGAATGCTTCTTTCGGGTTGGGTATCACTGACACTTTTTGGTGGTAGTCCGGTAGTGATTTGACTCTGGCTACTTCCATGGTGTAATTGTTGATTCTTCTGTAGACAAGATTTAACATAATGTCCTTCCTATTGGCAATGATGACACCTTCTCTTAGCTGGATCTTTTGTGATGTCATACTCGACAGAATTGTTGCTTGGTGTTTTGTCAGCTTTCTGACTCTGAAGATTCATCTTGGTTTGACTAATCTGTTTTCTAGCTTGCTTGGTCTTTCGAGGTTGAAACTCCTTATAGGTGATAGTCCACCCATCAATGCATACCACATGTGAAGCAGTTTTAGCTTGAGAAGCTTCTAACTCTTTATAGTTCAGATTCATCTAACTAGGGATCAGAGCTAGATGTGACAAATCCAAATGTTGATTGCTTCCCAATACTTGCTCTGTTGAGACCTCCTTTCTCTTCTTATCCACATTAGCTTCACAATTCGGGTTCACCTTAACTTCCCTCTTATTATACTTGTCCTAAAGATAGGGAAACCCATAATGTTTACAGCACTAACATGGATCCTGACTTCCAAGAGTTTTGCTATGAACACCCTCATTAGACTTCATCTTCTTCCAAGCTTCTGCCACTTGTCTCTTCACTGGTCCCTTTGATATGTTGGTTTGACCTTGTGGCAAGCACTGTTGAGAACTCCCATGTTGAGTCATTCCTTCTAGTACTTATTATTGCATAGCTACAAGCTTCTCCTTGTCGAATGCAGTCAAGGACAACGTAGCTTGATCCTCCTAATCTCTGATGCTAGTGGTTTCTTCATTACGACCCATCTATTTAGACGAAAAGAGAGGATTCAGAATAGAGACAAGGTTTTCATAACAGAACAGAGGCTGAAGTGAGCATAACTTTTAGTAAATAACAAGGTTAGAGGGAAAGCAAGAACTAAGCAAAGGTGAAAACATGCTAAGACATCCAGTTCTAACTAGGCTTGCGCCCTACAGTTAGCATTCCTCTGATACCACTTTGTAGCACCCGGTTTTAAAGACAAAACCAGATACACACTATATGTGAGCCCAGGAAGTCAAATCTCATATATAGCCACAAATAAGGGTAATATCAAAAGATAATACTTATTACATAACGTATTAGTATAGGGAATATAACCTCAGAGTATAGGCAGCGGAACGACAACTCCGATCTTCAGGTGAAGACTCCAAATCCACAGGGACGACTGACTGGTTGACCACAAGCCTAACTCCTCCAGACTAGTAATCTGGTACCCATCCAGGATTTTTATCCAAAGTATAGAAAAGTAAAGCAAGCATAAGTACATATCGTACTCAGCAAAATAACATGGGGTTCATGAGGCTCAAAAAGGTTGACACTGGTTTACTACGATTAGCTTTTATTAGGTCATCTTTTTAAGCAATTGAGTAGCAACGAATTTATCATAAGCCCATAAACACATGATCAGGTAAACATGAATAATGAATAGCATAAACAATTAACCATTAGTGATCATCTCTATTCCATAAGGGTTCCAAGGCCGCTCGTATCCGTGAGCATGACTGTTATAATAGTTTTACACTCTACAGAGGTTGTACACTTTCACTGTGAGTCATGATTTACCCTTTCGCCCGAGGTGATCAGCCTCTTGACCCACTACTAAGGAAGGTCGATAGGGTTCACTATGAAGCCTTTCAAAGGTTCATCTAACAAGTTAGGGCCGCTAAGGTTTTCCCATCAATAAGCATAAATCCCCCTCTAAGGAGTGACTAACAAAGTGCACCCTCTTGGCAGGCCAAGATCATACCTGTCGGAGCCCCTCTTGCGCTATAAAGGTAACCACTAACAAGCTAGAAAAGGTCCTCATACTAAGCTAAAGCCAGAGCCATATAGCTCTCACAGTTGTACTGTAAGTCCTAGATGATCATTTATAGATAAGTCCTTAGGGAGAGAAATCTAGAGCATTTAAAAAGTAGCTAAACACTCTAGCCCCCTTGTTTCCATGTTGCTAAAAACATCTTTTAGTGTTTATTGCATATTCTATTAGTCAAGTTATAAGATCATGGTTATTCATCTTGAACACTAGCATAATACTACCCAATGCATAATCACCCATGGTATCAAGGTACAAGATATCAAATATCTAGGATATCCTTATTGGCAACATGGTAGACACATGCAATATGAATTAAGTGATTAAAGGTGAATAGGTAGCAAGGATGGTCCCATGCTATTCTTGCCTTAAACTCAGATCAGATCTTCTTCTGGTCCAAATCTTCCAAGAACTGCTTCTAGACTCACCACGTATAGCTTACTGACTGGACTTGATCATAGAACACCATACAAGCATCCAAACAAACATGCATAACATACATACATAGCCATATTAGAACAATACACCAACTAGTGGAAAAAGGGTTTGAAACATATCTATGTATTGCTACGAACACACAGACGCGAGAAGCACGCTAATCGGAGCTACGGTTGAAAAGATACATCTACCGGAAGATTTTGTTTATAAAACGGAAAACCATAAGCTTTATTTATTTTATTATACAAAAGCATGTATATGAAATTTCAGAGAAAATACTTAAGTTGAATTAAGTCAATCTTATATTTGGTTTTAACAATCGAAGTGGAATTTATTACATTTTATTTATAAATCCAATGACATAATTATTATTCAAGTTGGGTTTTAACCCATAAATTCTAGAGATTTTGATATTGATACTAATGCGTAGGTCATGTCGTTATGAAACCAACGCAACTTGAACAGACTATTTCAGAGTTAAAATGAATAAGTTATGATTTAAATAAGTTTTCCTTTAGTTAAATAATAGATTAAACCTACCCATGAATTTGAAATATTTAAAACATGCCTAACAGTAGTATAAACACGTAGAAAACGTAAATACGGTCCTAACGCAATTCGAACGGGTCAAATCTGACTTAAAACGCAAAAGTTATGCATGAAATAAGGTTCAATGGCATTTCTGTAATTAATTGAACTCAAATTTGAATTTAAACTAATTAATTTTGAATTTTAAAAGCTACCTGGACTGCGGGCCTACAAGAAAATTATTTTGAACTTCGGTTGGACTGCAGGTTAATTACTTGAAAACCCGGCGGCTAAACTACGAAAATGGGCGCGGCTTACCAAGGGCTGACTGCGGCTGCTGACTAGGCGTCACATGGCAGCCACTGATTGGCGCGGTGCGCCACACTTGCGGTGGACTCGCAAACATCAGTGCGGTGCACCATGTCCACGGTCCATGGTGGACCGATTATTCCATGAACCGGTACGTTAAGATCTCGGCCGTCCAAACGAATCCAACGGCGCAGGATGCACTGCCGACCGCATAGTACCGCCGACGAGCCCGCAATGGCCGGCGGCGAGGCTACCACAGCGGTGAACACCGGTATGGCATTCTAGACCTCCCCGATCGAAGCCAAACCCACTGGGATGATCTACAAGCGCGCATGAACACGATGGACGCACAACCGAGGCGAGGAACGCGCTAGAGCGTTGGTTCCGTGGCGGCGCCATGGCCAGCGGTGCTTGGGGTTCGCCAGTACGGCGTTCCAGTGCACTATTTGACGAATGGAAAGCATAGGAAGATGGCGTAGCTCACCACGAGGTCAGCAGCGACGGTAGTGGCGTCCGGGAAGGCTCTGACGGCTTGGGTCGACGACGACGGCGGCTGGAAAGAGAAGTGGCGCACGGGTTAGGGGAAATCCAAGCAATTCATGACCAAAACCAAGAAATGTTGGTGCCTATGGCTGAGTCGGTTCACGGCGGAGCTCACGAGCACGTCGGCGTCGAGGTTAGGGCTCGGGAATGGTGGATTTGATGGCAGCGGTGGCGAGGGTGTGAGCATGGACGGGGAAAAGGAAGAGGGAGGCGCTCAGTTCGGATTTTGTAGGCGGCGGGCGCTGTGGTAGAAGGAAGGGGAGCGGGAGGCGGGCAGATTTTAACCGCTTGCCAAGTGGGCGCGGTGGCCCGACGGCTTGCACGGCGCCATCGTCGGCGGTGAAGAAAGGAAGGGAGCGGGGAAGAAAGGAAAGGGAGAGGACGGCGACTGACGGATGGGGCCAGCAGCGCAGTGAGAGGGAGAAGGGAGAGAGCAGGCACGCGTGGTGCGGAGGAAGGGCACGGAGCAGCGGGCCAGTTGCAGAGCAGGCCGTGCGGGAGGAAAGGAAGGAAGGGAAGGCAGGGGTGGTTGGGCCGCCAGCAGGCCAGGCCGGGAAAGGGAAGGGGAGAAAGAAAAAGGTCGGGCCGAAAAGGAGGAAAGGAGCAGACTGGGCCAGAGGAAACGTGGGCCTTCGGGCCAAAATGAGAGAGAGGAGGTTTTTCTTCTTTTTATTTTTCCAAATCCTTTTTCTTTTCTTAATTCAAAACAAATTCAAATATGAACCGAATCGAGTATAAATATGATTTAAAATACACTTTTTAATTCAACATAAATGAACAAATTTTGGGTAAGTTTTTCGAGAATAACTTTTTTAAATTCTTTCATTTTCTAATTTTCTTTTCTTTGATTTCAAAGCCATGTTTAATTTCATTTGCAAAAGCAATTTTAACCATTTTGAATTTTCACTCAAAACCACTCAACCAAATAAATCAAATGCAATAGCATGTATGCTCAAACATGTTGCTACCTTATGATGACTTTTAATCTAATGATTTTTTTTATTTTCCTGTATTTCATGTGCACAAAAATTTCAAATTAAATCTTTTTAGGTCCATTTCCATATATTCAAATTTTAGGGTGTTACAATTCTCTTAGAGAATCTACTTCTAGGGCCAGTTAGTTTGAGCATCGTATGAAAATGAATTGAGCAACTTAATATTATACAATTTGGTAAAATTTCGTACCTCCTTTGATAAAAATATAACTTGATCCATAGTTAATGTTTGAGACCTCGCATACAAAGAAAACACTAGCTTTTATTAGCAGAAGCAAAACCTTTATTTAGCTTCATAAAAAGTACAAACGCCATTCGGTGGAGATACAAATCAAACATGTCTACCAAGTTCATCATAGACACTACTTCTAGCTAAAGTATGGACATCAACATTTGATTGCCTCCCTTAAAGAACAAAATCAACGAAATTGAACTCGCGTGATCTAGCCCCTGACCTGGCACACGGTCCAGGCCCACTCTACTGAGGGGCGGGCCCCACCAACGTAGCAACCTACTTGTGCTTTCGTCCTCGTTTCGCGCAAAATGATTAACCGAAGATTACTACGCATCATTGGCCTGGCTATTTAAGCTGGTCTGATGAACTTAGAATTCATGTTACGGTACAAAACTTCTGGTTGCTGCACAGTGTTTGTCGCAGCTACAGTACTCGCTGTTACAGTAGCCCAAATTTAGTCCAGCCTAGTTCAGCGCTATAGCTACAGTATCCCGGCCCAACCACGGTACATGGAATAATAGACTTTGGTCATCCAAAAATTGTACTCGCTGTTACAGTAGCCACATGCTACAGCAATTTTGACTTTGTTATCGCATGTGGAGGCTGTGATAAAAAATTGTGAAGGTTTCGACCAAGTTGTGACGTCGGATGCCAAAAACCCATCCGACGTCACAACTTGCTCGAAACCTTCATAATTTTTTACCACAGCCTCCACATGCGATAACACGACGCCTCGATAAGTTTCATGATTTTCGGACTTCATTTGCATTTTATATAATTTAAAATCACATTTCCGGCAAGTACCTCGGCATGTTACGTCAACGAGATGCTCGAGATTTCATGTGAGTTCCTGGATTCGACCTAAACATACCCTAAATATCATGAGTATCAATTTTTGGATGATCAAAGTCCATTATTCCATGTACCTGGAGTTCAAATTTGAAATATCCCAAAAAATTCGACGAAACGAAATAAACTAATGAAATATATCAAAAAAGTCAAAATTACCCCAAATTTTAAAATAGAGTTTGAAATACTATCGCAAGGCCACAGAAAAAAATTTGGGCCCAAAATCAAAAAATCAAAAAAAAATTTTGCCGAGTGCCATGGGGGGCACTCAGCAAAGTGGGCTTGCCGAGTGCCGGCCCAGGGGGCACTCGGCAAAGTTGATTTTCAAAAATAAAAAAAAATTGCCGAGTGCCTAGCACTGGCACTTGGCAAAAAAAGTTTTAAAAAATTAAAAAAAAAATTTACCGAGTGCCCAAGGCTTACACTTGGCAAAATATGTTTTTAAAAAATAAAAAAAATTGCCGAGTGCCCCTTTCTGGACCACTCGGCAAAGGCCCAATAGAAGATGGGCCGCCAGCCCAAAATCCCCCCCCACCCCAGAACTCTATCCGCCCGCCCGCTCTGCTCGGTCCCGACGCCCGCCGTGCATCCCCGGCCAGCCAGCGCCGCCACCCCCGCTCCACCGCGCCGGCGCGCCCACGCCGATGAGCCCCCGACACCGCGCGCCCCCGCCCCTGCATCGCCCGCCCCCGAGCACCCCCAAGCCCGGTCGCGCCGCCCGGCCGCGTGGCTCCCCGGTGCGCCCATGCCGGCAAGCCCCCGCCACCACGCGCCCCCGCCCCTGCATCGCCTGCCCCCGAGCACCCCCCCAACCCGGTCGCGCGGCTCCCCGGTGCGCCCACACCGGCGAGCCCCCGCCACCGCGCGCCCCTGCCCCTACATCGCTCGCCCCCCAGCACCCCTCAGCCCGGGCACGCCGCCCGGACGCGTGGCTCCCCGGCGCACCACGCCGGCAAGCCTCCGCCACCGCGCGCCCCCGCCCCTGCACCACCCGCCCCCGAGCACCCCCCAGCCCAGCCACGTGGCTCCTCCACGCGCCCACGCTGGTGAGCCCACGCCACCGCGCGCCCCCGCCCCTGCATTGCCCACCCCCGAGCACCCCCACGCCGCGCGGCCGCGCGGCTCCCCGGCGCGCCCATGCCGGTGAGCCCCCACCACCGCGTGCCCCCGCCCCTACATCGCCCGCCCCCCGAGCACCCCCAGCCCTGCCACGCCGCCCAGCCGCACACGCGCCACCGCCGTCAGCGCGGCCCGACGCCGTCGTCCGCGCATGCTGCCACCGCCAGCGCGCGCGGCTGTCCTCCCCTGCACGCGCCCACCCCGTGCGCCCCCGTGCTCCCCTGCTCTTGACGCTGGCTTGGAAGAAGGAGGAGGAAGCAGCAGTAAGAAGAAGAAGGGAGGAGAAGAAGGAAGAAAAAAGAGGAGAAAGAAAGAGAAGGAAAAGGAAGAAGGAGAAGGAAAAAAGAGAAGAAAAAGGAAGAAGGAGGAGGAGGAGAGGAAGGAGGAGGAGAAGGGGAGAGGGGGAGAGGGGGAGGAAGCCGAGGTGGAGGGGAGGAGGAGGTGCCTTGGCCATCTTCTCTGCGTGCCTGTCCCGCCGACGCCCCTACCGTCATCGAACCGCCTACGAGCGTGGGCAAGGTATATCCACCCTTTCTCCGCTTGTCGGCCTTCGTGCCATTGTGATGTCGGCCTTCATGCCGCTGTGCTTATCGGCCTTCGTGCCATTTGTGATTGTCGGCCTTAGTGCCATTGTTTTTTGCAGGTTTTGGAAACCTCCCCGTGCAGGGGAGGTGCTACCGAAATTTTGAACTTATAGTGTCATGTTTCTTCTTTTGCAGAGCAGGACCTATCGGAGGTGACCCGGAGGTCCCCGATCGTCTTTGTCGGCATCGTGGGTCTGCCTGCACTGTGTCGCCTCGCCACTGTGTCGACTCGCCACTGCCTCGCTAGCCTGACTTCATCGACACCCTAGGTATAAATCATCTCTTTTTCTGCTTGTCTGTCATCGTAGATCGGTGTAGCCTAGTTAGGTGTCTCCTGTCCAAAAGAGATATCTTTGGAGGTATGTAGATCTTTGCATATCTGCGAGCATTTCTGTTTCGGATTGTCCACGTTTTTTGGACAGCCCGTGGATGCGTAGATGGATTAGTTTCCATGGTCCGCTCTAGTCCGAGATGGTGTTTTGGCATCACCCCCTGTTGTTCTCTAGATACACACTCTCCCTTGCAGGATGTGTATCAGGAGAACAGCAGGGAGGTGCTGCCGAAATTCCATCTCGGATAGGAGCGGAGCATGGAAACTAACCTCATCTACGGATCCACGGGTGGGATTAGGACCTATCCTCACCTATTAGAGAGTAGGGACACCGCGTAGATGCAATTGATGGTGACTCATATGTGCTGATACGTCTGTTAAAGGATGGAGGACCGTGAGTAGATGTACACGCTTTGGAGAGACGAGCACGATTATGACTTGCTGTTTATAGTCAAGGTCGAAGAATTCTTACAGCATGCATTTGGTGAGAGTGTTGGAGGCCATTCTCTAGTGGTTTGTCTATGCAGCGGTTGTGACAATAGAAGAAGGAAAGATAGGTTAACCATGGGTAAACATATTGTGAAGTTTGGATTTACTCTGGGCTACCACCGATGGATCCACCATGGTGAAGCCGATCGTATCAGGGAGGAGGTGGTGAGACCACGGCTCGAGGCTTTCGATGATGATGCCAGGGTAGCAGACATGCTAGATGACATGCACCAAGCTCAGTTCGCTGAAGGACATGCCAAGGAGGAGATGGAGGCTGTCGCAGATGCCTTCTGCCTGATGTTGGACTCGGCACAGAGACCCCTTCACGATCATACTAATGTTTCTCAGCTAGATGCCATTGGTCATGTAATGGGGTTGAAGGCTGAGTTAAACCTAAGTCGAGAAGGCTTCGACAAGATGGTGGCCATGTGGAGCGATATGCTACTGAAGACACATTATGCCGAAGAACTTGTACGAGTCAGAGAAGCTCCTTCTTGCACTTAAGATGCCGTATGACAAGATACATGTGTGTCTGAAGGGGTGTGTCCTATTTAGGAAAGAACACGCGGATGCAAAGTACTGCCTGAAGTGTAAATCCTCTAGGTATGTGGAGGTAGACTCAGGCGATGGCCAGAAGAGGCAGCTTAAGATCCCCATGAGAGTCCTATGACACCTTCTATTCCTACCGAGGGTCTAATGGCTATTCATGACCGAGGAATCCGCAAAACAGATGACATGGCACAAAAATGGCACACGATACAATCCTGAGAAGATGGTACATCCATCTAATGCTGATGCATGGAAGTACCTTCAATTCGCGGCATCCTCTCAAAGCAGAGGAGGCTCGTAATGTATGTGTCGTGCTGGCAACAGATGGGTTCAATCCATATGGCATGATGGCTGCACCATACACATGTTGGCTCATGTTCGTCATCCCCCTGAATCTCCCCCCGGCTTCTCCTTTCAATGGCATACCGTGTTCCTATCATTGATAATCCCTAGACACCTGGGGAGTAATATGGGTGTCTTCATGGAGCCTGTGATAGATGAGTTGATCGATGCTTGGGTCAAAGGGGTGTGGACATATGACCGAGCTACGAAGACTAGCTTCAAAATGCACGTCTGGTACCACTACTCCCTGCACAACTTCCTGGCATATAGGTTAATGTGCACCTGGTGTGTTCAGGGAAAGTTCCCATGCCCAATATGCAAGGAAGCTATGAGGTTCATATGGTTGAAGAAGGGTGGCAAGTATTCGTCGTTCGACAAACATCGTCAATTCCTCCCTCTTGACCATCCATTTAGAGAAGACGTCAAGAGCTTTACGAAAGGTGTCAAAGTGACGGACCCTAGACCGCACTTGAGGACTGGGGCGGAGGTTCATGCTCAGATATATGCTCTCGTGCCCAACGAAGATGGTGGTTTCATGGGATATGGTGAGCAACATATGTGGACTCATAAGTCTAGCTTGATGAGGCTCCCCTATTTTGATGACCTCCTACTACCCCATAACATTGATGTCATGCACACTGAAAAGAATATCACCGAGGCACTTTGGGCAACGCTCGTGGACACTGACAAGTCTAAGGACAACCCTAAGGCTAGAGTGGACCCGACGACGTTGTGCAACAGGCCAAACCTAGAGATGCGGCCTCCTGCAATAGGAAAGCAGTGGAGAAGGCCTAGGGCCCCCTATGTCTTGAAAATCGATCAAAGGAGGGAAGTACTTCGATGGATCAAGAATTTAATGTACCCTGATGGGTATGCAGCGAATCTGAGCAGGGGAGTGAACTTAGAGACTCTGTGAGTCAACGGGATGAAGAGTCATGACTACCACATATGGATTGAGCGCATACTTCCGTCAATGGTTCGAGGCTATGTCCCTAAGCATGTCTGGCTAGTGCTAGCAAAGTTGAGCTACTTCTTTCGTCAGCTTTGTGCCAAGGAGCTATCTTCGACCGTCATTACAGAATTGGAAACTATGGCACCTGAGTTGGTCTGTGAGCTTGAGAAGATCTTTCCACCCGGCTTCTTCTTGTTGATGCAGCATCTGATTGTGCACCTCCCGACCAAGGCACGGTTGGGGGGGCCCGTGCAGGCCCGTTGGTGCTATCCAATCGAGCGATGTCTAAAGACTCTTCGCAAGAAATGTACAAATAAAGCCAGAATTGAGGCTTCCATTGTAGAGGCAAGCATTCAGGAGGAGGTTGCAAACTTCATGACATCCTACTACAAGCCGAACCTTCCTAGCAAGCATAATCCACCCCCTTATTACAATGCTGGCGAAGTTGAATTGACCCTCAGCCTTTTCAAATGCCAACTAGGCAGCGCAAGTGGATCGACCCCCAAGAGATTGGATCTAGAAGAGTGGCGCAGAATCACGCTATATGTGTTCACCAACCTTGTCGAGGTTGCGCCATTCATTAAGTAAGTTCTCAATGAACTTGTTTCAATATGACGTCACTATTCTGTATCGAACCCCATTGATTCTCTTTGGTATAGGGAATTTGTTTGTCAAGGGTGGCATCAATCAAGGGATCCTACCCCGCATGAACATGATACCCTTCTTTCCGAGGGTGTGAGAGCTGGGAGGCCTGATTTCATTTCTTGGTTCAAACAAAAGGTCATACGTTCATCGATATTCCTTAGTAGCTCGTACGTTCCAATAGTATAACGATGTATCATGCTTGAGCTTGCAGGCGCAAACCAATGCGTCCATGAGTGACGAGTTAAGACAGGTTGCAAATGGCTTCAAGTTAAGGGTGAAGTCATATACCGGTTATGACATGAACGGATATTGCTTCCACACGTCAAGACATGAGCAGACTCGGCCTAGTCGAAAAACCACCAACAGCCAAGTTTTTACGTCGGACACTAATGGCGTCGAATACTACAGAATAATTAAGGAGATCTATGAACTTGAATATGAGGGCCGGGTACCTCTTACTCCTGTCATATTCAAGTGCCACTGGTTTGATCCTACACGAATGAGACAGACCCCTCATCTTGGGCTAGTCGAGATTAGGCATGATTCCATCTATAAAGGAAAAGATGTCTATATTATGGCTCAACAGGCCGTGCAGGTGTATCATACGCCATACGCGTGCCAAGACAAAGACCATCTTAAGGGTTGGCCTATTGTGCACCAGGTATCTTCACACGGTAAACTACCTATTCCAAACGATGAAGATTACACCTTCGACACAAACACATATGATGGAGAGTTGTATCAAGCAGATGGGCTACAAGGGAGCTTTGAGATAGTCTTACCCGGTGTGATGACCACCATGGAAGTAGACAATGAAACGGTTGATGACGAGGACCCTAGAGATGTAGTGCTAAATTCGAAGGACATTCAAATGCTTGAGCGATTCCATTTAGGCAAAGACAATGAAGAAGACATAGAACCTTCGAATAGTGTTGCCCATTTGGACAATTTTGACAGTGATGATGAGACCTATGACCCCAATCATGAAGATTATTCCTAAACCATGTAATACTATGTTTTTATTAAATTTTGTTATGTTTATTCATTTTGAACTATTTGACATGTATGTACTAACGCTTGTTGTTCATTCTTTATACATTGCAGGTGATAGAACAAAGATGGTGGACAACCATTCACTGAGGCAGGTGCTCTCGGTGTACCAGAGGCTACGCCCTCCTAATGGAGGTGAGGGGACGTCTTTGCCCCAATGGCGAGAGCAGGCCCGGGTCGCCCCAACACAGGGAGGGGGAGGGGCTAGGGTCGCCCCAAGAGGAACCCGCCTCCTCCCCCAGCTCTCGACCAGCCAGAGGACCTGTCTCCTACCCTAGAGGACCACATGGCGGCCATGGGCATGACCACAGACACTCCATCGGGGGACAAGGGGACTCAGCAGACGGAGGATAGTTCTGCTTAGTCGGCTCCCTACCTGCGAGGTCCCACAAGCCTTCCTCTAGTTCCGCTTCCTGACCGACGCCCACTGGTTCATCCTGTGGGAAGAAGGTAGTAACTATAGATGTTATCACTAGTACTTCATATGATACATTGAAAATCAAAAGAGAAACTGATAATTTTTTGTAATCACTTATGTAGGGGCTGGCTAGTTCTATCGGGTGCTCTTGACCCCCCCACGCACCCCAGCTACCATCCTGGGATATCTGTGCAGGAAACACTTCCCCAGCCTTGTGGACTTGAAAGAGGGGAGGTGGGAGCCGGCCTGGTCATGGAATAGGTATAAGCTCAGCTCGGATGACGAGCAGGACAACAAGTAGGAGTAGGTTTTGGCAGACTTTTGGGTAAGTGTCTCACAACATAGCTCAATACATCTCCTCCATTGCTTAAGTCTTTTATTGAAATAATGAATGGATACATCGTGTTTGTATGCAGAGGTACTTCAAGGCCAAAGAAGGTAGAGAGACCCTGGTGGATCAGACGGCACACAGAGCCTATAAGAAGTACGTCGGCGACATGATTCATGAGGCACGACTCCAGGCCCACGTCGACTACTACAGGTCCATCAAGAAAGAGCCCCTCAACAAAACCGGCGCAAGAAATGTGGCGCTGACCAAGGAGCAGTACCTTCAGGTAGGTGAATAATATTGATTCGTTTTGAGATTTAGTAGGTCCAGAATTGATCTTCTTATATGTCAAACACTTAATGATGTGTAGGTGCCGGCCTTGTGGTGCATGTCGCATAGATCGGCATGGTCGAGGATCATGGACAAGTACCTTGACCCGGTGTACATCGCAAAGCACAAGCAAGGCAAGCGGAAGCGGGCACTAAGGATCGCTCCAACTCACCACCAAGGCAGCCGCAACCTCCCCGCATTCAAGCGGGCACTTGTACGAGATGTCATTTATCTATTCTAACGTTCAATTTTGCCTGATTTCTAATCATCTTGCCGTCTTTCTCGCAGGAGGTGGCACACCCGGACGTGCCGGTGTCGGAGTTTGGGGCATGGGCTGTGTCCCACATGGGCCTGGTGAAATCCGGTGTCGTCTTCAACCCGGATGCCCCTGCCCAGGCTTACTCTGACCCGAGCGTCCACGCTAAGGTCAGAGACTACATGGAGGCGGTTAGGGCGCTCCGTGGCTCAGATCACAATCTGAGCACTGAGCCCCTTGAGACAGAGGTGATCGTGAGGCTGGGGCAAGGCAGGAAACATGGGCGGTTGTGGATTGCAGACGGCGCCGACTCCTCGAGCTCTGCACCCTCTCTCTCCGACGTGAGGGCATGGAGCACGGCCAGAAGCCTTCCCATACGTGCACGGCCTACTCCAACACTGTCGTGGGTCGACGAACTTCAGGTAATTCTGGTTTCACTCATCGTACATTGAACGTTACACACATTGATCAGATTTGCAATACTGAAACATGTGATTGAAACACTGCAGCCCAAGCTAGCAGAGACAAGGGAGACGCAAGCGCACCTGACCACAGAGCTGGAGGCCACGAAGAAGCAGATGGCGGACATGTATCAAGATCATGCAAACCATCGGGCAAGCATTGGGTGTCCAAGTGCAGTTGCCAGCTCCAGCTCCGGTTCGACACTTCACTCCTGTGAGTATGAAAGTTTAATGTGTTCGTGCCATTGGGATTGTTGGCCTTCGTGCCGTTGTGATTTTCAGCCTTCGTGCCGTTGGGATTGTCGGCCTTCGTGCCGTTGTGATTGTCGGCCTTCATGCCGTTGTTTCTTGCAGGTTGGAAACCTCCCCGTGCAGGGGAGGTGCTGTCGAAATTTTCAATTTTGAGTCTAACACATGCAATCTCTTCTCTTTTGTGCAGCCTCCATCGGCGGGTTCAAACAATCCCGCTAGCGTGTCACTGACGGCTGATCACGTCAACCCTTCGCCACAGTCCGGTCCTTCACCGCAGTCTAGGGGGGCCACACCTGCAGTCTTCGTCGCCGCAGTAGGGATGTTGAACTTTGTGATGTTGAACTGTAATAATAAACTTGTGATGTTGAACTTTGGTGCATTTGTGATGGATTTTCGATGGATTTATTAAATATGCGTGTGCTTGTGATATATAATGCATGTTGGTGATATAGATGTGATGATTGATGTGTGTGTGTGTATATATATATATATATTGTCTGTTATAATGGAATGTAAAAAAAATTGCAATTCTCGGGGTCTTTGCCGAGTGCCATGGGCAAGGCACTCGGCAAAGATTTTTTTTAAAAAAAATCCATAAATTCTTTGCCGAGTGCCTAAACAGGAACACTCGGCAAAGAAATTATTTAAAAAAAAACTTTGTCGAGTGCCTTGGCAGGGGCACTCAACAAAGTAATTTTAAAAAAAAAATAAAAAAACTTTGCCGAGTGCCTGGGCAGGGGCACTCGGCAAAGTACTTTTTAAAAAAAATAAAAAAAACTTTGCCGAGTGCCTGGGCTGGGGCACTCGGCAAAGTAATTCTTTTTAAAAAAAATTGCCGAGTGCTGGTTCGGGCACTCGGCAAAATAACCGTTAACGGCCGGCGCGTAACGGCCGAAAATATTTTGCCGAGTGCCGCCCCAAGCACTCGGTAAAATTGTTTTTTTTTATTTTGCCGAGTGCCCCGATAAAAAGCACTCGGCAAAGACCCTTTGCCGAGAGAAATTTTGCCGAGCGAACTTTGCCGAGTGCTACACTCGGCAAAGCCTTTGCCGAGTGCAAAGGGCTCTTTGCCGAGTGTAAAAACACTCAGCAAAGCCATGGCCTCCAGTAGTGCACGTAGCTCCATTTGACAAACTAATGCCTTCTTAATGAAAAATAGGCTGTCAAGTCTGCTCGAGAAAAAAAAACAACAACAACAACGACAAAGCCTTTAAGTCTCAAATAAGTTGGGGTAGGCTAGAGTTAAAACCTAGCAGAAGCAATCAAGATTCAGGTACGTGAATAGCTATTTTTCAAGCACTCCTATCTAAGGCTAAGTCTTTGAGTATATTCCATCCTTTCAAGTCTCCTTTTATTGCCTCTACCCAAGTCAACTTCGGCCTTTCTGTGTCTCTCTTCACGTTACTATCCTGGCTTAGGATTCCACTACTCACCGGTGCCTTTGGAGGTCTCCGTTGGATATGTCCAAACCATCTCAACCGGTGTTGGACAAGTTTTTCTTCAATTGGTGCTACCTCTAATATATCACGTATATCATCGTTCCGAACTCGATCCATTCTTGTATGACCGCAAATCCAACGCAACATACGTATTTCCGTGACACTTATCTGTCGAACATGTCGTCTTTTCGTAGGCTAACATTCTACACCATACAACATTGCAGGTCTAATCGTCGTCCTATAAAACTTACTGTTTAGCTTCTGTGGTACCCTTTTGTCACATAGGACACCAGATGCTTGGCGCCACTTCATCCACCCTCCTTTGATTCTATGGCTAACATCTTCATCAATATCTCCGTCTCTCTGTATCATTGATCCTAAATATCGAAAGGTATCCTTCCTAGGCACTACTTGACCTTTCAAACTAATATCTTTCTCCTCTCGAGTAGTAGTGCCGAAGTCACATCTCATATACTCAGTTTTAGTTCTACTGAGTCTAAAACCTTTGGACTCCAAAGTCTTCCGCCATAACTCCAGTTTCTGATTCACTCATGTCTGGCTTTCATCAACTAGCACTACATCGTCCGCGAAAAGTATACACCAAGGGATGTCCCCTTGAATGTCCCTTGTGACCTCATCCATCACTAAGGCAAACAGATAAGGACTCAAAGCTAACCCTTAATGTAGTCCTATCCTAATCGGGAAGTCATCCGTGTCCCCATCACTTATTCGAACACTAGTCTCTTTGTTGTACATGTTCTTAATGAGCCCGACCTACTGAAAATTGAAAAGGCAACCTTGTGTTGACTGCTGACTGATGCTGGTGGCTTGCTCACCCTCTTTTGCTTCAGTTGGTTTTTCCGTGCAATCAAACTTTGACATGTGTTCAAGTCCCCTAGAACGCAAATGTGGGTGATGTAAGGATTTCAGTCGGTGAAACAAAATTTGACTAGAAATTTGAAAAGGCAACCAAAGAAACGGAGAGAGTTTCAGGCGAATTAGATCTTTCTTTTACAACATTTTATCTTTCACTCGTGTGATGGCACCTGGCAAATCAAACAGATCAATCACTGGGCCAAAGTGCAGCATTGTTAAGTGCGCTATAAAAAATAATTTACCCACATATAAAAGCACGCACACAGTCATATGCAGCATCACAGCCAACAAGGCCACCCCAAAACAGAGAATAAATCTGAACTCCATGGTTGCAAGTACACAACAATAGTCTAAAGATTGTTTTGCAGACATAACAATTTTGTTCTCCATGTTCTACCATACTGACTTGTTTATTCCAAAAAAAAAGAATTTTGCAAATATAAAAGATGAAGTTAGTTCATTGGCACATAAGGATTTGTAAAACTGAAAAAAGATCTAAAAACATGTCGTTGTAAAATCCATTGAATCAGGATTATTGTGACAACTTCTTCATATTGATATAGCATTTGAACAGGTGTGATGCCCATTTTTTTAAAAAAAAACTATGCAATTGAAAACTTATATTTTTTTTCAGGAATTCAGGAGACCTGCACATCTTTTCTATCAAGAGAGAAAATGTTGCGGAAACCTTCATCTAGGATTGAATAACTAAAGTTTCTTTAAATGTGTAGTTGACTCTAAATTTCTCTTACAGTAGTGAAAAATTGCTAACAAATCAATGTCATATCGAAAGATCTTTAAGACTGAGTTCACTCGTATAATTATTATTATTCTCTCCGTTCTAAAATATAAGGCATTTTGTTTGTCCTAATCAGAATTTTTTTCTTCTAAATTTAACCAAGTTCATAAAAAACATATCAACATCTTACAACACTAAATTAGTTGCACTAAATACACCAAATTTAATCAAACTTAAATAAAGGCATGTTTAGATACCATGAGCAAATTTTAGCTTAAATTAGCTCTATTGCATCCCAACAAAGAGGCTAATAGGTGGGTTAATTTTTTAGCCAAGTCTTCAACTACTAGCCAACCATATATAATTTAGACAAATTTATAGCCCAACTAGTAACTAGACATGCCCTAAATCTAACTTAGGACAAACTTAAAACATCCTGTAATTTTTAACTAATTATTAGCCAAAATTTTATGAAGTTTGATTTTAATCACAATACGTCTACTAATTTCGAGCGGAGGGATTACTTTACAGACCTTGCAAAAAATTAAAATACGTTTCTTTAGGAGAATTACAGACTAATCCTCCGTAGCCAAAAATCATGGATTAAAAACTCCTCAGCTATTGGGCCGGCCCAGAACTGCTCGGCGTTGTGTGCTCGTCTGAAAAAAATGACACTCGAAAGATTCACTCTGGATTACGACGACACTCTATATCTATGAATGAGTCCAGTGTCCAATCTGCCACGAGTTTCGAGTCCCATTTAAATCGCCCCTCGCCGTCGAGGGTTCAAGCCAACTCCCCATCCCCGCTCGCGCCGCCGGCGCCGCCCTTCTGACGTCGGCGTCTCCCCCCACGGCAGGCTCAGGGCGCGCTCGGTAAGCCTCATTCCCCTACCGCCAATGTTTCGCCCCGTTCCCGTACCCCTGAGGCCCTGATTTGTTTGATTTCGGCCCTCGTGAATCCTTCTTCATTTCAATCTTGCGATGAGAACATGCTTCTAACTCAGCAAATGCTTCGCCAATCTTGCGCCGTCTCCGATCTAGGAGAGCGAGCGACTCATCTAGTAATCGAACAGGATTTTGTGGCGTTTTGTGTAGATGGATTTATTTTTAATCTTTTTATTTGTTTGTTCTGCGGGTTCTTTGGTCCTCTAACGTGGGGAACTGCTCCGAGCAGGGCACGCCATGGAGCTTGAGGATGCCTTCAGGAAGCGCGCCCGCGCAAGTGGTGTCGTCGACGGAACCTCGGCCGGCGGCCCGGACCGGCTGAGCTCTTTGCCGGACTGCCTCCTCCATACCATCATGTCCTCATTGAAAGCCCGGCAGGTGGTCCAGACAAGCGTTCTGTCCACACGGTGGAGGCACCTCTGGCGCTCGGTGCCGTGCCTCGACATCGACTTTGATGAGTTCAGCAACACGGCGCCCGCTTCTGATGTCTTCGATAGCAACGAGAGCGACGATGATACCTCTGATTCCGACAGTGATAACTGGCACAACCACAAGGACTGGGAGCACTTCGCCAAGTACAAGGACGGGGAGGATTTTGCCGTGACCCTGATGCGCAGCTGTAACATTGCACAGTTGGATTCATTCCGGCTGCATGTTGTCCAAAGCCGAGCACCGGAGTTTGGCAATAGAGTGGCCGCAGGATGGCTCCGTCGCGCCATGAAATACTGCACCCCGGATCGTGCCAGTTATCAGGGATTGAGCTCCGGTTCCTGGCGACTCAAAAGGCTGCATCTCTGCCATGTACTTCTTGATAATAATTTTCTGAAGCGTGTTAGTTCAGTGTGCTGCTGGAGGATTTGGAGCTGGACGATTGCAGTTGTCAAATTCAGTCAATCACCTCCCACTCGCTGAAGACCCTGGTTCTGAAAAAATGTCGTTGGCGCAATCGTTCTGAGATTATATCGCCCACACTGAAGACTTTGGTTATTGATGGCGGCTCAAATGCTGATGCCTGTGTGCTTGTTATCTTGGCCCCTGCTCTTGCATATCTGCATCTGGCTATGCATATTGCCTTCTTTCGTGGTGGTGTTTCATTAAACGAGGTGCCATCTGTTGCCAGGGCATTGATTCATCTATGGGGTCACAGACATCGTTCTGTCAGAAGTAAAATTGGTGGCGATCAATTCAAGCTTCTCTGTTGCATATCTAATTCGACAAATTTAGAATTGTCGGGTGTTGGGACAACAGTATGCCTTCACTGTCTCTTGCAATGTTCCATTTTATTCACTCCAATAATGTTACTGTGCTATCTAATCTGATGCACTACAGGTGCTCGGTAAGGAACCCAGATTCCAAGAATTCAAGAACCTGAGGAACTTATTGCTGGACAAAACTGATCTTAGTGATGACTTCAAGACATTGGTGTTCTTTCTTCAGAGTTCTCCTATTCTTGAGAAACTCACTTTGCGTCACTGCGTGGTATACTGTTGTTTGATTTTTAACTTACTTAATGAACATAGTTCATTGTCTTACATCTTTTATGCTGGCCACAGTTCCCAGAATATTCTAACAAAAAGAAGGGAACGCCCATACTCAACAAGACCTCATCTTCTGAGCTCCGTGGGCTGGATTTGCTGTGCGAGAACCTCAAGGTTGAAAACTTGAAATCATATATGGCTATGGCTATGGACCCCACCTTATCAGGCTTCTGCGGCGTGTTTCAGTGAATCTGTCGAAGAACAACACTAAACTCACAAAAGTTAATTAGTGTTTTTTTTTATCCCAGGCCTTCTATGTGGCTTCTCACCTAATGGTTCATGTGGAATTTATGTGCACATTATAGGCTCCCTTCAGAGGCACTACATCAAAGCCTATACTTTTGACTACTTTCTAAGTGAAGCAGGCCTTTGCTCTATTGACTATATATGCTATTGCCTTTTACTCTTTTTCCTTGCTTAATGATGTGATGGCCTCTGTAAAATATCTGGTGTAAGCCCTATGTACTGTCAGTGTCTGCTGTCCACTTACATGGACAAAGCTAGCTTAAGTTGTTACGTATTGGGAAACTGTTTCCTATTATAAAATATCACAATCTTGAAATATGGGTACACAAATTGCATGTTTTCTTCTGTTTGTTTTTCGTCCTGGGCCTTTGGGGACTTGGCAGAGGTACATACATATGAAAACTATACACCATCTTGAATTCATCATTGTTTTTGCAATCACTTTGCAGTTATCTTGTGTATGGGTCCCCTACATATATGTGCAAAATATCGAGCCCCTTTGCTTTGACATACATGTTCTTCTATGTGTCTTCTCACCTTATGTTTCACATGTGGAATTTCTTGCATATTATGGGTTCTCTTCAGATGCACTAGATCACAAGCCTATACTTTTGACCAATTTCTAAGTGATGCAGGTCTTTGCTGTATTGACTATATATGCTATTGATTTTTACTCTTTTTTTCCTTGCTTCTGGTGCTTTTAACACTGTGTATCTCTGTCTCTTGTCTACTTACAAGTTTGTGTCTGTTTTTTTCCTACTAAAACTGTTTCCAGTTATAAAGCATCGCAATCTTTAAAAAATGGTACTGGAAACTGCTTGTTTTCTCTTGTTCTTTTCTCCCCGGGGCTCTTTGGGATTGGGCAGCGAGTGCGAGGTAGTACATTCCAAACAAAAATTCCTGTGCAGATATCTACTGTATGCACCCCCCCCCCCCCCCCCCCAGCCCCCACCCCCCACCTACAAATGTAAGGATACTGAAACAAAAGTCCCAGTAACACAAATGTGGCTGATGTAGGGATTTCAGTATGTGAAACAAAATTTGATTAAATTTGAAAAAAAGCAACCAAAGAAACCGGTCGATTAACAACCACGCAGTGCACAAAGCACCGGTGACAATGACGCACCGATAGAGTTTCAGGCGAATTAGGCCTTCTTCTACAACATGTTTTTTCACTCGTGTGATGGCATGTGGCAAAGGAAACCGATCAACCACCTTATTCTCCTCGTCCATTTCATTTTGGGTCAAGAAGGTGGGAAAACGCCTTTCTATTGTAGTATTGTCCCAAAGTGCACCATTATTCAAAAAGGTAATTTACCCACATATAAAAGTCATACACAGTCATATGCCGCATCACACCCAACAAGTCCACCCCAAACAATAATAGCATAAAGATTGTTTTGCAAACATAACAATTTTGTACTCCATGTTGTACCACATTGCCTTGCTTATTCATAAAAAAGATTTTTGCAAATATAAAAGATGAAGTGAGTTCATTGGCACATAAGGATTTGCAAAAAGAAAAAGAAAACAAGATCTGAAAGCAAGTTGTTGGAAAATCCATTGAACCAGGATTATTGTGTGGCAGCATTCTCTTCATATTGCTATACCATTTAAACAGATATGATGACCAAAAAATACAAATAAAAATCCTTAGTACTCTTGTAAGCAATAGAAGGTGAAACCTAACATTTCTTTTTCTCAAATTCTTAGGAGACCTGCACATCTTTTATATATCAAGAAAGAAAATGTTATTTGAAGAAACCTCGTCAGTTTTCAATAGGTGTATTTCTGGATTTAATATAAAAAAGTGTCTATAAAGGTGTACTTGACCCTCAATTTATATTACAGTAGTGAAAAATTGCTAAAAAATCAATGTCATATCAAAAGACCTTTAAAAGACTAAATTTGTTCATATACTACCTCCATTTTAAGTTATAAGACGTTTTTCCTTTTCTGGAGATATATTGCTTCTACTGTGATATAATATATATCTAAGTATATAGCAAAAATTATGTATCTAGGAAAACTAAAACATCTTATAATTTGGAATGGATGGAATAACTTTTATTTTTCTCATGAACGACATTTTGTTTATCATAAATTGTAGAATCATCTAAGTTTAACCAAGTTTATACAAAATATATAGCAACAGCTTAACACGCTAAATAAAGTTATTTAGTTGCATTAAATAAACCCAATTTAATCAAACTTAAACAAGTCTAACTTAGGACAAATCTAAAACACCATACGTTTTTTAATCGAAGAATTTTATACTTTGCATGCATATAATTTTAACTAATTACTAGATATGTGCCCGTGCGTTGCACGATGGCCTCGAATTTTGTCCACATCTACGCGAAGGATTTGTTCATTTTGCGAAAGCAATAAAAAAACTATTAAACGATTTTGCATTGGAAACCTAAACTATTTCCAAATGCATTCACGCCTCTTCATCGTATTCAAAATAATTCACGCATATGCCAATTCTTTTGTTGCAAATCTAGTATGGTCCTGACATCGAGCCTCTTTCGTTCAGGATGCGCGGATTTTATATTTCTAACTTTGAAGTTGCAATTTTCAAGCTTTTCAAACTGACTTTGAAGCAGAGTGTCTATAGGTTATACATGCTCTTAGACTTTTCATGATTTATATTTCACGCGCAATGACACCTTACACTCTTTGGTTCAAAGGAACTTAACAAAATTTGAATTATAATTTCTAGATTTGATTTTGATTTGATTTTGATTTTATAAGTTTAAGTCAATTTGTGCATTGTTCCGAAAAAGACAAGAAGCTAACAATACATTTTTTATTGGGAACCATGAAGTCTATATAAATCTTTAGGTTTCTGCATGTCGTTTTGCATTTGGGCATGCAACGGCCTCCTTCGGTCTCGGACCATCGGTTCCGTATGGGAGCCTCTGGTTGGCATGCACTGTAGCCTGGGGGCGGGCGCGCACACGAAGCCTGTGGACGAAACCTCCTCTCGCTTTTTAGGTGGTATAATAGATAGATTAGCCAAAGATTTATGAAGTTTGGTTGAGCACAAGTTTAATTTGGTTTTAATTGTGTCAAAAGTTTGGTTTTAATTAAGGCAACATATCAGGCGCAAACCAGGAAACCTGTGCAAACTTGAAAACTACGAATCAGATCCACATGATGCCAATCCAATAGATGGGGTGAGAGGTGGGACTATTTTGTGCTTAAACCCTCCCACCTACTAGCCAGTTGTGGCAGAACCTCCTAAATTATAGGACCCACATGCACTTGTCACTGTCCAACGATCTTTGACAACTTTGCATATGTTCCTGGTAACTTAAGAAGTATGTCGGGTGTCCTCGGGGAACCCCGAATCATCCACGATTTCCGAGCAGGATTACATTATAGAGTCATTGTAGTATTACAACATTTATTCAAATATATACATCAGAGTAAAATAGCGAAAGTCTTACGATAACTTAGTTTACAAACCAGTTGTTTCAAACCTTACAAACTAAGTTCGATAATTATTACAAACCATAATAGTAGTGGAGTGGCATAATTAACATAAACATAACACACAAAATAAGCATCCTGCCCAAGGATCACACATTCACTTATCGTCATCGACCTAAACAACAGTCATGCAGCAAGGTTCACAACAGACTTGCTCATGAGACTCACCTGCAACAAGGGTCAACGAACCCTGAGTACAAAAGTACTCAACAAGACTTAACCGAAATAAAAACTGAGAAGACTTAGGAATGCAGGCTCATGGATTCAAGGTATGGCTTTATCAATAATCAAAGTTCTTTTGCGTAAAAGCTCTTTAACAAAATTCTTTATCTCAACATGTAACACTTTATAAGTACCACATATGAATCTGCCATGATCTGTAATGAGATCATGAACTTCATATCAATCTCTTTCTCAAACCTTACTCAAGTTCCAGTTATTAACTACGATGATGAACAGTGAGTTGAGTCTCCGTAACCGAGGAGCAACGACGATTCGAACCGATTAAAACCCAGCTGGGGATTCTAGACCACACGACATATGCAGGTTCCCGACTTGCATATATCAACCTACCCTCGGATCTTCTAAAATAAGAACGGGTCTGCGCCACCCGAGAATGCAGTACTCCACCAATTCGGCCCATTGCCATGTGGGTACACGCTATTCCCACTATCTCTCCACTCCTAGTGCGCGAGTAGCCATTCTCGTAATAGAATAGCCGAGTTAAGGCTTACCGGAGTATGTGGTTAGTACTACAAAGTCTCACCTCATGTAATTCAACAACGGACGGACCTTAATCGACACAGGCGGAAAGAAGCCGTTTACAAGACCTCCATGTCTTGTGGCTCTCACACACCGAGTCCGCCCGGTCTAGATATATTACTTCCATGCTCATAACTCATGATAACATAAGTAACCAAAGATTCATTTAAAATTCTCAGGTGACAGATAATCACTCGACTAAGCATGACTAAGCATATCTAGACATTTACGAATAAAATAGGTAATCAAGGTAGATATGGAAAAACAAGGTTGGTGATGCACCAATTAGGTTTCCACTTGACTCCTAATCACTTAATGCAGTATAGAAAAGCAAAAGTGATAAAATTTGTAAAACACAAGGTAGGGTTAAATGCATCCGGGGCTTGCCTTCGTTGACGGAAAAGTTAGGTTCCTGCGACGTTCCACAAGTATCCGATCCGACCTCAACAGACGGATTAACCTCCTCCGCAACTTGATTAACTACCACGTGTTCACCTTCGTTCACTACACGTAGTAACAATGCCATGTTTAACATTGAAAGGATCAAGATGCCCAAGAGGGGGGATGAATTGGGCTAATTCTAAATTTTCTTGCAATAATCAAATCCTACGGTTATCCTAATTAACCCCTTGTGCCTAGAAAAGTGTTTCTAATAAACTAATGCACAATGGACTAGCAACCTATGTTCCAAACTTACTCTAGCATGGTAATTCTATGAATGTAAAGACAAGTATTGAATTGCTCAAAGTAAATAGAGAGAGAGGAATGCGGCGATGTTTTGCCGAGGTATCGGAGAGTCGCCACTCCCCACTAGTCCTCGTTGGAGCACCCGCGCAAGGGTGTAGCTCCTCCTTGATCCACGCAAGGATCAAATGCTCTCTACGGGTTGATTCTTCGACACTCCGTCGCGGCGAATCACCCAAAGCCGCTCACAACTTAAGTTGGGTCACCCACAAGCTCCATCGGGTGATCACCAAGCTCCCAATCACCACCAAGCCATCTAGGTGATGGTGATCACCAAGAGTAACAAGCACGAACTCTCACTTGACCACGCGAAGCCTAATGAGAAGATGGATGCACACTTGTCTACTCTTGATTCACTAATGAGGCTACTCTCTTGGATTCACAAATCTCAATCACCTCACTAGGATCTTGCTCTTCTTGGCACTCACAAACATGTTTCTCAGCTGTTGGAATGAGCAAAAGTGACTCCACACACGAGTGGAGCTTCTATTTATAAGGCATCCTGAAAAACGAACCGTTATGAGCTTCTATGGGGTGACCGGACGCTCCGGTCGTTTTGACCGGATGCTCCGGTCAGTTCAACCCGCATTCTAGTGAAAATGTGTTGACCGGACGCTGGCAGGGTCTGGTCACCACTGACTAGACGCGTCCGATCATATTAAACCCTTACTGGAACCTTACTGTACTTGATCGGACGCTGAACCCCCAGGATCCGGTCAGTACAGACCGGATGCGTCCGGTCGTAGATTCCCTTCTCTAGAACCTTACTGGAGTCGACCAGACGCTGCCTCTCAGCATCCGGTCACTTGACCTCTCCAGCGTCTGGTCACACTGAACGTAGACTGCTTGATCAAATGAACTGATCGGACCCTACGACCAGCGTCCAGTCGCACCGGAGCCAGCGTCCGATTAGCATTTGACCCTCCATTCACTTCCAACTCTCGATCATATGTGAATGAAGTTTGCTCCAAAGGATCTTAGGCATTCGTAGGAGCTACCTAGAGCTAGTTTTAACAAGTGTGCACCACACCTAACTCACTAGACTCACCTAGGTCAAGCTACCTGTCCATACCCCCCTTAATAGTACGGCCAAAGGAAAAACAAAGTCCTAAACTACTCTAAGTGTCTCTCCAACTCCAATCGATACTTAGAACTAGTCATCCTTAACCTTGTCATCCATCCTTTGAAAACCAAAACGATTTCCATCGTAGGGGCATGACAACCTTGATTGCCCAATTGATCTCCATTACCATGACCTAACTTAATTGCCTCTGCAAAACACACGTTAGTCATAGTAATCTTGTATTATCATTAATCACCGAAACCCAACACGGGGCCTAGATGCTTTCAATCTCCCCCTTTTTGGTGATTGATGACAATACCACCTCGAGTATGTGAAAGAGTGAGGTTTTTGTCAGGCTTGGTTCATATAAGCTTTTGTCGATAAGAACAAAAGTGTTAGTCAAGCTTATATGACCCAAGCCAACATAATGTACTCAAAGAATATGAATTAAGCATGAGTACGAGTAAAAAAGCTCATTTGCATCGGAGTATAAACGCAGAAGCAAAGGCAAATGAGCATAACACAAGTGATATGACATATAAATAATGTAAAGTTGAGAGCACACATGTCATATATCACAATCACATAGATATAATAGTATGCATGAAAGTAACACACGAATGCATAATAGTAATAGTGTATCACACAAATAAGACTCCAAATGTATATAATAAGCTAATACTAGATAACTAGCTCCCCCTAAATGTCGCTCCCCCTGAGTCTACATACTCAAACCCTCTCCCCCTTTGGCGTCAAACACCAAAACCTAAGGGTCGGTCGGCGGGGCTGTAGCGGATGAGCCGGGCGCTGAAGTACGTGGAGCAAGATGAAACTGGATGCCATCATTATCTGACCCTGAGCTCTGTACTGACTGACCCTCTATAGCAGGAAGTGTCATTGAAGCGGTCTGGGTCTGAGCTGGGGTAGGTGCTGCCTGTGAAGCTGCTAGAATATCTATCGTAGGATCTGAGGAGGCGACAGATGAAGGGAGCCTCTGAGTAGTCACGACGACAGGGGCTGCTGTAGAAGGATCGGCGGTATGCATATGAGGCGGTGTAGGCATACCGATCAACTCGCTAAAGGATGCTCCAAGACTCCTAGAGACTGACATGTCAGGCACAAATAGCAAGGAAGACTGATCCGGTGAGAAGCCCGTATGATATGGTGTGAACTGCGAGGCAACCACTAGTGAGGACAACCACTGGGACACCTGAACTGTGGGTGAAGCAAAAGGAGCTGGAGGCTGTCCCTGACTCTGAAGCCCACTGAGCTGTACTGTTGGAGTTATCATGGTGGTGGCAGGCTGAGCAAGCTGGGGCGAAGACTATGGCTGTGGGGCCCTAAGAGCTGTTACTACATGCTGCATAAATCCCATGAGTTGCTGCTGCATAAGTATCTGCTGCTAATGCATCTGCTGCTACTGCTACTAAAGGAGCTGCTGCTGCCACTAGAACTCATCTTGATGAGCCTAAAACTGTGCGAAGTTGGCAGCGGTCTCCTGAGCCTGTCGTGCCTGATCCTGCTACATCCGCTCAAGAATAGCAATCAAGGCGGGGTTCGTCTACGGTGTAGGTGGAGCTGAGCTGGAACTGCCAGCCTCTACATCATGTCTGCATGGAGGCATCTGAGGAATCGACTGATAGTCATCATCCGAACTATCATTGGACTTGGTCATCTCCTGCTGTGCCTCAAGCTGCTCCTCCTCAGTAGCGGCTATGCCTCTGATGATCTCATTCTGCTGAGCTGCTGACTCTAGAACATTTGGACGACGACTAGGCCGAGTGGGTGCCTGTGGTGTGCTGTGCCTGATCCTCTGTGCCATGTTATAAGCTGGAAACTCAGTAGTGGCACCCTTGTACTCAGCAACCATCTCTAGGGTCCTGACCTGCACAGACTTGAGCATCAAGAATGTGATCCAATGTGCATAAGGAAGCTATCTATGACCCTTGAAGCCCTAAGCAATAGTATCCTCCATCTCTGATAGAAGGAGGTCCCAAATGTCGAACACAGTCTGCTACATCAGGGCATTAAGGAGCCAGAGCTGTAGGTGAGTCAGACCCTCTCTATATCCCAACCTGGGAAGTAGTGTCCTCCTGATAATGGCCTCTAGCACACGAGCTATAGGGGTAAGGTCACTGGGGTTCCTCCTCGACCCCTCACCAAAGGGCTCCTTGAAGCAATGGTGCACAAGATCTGTAGGGGCACCATCCCTCCATGAGGATGCCTAGGAGGCTCCTGCTGTCCATAACATACCTCATGCAATTTGATAGGCTGATCCTGTAGCCTCAGTATCTCTCGGGCCCTAAAACTCATCACCCTGTAGTCTCTACCATTGAATGCAAAGTGTATGAAGTTGTGCTGCGAGTCAACATAGAGCGAAGCATAAAACTGTCGAACCCAAGATGGCACATACAGTCCAGTCCGCCCAATCAGATCTGACAACCCCAGCAAATATGACAAGTAGGGGTGGATATGCTCTCCGGCTGCTGCCACAATAGACTCTATACTGCATACCCGCTGAGATATGAACACTGCCCCACTGTTGAGATAAGCGTTGTAGAAATCCTCCTACAGTGGCGTGTAGAAACCCTCAGCTGCTCTCTCATCCCTCCTCAGAGGGAACCACACGTCAAACTCAACAAACCTCAGCTGGCGAACCTGTCTGGCTATGGCTGCCCTCAAGTCAAGATGTACCACTAGAGGCGGACCCTGTGGTCTAGGCGGTGGGCGTGAACCCTTGCGTTGTGTAGCTGGCCTCAGTGGAACTATAGCACTAGTACAACCAGAGTGGCGTAGCTGGGGTGCCTGCTCGGTCTCCTCGGCCTGCTGGCCCTCCTGAGACTCCTGAGCTGGCTGAGACTCTGCTGGTGGGGGCTGCTACTGTGGCTCCTGCTAGGGCTCCCCCTGAGGTCGAGGCTCCTCAATAGCCAGTCGATGTCCTGCCATCATGACAGTCCCAGGTGGACCACCATGACGACGCTCAGCCTCCTCAACTGCTGCCCTCTATGCTGGTGTGAGCTGTGGATCTACAATGACCACACCACTGCGAGCACCACCTCTCTCGGCACGCTCTGCTGCCTCAGCGACTGTTGCTGCTCTCGCTGTCTCTACGTCGGGGTACTTGTGCTTTTTAGATGTAACTTGCTTTGTTGCCTTGCCTTTCGGTCCTGTAGGCTAGCGAGGCAGGGGCCTCCGATCGTCATCTCCTGGACCACCACCAACATTCTTTGTGCGAGCCATCTGATCTGACAAGAAGATGAACTGCCGCTGACGAAGATCAACTGTCAAACTAACACTCCCGAGGCTTGGCCTCGATCCGTACTCGCAAGCTTGGCTCCGAGTTGTCTAACAACTGCCACAAGAACCTCAACGGCACCGACTCGCTGCACGATGGAATAGATGGATATACAAATAAATACAATATATCTAATAGATGCGAAAGACCTAGGAAGCAAGCAATGTAGGTACGAAATTGAGACGACGGGCATGCTACCTGACGATCAGCGATCCGGGAAAAGAAGAGATGTCACGCGGGGAAACACAGAACCGGCTAGGGTTAGGGTTCTCGAAGCTCTGCGAAGAATCGGCCGGGGATCAGCGACAATGAAGAAGTTAGGGTTGCTGCACTAACGCTAGGTAATTAGATGAATTGGCAGAAGGGCCTTACCGGCGCGGAGGTAGGGCTGGGGCACGACAGATCGGCACGGTGGAGCTACTCGCTGGCTAGGGATGATGGCGGCACGCACGGCATGGCAAGGTGGCGCTGGGTCACGGGAGGCACGTGGAATCAAGGGTGCAGGTGGCGGTGGTGGTTCAGTGTGGGACAGCGGCAGCGTGGTTGCGGTGGCGCGCGGTCGCGCTTGGCTGGCGAGCTACGGCGGCGCGGGAGACTCTTATGCGCGGAGGTGATGGCTACAGCGATTAGGGTTAGGCACTGTTGTGGGATACGACTGAGATCGAAAACACAGGTGGTTAAAAGGAGATCCCACGCGTAATGGAGAAGGAAACAGGGAAAGAGTTCAGAAACCGCACGTTCTCCATCGACCGGACGCGTCCGGTGGTCCATGACCGGACGCAGGCAGGGTCCGGTCAGCTCAGCCTGTTCCTCCTTCAAACGACTGGACGCTGGATCCCTTCCTGACCGGACGCACAAATGCAGTGTCCGGTCACTCCTTCAGCAGTTGTTCACCTCCTGTGAACTGATCGGACGCTGGACAACAGCGTCCGGTGGTCCTTTTCCAGCAAATCTTCAAAGTTCTTTCGCGCTGCGTGTTCCCAATCAAGTCCCAACTTGAATAAGATCCAAATAAACACCAATCGGGACTGATGTGAGTGACCTTTCTCAAACCCTCACATTTTTCAAAATATTTTGCCTTAGGCTATAATTCTTTTTAAGAAAATAGGCAATAAGAGGGCAAATGGAACAAAATGACAAAACAACATCCATGCATATGCAATACTTTGTAAGTAAATCTAGTTGCTTGTCAAGTTTGATCCAAGGTTAAGCTTCTTCACACGCTTTTCGGCGGTTATCTTAACCATGTTAGACAAGTCCTATATGCATTGTCAAAAATTTAAACATGTTGTATATTACAATGAATGCAAGGGACAACACAAGCTCAATTTTTGGTGAAGTTGCTAAAGTCAAGCACATTGAGCTCATTCCGCAATCTACAAAATGTAGCCTCATCTAGCGGTTTAGTGAAGATATCCGCTAATTGATCTTCAGTTCTTACACCTTCTAGTGATATATCATTTTTAGCAACATGATCTCTTAGAAAGTGATGACGGATATCTATGTGCTTGGTGCGAGAGTGTTGAACCGGATTATTTGCAAGTTTTACCGCACTTTCATTGTCGCACAAAAGAGGTACCTTTTTTAAAACTACACCACAATCTAGCAAAGTTTGTTTCATGTATAAAATTTGTGCACAACAAGCACCTGTGGCAATGTATTCCACTTCGGCAGTGGACAAAGCCACACTATTTTGTTTCTTGGAGGACCAAGACACAAGTGATCTACCAAGCAAATGGCACCCTTCGGATGTGCTCTTTCTATCAATTTTGCAACCGGCATAATCCGAATCGGAATAGCCAACTAATTCAAATATAGCTCCTTTGGGATACCAAAGGCCAATGCTTGGTGTGTGCTTAAGGTACCTAAGGATTCATTTTACGGCTATTAAATGTGTTTCCTTAGGATTAGCTTAAAATCTAGCACACATACACACACTAAACATGATGTCAGGCCTAGATGCGGTTAAATATAATAAGCTACCAATCATAGAACGGTAGAGAGTTTGATCAATCAGGTTACCTTCCTCATCTAGGTCGAGATGTCCATTGGTAGGTATTGGTGTCTTGATTGGCTTACATTCATCCATCTTGAATCTCTTGAGAAGATCTTTAGTGTATTTCTCTTGAGAGATGAAGATGCCTTCTTTCATTTGCTTGACTTGAAAACCAAGGAAGAATGTAAGCTCACCAATCATGGACATCTCGAACTCCTTTGACATCAATTCACCAAATTCTTTGCATGAGTCTTCATTTGATGATCCAAAGATATCATCAACATATACTTGACAAATGAAGATATGCCCATCAAGCTTCTTGGTGAATAGTTTGGTGTTGACCTTCCCAATGATGAAGCCCTTCTCAATGAGGAAGTCCCAAAAGCGCTCATACCAAGCTCTTGGGGCTTGCTTAAGCCCATATAGTGCCTTAGACAACCTATAAACATGATTAGGATATCTAGGGTCTTCAAACCTGGGAGGTTGATCAACATAGACTAGTTCATTAATAAAGCCATTTAAAAATGCACTTTTCACATCCATTTGATATAGTTTTATTTCATGATGTGATGCATATGCAAGTAGGATATGGATGGCTTCTAATCTTGCAACCGGTGCAAAGGTCTCTCCAAAATCCAAACCTTTAACTTGAGAGAACCCCTTTGCCACTAGTCTTGCCTTGTTCCTCACAACAACACCTTGATTATCTTGCTTGTTGTGGAACACCCACTTTGTTCCAATGACTCTTGCACCTTTTGGTCGCTCTTCAAGAGTCCATACTTCATTACGAGTGAAGTTGTTCAACTCTTCATGCATGGCATTGATCCAATGCGGATCTTTAAGAGCTTCTTCTACCTTGGTAGGCTCATAGCAAGAGACAAAAGAGTGATGAGCAATAAATGAAGTAAGTTTTTGAGATCGAGTCATTACACCCTTTGATGGACTCCCTATGATGAGATCTTGTAGATGATCTTGTAGGAGAGGTGTATTTCTTCTATTGACCACTTGAGGAGGAGGTTGTGGAGCATCAACATCTTGTGCTTGTACCACCATTTGCTCATGGGAGATATGAGTATCTTTATTTTCTACTCTCCCATCTTTTTCACCATCTTGTGGCACACTTGATGAAGAAGGTTGATCAATGACTTGTACATCATCTTTTGGCTTGATGTCTCCAATCGAAATGTTCTTTATAGCCTCCCTCAATGGTTCATCACCTACATCATCAAGATTTTCATGTGCTCCTTGGGAGCCGTTAGATTCATCAAATTCCACATCATATGTTTTTTCAACCAAGCCGATGGCATGATTAAATACTCTATATGCTTTGGACTTTGATGAGTAACCAACAAGAAAACCAATATCACAATGTCTTTGGAACTTCCCTAGGTGTTGCTGCTTCTTGTAGATGTAGCATTTGCAACCAAACACCCTAAAGAAGGAGACGTCCGGCTTCTTCCCATTGAGCAACTCATAAGGTGTCTTGCCAAGGAACTTTTGAAGGAATAGGTGGTTGGATGCATAACATGCGGTGTTGATTGCTTCCGCCCATAGAGCTTCGGGGGTGTTATATTCATCAAGCATAGTTCTTGCAAGAGTGATCAAAGTCTGGTTCTTCCTCTCAACTACACCATTTTGTTGAGGAGTATAAGTTGCGGAGACTTCATGCTTGATCCCAACTTCATCACAATAAGCTTCAATGTTTGTGTTGTCAATTTTTTTCCGTTGTCACTTCTTATCTTCTTGAGCTTCACTTCAAATTCATTTTGAGCTCTCTTGGCAAACTTCTTGAAGCAAGATGCAACTTCGGATTTGTCATGAAGAAAGAATACCCATGTATACCTTGAATAGTCATCAACAATCATAAGACAATAGAGATTCCCTCCCAAACTCTTGTATGTTGTTGGTCTAAATAAATCTATGTGTAGGAGTTCTAGCACTCTTGTGATTGACATAAAAGCTTTGGTTGGATGAGTATTTGCAACTTGCTTGCCGGCTTGACATGCACTACAAAGCTTGTCCTTTTCAAACTTCACATCCTTCAACCCTCTCACCAAATCATTCTTCATAAGCTTCTTGAGTGAGCTTATCCCAACATGAGCAAGTCTTCTATGCCATAGCCACCCAAGTGTTGGTTTGGTGAGTAGACAAGTCTTCAAATTTGCATCTTTGGAGGTGAAGTCCACTAGATATAAGTTGTTGTATCTAAATCCATTGAATATCACTTGATTGTCATCTACCTTGGATACAACAACCTCCTTCTCGGTGAATAAGCATTGGAAGCCAAGATCACACAATTGTCCAACGGATAGCAAGTTGAAGCTCAATGAAGCAACATATAGCACATTAGAGATGGAATGATCATTTGATATTGCCACTTTGCTCAATCCTTTAACCTTGCCCTTTGAGTTATCTCCAAATGTTATTTTATCTTGTCCATCTACCTCTTCATCTAGTGAGGTGAACATATGAGGATCACCTGTCATATGTTGAGTGCAACCACTATCAATAACCCAATGACTTCCACCGGTCTTGTAGTTCACCTACACACAAGAGATTCAAGCTTTAGGAATCCAAACTTGTTGAGGGCCCTTCACCTTCTCAACAAGTGACTTAGCCACCCAAATCTTCTTAGGCCTATTCTTGTTGGGGGACCTAAGAACATGACTTTCATCTTCCCACTAGAGTCCTTTCTAAGCATGTAGTGAGCATTGAAGGCAAAGGGTCTAGCATGCTTGGGCAAGGTTTGTGGCGGTGGAGTTTGGCACTCATGAGCAAAGTGGCCTTCTTGTCCACACTCAAAACATCTCTTTGGCTTTGGCTTTGGCTTTGATTGTTGTTGTTGAACTTGAGCCTTCTTCTTCTCTACACTTGCCATATATCCAATGCCACTTCTATCCATCTTCATGACGGTGTTCATGAGTAGCTCACTTTGGAGATGCTTGCCTCTAGCAAACTTGCTCAATCCAATCTTGAGATGCTCTTTCTCCAACTTGAGCTTCTTATTTTCTTCCTTTAGAGCATCATCTTTCTTCTCTTCCTTGAGCTTCTTGTTTTTTTCTTTGAGCTTCTCATTCTCAAGAATCAACTCTTTGTCATGATCAAGAGTTTCTAGCACAATGGTGTTGTGGCTTTTCATTTCTTCAAGATCTTTCATGAGCTTCTCATTTGTGTTCTTGAGCTTGACATATTCATCATAGTCATTGCACTCAACCACTTGCTTGCCTTTGCCACTAGATCCTTGCTCAATGCTCTCATCAATCAAATCATCACATGATGTAGCTATATCAATCTTAACAACATGGTTAGTAGTATCATGTGGCTCATTTGGTAGGAATTCTTGAGCAATGACAAGAGTATCATGATTGATCTTAAGAGTTGTATACTCATCTTTTAGCTTGTTGTGACTAGTGATGAGCTCATTGTGCACCCACTCAAGTTTATCATGTTTATCTTTAAGCTCTTTCTTAGAAGATTTGAGCTCCTTGAGTTTGGATGATATAGCATCATTAGTTTCTCTAAGCTCATCATTAGCCTTTTCCAATGTATCGCACTTAGCTAAGAGTGAATCATTTTTAGCATCAAGCTTTTCATTTGTAGCTCTACTCTTTCTAATGATCTTAGTGTATTTTCTTAGTATTTTGACAAGATCATCATATGTAGGTGAATCATCATCATCGCTATCGCTATCATCATCACTAGCTTGCTCATCATCACTACTATCATCATTCTTAGTTACCTTGCGTTCACCCTTGGCCATAAGGCATAGGTGTGTAGAGGATGATGGCGATGGTGGCGGTGAAGATGTAAGATCAATAGCAATGGTGGCCACCTTCTCATTGTCACTATCATCATCGGATGATCCACTTGATGAATCAATGTCCGTGAGCCAATCACCGATAATGTAGGCCTTTCCACTCTTCTTCTTCTTATAGAAGTCCCTCTTTTTGCCATCTCTCTTCTTGTATGGCTTGTTCTTTTTCTTCTCATCTTCATCTTCATTACTTGAGTCATCTTTCTTGCCCTTGTTCTTGTTCTTGAACTTGTCTTTCTTGGGCTTTGTGCATTGATGAGCTAGATGGCCAAGTTCACCACAATTGTAGCAATCCATCTCAGAGATTGGCTTTCTTCTTGAGCTAGTGAAGAACTTCTTCTTCTTGTCGTCAAACTTGATGCCACTCTTGTTTAGCTTCTTTAGCATCTTGGCGGTCTTCTTCACCATGAGAGCAAGACTTTCTTCATCATCTTCTTCATCATTTGAGCTCTCATACTCAAGTCTTGCTTTGCCCTTATCTTGGCTAGCTTTGAATGCTAAGTCCTTCTCTTTCTTCTTTGTAGAGGATGAGCCATCTTGTGGCGTGATGTGCATATACATATCATGAGCATTGATCTTTCCCCAGATTTGTGTCGGTGTAGCGGCGGAAAGATCACCTTGATGTAGCACGGTCACAATGTGCCCATATTTGTCAATGGAGAGGACACTCAAGATCATTCTCACAACGTCGGATGGTGACATTTGAGTAAGTCTAAGCCCATTAACTTCCTCTACAAGAACATTTAAACGAGAATACATCTCATTAGCACTTTCTTTGGGAAGCATTTCAAATGAATTTAGCTTTTTAATCACAAGATGATAGCGTTCCTCATGCTCACTCTTGGTTCCCTCATGGAGCGCACAAACGTCCGACCATAGTGCATGGGCGTCTTTGTGGTTCCTTATACGGTTGAACACGTCTTTGCAAAGGCCTCTAAAGATGGTGTTGCGAGCCTTTGCATTCCATTTTTCATAATTAACCTCATCGCCTTGTAGGTTAGTAGCATCCCGAGGTTTTGGGAAGCCTTGTGAGGCGGCTCTAAGAATACCAACATCTAGAGCTTCTAAATACGCCTCCATGTGGATTTTCCAATATGGAAAGTCATCTCCCTCAAAGATAGGAGGAGGTCCATCCCCGTGAGACATCTTGCTCTAAGTGGTTAAGCTTAAAAACATGAGCACGAGACTCTGATACCAATTGAAAGGATCAAGATGCCCAAGAGGGGGGGTGAATTGGGCTAATTCTAAATTTTCTTGCAATAATCAAATCCTACGGTTAGCCCAATTAACCCCTTGTGCCTAGAAAAGTGTTTCTAATAAACTAACGCACAACGGATTAGCAACCTATGTTCCAAACTTACTCTAGCATGGCAATTCTATGAATGTAAAGACAAGTATTGAATTGCTCAAAGTAAATGCTCAAAGTAAATAGAGAGAGAGAGGAACGCGGCGATATTTTGCCGAGGTATCGTAGAGTCGCCACTCCCCACTAGTCCTCGTTGGAGCACCCGCGCAAGGGTGTAGCTCCCCCTTGATCCACGCAAGGATCAAGTGCTCTCTACGGGTTGATTCTTCGACACTCCATCGTGGCGAATCACCCAAAGCCGCTCACAACTTGAGTTGGGTCACCCACAAGCTCCGCCGGGTGATCACCAAGATCCCAATCACCACCAAGCCATCTAGGTGATGGCGATCACCAAGAGTAACAAGAACAAACTCTCACTTGACCACGTGAAGCCTAATGAGAAGATGGATGCACACTTGTCTACTCTTGATTCACTAATGAGGCTACTCTCTTGGATTCACGAATCTCAATCACCTCACTAGGACCTTGCTCTTCTTGGCACTCACAAACGTGTTTCTCAGCTGTTGGAATGAGCAAAAGTGACTCCACACATGAGTGGAGCTTCTATTTATAAGGCAGCCTGAAAAACGAACCATTATGAGCTTCTGCAGGGTGACCAGATGCTCCGGTCGTTTTGACCGGACGCTCTGGTCAGTTCAACCCGCATTCCAGTGAAAATGTGTTGACCGGACGCTGGCAGGGTCTGGTCACCACTAACCGGACGCATCTGGTCGCATTAAACCCTTACTGGAACCTTACTATACTCGACCGGACGCTGAACCCCTAGGGTCCGGTCAGTACAGACCGGACACGTCCGGTCACAAATTCCTTTCTCTGGAACCTTACTGGAGTCGACCGAACGCTGCCTCTCAACGTCCGATCACTTGACCTCTCCAGCGTCCGGTCGCACCGAACGTAGACTGCTTGATCAAATGAACTGACCGGACCCTACGGCCAGCGTCTGGTCGCACCGGAGCCAGCGTCCGGATAGCATTTGACCCTCCATTCACTTCCAACTCTCGATCATATGTGAATGAAGTTTGCTCCAAAGGATCTTAGGCATTCGTAGGAGCTACCTAGAGCTAGTTTTAACAAGTGTGCACCACACCTAACTCACTAGACTCACCTAGGTCAAGCTACCCGTCCATACCCCCCTTAATAGTACGGCCAAAGTAAAAACAAAGTCCTAAACTACTCTAAGTATCTCTCCAACTCCAATTGACACTTAGAACTAGTCATCCTTAACCTTATCGTCTATCCTTTGAAAATCGAAACGATTTCCATCGTAGGGGCATGACAACCTTGATTGCCCAATTGATCTCCATTACCATGACCTAACTTAATTGCCTCTGCAAAACACACATTAGTCATAGTAATCTTGTATTGTCATTAATCACCAAAACCCAACACGGGGCCTAGATGCTTTCAAACATGATGCGAGATACAAAACATGATGCTTGATGATGGATGCAAAATTAACAATTCGAATACAACTTTCCTTTGCGGTACAGTTGCAAGTCGAACGAACAAAACCTTTTTTGTAACACATACATCAATTGCCAAGGATCGTTACCAACTAATGATTCAAGGTCATCACTCAATCCAAAATTTCAAACAAAACCTAAATCATTAAAGGTTACTATTTGCTTTTATAAATTAATTATTTAATTCAAAATTATGAAATAAATCAACTTATTCCAATTGAGCTCAAAATTTTTGTAAATGTTCATCACATGATAACTAAGTGGCAAAACAATTTTCATAATTTTTGAATAATTAATTAAGCCTAGAAAAATCATGGAAACCCATTTATTAATTAATTGAGCAATTTTTATCACATTTAAAAAGTGCTGAAAATAACATTTCATATTTTTCCTAAATAGTATTCATCACAGAGAGGTCACACAAAAATTTTCATAATTTTTGGAGCTCTAACTAAATCTACACAAAAATAACAAAAACAGACACTATTCATTCAATTCTGAAAAAGGAAAAATCATTTCAAACTGCTGACTCACTGACACTCGGGTCCCACCTGTCATCTTTAAGTTGACCACGACGGTGACGGCGCTGACCGACAAAAACTCACCGACAGTGAGTCCAATAGCGATGGCCAAGGTACCAAAACGTTCACCAAGACTAGGCGCACCTACTGACGTCCCTACTTGCACCAATTACGGTCCTATACTAGCTAAAAATCCAAAGTTCTACAACTTTGTTTTTATAACCACCTCCTAATTCGGTCTACATTTTGAAATGAACTTTTAAATTCAAATAGGGTGTATAACTTGACAAGCTCTACACTTTTGCTTTTAGGCTCAACCCCAAAATGTGCTTAGATTTTGAAATGGGTTTTCAGGGTAGGATTTAAATGCTGAAAATCAGGGTTTTCTTGAAAATTCAAATCCAAACCAAATTTTTGAACTTGATTCAAACAATACAATTCAACACATACCACATAAAGATAAACTTGTTTTAGTGTATGCATATCAAAATTTTCACTAAATGCCAAATGCTTGGCAATGCATATGATGACATGGTAGGTTTTAGTATTTAAACACCCAAGGTGTTACACCAGTTTTCCAAAAAAAACCTGGCCCCTCCTGTGCAAACCTGCCCCAGGGATTCTGCTACACCGATCGTCCGTTCCCATTGCGACCGGCTCGTTTTCACGTGACGACATTCCGCGAGCGAGCAGGGACTACACCGCCAGGAATTCATCGCTCGGCGCTAGGGAATTCATCGGCCAGGGAATTCACAAGCCAGTGAGTCTGTATCCGCCCGATGCCAGCGAGTCGCCCTAGCCCCTAGGCTGCCGCCACGCATGTGTGCCCCTGGTTCGCCTGGCGCTAGCAATCCCTGCCGCTGAACTCGAGGAGACGAGGAGGCCCTGCCGCTGAACTCTAGGAGACGAGGAGGCCCTGCCGGTGTACGTGCATCATGATCACCATCGCGAGCGAGTCGCGAGCTGAGTGCTGCCGCCTGTGCGCCCGTCCTAGTGTGCTTGGCGAGTTCATTTTTGCGTGCGCTCGGCCATCTGCGTGGTCCTATGTGGCTCTAGCATGTGTGAGTTCGTGACCATTCTTTTTGTTTTCGATTTTGTTTTGGTGGCCCGGTTTCCTTTTCGTTTGATTGCAAGTTATGTCAATCTGATTACCAGAGAATGTACCCAGACGGCACGATGATGTGGAACGATGGCGGCAGCCAACAGCAGCAAGAGCTGCAGCAACCATGGACAGGGAACGACGCCCTCTCTAAAGCCGTCGCCATTGATCCCGTCGTCGTGGGACTTACAGGAACAAGTTTTGAGGCCACCGCCATGGATCATTTGAAGCATGTGGTTGGAATGATGTTTAATACACTTACAGATGTGGAGAAATTTTACAAATCATATGCACATGAAGCTAGTTTCTCTATTCATGTTGGTCAGCACAAGAAGCAAAATGATGAAATATTATTCAAGCGGTATTATTGTTCAAGGGAAGGGTACAGAAAGGAGAACGTAAAAAATGTTATTGATGAATCTAGAACAAAGATAAAGACACATAATGTGATGGAAACTAGATGTGGTTGTGAGGCACGTATTGTTATGAAGCTTGGTAGTGACAAGAAGTATCGGATAGTGTAAGGTCGAGATGGCCACTAGAGGGGGTGAATAGTTGTTTCTAAATTTAATCGCTTTGGCTAATCGAAATAAATGCGGAATTAAAATAATTCGGTCTAGCCAAGACTACACCTCTCTATCAAAGTTCACAAGCATCTTATAAAGATCCTAGTTATGCAATAAAGGTGCCGGGCTAGCTAGAGCTCACCTATCCAATTTTAGGAGCAAGGTCACACAAATATATGCCACTAGTATTTCAAGCAACGAGGGAGCTCCTACACATGCTAGTAAGCAAAAGCACAAAGCCAACTAAGCTTACTAGCAATGCTCAATAACAAGGCAACCAATGTCAAATTAGAGAGCGCAAATACGTAGCTACACAAACTAAGCAATGTGACTAACAAGGTTACACAAACCAAATTAGCCACACAAGGGAGCTACTTCTATGCTACACAAGCAAGAAGGTAACTAGTGAGCTACACAAGCTAACTAATTACAAGACCAACTACACAAGCATAATGTATAGGAAAATAATTATAAGCTTGTGTAAGGGAATTGCAAACCAATGGGAAGAACAATGTTGACATGGTGATTTTCTCCCGAGGTTCACATGCTTGCCAACACGCTACGTCCCCGTTGTGTCGACCTCTCACTTGGTGGTTCGGTGGCTAATTGGCATCACCCATCAAACCCGCATGTCGGGCACCACAAGAACCTACCCTAAAAGTAAGGGTAGCTCAATGACATGCTCAACTAGAGTTGCTCTTCGTGGCTCCCACGGGGCGAACACAATGCCCCTCACAAAGCTCTTCTTCGGAGCACCGCACAAGCTACTTGCGGGCTTCGACAGAGACCACCACCAAACCGTCTAGGAGGTGGCAACCTCCAAGAGTAACAAGCACCACCGGCTTGCAACTCGATCACCTAGTGCCACTCGATGCAAACCTCATGATGCAATCGCACTAGAATCGCTCACTCACACAATTGAATGATCACTATCAAGCATATGTGAGATGCAGGGCTCCCAAGCACTACCACATAAGCCACCAAGGCTCTAGTGTGCTCAGCTCTACCAAGCTACCAGCCAAAGGCCGACCAACACTTCTATTTCTAGCCCCCATGAAAATAGAGCCGTTGTACCCCTTCACTAGGCATAGCTCGAGATGACTGGATGCTCTGGTCAGATCGAACCGGACGTAGGACCTCAGCGTCCAGTCACGCGATGCTGCCACTGACTAGACGTAGGACCCCAGCTTCCGGTCACTGTGTGACCAACGTCTGATGCACTCTATGAAACCCTATCTTTTCTATACAGGGCACCGGTGGCACCGTCAGACTGTCCGTCGGTGAAGTTTCGAACCCTTCTCACCTCCGCTTCATCATCGAGTTGATCCACATCAACTCCAACTTCATCTTGTCAGGGACCAAATACTAGGGTACCCAAAGAAGAGGAGCTGATAACCATCAAGTGTTGATGCTTCCGAATAGGCAAAAACGCAACTATAACTCTTGCCGAACGACCGAGGGTTAACTCTATCTCGGCCGACCCCCAAAGGTTGGCTCCACCTCGCCCAACATCTAAGGGTAGACTCCGCCTCGCCTGACCCTCGGGGGCTGGCTCCGCCTCGCCCAATGTTCGGGGGCTGGCCCCACCTCGCTCGACGTTTGGGGGCTGTCTCCGCCTCATTCGACATCTAAGGAAAGACTTTGCCTCGCCCAATGTCCAGGGACTGGCTTTGCCTTGCCTCGACTGTCTGAGGGCAGACTCTACCTCGCCCGACCCCTAGGGGCTAGCTCTGCTTCGTCCGACGTCTAGAGGGTGGCTCCGCCTCGCCCGACGACTGCGCGCTGCTCCTTCATAACTACACGCGCAGATAAGATGGGGCACTCAAGTCAATCGCAATACCGTGGACCATACCCTACATGCTTGTAGGAAAGTACCATCAGGATATGACAAGAAGGGCCCTTTAAGGCCCTTTCCGGGCATGTTAGAGCCCAGATACAGTGTTGTAGGCGCCAACATTTGTTTTATAGTGTTGTGGGCTGCCGCCACTAGGCCCTCGGGTGTGGATCCTTGATAGAACCATATGACGACCACTATGGTCCAAGAGGAGACTCACGTCTTCTATAGTGATGGATGTGCAGTCACTACGCCGTCTGCTCTCCGTGGGGTTGCGGATCAACACCCCGGTCCGTCGCGCCGCCCGCCGAGGCAGGATGGGACGTGACCACTTACTGATCAAGTTAGAGCATGGCATCATCAACGGATAGACGCCCGGCATGGAGCTATCCTTGGCACCATCTACCATGTTAGTAGGGCTGGCTCAGAGGAAAAGGAAGACCTAGCACCTTCGAAGGACCTTCTTTGTCTCTAGTTTTTCTTCTTTCTCCCATCTGTAATCCCTGCTTTCCCTTGGTCTATAAAAGGGAAGGCAGGGCACCCCACTAAGGGGACAGATCGATTCCACACACATCACACCACACAACTAAGCAGCAACCAAGCTCTTAGCGTCCTTTCAACCTTTCCATCAGAGACTTAGGACCCATCCCTCTCTCATCCATTTGTAACCCCTACTATGAACCTTTCAGTGCTAATAACACGAGCAGCAACCGCAAACTGGACGTAGGGATATTCTACCTGAACCAGTATAAACCTTATGTCTTTTAGCACACCATCTGAGTCCAACGCGTAATAATACAAATTTACTCATTGGTGTTTACTCGAAACACCGACACATCTCCTTTGTAAATGTGCTAACACCACCAAGTGTACACCACCATGTGTAAGTGTGTTAGCATTCTCACAATCATTTTCCAAAGGATTAACCACTTAACTTGCCACGCCACTCAATCCTAGCGACGATGCAAAGTTACATCACTCAAGTGGCACTAGATGACCAATATGCAAACAAGTTTGCCCCTCTTGATAGTATGACCATCTATCCTAAACCCGGTCATCAACTTCTCTACACACCTATGACCGGTGAAATGAAATGCCCTAAGTTATACCTTTGCCTTGCGCATTCCATTCCATCTCCTCTAATGTCAATGCAACACATGCACCAACACGATCAACAATGATATAATCGACTTCATATCATCATGTGATAATATTGGTTCATCGATCTTGGCTTCACTTTCTTTTCACCATTGCCTTCGTCCATCGGCGCCAAGTCTTGCTCAAGCTTCACCACCATGCGGTCCATCGCTCCAAAGCCTCGAACTTGCCCTTCACGCTTGCAACCGGTCCATCAAGCCAAGTTTTGTCTTGATCTTCTCCACCTTAATCACATGACTCAATGTCATGTCTCATGTGCAATGAGCTCCTTCATCATCACATATGTGAGCTTTGCAACATCTCCGAGCCATTTCCACCTGCATGGCATATGTTGCTCACACACATGTACCTATGGACTAATCACCCGTGTATCTCACATAAACACAATTAGTCCACCTAGGTTGTTACTTAATTATCAAAACCACACAAGGACCTTTCAGATAGCTTCAATGGTTGAGGAGCATAGTCATGGTTTTGTGTCACCAGATAAGAGGCATTTGCTAAGATCCAACCATAATGTTAGTGAGAGGGCAAAGAGTACTTTGTTCAGTTGTAATAAGGCTAGCATTGGCACCTCATAGGCATATAGACTTCTCCATGTCAGTGAGGGTGGGTTTCAGAATGTTGGGTGCATGCTGAGGGATTTACAAAACTATTACCATGACCTCAGGAGCAAAATCAAGGATGCAGATGCACAAATGTTTGTGGCACAACTTGAGCGAAAGAAGGAAGTAAATCCTGCCTTCTTTTATGACTTTATGGTGGATGAACAAGGATGACTTGTTCGTGTGTTTTGGGCAGATGCTTGATGCAGGGAAAACTATAGTGTTTTTGGTGATGTGGTTTCTGTAGATTCAACATACACCACTAACCAGTATAACATGATTTTGTGCCATTTACTGGAGTCAATCAACACTTGCAAAGTGTTTTCCTAGGGGTAGCATTCTTGGCAAATGAAAAGATCGAGTCATATGAATGGTTGTTTAACACCTTTCTGAAGGCTATGTGTGGAGTAGCACCTCATCTAATCATAACAGACGAAGATGCGAGCATGAAGGATGCTATTGCTCAGATTCTACCGGATACAACTCACGAACTTTGCATGTGGCATATTATGGAAAAGGTGCCTAAGAAGGTTGGGTCCTCTATAAGAGAGGATGAACAGTTCTAGGATAGACTACACACATGTGTTTGGGGCTCCAAGACTTTAGATGATTTTGAGTCATAGTGGAATTCTATCATAACAGATTTTGCACTCATGGGAAATGATTGGTTTTCCACAAAGTTTGCCATGCGTCAATCATGGATTCCGGCATACTTTATGGACATACCTCTAGCAGGAATCCTTAGGACTACGTCACGATCGGAGAGTGCAAATTCTTTTTTTAATCGTCTTATTCATCGAAAATTGACCTTTGTTGAGTTTTGGCTGAGATTTCACACAGCTTTGGAGTGCCAGCGCCAAGAGGAGTTAAAGGCCGACAATGCAAGTCTTCACACCACTCCTAATTTGATGACACCATGGGCCATGGAGAAGTAATGTAGTGTGATATACACACATGAAGTTTTTAGTAAATTTCAGGAACAAATCATAGCTGCAAGAGACCATTGCATTATTCAAGGCATTACAGAGTGTGAAGATATAAAAATTGTCACCATCATCAGTCTATCTGAAAAAGAGCGAGTGGTTTAGTTGAACAAGTCATACATGTCTGGTAGGTGCTCCTGTAAATTATATGAGTCCTATGGCATCCCATGCCGCCATATCATACAAGTGCTTAGAGCCAAGAAGCAAAATGAGGTACCATCGATTTATATTATGAAGAGATGGGAGAAAAGATGTAAAAGGTTTGTATTGTATTAATTTTTTTCTATGGCTGTTTTGTACAATAGTCTTGATCAAATATTCAATTTTATAGGGAACTATTCTTTGATGAAGAAGGTAACCTGCTAGATGAAAAGCCTGAACATCCTATGGAGGTGGCAATGCAGAAAAAGATTTTAGATTCACGGAACTAGTTTGAAGATCTTATCCAGATGTCCAAGAACTCTGAACAAGGGATGGACTTTTTATTTTCTAGTTTATCCAACCTAGTTGAACCTCTCCAAATGATCATGCCTGCTATGAGAGTTAATAAATAGGATGAGTATGAATCTTTCCTTGGTAGTAAAATTCCAAATCAAGTCGATATACATCCACCAAATGATATCAAGTCGAAAGGGAGATGCAAAAGAATTAAGAAGAGCAAGGAGATGAAGGCTGCAAGCAAGGGTAAAAGTAAACGGACGTGTGGAAAATGTAAGCAAGTAGGGGATCATGATGCATGCACTTGCCCAAACAATGTTGTTGGCTGATATTTCAAGTTTGTGTAACCTTTTAATACCTTTTGGAATGCTGCTTGTAAACACTTATTGATCAGTGCATTTGCATAAGAACCTTTTACAGTAGATGAGTTAGTTGTAGAAAAGATTGGATGCTAAGAATCTTTTCCAAATGCTTTTAGTGGAGTTAAAACAAATAATGAACTAAACCAACAACATCTTCCCATGTGTGGAGAACAAAACATCAGAGATAAGATAGTTTGTGGCAAAGGCTTGTTCAATTGAACTTATTCCATCACAGATGGCTTATGCAACACCAGGCACAAGCAGTGTGTGAAGTACAGGTATAGGTAGAAGTACATGACCAAAGAATACAAATTTATACACATCTATTTTGTGATCTTCTTTATGCCTTTTGAAATCCAAAAATAACACAAGATAGCAAATTGCTCTTGTTACATGCTGACAAATTGTCATCAGTTCATCACTTCTTTAGCACTTGTCAGCCTCCTCGAACACTTTCAGGCATTTCTCAACCACATTGCTACTGAACTTCTGCATGGACAAGTGGATGTATGATCTTTGCCTTGTCAGCCTCCTTGAACACTTTCAGGCATTTCTCAACCACATTGCTACTGAACTTCTGCATGGACAAGTGACTACACACCTAACATTAAAAAAAAGGGTAGACAGTGAATCCACAAGAATTCCAATGCTTGCAAACTGCTCGAAAGCGAGGGACGTCGATTGGGTGGAGTCCATGGCATATCATGGAGAGCAGTTCTGGTAACAATTCTTACTAGGGACACTGTTATTCTTCCCTTCATCATGGCTTGCCATATCCTTGTTGCCTGCTTCTTTCACAACGAGTTTAGCAAGCCTGCATGATGGAACATAGAGTAAGTTATGACTCATTATAGGACATTAATCCTCAACTGATACCATAGGCTAATTAAATTTCAGAATTGTAAGTAGAGGTTCTACATTATTAACACTACTCCGAGTAACAACGGAAGTAGAGAACAGAGGCTTTGTGAACTAAAACTACTCCATCGACAAGTTTTTGTACTAGATTGATATTATAAAAAAACAAGTTTATGTAGGAGCAGCAGCAATATTGTAACCGGCCAGTATCAATCAGTAAAGGAAAGAAAAAACTAGCCACAATCTTCATCTAAGTGACTACACACCGAGCATATTGTATCAAGATTCACCTTTTTTCTTGGCAAATTTCATCTGACCAGGAGGCCGCCGAGGGCGGAGGCGGGTAGGAGGCCGGCGACGGCAGGGCCAACGGTGGGGTGGCCAGAAAGTGGGCAGGGGCGATGGGAACCAGGCCGGCGAGGGCAGGGCCGATGGGGACCTGGCGCTAGAATCGTCTGGCGACGTTTGCTCGCAGAACGGCCTGGTCATAAAAACAAACCTCCTGGCGGCGCTTGATCACCGAACAGTGCCTGGCGCATGGGGCTGGGAGGGGCTAGGGTTTTTTTAAAAAACTGGCTAGCAGGTGGGAGGGTTTAAGAGCAAAATAGTTGTCAATGTTTCACCACCGATAGCCTACCACGGGGGTACCTAGGGTAGTTTGTTTGGGCTTCAACGTATGCAGAACTCAACGGTAAATGCAAGAGACAGTCGATTTATCCTGGTTCGGGCCCTCGACCATGATCGAGTAATAGCCCTACGTCCCGTCGGCGTTAGCCTTTGCGTTAGATTGATTGTAAAGTGTTGTCCCTAACTCTCTTCTCCAGGAACTCCGCCCTCCTTTATATAGTCAGGAGGTCAGAGTCCTAGTCGATTTACAATGAAAGTTCCTAGTAGGATTATAGAATAATACTACTACTAAGATTTCATGGAAAGAATCCTAGTTAGACTAGATCTTCTCTCTTCCTTGCGGTGTATCCCGTGGGTCCCGCATCGACAAGCCCCCGAGCACTTCATGGTTGAACTCCGGAAGCCTTGTCTTGTTCCTCCAGGTCTTGCCGAGCAGGAACAAGCGTCACCCGAATGCTTTCTTGAGTGAAACCATGTAGCGCTTCTTGGGATCTTCGGGTGGTGTGTGCTTTTTTGAAGAAAAAAGTACTCCCATCTGAGTGTTGCCCCCGAGCCTCTTGCTGTTTGGAACAAGGAGCTAGAGGGTCTTGTCTTGAAATTGCTCTGATTCTTCGTCAAAGGGCTCCCGAGCATACTCCTAGGTTCTTTATCAAAAAGAACTTGGATATAGATCGGTCCGGGTTCTTTTTGTTGTGAGGCCTTGAAGCGGTCTGTCTTGAAGAAGTCTTCTTGGTGACGTGCGCTGCCTCTTGCTATCTGGAACAAAAAGTTGGAGGGTCTAGAATCTTATGTTGTTTGAAAACTCTTATCTTGAAGAATTTTTCTTGGTGACGTGCGCTTTTTTGAAGAAAAAAGTGCACTCACTAAGTGTAGCCCCCTGAGCCTCTTGCTATTTGGAACTAAAGAGTTGGAGGGTCTTGAATCTAAGCTGTTCAAAGAACTGAAAACCTTTCCTGTTGCAGCCCCCAAGCATATATCCGGGTTCTTTTATTCAGAAAGAACTCGGTTACAGGGTCTTGGCATATTCTCTGGTAGACTAGCTGTTGTCAGATGTAGTTGTATGGTGGTGGTTGAGTGTAAATGCTTGTTTATTCACTGAGTTGTATAGTGTTGGTATATCCTTCCGAATGTGCTCGTCCTTGAGTACTGTTCCTTCATGCCTGAGTCCTCTTTCATTGAGTTCTATCTTTTCACTATGTCCTTTGTTAGGTTCGTTCTGTTGGTGCTCCCGATCCATGTGCACCGCTTCTTTGGTCTATAAATATTCTCCTGGTTTGCTGTTTTGATTCATTGAGCATTTTGTCGCATGGTCTGAAATCTCCATAGTCATGAATATGATAGTTTCTGAAGTAGAGGTGAGCAGCCCCCAGGCGTATTTTGTAGTTGTTGTATATCTTATCAAGGCTGGAGGGAGTCTTGTGATAGGGATTAGAGGTAGACTAATCCTGCAGCGGCATTGCACCAGGAAGTACATGGTGGAAGTTGGAGGAAGTCTTGTGATGCGGGATATGTTCCTTCATCCAACAGTTCTAGGTAGATCCCCCTTGCCTGCCCTACGACTGTTCGGTGCAGATCAACGCCTGATCTGGTGTCACATCGGACTTGGGTAGACAGATGCCTACTGGGCTTCCCTATTCCATGTTGTCCCGCCATGCTGCTGACTTCCACCTCAGATGTATTGCATCCGTCCTTTGAAGAAAACAGTGTAGCCGAGTGCGGTTTGTTCTACCGAGTAGCAATTTGAAACACGTAGTCGTTCTAGAGCCTAGTTGTGTTCGGGTTCCTTTTTTCTATCTTGCTCGTCGTAGTACTGAGTTCGTTGGGTCTTGTAAGATGTGTAATCGTGTATTTTTTTTAAAGCCATTTATAATGGAAAGAATCTTGTCTTCTGAGTTGTTATTCTTTTTTCTGCTGATGTCCTGATTATTTATGAGATTCTCGAGTTCTTTTCTATAAGAACTGAGTTCTTGTGTTCCTTGTGAGGTAGCCCTTCGTTGCTTCATTGTTGATGAGTTCTTTTTGTAGCAATATGTTAACTCTACCTTGGTGCCGGATGGATAAGTCTAGAATCTGCCTGTTGAACTGTACCTTTGTGTAGAAGTGTGCCGTCCGTTATTTCAGCTTTGTCAGTTGTGTTGGGAAATGAACCGTTGCGTTCTCATGCCGTGTTTAAACGGGCTTAGTGGGCTGCTTTTTATCGCTGTAAAAATCTATTTAAAGGCCTTCTTTCTTCCTTTTCTTTGCTGCCCTGCTTTTGCCTTGAAACCCTAGTCCGCACTCCACCGTCGCCATTGTCGCCATCATATGAGCGCCACCACCTGACTGTCATCATTTCTTAATGCCTTATTGCTTTCGCTAGTATATGGGTAGGAAGAAATCAGTGAGCAAGTCCCAGGCAACCTTTGTGGACAAGGAGGCATCCCTTTCTGTGATTGAAAATCAAGAATTCATGGCCATGAGGGTTGCTCAGAAGGTCTGGCTGGCTTCGACTATGACTGAGGATCAGTTGCGCGAGCTTGTTAGTGATTGCCTGATCCAGGACAAGGAGATTGCCGAGTGGAGAGCTCTAGGCCAGCATCGGGTCCCAACTCTAGGCTCTGGTGGGATTGTTCTTTTTGTCTCCTTTATCCGTGCTAGACTCTGCCTTCCTGCCTCTGCTTTTCTTCATCGCTTTCTCAATTATTTTGGGATTACCTTGAACCATCTTACTCCCAATGTTGTCCTTCATCTTTCTATTTTTGTTCATCTTTGTGAAACTTTTCTTGGAATTCCTCCTTCTCTTTCTCTCTTTTGTTACTTCTTCCGTCTTAAGCCCCAACCCCGCAGCGATGACACTCATGTTCTTGGTGGCTGCAGGATTTAGTTTCATCAGGGTCATAACAGTAGATTCTTTGATTATGACTTGGTTGATTCTATGAGGGATTGGCGTGCCGACTAGTTTTATGCCACCAATATGATTCCTCCTCTTGCTATCCATTCTGGTTCTGGTCCCATGGTTAACGACCAATGGGAAAAGAATCCCCTGACGATGGATGAGCTCTAGGCAATCAAGCCATTTCTTGAGAGGATATGTGCTCTGAAACAGCAAGGCTTGACCAGCTTTGATATTGTCTCCGGTTTTCTTCGCCGTCGTGTTCAACATCTAAAGGAGCGAGAGAACTACGGTTTTGAATACTCTGGAGAAGAGGACCCTTCTCATATGGTCCCTACCCTTGAGTTGACTGGTGAGGAGGTGCTCGAGCGCCTTCAGAAGATGCTGAATGGAGTAAGCGTCGTTCTGCATATTGTCCCTGAGTATTGTGCCAACAACCCGCCTCCTGCTGTGAGTTGTTTTTTCTTATGCTGGTACTTTTCGTATTTCCTTTGTTGTCTCCATTTTTCGCTTAATCTTTCTCATCTGGTTGTTTTACTCTTTTATAGGAATTGGGGCGTAACTTTGTTGATCCTATCCCCCTTGATGACTGGCCCGCTATTATGGAGCTTGGGGAGAATCTTGCTGGGGCATCTTTAACCAGTAAGTTTCAAACCACCACGATGTTTCCTGGTGTTTCTTCTGCAATTCTTGACACATATGTAGAGTATGTTCCTCGTCTAGTTCCTCGAGCTCCCTCATAGTGTCTGCCACCAAGAAGTCTCATCAATCGAGTACTCGTCCAGGTACTCAAGTTATAGGTAGCGTGCTCCTAGGTGAGCATATTAATATGTTTTGTCTTTTTGTTGTTTGCTTTTGCCTCTATCTGAGTACTTTTCTTCTTTTTCAGATGGCGCTGTGGTTGCCATGTTTGAGAGTGAGAAAGAGGAGGATGATGATGCGGCCCTTGTTACATGTCGGTGAGTTGTTTTCTTGTTTTTCTACTATTGAACACTTCTTTTTGTTCTGACTTTGACCTTGTTCTCTTCTAGTAAGCGGTCGTCGACCTCGAGTTCTTCTGGAGCTCTGGTACCGACCACGCCACTCCAGTTGCAAGGTGGTGGTGATATTTTTGCTGCTATAGTTCCCCCTCTAAGGTCTTCTATTAGTCTTAGGGGTTTTATGAAGAAGACGATAGCTAAGTGAGTGAATCATGGTTAAGTTTCTTTGCTTCTATTTTCCTTTTCTCTGATTCATATTCTTATCATCGATTTTCCTTATCATCTTGCAGGCCTTCGCCTTCCCCTAACCCTCAGTCAACTTCTTGTCAGTCCTCTGGTGCGCCCCTGCATTCTGAGTCTCGAGACTCAGAATGTGCGGTCGGCGAGGTGGCTGTGAGGGGGACAGGGTTCTCTAGTGATCCCACAGCTGCTGATTTGCTGGCTCCGGAGGTGACCATGGCCATGGCGGTGGAGCCATCTAAGGTAGCCGGGGCTTCCCAGGGTACGGCCCTGGTCTTGTCTTCTTTGCCTCGACTGGCTTCTCCCTCTGCTCCTCTTCCTAGTGGCGTTCAGCGTTTGGATGATGATGTGGGGCAACAATTCGATGCCACTCATCGGTTGTCAGAGCTGACCGCTGCCAGGGGAACCTTCGTGACTTCTTTTGGGGAAAAACTCCAGGTAAGTTTTTTCTGAAGTTCTTTCTTTGGATGTTTGTCTTTCTTCTGTTCTTATGTCTTGTTTTTCTCTCTCTCTTTTGCTCAGTCTTTTTCTCGGGATCACACCGGCTTCTTTTTCTCGTCTGAAACCAAGAAAAAGTTATCTTCTGAGGTTAGTGCCCTAAAAATGGATCTTGACCTTTGTCGGGCTGAGATAGAGACCGAGCATCAAACGCACCAAAGGGAGGAACAGGCTCTCCGTGCCCGGGTGGTTGAGGCAGAAAAATAGAGGGATGTAGCTGTGGAGGCCATGAAGAATGAGTGCAATGGTATTGCGGGTTCTTTTTGTTTCCTCTTGTATTCAAATTTCCCTTTCTACTGACTTGTTTTTTGGTGCATGGTCTAGCTCTCCGAGTTGAAAAGCAGAAGCTCTCGGAGGGTATTGAGGAAATAAAGACACTTGTTCGCAATAGTCACAACAAGGCTGAAGAGGTAATTACTCGTGCTGAAGAAGAAATCATGCTTGCCAAGTTGATTAGGCGCAGAGTTGATAAGGATCTTGTGTAGGTCCAAAAAACTGTTGAAGTCTTGAATGGCAAGTTGGTGACAACTACTGAGAACTGGAATGCTTTGTGGAAATCATTTCGGTCAGTAGCCGATCTTCTCTAGACTCCAGCAGATGATGGTTAATCTTGGGCTCAGTTTATGCTTCAAGTTCCGACTCGTTTCCAGGAGTTCGTGAAGAGGTGCGCCCAACTTTGTACCAGAAATGTTCTTGCTTAGGTCTAGGTTCTTGCTCCGGAGGTGCCTTTGTCCAAGATTGCAGAGGAAGCCGAGAGTCAAGAATATCTGGATGTCATTGAGAAGGTGGAGCCTAAGGTTGAAGACTTAGCTAGGAGGATTGTAGATAATCTTAATATTGATATTTCTTCTCCTAATGACAATGCTTGATGTATTTGACCTTTGTTCTCCAGCCTCTGTAATAGGATATTATACTTCTTTTTGAATGAAGATCCTTTATTTTTCGCTGATGCCTTCTTTGCTTGGATGTCTTTGATTTTGTCAAGTGCTTGTCTTGCTCTCGTCTGCGCCGTGTAAACAACTCGGTATTTGTAGATCGTTGTCTTGACAAACTTTCTTTATTTGTTCGAGTGCTTGTCCGGCTTTTGTCTGCGCCGTGTAAACAACTCGTTATTTGTAGATCGTTGTCTTGATAAAATTTCTTGATTTGTCGAGTGCTTGTCTGGCTTTCGTCTGCATCGTGTAAACAACTCGGTATTTGTAGATCGTTGTCTTGACAAACTTTCTATTCTTGTTAGTACTGAGAAGACTGGTTGTAAAAATGTCTTAGGATCGGTTTGGGTGTTAGCTTATTAGCTACCCTCATCAGCGGGCTCAAGTATCTTTTCAGCTCTTTTGCTCTCAGCCGGTATACTCAGGCGTAATTTCAGCCATTTTGCTTTTTGGATCGGGTGTTAGCTTATTAGCTACCCTCATCGGTGGGCTCAAGCATCTTTTCAGCTCTTTTGCTCTCAGTCGGTATGCTCAGGTGTAATTTCAGCCATTTTGCTTTTTGGATCGGGTGTTAGCTTATTAGCTACCCTCATCAGCGGGCTCAAGCATCTTTTCAACTCTTTTGCTCTCAGCCGGTATGCTCAGGCATAATTGCAACCATTTTACTTTTTTGATCGGGTGTTAGCTTATTAGCTACCCTCATCGGTGGGCTCAAGCATCTTTTCAGCTCTTTTGCTCTTAGCCGGTATGCTCAGGCATAATTTTAGCCATTTTGCTTTTTTGATCAGGTGTTAGCTTATTAGCTACCCTCATCGGCGGGCTCAAGCATCTTTTCAGCTCTTTTGCTCTCAGCCAGTATGCTCAGGCATAATTTCAGCCATTTTGCTTTTTTGATCAGGTGTTAGCTTATTAGCTACCCTCATCGGCGAGCTCGAGCATCTTTTCAGCTCTTTTGCTCTCAGTCGGTATGCTCAGTGAAAACAACTCGGTAAAAGTCATAATATGACGTATGTTGTCGAGGAGAACCATCTTTATTGATCATGATCGTTTACATGCTTATTGAAAACAACTTGGGGAAATCCATAGTAATACACATATTGTCGCGGAACACCATCTTTATTAATCATGAACGTTGATCTCTTGTGGCTTGTATGTGTATTCTTCCTTGATTTGTTTTTTACGTGTAGAATCTTCTTAGTTGGCTGATGTGCCACGTATTGTTGACTTCTTTTCCATCTTCATTTATCAACTTGTATGTGCCTGGTTCGGTGACTTTTGTGATGATGAAAGGACCTTCACATGGACTGAGTAGTTTATGGCGTCCATTAGTTTTTTGTATTCTTCTTAGTACCAGATCTCTGATTTAGAGTGATCGAGGCTGGGTATTCTTGTTGTAGTGGCTGTCTTAGACCTTGGAGGTAATCTAGCTGATTGAAGGGTAGCATTTACTCTGACTTCTTCTATACTGTCGAGTTCTAATCTTCCAGGTGTGTTTTGCTTCTCCTTCGTCATACTATTCTATTCTTGGCGACTGTCCTAGATTAGGTCGGCAGGTAGCACGGCTTCTGATCCATAAACTAGGAAAAAAGATGAGTATCCGATGGCTCTACTTATTTGAGTTCTTAGCCCCCCATACTACTTTGGGTAATTCTTCGATCCACTTGGATCCATAGTCCACTAGTTCTTCATACAATCTTGGTTTTAATCCGGCTAGTATGAGTCCATTAGCCCTTTCTACCTATCCATTGGCTTCTGGATGTGCGACTGATGCGTAATCTATGCCGAAACCTGTAATCCTAGTGCCCAACTTTGGAATTCTGTAGCTATAAAGGGAGAACCCAAATCTATGATGATTCGATTGGGCATACTAAAGCGGTGCATAATGTCTTGGATGAACTCGACTGCTTTTGCTGCGCTGTATTTTGTGAGTGGTTTGTATTCAATCCACTTGGTGAACTTGTCGATTGCTACAAAGATGTACTCGAAACCATCCTTTGCTTTCTTGAGAGGTCCTACTTGATCCAGTCCCCAGTAGGAGAAAGGCCAAGCGGGAGGGATGCAGATAAGATTGTGAGCTGGTACATGAGCTTGTCTTGTGAACATTTGACAACCTTTGCATTTTCTGACGAGTTCTTCTGCGTCTTTCAAAGTGGTTGGCCAGTAGAATCCGGTGCGAGATGCTTTGCTGACTAGTGTTCTTGAAGCAGCATGATTCCCACAGCACCCTGAGTGTCTTTTGTCTAAGATTTATTTGCCTTCTTCAAACAAGACACATTTTAGGAGTACTCCTAATGATGCGGCTCTTCTGTATAGCTTGTCCCCTACTAGGATGTAGTTCTTGCTTCTGCGAACAACTCAGGTAGCTTCCGCTTTATCTGCTGGTAACTTATTCTCTTTGATATAATCGATAAAAACCTGGGTCCATGAGGTGGTGATTACCAAAATCTGGGTGCCTTTTGCTGGGAGTTTAGGGGTTATCTCACCGGGTTGTTTGATAGAGGGAGATGATAACTCCTCTATGAATGCGCCAGGTGGGACCTTTGCCCTATCTGATCCGAGCTTGGCGAGGACATCTGCTGCAATATTAGAATCACGCAAGACATGTAGAATTTCCAATCCCTAAAAATGTTTTTCGAGTTTTCGTATTTCAGCGTAGTAAGCGCCCATGTTTTCTTTGGTGCAGTCCCAATCTTTGTTGACTTGGTTGATGACTACCGCCGAATCACCATATACGAGTAATCGCTTGATTCTGAGGGTAATTGCTACTTGGAGTCCGTGGATGAGGGCTTCGTATTCTGCTTCATTGTTTGTGGCTTGCCATAGTATCTGAAGGACATACTTGAGTTGTTTTCCGTCTGGAGAAATGAAGAGAACACCTACACCTGCTCCGCCTAGCTTGAGCGATCCATTAAAGTACATCTTCCAATGGTCAAGGATGGTATTTGGCATGGGTTGTTGAATCTCTGTCCACTCGGTCACAAAATCGGCAAGGGCTTGAGATTTAATTGCCTTCCGTGGGGTGAAATCGATATTGAGAGCACCAAGTTCAACTGCCCACTTAGATATGTGCCCTGTTGCGTCTTTATTGTGTAGGATGTCTCCGAGTGGGAAATTTGTCACCACGGTAATCTTATGGCTTTCAAAATAGTGGTGAAGCTTGCGTGAAGTGATCAGGAGGACGTAGAGTAGTTTTTGCACATGCGGGTACCGGATTTTTGATTCTAACAGTACTTCATTGATGTAGTATATAGGTCGTTGTACTTTATATACGCGCCCTTCTTCTTCTCTTTCTATGACTATCGCTGTGCTGTTCACAGTAGAAGTTGCCACAATGTACAACATCATGTCCTCGTATTTCTTTGGAGGTGTGAGAACGAGTGAGGTTGTGAGGTACGTCTTGAGTCTTTTGAAAGCTTCATTGGCTTCTTCTGTCCATTTGAACTTGTCTGTCTTCTTTAGTAGTTTAAAGAAAGGTAACCCTTTTTCGCCGAGTCTTGATATGAAATGATTGAGGGCTGCCATGCAGCCTGTTAGTTTCTGCACATCTTTGACACTTCGAGGAGGGCCCATCTCTATTATGGCTTGAATTTGCTTGGCTGCTAGGCTTCGATTCCACGATGACTGACCAAGAATCCTAGTAGTTGTCCTGAAGGAACTCCGAATACACACTTGCTTGGGTTCAATTTTCACCTCCACTTCTTCAGGTTTTCGAAGGTTTACTTTAAGTCTTCAATTAGTGTGTCCGGGTTCTTTGTTTTTACTACTACATCATCCACATATGCTTCTATGTTTTTGCCAATCTGATCACCAAGGCACGTTTGGATAGCTCTTTGGTATGTGGCACCAGCATTCTTGAGTCCAAATGACATGGTCTTGTGGCAGTAGGCACCGAACGGAGTGATGAAAGATGTCTTGCTCTGGTCTTATTCTTTTAATGCAATCTGGTGATATCCTAAATAGCAATCAAGAAAGGATAATAGGGCAGATCCTGATGTTAAATCAACTATCTAAACAATGCGTGGTAGTCCGAATGGATCTTTCGGGCAGTGTTTGCTGAGATCTGTGTAGTCGATGCACATGCGCCATTCGTCCGTATTCTTTTTTTTACTAGAACTGGGTTTGTTAGCCAATCTGGATGAAGGATCTCTCTGATAAATCTGGCTGCCATTAGCTTTGTGATTTCTTTTTTAATTGCTGCCTTCTTGTCAGGTGAGAATCATCGTAGCCGTTGCTTCACAGGCTTGGAGCCTTCGTTGATATCGATTCTGTGCTCAGCCAACTCTCTTAGGACACCTGGCATGTCGGCCGGCTTCCAAGCGAAGATATCTTTGTTGTCCCGAAGAAAGTTGATGAGCGCGAGTTCCTATTTTGCCGAGAGGTGGGCGCTGATGGTTGCCATTTTGGAGGGATCACCGGTGCCCAGGTCGATTTGCTTGATGTCGGCTTCTTTTAGTGGTGCGAGGATGCTAGGGCTTTTTAGCCGGTATCTCTAGTTCTTCTAGGCTCATTTCTACTGGCAATAGTGGCTATTTCTTTTCTACCATCGGTGGCTTGTGCCTTGGCTGCAATTTGAATTGCCTGAACATCGCAGTCAAAAGCGCGCTTCAAATCACTTCAAAGGGAAAGGACACCATTAGGCTCGGGCATCTTAAGCAATAGGTACGGGTAATGCGGTATTGCCATGAATTTTGCTAGTGCTGGGCGCCCGAGGATTGCATGATATGATGAATCAAAGTCTGCAACTTCAAACTTGATGAACTCTGTTCGGTAGTTTGAGGGAGTGCCAAAAGTAACCGGTAGAGTGAAAAGTCCAAGTGGCATAGCTGTCTTGTCGGGTACTATCCCATAAAAAGGGGTGCTCATTGGTGTAATTATCCTGGCGAGTTGTAGTCCCATCTTTCATAGCGTCTCTAAAAAGATGATGTTGAGTCTGGCTCCCCCATCGATTAGTACTTTTGTGACAGTCATGCCGGCGATAGTTGGATCTAGAACCAGTGGGTAATGGCCTACATTTCCTACGCTAGTCCATTGGTCTTCTCTTGAAAATTGGATTATATACTGTGACCAATTGAGATATCTTAGAGTAGCCGGTTCTGCTGCCATGATGGTTCGTAAAGCTAGCTTTTCTTGATGTTTGCTTCTGGAATCTGGGGCTCCAGCGAACATCACTGCTATTGTCCCTCTGGATTTTTGGAATCCCATATCTTCGTGGTTGTTTTCATCTTTTTTCTGATCGTCTTCTTTAGTGTTTACCTTATTATCTTTTCTTGTGTATCGCTCGTTGAAGGTGTAGCAATTTTTGGTGGTGTGATTTTCTTTAGGATGCAAGATGCAACGCATGTTTTCAATGTCGTCATACCCTCTAGGTTTGGAAAACTTCCTTGATTTATCAGCCACCGCTATAGTGTTGTCTGGTCCACAGTTTTCTTTCTTGATGTCTGATGTTTCAATGATTTCGCTTGTCCGGGTTGTCTTGATTGTTTCTATCTGGGAATCTTTCTCGTGTCTTCTCCTCTACAGTAATCATCTTTTCTACTGTGCGTCTGAATTCTTCATTGTTTCTTAGGTTTTCTTTGTAGAAGTCCTGAAATTGCCACCTAGCCATAATTCCATGAGAGAAAGCTTCGATTACTTCTCGTTTGGTGATGTCATGTACTTGAGCACATAGTTCGCCAAACTATCGATAGTAATTTCTGAGAGTTTTGCCTCCTTTCTGCTTGAGTCCTTTTAATTCTGCGTGGGTGATGGGATGTGTAATGATACCCATGAAATTTCACAGAAAACTCTTTAGCAAGTTCTCCCAATTTCTGATTGACCCTGGATTTAATTTGTCGAACCATTGGAGGGGCATGGTTTCTAGGGCCATGGGAAAGACCAAGGTCTTGATATCGTCGTCTCCTCTAGCTAGTTCAATCGACTATGAGTAAATCCTGAGCCACTGCCTTGGTTCGGTCTTGCCATCATATTTAGAGTGGTTGGATGACTTGAACTTATGAGGTAGTCGTATTGAAGCAAGTCTGTTTGCAAAGCATGGGAATCTATCGTGCGTTCCAGCTTCTTTATATTCTGATTCGGCACCTCCTTCCTGCCAACTGTCATTTTGGTGAGAGTAGTTCTATGGGGATGTCTGAATGGGTGCTTCACTTCTGATCTTCCTTGGTTGTTCGACTCGATAGTTTTGACTATGGTCCCTTCTGCTTTCCCTATTATGACTTCCACCTGGTCCAAGTCTCTCGAAAGCGGACTTCCTTTGATTTTGATCTTCCTTCCTATGAGATGTTGACCTGGCAGGTAGTTTTGAGCGGGTCTTTCCATCGTGTGTCCTTAGGGCTACTAACTAGGAGGAGGTCCCGGAGCTATTCCTGTTTTTCACTGGGAAGTGATGTCGCTCTGAGTTCTTCTAGTGCTTCTCGGATCCTAATGTAGGGTGTATTCAGTCAGCGCATCTTTCTTCGACTTCTTATTCTGATTTTCTTCTATCATACTCAGCCAGATCTGACTTATATTTGACCCAAGCTTCCTTGCGCTGCCTAGCATGGCGTTGGCGTCCTTGTTTCAATTTGTTTCTTCTTTCTCTAGCTTGTTTCTGATTCTCGGTCTCACCATCGTGCCCCTGGATAAAGGGTGATATGTTGGATTCAGATTCATCCAATGACCTGATGTCGGGTGCTTCTAGGGGGACCAATGGTGATCGAGGATGGTGAACCATGAATACTTCTCGTGCGTGAATTGTTCTGTTATTGGTGTTGGTTTCCCCACTGTCAGAGTTGTTGATGACTTTAGTAGAGGCTTCAAGGTCATAGATTGAGTCTCCTTCTTGGTAGAGTAGAATTGCTGTCATCGTCGTGCCGACTAGTTGGGTACCGCTGTCCTCAGGAACAGAACCTGGCCAATGGATGATGTAGTCTTGAGATGTTATAGTCAGTACGAGACCTTCTTGAGCTCCTTTTAGTGGCATTCTAAGCACCGGATCGAGGGATCCTTCGAGCCATGCCTGATAAGACTTTGCCAGGTTGTGGAGTCTGAATGGAAAAGGACCCGATTTCCTGAAAAGACTCTGAGTGTATTCCAAGTTGTTTTCTTGATAGGCCGAGGCCGCGTTCTGGAGCCCTGTCGGAAAAGAACTTGATTTCTCGAAAGAACTTGGGTAAGACTCCATCTCGGATGCGGAGCCTGATTTTGAGTCGGATGCGCAAATCCATGAAATCTGAGTTGGATCGAACATCACGAGCTGCGCGAATCTTCCGGTGAGTTGATTTGTCATAGTCGCTGAAATAGAAAGGTCTTCATGGTGATCCGAATCTTCGAGGAGACGACCTTGAAGCTGGCCATTGTCGTTCGCCTCACAGATCCACGAACCGAAGATGAAGGTTGATCCCATCGAGAAGATCATGTTGTCGAGGTCCGTCGAGCTCTCGGATGCAAATTCACCGAAAGCCCCTACCTGGCGCGCCAGCTGTCGATGTTTCACCACCGATAGCCTACCATGGGGGTACCCAGGGCAGTTTGTTTGGGCTTCAGCATATGCAGAACTCGACGGTAAATGCAAGAGACAGTCGATTTATCCTGGTTTAGGCCCTCGACCGTGATTGAGTAATAGCCCTACGTCCAGTCGGCGTTAGCCTTTACGTTAGATTGATTGTAAAGTGTTGTCCCTAACTCTCTTCTCCAGGAACTCCACCCTCCTTTATATAGTCAGGAGGTCAGAGTCCTAATCGGTTTACAATAAGAGTTTCTAGTAGAATTACAGAATAATACTACTACTAAGATTTAATGGAAAGAATCCTAGTTAGACTAGATCTTCTCTCTTCCTTGCGGTGTATCCCGTGGGTCCCGCATCGATAATAGTCCCACCTCTCATCCCATCCATTGGATTGACATCCTGTGGATCTGATTCATAGTTTTCAAGTTTGCATAGGTTCCCTGGTTTGCACCTGATATGTTGTCTTTTAGTAATCACGATATGTGTCACTAATTTGGATCGGAGGGATTGCTTTAGAGACCTCGCCAAAAAAAGAAAAAAGTCTGCATTACCTCGAAATTCAGTTTTTTCTTCTTAAACTCTAAAACCGGGTAAATCACCTCCCTGAACTTTTAAAACTGTTTATTTTACCTCCCTGACTGGTTATAAGCGGTTTTCATATTCGGTTTTGTCTTTTTCTTTTTTATTTATTTCAGCTGAATCTTTGAAAAATCATAGTAAATCACAGAAAAATCATAAAATAGAAAATCTAATTTTGTTGGACTCCACATAAGTGAATATATAATATGGTATGCTTTAGTATAATTTTTTTTGCTATAGTTTTAGATATATTTTTTTCTATAATTAATTCATAACTGTAGTTTCTATGGTCCTATTGTGGTAAAAATTTTATGGTGGACTAATTATTATATGCTTGAACTGTAGTAAAAATTTCATACTCATTGGATCATGTATAACTTAGTTATAGATTTTTAGATGTATGCTTGTTAAAAAGTATTTATAAATCTGTAACTAAGTTATACATGATCCAATGAGTATAGAATTTTACTATAGTTCGATCATACAATAATTAGCTCACCTACAAAAAATTCACCACAATTGAACCATAGAAATTGCAGCTATGAATTAATTACAGAAAAGCATAGATCTAAAGCTATAGTAAAAAAAATCATACTAAAGCATACCTATATTATATGTTCACTATGTAGATATACTCATGTGGAGTAAAAAATTAGATTTTCCACTTTATGATTTTTCTGTGATTTATTATGATTTTTTAAAGTTTTAGCCGAAATAAATAAAAAGGAAAAAGATAAAACCGCCTTCGAAAACTGCTTATAACCGGTCAGGTAAAACGAACGGTTTTAAAAGTTTAGGAAAAGCGGGTTATCCAGTTTTAGAGTTCAGCGAGGTAAAGCAGACTTTTGTAAAAGTTGAGGAGGTAACTTGATTTTTTCTTAAAAAAAAAGAAAATGAAAAACAATTGGAATAAAGACTCGGTCGCGGCAATTGGGCCGGCCCAGAACTGCTCGGCGCTCTGCTCCTCTTCCCCCAATTATCCCCCCGTCTCGCCGTCGAGGGTTTCGGCACCCTGCTCGCGCCGGCGCCGCCCTTCTCACGGCTGCGTCTCTTCCGGCTGGAGTGTCTCCTACCCCCACGGCAGGCTCCGGCTGCGGCGCTCGGTAAGCCCCATATCCCAACCGCCCCATCTTTCTCCCGCTTCCCGTACGGGTGATTAGTCTGCTTTCGGTGCTCGTGAACCCTTCTTGATTTCAATCTCCCGATGGATCACGGTTCTGATTCAGCAATGCTTCGCCACCTCTTCGAATCTCGCGTCTTCTTCGATCAAGCAGATCGACTCACCTAGTAATCGAACATGATTTTGCGGTGTTCTGACCTAGATTGTATTTATTTTAATTTTTTTGTCGCGTTCCTTGTTTGTTCCGTCTTCTAACGGAGGAACTGCTCGAGCAGGAGACGCCATGGAGCATGAGGGGGGAGACACCATGGAGCTTGACGGGGGCGCAACAGGGCGTGCCCGCGCAAGTGGCGGTGGCGGCGGAGGCGGAAGCTCGGCTGGCGACCTGGACCGGCTGAGCGCCCTGCCGGACAGCCTCCTGCACGCCATCATGTCGTTCCTGAAGGCCCGGCAGGCGGTGCAGACGTGCCGTGCTGGCCACGCGCTGGAGGCACCTCTGGCGCTCCTTGCCGTGCCTCGACATCGACCAGGATGAGTTCAGGGCTGCGCCGAAGCCTTCCAACAACAACCACCCTGCCCCCGACGTTGAGGACTCTGACATCGAATTCGACGAAGTTGACGACTCCGACGGCAACGAGGACGACGGCATCAAGGACAATGAGTGGGACAACTTTGAAGATTTTGCTGATTGCCTGATGCATCACCGCAACATCGCCCAGTTGGATTCCTTGAGACTGCATGTGAGTAAGAGCAGGGCACCTAGTTTCGCCAATAAACAAGCAGGCGGATGGCTCAGGCGCGCAATGAAATACTGCACCCCAGGCCCTCCCCGTCAATGCGAGGGACTGGGGTCCACCAATTCTTGGCGCCTCAGGAGGCTCTATCTCTGCAATGTGGCTCTGGATTGCCGTTTCACGATGCATGTCAGCTCAGTGTGCCTATCGTTGGAGGACTTGGAGCTGGAGGATTGCATGTGTGCGATTCATGCAATCACCTCCAACTCACTGAAGAGCTTGGTTCTGAAGAACTGCCGATGGAATTTTCTTTCTAAGATTGCATCGCCCACGCTGAAGAGCTTAGCTATTGCTGGTGGCACGAATTCTTCTGACTGTGTGCTGGTTATCAGGGCCCCCGCGATTGCTCATCTGTGCCTCGATGTGCCTCTTCGCTTTGCCAAACGTGTTGCAGTAAACTAGAAGGTTTCAGGTTTCGGGATGGTGGTAAATCTGCATATTTGTTATCTCTGCTTTTGTTATAGTAATCTATGTAAGACTTTAAAGGAGATGCATCCTTCCAAGAGCTAAATGCTGACTTCGGTTGCTCAACGTTTTCTGAATTCTGAGTGCATTACTTGAATACACTTTGGATCATATAGTCAGCATTCGTTCCTTAACTTTTTCAGGTGCGGCTCTCATGAGCTCATACCATTCAATGTTCTTTGGCAGGAGGAACAAGTTTACAGATTATTTTCTTGATTGATGATTCTTGTTTAGTACAACACAGTGTGTTTAGGTACCCAAGGTACATTGGGGGGTTTGGGCATTTTAAACCTTAGCTCTGATGATCTGCTCTTTGTTTGCCCAATTGTGGTTTTAAATAGTTGAATAGTGGTGGTTTATGGTAGAAGTTTCTTTAGACAGTCTCCTCGGGGAACTGATTCTTTTACTCATATTTGCTTCTGTTTTTGTATCCTACATCCTTTCAAAAGCTAATCAAATACCTTCCTCGTTTGGTCAACATTTTTGAAGTGAAGTAGTGCCTAAACATATTTTAGATCATATATCGGCATGTTTATTCACTATTGCTGTTGGGTCTGAAGAAGTACTTTTAAGGTCGAAGTTACACTTTTAAGAGCTTGGTTCTGAGTTGCAGATGGCACCATCTTTCTGAGATTGCATCGCCCACACTCAACAGCTTAGCTATTGTTGGTGGCTCGAATAATCCTGATCGTGTGCTGTCAATCAGCGCCCCGCGATTGCTCATCTGTGCCTCGATGTTCCTCTTTGCTTTGCCAAACGTGTTGCAGTAAACTAGAGGTTTCAGGCTTCGGGATGGTGGTAAATCTGCATATCTCTGCTTTTGTTATAGTAACCTATGTAAGACTTTAAAGGAGATGCATGGTTCCAAGAGCTAAATGCTGACTTCAATTGCTCAACGTTTTCTGAATTCTGAGTGGATCATATGTCAACATTTGTTCCTTGCCTATTCTGGTTGCGGCTCTCATGAGCTCAGACCATTCCATGTTCAGGTTCCTTTGGCAGGACAAGCATGGCTCCACAACAGTGGACTTGTATTGTACTCTGATCGAGGCTGATTGTACATACGGTAACCAGACGCAACTCCTCCACTCATTTGCTCGCTATTAAAAAAAAAATCCTCCACTATGCTAATCCTCCACTCATCCGCTGGCTCGCTCGCCTCTCGCCCCCTCCGTCGCGTGCGCCGCCCGCTCCCGCATGGCCGGCAGTGGCGCCCTCACCCACCCTGGCACGTGCCCTCCTCACCCCGGCGCGTGGCCATGGCTGTCTCCCTAGCCGGCGGTGGCGCCCTCACCCACCCCGACAGCTCCTTCCCCCACCCCGGCGTCCTCCCTCACTCCAGCGTCCTCCCCCATCAGGAGCCCCCAACGCTCGCAGATCCGGCGGCCCTCTCCCCCACACCGGCGAGATCCATGGAGCACGAGCGAGATCCTTTGCGCGGTGGCGCGACGGTGTTGCAGGGGAGTCAACGGCGCTCATCCAACCGGGCGAGACATCCTCCCCACCCCCGGCGGCGCCCTCTCTCACCCCAGGATCGTGCTTCCCCCACCCGGTGGCCATGGCGCTCCCCGTGCCAAGCTCTCTCTCCCCCCCTATGTTGCATATGTATGTTTCAAGTGTTTCAGGCGTTTCATATGTATGTAGCATTTGTTTCATATGGATGTTGCAAAAGTAGATTGTGGATGTTGCCCATGTTGCCTATGTTGCAATTGTTTCAGAGGCATGTTGCAATCGTATGTTTCGAGTGTTTTAGATGTTTTAGAGGTATGTTTCATCTGTGTTTTCCAAACGCATGTTGCAAGTGTGTTTATCTGGATGATGTATGTGTTTCACACATACGTTCATGTATTTTATTTGGATGTTTGCGTATGGTTGCTATGGGTTTCAAGTGTTTATCAGGTGTTTTTTCAAATGTTTCAAAAGCATGTTTCAATTTGTTTCAACTGCCTTCAGACGTATGTTGCAACTGTTGTATTTGGATGTTTCAAAAGTAGACCGGGTGTTGCATCTCTCCTCCCCACCTTCTGCTGCATCGTCTCTCCCGGCGCCGGCAGGGCATCCATACAACGGCGCTGCCAGGATCCTTCCGAATCGGAGGCGCCGCACGCCCTTCCCCTCTTGTTGCTTGGGCGGCGCGGGCCCCACGTGGAGCGTGAAACGGGGTGTAGCGCGCGGGCGTCCAGGCTCTAGCACTTCCGTTATATATACGTTCTAGTGAAAATCCTATATACAAAAACATGTTTAGCTAGGAGTATACAGTATAACATGTCTAGTGAAAATCCCATGCCATTTTCCCGCAAAAAAAAAAAATGAAAATCCCATTCCATCCTGGTGACACGAAAACAGAGTGCTATCCTGCCTCTGCACGATCAGCACTGCACAGGCAACATCCAACGCCGCGACAGCTTGCCCGGCCCGGCCCTCCAAACGCTGTGTATGACGCTGTGCTGTGCTGTGCCCAGCAGCGCCGCCGGCGACGTGGCCTGCAGCAAGTGTCACAACCTCCCTCCCTCCCTCTCGCCTTCCTTGAGAACTAGGCCTCTTTTTTGCTAATGTAATCCGCCGACCGGCGGCGGCCGGACGATATAAATCGACTCGCGGGCACGCTCGGAATCTCCAACGAGAAGTCGAGAACAAAAGCAGCGACCTTTATTCGTTCTGGCTCTGCGGTCTCTGGCCTCCTCGTAGTCGTCAATCAATGGCGAAGCAAACGGAGGTGAGGGCGAGGCCGGCCGCCGTGACCGCGACCTCCGCCGCGCGCGCGCGGCCGCCGCGGGCGTCGGTGCCGGCGTTCGGCGGGTGGGAGGTAGCTGGCGGCGCGGGCGCAGCGGCGCCGGACTACTCGCTGGACTTCACCAACATCCGCGCCGCCCGGATGCAGCAGCGCAGGAAGGCGCTCTCCTGGTCCAGCTTCGTCGGCAACGCCGCCGTGGCCGCCGAGACACCCGGCTGTGGCGGCGGCGGCGTGGAGGACGAGAAGCCCCGCCAGTGGTCCTCGGCGGCGACCAGTGACGCGGACGACGACGACGACCGCGAACAACGTCGCCGCCACCAGCTCCGCCGCCTGCGTAGCGCCGACAACGACCGCCAGCCGATCCAGCCCGGCCGCGCCGCTCCCAAGGTGAGCTGACGCCGCCGCCGCCACACTTAATTCATTTCCACGGCAAGCTAGCATAGTGGTAGTATCAACTTGTTGTGTTGTGATCCATCAGAGTATCCTGCACAGACAAAACGCACTGTTTGGAATTTGGATCATTGGATGGACCTAAAATTGCTTTGCTAGGAAAATTCACGCGGATTTGCAGTGGCAGACGAGTACAAAGTTGGAGAATTCGATGTTGCCAATCAAATTTGACACTCCCGATGACGCCTCTTGTTCTACTCAAACAGACAAACAACTACTACAAAAATATCTTCTTCTTCTTCTTCTTACATTCATGCCAACTGCAGATGATCACAAACATCATCAACATATATATCCCAGTTAATTCCCAATCCCATGCATGGTTACAAATATTGTAACTGTCATAAGCTTATCTTCCATGTTCTTGAATCAATTTTCAACTCCATACGATTTTATTTAATTCGCTGATTTTCGTTTCATTTTGCTTGTTGATTGGATGGGCAGGGAAGGAGCAAGTTCAAGGGCTACCTGTTTGGTTGTGTGAGTGGACAATGGTGATGACACACGTGGGCCCCCTGCACCTGCACTGCCAAGAAGACGATGTCAAATTCAAGAAACGAAGACGGCCTAGCTCTCACATATATTTGCAATTTCTGGAATTAAAGATCATTGTGCGTAGTACAGACATTGTTGTCCTTGCTGTGGTTTTTGGCGTATCAATACCATGCGTGTGGGTGTACAATTGGCACATGCATGTCATCTGTGAGAGATTCTGACAGACATTTCTTGTACCCGTGTTTCTTTTTCTTTTTTGTCGTGTAAATATATATGTGCTGTAAGTTCATTAGTGATGCTGATAAACCGTATGTCGTCTTCGTGAATTTGCCGTTGTAATATCAAGTGCGAGTGGGTGTAAAATGTCGTCATGCGCAACCTAACTTCATTGTACAATCGTAGGAAAAATGTGGGAACCCGACGAGGGAAACAATAAAAAGAAAGAAAAACGTAAGATTTACTTAATGACGGGATCCCAAGGGCTGAAGGGCAAAAGTTTGGTGCGAGATGATTTTAAGGATGCACATAACAAGAACCAGGATATTGATAAAAGAGGAGCAGTAACAGAAAGAGAAGCTGCCAGTTGCAAAGCAGCAGTGGCACATAAGAGAAAAAACATTTCATGGACATATTATCGAAGGGCATAACTGCAAAAGAGGAAAAAAATTAGGGGAAAAGTGAAAGTAGACTATCAGGCTCAAGAAGGACCCGTATAAAACTAACTCAGAGAAGCATAGTGTGGTTGTGAGAAAGCCGACTAATTTAGAGAATCAGAGGTGTAAAAACGAAAGTGGTCGATCAGAGGCATAGGTGTGAGAAAGTCAGGGACCGACGCGCAAAATCTCAAACTAACTCAGAGAAGCAGGGGTGTAAAAGGAAATCCACCAGGAGCATTGATGTGAGAAAGTCAGGGATGGACGCGCAAAATCTCAAACTAACTTAGAGAAGCGGAGGTGTAAAAGGAAAGCCATCAGGGGACATGGATGTGAGAAAGCCAAGGACCGGCGTGCAAAATCTCAAACTAACTTAGAGAAGTAGGGGTGTAAAAGGAAAGCTGCACTAGGAGCATTGATGTGAGAAAGCCAGGGATGGACGTGCAAAATTTCAAACTAACTTAGAGAAGCAGAGGTGTAAAAGGAAAGCTGCACTAGGAGCATGGATGTGAGAAGGCCAGGGTCGACACGCAAAATCTCAAACTAACTCAGAGAAGTAGGGTAAGCCGGGGGTTGACACGCAAAATCTCAAAAAAAAAGTTAGTCTATTCCTCGATTTATGCATGTAGGACATATTAATTTTATCTATATCGTTTCAATTATATCAGATATCCAAAAAGATGTTACAGGTGTTGTTGCTTGGACTTATAGCTTGGTCTTCCCTCGTTTAGCTAGGCGGTATGGTACTTAACGTTTGGCTATCCAGCCTATAATAATCATCAAAAAAAAAAAAAACGTTTGGCTATCCAGAGACCACAGCTCTCGTGGGCCGGCCTTCCAATGTCGGGCCAATGTGACGACACGACGCGCGCGGGCCTGCTTCTCTAGCTCTCACGTGCGCGCCACACGCGTGCTCAGCTAGCGGCGGCCCACTGCTGATCAAGAATCTGATTGTGCTCCACTTACAAAGAAATCCATCATCATAAATAAAAGAAAATAAATGTTGCTAAAAGAATAAAAGAAAATAAATACGCACAATACACTGGCAATCCACACAGGAGTATAGAACAACCGGTACTCGGTTGCACGCACTTTATTAGTACAAGTTTTACACGTAACCAAACTGATACATAGATCAGGTTTCAAAAAAAAAACTGATACAGAGATCACAGAATTAGTTAACATAATTAAGCTACATATATAAGCCTGATCATCTATCTATAAATGATTATAGTCACGTTCGTGCACAAACGATCGAACGGCTAGGTGCTTCACATCAGCCGGTTGCGGATGAGCTCATCAGTCGCGCCGGCGCCGGCGTCGGTGCCGTCGACGACGACGGCCGCCAACGGGTCGTCCTCCAGCAGCCGCGCGAGCCGCTCGGCGAGGCCGTCGACCTCGGCGTGGAGCCTCCGGATGTAGACGCAGACCTCGGGAGGGAGGAGGGCACACAGCCTCGAGACGAGCTCGTGCTCATCGGCCGCCACCACTTGCTGCTCAGCCGGTGTGGCGTCGGCGCCTGGTGACGGTGACAGCGGCGACCTCCTCCCCCTCCGGTTGGACCTGGACGACATATGCTCGATCGATCGTGTGTCAAGTGTAGTGTGTAGTTAGCTAGCTAGCTAGCTAGCAGTGCACTGCAAAGTAGTCGGACTTGGAGTGTGCATTGGCTTGGCGTATCGTACCTATATATATTATTAGTTAGTGTGATTAATGTGTACATGTGCGTATACTGCGCTGCACTCTCTATATCTAGCTTCAGCATGTTTGACTGGGCTGAAACGGTCGTATACGATCGTGGATTATTACTGTTGCTGGTTTGGTATGAGAGAAAAATATTATTTTGGCTGAAAATTTACGATCATTTACGACCAAGCGAACATGCCGCTTATTATTAGCTATATATATATATATATATATATATTATATAGCCATATAGGAGTAGGGTTTTATACTCCCTCTGTTAAGCATTGTTATAGTATTCGTGCTGCTCAAACTTTTTAGCGTTTGACTAAGTTTATAAAGAATATTAGTGACGTTTGTATTTTTAAATAAATTTATTATGAAAATAAATTCAAACGATCTATCTAATGATACTAATTATGTATCATAAATATTAATATTTTATATATATATTTAATTAAACTTTAATACACATTTGACTTCTCATAGAGTAATAAGAACGACAGTTGAAAAGGGACGGAACGCGATTAGTGATGCATTCAATTCATTATTCTACCACCGGCCTGTTCGCTTGAACTTATCAGTCGACTTATCAGCTAGAATCTATAGTATTTTTCTCTCACAATAAAACAGCCTCAGCCGGCTGATACCAGCCGAACAGGCGTCCATAGGTCCATAGCGGCACCATGCATGTGACACGCATGCCGCACTATCGGTTAATAATAGGCAGTGTACGTAGCTAGTCTCCTTCACGTGATGCTATTTGCATGATCGATGATGAAACAAAAACATGTATAAGAGGGCAAGAGGCAGGCTTGGAGACCGATTAGGACACTGCTTGTGTGTGTGTGTGTGTGTGTGTGTGGTGGGGTGGTACGTGTAGCATTAGTACTGGCAGAGCGAGGTGAGGGAGATGGGGCTAGATGCTGGCTCAGCCACTGTTTATTTGATTTGTGCACTGTGGTCGTCAGTGTGGCCGGTGTGATGTCGATGTCGTCCAATACAGTCCATATAATGCATGCATCCGCAGGCCATGCATATTTATACATGTATAGTTATGATTTCAAGGTACACTAACACATGATCAATTCTGTTCCAATTCATATCCTCGTTTTAGGCGTGTTATATATATATATATATATATATATATATATATATATATATATATATATATATATATATATATATATATATAGAACTACTATCCTGTAGCTGGCTACAGAATAACTTATTCTGTAGCCACTTTGAGTTACGATAATTACTATGTTATTTTACGAGATTATAGTAACTCCTTACTAAGTGGTTTAATATAACGTTATGGTAAATATCCCCATGTGTTATAGTAACCCAACTATCGTAAATATGTATTTATATTATGGTAAATTAGTATATAAAATTATAGTAAATAGAGGTGGCTACAGAATAACTTATTTTGTAGCCGGCTACTGAATAGCCTCTCCCTATATATATATATATATATATATATAATCTACTACATAGTGGCTTTATTAAGCGGCAATTGGAACCGCTTACTGCATTTATTTTGGTTGAAAGATAGAACAGCGCCTTCGAGTGAGAGCCCCGCCCAGCTCTCGACTATCAATTCCAGCAATGATGACAACTATGGCACCATGTTTTTTGTTGGAGATATTATTGTGGTAAGGTACGTTCTCGCCTCCTGGATTTCACTTTAATATATGTGGATTATTCACTGATTCAATAATTTGGAGAAAATACAAGCGTGCACCTTAGTCCAATTTTCTGCATCTATATGTCATTAGTCTTTAGAAAATTAGCTGGACTTTTCAAGTTTAATATTTGTGTTCAAATCTTAAAAAAAATAGTTTTATATAGCTCACTGCCGAAACGTGTGCTTATATGCACTAGGGTGCTAGGTGCATGCATAAGCATGATTGGAACGCGCGCGTGCCTGCATGTGCCAACGGCCAACAGTTTTCGTCATCCACTACAGTGGAAAACAGCTATCAATACGCACGAAAATGACTTAGTTTTTTTAACAAACAAAAATTTTCTTCTCCTTTAATAAAGGCTTTTGTAAACCGATGTGATCTTGTAATCCATTGTGGGTTTAAAAAAACGATAACAACTTATTTATCGAAAATATGCATGCAATGTTCCAATAAGGAGTGTATCAGCCTTACAAAAAAACGGGGGAGTGTATCAGTCGACTTATTATAGGGTTATTATGTTTTCCCAAACCATATATATACAAAATATGCTTTAGACAACTAGCATAGCATATATAGTTATCAAAGCATATATGTTAAACGGCCACACACGCAGCAGCTTTTCCTTGAAACCGTGGGCAGCTGGGCACGAGCAACTCAAGGTCCTCCCATGGTTTCATGCAAGAGACATGCATGGTCGCCGCTGCCTGACATGGAGCGACATGTTGCCTGAAGTCGGGCTTGGTTTTCAGCTGTGTTAGCACCACTACACACTCACATAAAAGCAAGACGACAAGGTACTATCAATGCTGTAGCCTGTAGGTAAGTGATCGAGGAGGCAAGCACAGCACAGATGAGATGATTTGGGCGTTCGGCTGTACTACTTCCCGCTTGTTTCACATTGTTTCAGCTTATTTTCTCTCACAGAATACTATTCAATCATCCGAAATAATCCAAAATTCACTATTCCACCTACCAGCCGAATGCCCTCGATATATATAAAATCATCGAATTGCAGTTCCACCGCAGTTTCAGTCTTTCAGACAATCTTCAGTGCATCACCAATAGTCACTAAAGCTATTCATGTACTAGTAATTATTTTTTTCCCCCGAGTTGTTACATATAAGGGTATGTGCCAGTAATTAACATACATACATTGTTTAGCAGAACCAAGCTATATAAAAAAAAGGGAGAAACAAATTGAAGATTTGTTGTAACCGGTATGTAACAATTCATCTGCTCATGTGTAACAAACAAGATCCACATGAAACCTAGGGCCCATCTACTTCAGTATTACAGTGATAGCATCGACTCATGTAACACTATGCTAGTACAAAAGCACGTAGCAAACACATTCAAGGGTTCCTTTTCACACTGTACATACTCCGGTCGCCTCAGCAATCCAGCCCCAGATGGAACCTGTAGCTTAGTGCTGCTCCTGCATTATGGAGAAAATACAGTTTATATGGGCAAGTCATCTGCGTCAAAAATCTCAAAGATTGATGTTTCTAAAGCTTGAGTCAATCAGTAATTGTTTCAGTTTTGATTCATAAGATACGATTTTTTGTCTCACATGGAACCATTTGAGCTCCTGACCTACTGCAATTTAGAGGATCATATCCTGGAAGAGGAACAGACTGCACATGCTGACTTTCTGGGAGTAAAGTATTTGAAATGAATTACATTAACTACACTGATGAAATCTTCCAACATTTGAAGAACATACCACACCTTGATGCAATTCAAGAATATGACAAATGAGTTCCCCTCACTTCAATCAGGGTCAAGTGGCCACTAATGGAAGCAGCCGTCAATCACTAACAAGATATTTCATGAAGTTTTGGTCAAATTTAATTGTTGCCCAGACAGTAAAATTAACTACCCTAGTACCCTGTGGTCACATTTCCTGTCATGTACGGCAGAATGTAGGATAGGAAGCACAGGGAGACCGTCCAGGCTTTCAGGATGCAACACATGCAAAAAAAAAAAAAAAAAAAAAATTACAACACATGCATGTGGCTGATTGCTCCAGGAGTTAAGCGTCATAGGTGCTTTTGTTTAGGAGATAAGTTAGTCGCTTTGTCAGCTAGAGATATTAATATATTGCACTAGAATTCAGTTGAGTATGTATTGAGGAAGGATTTGTAACTTGGCCTTACATATTAGGCCACATGTATTTGGGAAACCCCAAGCAATAGATTGAATGTAGTTTCCCAATTCCCTGCTGTGCTCTCCTACCTAGCCTCTGCGCCGGCGCCCGAGCCTTGACCCTATGGCCCAGTTCCTTGCCCTCCCACCTCTCACGATCACACATTGAGCAATCATCCAGCAACCAACCATCCACCGCCATCTCATTTCCCAACTCATAGTTTGGGCCACTTAACTAGGTGGCAGCACCTAGCACGCCTAGTCTCATTAAAAAATGATCAAGCACTAGATATGCACAAGGATCAAATTACCAGTTCACTTGTAACCATGGCATTATATGCATGCCTTTATCTATGTGGACTGTACAAGTCAACTAAAACAGAAGGGGATTTTCGAATTTGGTAATTCCATGGAAGATTGTTCGTTGTGTTATACTAGCAATAATGTAGGGTCAGTTCACTAATCCATTTAAGCATTTTAGTATCGTGTGCACAGAATTTTTAACCTTGCTTTTGTAATGCATATAGCAAGTTGCTGCCCTGAAAAATCTATACAAATATTGAAGGCAATAAGCAAGTAATTCACCTTACTCCAGCATTAAGCAAAGCATTTTCTTCTCTGCAAAAATAAAAATAAACCAAATGACATCAGTTGCCCAGTTGGAATATTTTTCTGAACAGGCATGCATATGGACAAATTGTCTTCAACATTTGTAAGTAAGATTCTCACCCATCGCTCAACTTCTGATGCTGATTCAGAAAGTCTCCTCCGAAGAATAGATTTTTCTGCTTCACAGCTCTCTACATCAATATCTGCACAGATAAAAAACACTGAGCACTACTGCTGCTTCAAACCCTATGGAATATATAATGCTGTGCTTAGTATATTTGCATTGCAAAGGTCTTTTAAAACACCATGAAAAAGGAGGACAGGTTCAGTTTTTACCATAATAGTAAGTTGATAGAATGTCGATACGCTCGATTGGCTGACAAAGGGAAAAAGAAAACATTAGAACTTCATTTGTCCAGCACACCCTAAAATACGATCAATAGATTGCAGATTAAGTCAAATATTTTCAATTATGCATTTGTCAGTGACATCGACAAGCAATCTGTATCAAAACAGAAAGGAAAACTTATTCAAATGAACACTTAAATGTAATAAAAAAAAACAAAAGTCATCATTTTAACAGGCTTTCCCCAGATATTTGCAGATATCCAAACAATCATACCAATAACCAAAGAGTGCAGAAGAAAATTCACTAAAAGAGCTAAACGAAGATACAGGTTTTGTGCATAAAAGAACTGTCTTGCAGGTGGATACAAACCATTACAAAAATGCCTTCTCTCCGGGTTGGAAGCCTCTCTAGTTTACTCAATGTATCGTCACCTTTGGTGACCCTCCCGAATACAGCATACTGAAATTTGTTATGTGCCAATCTCGATCAGTGACATAGATGATACTGATAATAAAAGGCTTTGATGTAGTGTTAAACACCTGGCCATCAAGGTGCGGTGAATCGCCCAGAAGGATAGAAAAGGAAGAGCCAGCACTGTCTGGATCAGAGTGCCTTGTGGAAGGAATGAAATATTTACATGTTATGAGATAACTATTAGCTTACATGCAAAGGAAACTAATAAAAAATGTTTTCCAGAGCTTTGTTATTTCAACATACATTGCATTCCTCTGGATATGTACATAACTACAAATAGAAGTATGGAAAACCACAAGTAGTGATCTTAATCTTTTTTTCCAAATAAATAAACAACTTAATAACCATTGTTGAAGTTTTCAAGTGCATAGAAAAATACTACATGCTCATCTATTTTAAGCCAGAACCAGAAGGCTTAAAGGTGATATGATAGAAGACAGTGGTCTGCCAAAGTTTTAAACAGAAAGCACCTTCCCATGGAGAGGATTCCCCTGACATGCTTGACACTACTAAATTCACCAACAATTGTTTTCTCTGCTTCCTTTTTCTGCTCCGCATTCATAGGGGCAGTTCGACCTGACATAACATCAGCAACTTGTGCAACGAAACCCTTGTCAACCTAGAAAAGAAAGCAATACATTGCATTGTTAATTGATAAAGTAGCTCATAGAATACTAGAGATTTGTGTTTACAGGTAGCAAATAAGCAAAGTGACTAAAACTGATGAATACCCGGAAGAAGTGATTTGTGTTGTAGCATCCAAGCCGCACAAGTTTGAAAATGTGTTCGACAGTCTTAGGTGCAACACGAGGAAAGAAGCCAAACTCGATATCACCATAATTCGTCTGCAGGTAGAATTACAACAGAAGTAATCAGATCTACTGATCAGAACAGGAAGAAATACTGCAGAAAGGTAAAAATGGTAATTAGTAGCGCTGTAAATTCTGAGTCCCCCAAATGGCCAACCTAGGAATGACTGAATCAGTTGTGGGATGCTAATAAGCATTTATGAAGTCGTACAAATCATGTAAAAGCTACGGTTTTATTACTAATATCATTAAATATCCAACTGATGTAATTTTGGGGATGGAGTAATGCAAATTGCAAGGTGATAACCAAAGTACCAGAACCGATAAGTAAACCAGCCTGGCAGCTTGAGTGAATTGTGTGGAGAACAGAAGACACCATCTACCTAATGGGAGATTAGGAGTAGGAGGAAATCATATGTCTGAAGAGAAGAATATGCAACATGGTATCAGTCTTCTTGGAAGAATCTTGAGACCACCATGCAATGAAATTACAGCCAGGTTTGCCAGTTGAGCACTCTTATCCGCTAGTTGTGCATTCCTAGCAAACAAATCTTCCGACCAGTAAAGCAACAGCCAGTTGAGCACTGCAATCCAGATTCCTGTCCAAGCACTCTAATTCCTCTTCCAGCAGTTCTTAAATGCAACTCAGCAGCCATCTCCTTCCACATTGCTGTGGCTTTGAATCGACTCTCGAACGAAATCTCGCAAAAGCAAGCCCGGCCAGCGTAACCGACTCACACTGATTCTCTCCAGATCCTCCTCCCACAGCTCTCAAATCACACTAATCCTCTCCCAGATCCTCCCACAGCTCTCAAATCCCTCGTCAAACCTAGCGAATTCGATGCCCTTGGGGCCGTTTCCTACCGCCAAAGGCTACTAAACATCGCTCCTTTCGAGCGAATTTCAGAGCAACAGACAATCGGGGTTGGGCGAATCTAGCAGTCGTGGTTGGAATAGCAAGGGCAGTAGAGGAGATGGCGGGTGACCTGGAAGACGACGCGCGCGGATCCGAGGTTGGGGTCGGAAGAGTAGAACGTGGAGGCGCCGTCTGCGCAGACGGCCGCGACGACGAGGACCGCCGCTGCGGCGGCCGCGGCGCGGCGGAGTAGCACCGCCATTTCTTCTTCTTCTTATTTTTTCCTTCCCCTTTTGCCCCCGCTGGTTTTGACGTTTGGGTTAATTGGATTCGTGCCATTATAATTTTTGACGTTCAGACAAACGCCATTACTATTCGTCTATTTTAAAGTATACCATTATAATTCTTCGTTTTCCACAAAAATGCCACTGAATACGTATGGACACAGTCTGGGCCCAGCTGCAGGCGTATACGAAGACGTATACTTCATCACCCTGTCACTGACACGTGGGCCCCACATGTCATCTTCTTCTTCCTCCTCTCTCTCCATCCCGACGTGGCCACGGCCACGGCGAGCAGCAGCAGTAGCCCGCGAGCATCAGCACGCCAAGCAGTAGCAGCAGCACGCCGACAGCAGCACGTGCAGCCATGGCGGGCCGGAGCTCCTCCGCCTCGATCTCCCGCGCTGCCATGGCGGACGGAGCTCCCACACGGCCACGGCAGGCGGAGCTGGCGGGCCAGAGCTCCTCCGCCTAGAGCAGCAGTAGCAGCAGCCCTAGGGGCGAAGCTCCAACCATCGGAGCGTCGGCTCCGCGGACGGGGACGATGGCGCGCCCGCCTCCAGCTCCGGCCACCGCGAGAAGAAGCTCCGCCTCGTCAAGTCGTCATGGGGCTCCACGAGCTGCTGCTGCTTGCCCATTCCTGGTGGCGCCAGCGGAGCTCGAGGCGGGAGCTTCGGCCCGCCATAGCTGCGCGCGAGCTCCACCCACCATGGCCGTGCAGCAGCTCCGCCCGCCATGGCCGCGCCGGGGCTCGAGGCGGAGAAGCTCTGGCCCGCCATGGCCACGCGTGCAGCAGCCGCCGAGACCACGCGGCCACGCGGGCAAGCAGCAGCCTCCTCCTCTAGTCGCCCCCATCCCTCCACTCCTCCCGTCGAGCACACTGCCAATGGCGGCTCTCGCCCACACCCCTTCGATGCGCCCATCAGGAGAGAGAGATGAGGAGAGGAAGAAGAAGATGACAGGTGGGGTCCGCGTGTCAGTGACAAGGAGATAAAGTATACGTTTTCGTATACGCTGCAGCTGGGTCCAGGCTACGTCCATACGTATTCAGTGGCATTTTTGTGGCAAACGAAGAATTGTAATGGCATGCTTTAAAATAGACAAATAGTAATGACGTTTCTCCGAACGTCAAAAATTATAATGGCATGAATCCAATTAACCCTGGACGTTTTGTTGTGCAGTGGTGTTTGCAAAGACGAAAACACACGTTTGGCAAAAAAAACCAAGTTCAGGTCCATTTTGTGATCCGGAAACCATATGACAATTTAAAAAAAAACTCAAAGCTATGTATTTAGATATATACTATATCTAGTCTAGAACTCTAAAAACATAGTAAAAAACAATGTTCCTGAAAAATCAAAATATTTTTCAATTTAGAACAGAAGGAGCCGCACAATGTTTTAAACATAAAACAATCACTTGTGTTGTTTTGATGCTTAATGCTCATTGTAATGTAGCTTATCCATCTATGTTGGTAAAGCATTATCAACCTTGCTTACTATCGTTAGTCAAAATTTGGAAGCATTCATAAGGGGTGAGTTTTCTTTGTAGAGAGGAGAGTCTTAGATAGATCTTTGAGATATCATGTCACATTTTCAAAATCACAATCTATTCTTATACATAGAGGTGTAGTGAAGGAGTACTCTTTAATCTCATCAATGTTATTCTCGAGTCACAGTAGTACAGAAACGGTTTTTGCTGACCCTTGCTATTCTTGAATTACACTAGTATAGAAACGATTCATAATCACTATATGCCACCTATTATCCATGTCTTATGTAATACAAACCCGTACTTTATTTCCTACTTTCCTTTAATCATTTGTTTTTCTAGGGACATTCACTCATGATATTAAATTTTGATTGATTTGATTTAACCTCTACCAGTTTATACTTAGCTATAGTCAGAAAAATATCATGGAAAGAAAAGGCAGCGATTGGATTGATAGAAAGGAACTCCAACAACCAATTTCAATCCTACCTTGTGGAATCAGTTCCGTATATAATATTTAGGGATGATTAATTATAGGCAATGGCCCTGATTGGTTCTACTTAGGGGAGCTTCCAACTTCCGGCTCGAGAGAGGGGGCACGCTAACCTTGTCATGTTTAGTACTAGGAGAGCCCACGTGGAGGATTTTGCACCCGCAATGAATAATTTAATGGACACGTTAAAAAAACTCTACACTTTCCAAGTGGATGGACTTGGAATATATATCATGTGCTCGCGTGCATTAAGTGCTCCCGTTAAAAAAAACATTCAACCAGAAATATAAATGGATAGATGATGTATGAGGACCTATGTTCATGCAAAATTTTAGAATGGTTAAAATCTTGTAAGTAGAAACAAAAAGGAGATAATAATCATGATATAATGATTGGGTTGGGTGCATTGTTTGCCTAGATCCGCAACCCGCATCAACTACATCTTGATTTTTTTTCTTTTTTGTTCCTCTATGTACAAGAATTTTTTTAATCCTCAAAATCTGCGTGAAGATGGATCCTTACATCATCTATCCTTAGGTATTTTTGGAAGAATTTTTCAAGCACTGTTTCATAGGTTTTTCTAGATGGGAGCACGGGAGCACCTAAAGGCATGGAGGGCTATGTAACACTTTTTATTGGGATGGGGTAGCGAATGGGAAAAATGGATTGGGATAGCAGGACGGGGTACGGAATGAGTATGCTATTCTTTATTTTCCTATCCCTATTCATTTCCCACTATCCATACATGGGATCAGATCTATCACACCCCTTACTTCCCTATATATCCCACACTGGTAGAGAACAGAGCTTTACTCCCGGTGGGGAACCCCCTCTAGTCCTGGTTCTCCACCCGGGAGCAAGCATCCAGGACTAAAGGGAGTCCTTTAGTTCCGGGTCAAGAACCGGGACTAAAGGTGGACTAAAGATTTACGATGGCCGGCACCCTTTAGTCCCGAACCGGGACTAAAGATTTTTTTTCTTTTTTCTTTTCTTTTCATTTTTTTGTTTTCTTTTCAAAATAGGTTTTCGAAGTCGTATTGTACGCTGCTAATTATATATTTATACGTGCGTATAGTATGTTTCGGTTCAAGCACAATGAAAGTATTAAATCACACAATTCAAACATAGGAAAAAAAATATATATATATATATGCATGCATGCATCATATATATATATATTTACATGCATGCATGCATATGTGTATTTTACATTATATTGTTTCATGTGCATATATTACAAAAGATTGTATTACAGTTGTTGTGATATAACAAGTTTCCTCTCATCCTCTAGCTTGGCTTTCATGGCAGTGTTGAGTCGAAGTAGAACTCGCCCTTGGAATCGATGACATGCTCATTAAAAAATACGGCTATAGACTCTTGAATTGTTTTGATTTGGTCTTGGCGTATGACATTTTCCTCCAACCATCGAGCCTACAGGTTTGAATTAAAGGAAAATAAATTAATATATGTACATACATACATATATATATATATATATATATATATATATATATATATATATATATATATATATATATATAAAGACATAGTAACACAATCAATAATAATAATTAAATGAATATATAGTGTATTTTTAACGTACTTTGAGTCTCTCTGTAGGAGTTCTTTGGGAGACCACCTTGATAAACTTGCAAACATAGTAACCACAGTAGTTGTTCCCCTGTTCCTGCCTTAGACACCACTTTACGAGAAAAAGATTTGTCATCCAATCTGATGATCCGGTGAAAGCTATATGTTTAATTAATAAAGATGATGCGATTTAGGGGATTTACTTTCAAAGGGATTACATTCAGTGGCGCTTTGCATTTTCCCATGTGTTGCTTCTCAATAAAGGTTTTCCAAACACTGCCCAATAAAAAATTTGCCACGTCATCAGATATAGTTAATTATCATGTTTGTGTCTATATATAGTTGCTAGAGATACCGAAATTACCTCTGGATAATATCTATCATATCTTGGTAGTCTTGTTGTGGTTTTCTCATCGAATCATAGATTATCAAGTGACTTTTCACCAGATCGATGTCCATCAATATCCAGTGATTGCTGCATGTGTTTATAGGATATAACACATAACACTCATTAATTAACTAGAATCAACATATGAGCCATTAAGGATGATCGATATTATTAACACTCACTTGAAGTTGCAGGAAAAGAGTATATCATTCTTGTGGCGTTCGTTCACTAAGAAGTTCATGAGGTTATTCTCTGACTTAGACTTCCAATTAGTCTTTGGAGTAACTGGGTCTTTGAATACTATATGGGGATCAACAAAACCAATTTCATTGCAGCCTTCCTTTCTGAGCTCTGTCATTGTAAATCTGCATATATATAGTACTTGTTAGGATAATTTATATGCATATACACACATATGATGAGTTTAATAATAGATCGAAAGAATTATTACTTACAGACAATAGCAGCTAATGATAACTTTGTCCAGAGAGGTCAGGTGGCATAGTTGATGAAATTCTGCAAAGTCAACATACATAACAACATCGTCACGGAACCAATGTTCGTCTCTAATTCTGACACCAACGCAGAAGTCTCCACTGGTAGACGCCTGCATATACCACTTGTTTAGTAGGTACATTTGCGTCCCTAGATCAGATAAGGCTTGAGGGTTGTATAGACTCTGACCTAGTACAAATTTTTTCTTCCAAATATCAACATCCGCCGCACTCTCAATGTTTTCATCACCAAACATCTAGTAAAGGTCAAGACCAGTCTCATCAATAAATTCACCAAGGTGATCCAAATCGATATCCGGAGGTATGTTTGCCTGATGCATTAATCCTAAATTTGAACCATATTCATTACCAACAACTAGCGGAGGGACTGATTGATGCGATTGTTGTCCGAGTTGTGCAACTCCTTTCCCTGCCCGCTTCTTTTTCTGTGCTGCCTCAATTGACTTGGTGAGAGTGCGGTCATAGTCCGTTAACGTTGATTTGGACGGCTTACGAGATTCCCGCTGTTGTTGCTGGTAAGAAGCCACCTTTTTTCTTAGAATATCTAGAGCTACGAAGAAGTATGGTTTCTCCGGGTTTCTCCTTGCTTCTTGATTCTTTTTAAGTTTGTCATAGAATCTAGACATATCTTTTTTATATGCATTAGTTCCTTCTTCCTTCTCTTCAGATATTATTTTGGGAATAGCCCTTGGTTTCATGGTGGCTTTCTTTGCTGATGGGGACTGGTTCTTCGTTTGCGGGGCTGGCCTCTTGCTAGTACTTGGCTTCTTGGTAGGTGGGGGCGGGGGAGGCGTTGGAGACCTCCTTGGAGGTGGTGGCAGCGGCGTTGAAGACCTCCTTGGAGGTGGCGGCTGCGGCATTGGAGACCTCCTTGGAGATGGTATGGATGCAGCCTCGCCTTCCAACACATTGTCATCGTACAGAGCACTATGATGACGTGGCGATTGAACAATTGGATTTAGGTTGGGGGAGGATCTGCTACAAAAAAAGGAATGACATATTATTATGAGCAGATTGTTAATTATTTAAGCCAATATAAATTAATGATGTAGTGTTTTCATCCACACCTATGGTGAGGTAGTTCAGGAGGAGGTGGAGGCGACATCTCGGGAATGATGATGTAGCGCTTGCGCCATAGAATGAATGTCTTCTCTACTTCTCCGAGAGTCTTCTCGCCATCACCTCCAGGAATGTCAAGAGGCAAATCACTAAAACCTTTTTCAGCTTTATCTACTGAGATGGTAGCATATCCTTCTTGGATTATATTCCCATGAATCCTTGGTGTCTTGGTTCGGTTGATAGGATTAACAAGACCGATAGCCACCTTGATTGTAGAATTCCCCTTCGGAATGTGTAGCTCACACGATGTACAAGGTTCAGTGACGTCATCCACAGGGAAGCGCAGTCCTGTGTCTCCTTGACTTGGTATCTCTGTGAAAGCACAGCTGCTTTTCAACTGAACAGATTGGCTAATGTTGATTCCTGGCTCTGATGTTTGCTTACTTGCACTCACTGCTATTTGCACTTGCCTTCTGATTTCCTCCTGCATTCTCGCTTCAAGGTTTTTTTCCTGCTCCTGTGCTTCACGCACCGCTTCCTCCAACCTCTGGAGCCGCTGTGCCTCTTCTTCCTTCTTTCTCTGACGGCTTCTGTAGGAAGGTCTATCCTGAGGGAATCCATGCTCCCACGAGACACTTCCTTTGCCTCTAGTTTAGCCACCATGTTCAATAGTCCCGATGGCGTATGTCAGTTCATCCTTCTCTCTGTTGGGCCTAAACGCACCACTAGCAGTAGCTCTGAGCATAAAACAATCTTTCTGCTGCTTCTTGCAGTCTTGCACCATAAATGCACTTCCCTGTCTCCTGGTCCAGTGTTCCCCCATAAGCGAAAAACCAATTCTTTGCACGCTCTCCCCACTCAAGTGATTCTGGTGTGATACCTTGGCAAGAAGGTCTGCTTCCATTTTGTTCCACTTCTTAATGGCAGTCGGGTAGCCACCTGATCCCATGTTATGGTGGTATGTCTTCTGTTGGGTATTATGTTGGTTCTTTATCACCCGACTCATACCCTCTTCTGACGTCTTGTACTGTACAAACTCATCCCAATAGGGCCTCTGCTTTGAGATCGGGCCTGGGACAGTAAAATCTGGTGCTATGTTCTTCTTGACATACGTCGTGTATAGGTGTTTCTTCCAAGTCTGAAACTAGGTGGCCATCTTCTTCATTGCCCAATCCCTAACTCGCTCCTTCAATTCATCACCATCTATTATATCATCATAACCATCTGTTTGGAGCGTGAAATATTCCAAGACATCATTCCAAATTAACGTCTTGTCATGATCAGAGACAAAACTGATATGAGGAGCATTGGTCTTCTTCTTCCATTCGTGGGTACTGATCGGGAGCCGGTCCCGTACAAGGTAACCACAGTGGTGCACGAATTTCATTTTATTTGGCCCCCCGGTTCGCTTGTATCCACATTGAACTCCGAGATGATGAAGCGGCCCTCCAATGACTTTTTGGGACCTCGAACATTTTTACTCTTCGTTGTAGTTGTTGATGTCGATCCAGAGGGCTACAAAACATAAACATTATTTTTAATGTCATGAGCACACATAAGACATATGATAATATATATAGCTAATAATAAAAAATATATACTTGGCCAATATGTTGTTGCTCATTTTGTTCAAGAGCTAAGTACTGACTCCCATCATCTGCATCCTCTTGCATGTTATTTTTAGCACCATCATCGCCGGCAACTTGAGTGCCAGTGTTGATCAAATTCATCATCAACTCCTCCTCATCCATGTTTCTCGGGTCGGCCATCTAGCTTCAAAAAACAAAACCAATATATAGTATGTCAAATCTTTGCTTATATGCGTAAAATCTACGAACAATATGCATTATTAAATCTTGCCCCTCGGTCACGGACACAATTCGCCACACTAGGGCGAACTGCGTCGGTACTAGGGCGAATTAGGGCTATACATAAACGGCTGAGGGCGAATTGCATCGGTGACTAGGGCGAACCACGTCGGTGACATCAACAACGCGGTTCGCCCTAGTCACCGACGCAATTCGCCCTGGTGTGATTTTTAGCGTTAACGATAACGATAATACGAATGTTGATCGACTAGGCCATGAGAAAGGGCGGTGTGACAAGAGTGGCGGTGCTCCACTCCGCCGTATATATGTTTGTACACATGGGTGAACGAGGGCGGCAGTGCTCCGCCGTATACATAGAAACGCATGGGCGAACGAGGGCGGCGGTGCTCCGCGACGTATATATACATGCATATGAATACAAATGACGTATATATATGTGTCGGCGCGGTGGCCGGAGTGCTGACGACGATGATGTGAGGCGGGCCAGGGCGGTGTCGGTGCGTGATGTTATGATCCTATGTACCATGTGAACCATGTAGTCATTCATCATATATCTTAAACTAAACATAGTCACTTTATTAACTACAATATATCTTATGCCGACACGCAATACAAATGTTGATTGACTAGGCCGCGAGAGAGGGTGGTGTGACGAGAGTGGCGGTGCTCCACTCCGCCGTATATATGTTTGTACACATGGGTGAACGAGGGCGGCGGCGGTGCTCCGCCGTATACATAGAAACGCATAGGTGAACGAGGGCGGCGGTGCTCCGCGACTTATATATACATGCATAGAATACAAATGACGTATATATACGTGTCGACGCGGTGGCCGGTGGCTGTCGATGATGACATGAGGCAGGCCGGTGTGCTGACGACGACGAGACTCTCTTGTGCATCCTCTCCACACGCGTTGCGCGCTCGCCGATGACACTCTTGTGCATCCTCTCTATGGCTACGGCAAGATGGAGTTTTGCTTGCTCCTCGAACCCCCGTACCCTATCTAGGGCATGGTCCTGCGATGGTTGTGGCGAGCCCATGCTCGGTCCACGGCGGCCGAGCCTTAGAGCTCCACCGGGAAGGCATTGCGAGATTCGCCAGTGACTTCTAGAGACAACAATTAAGGGCCGCCGGAGTAGGTTTGGGCGTACAGGTAACCGTATAGCCACTTGGACAGCAAGGCTATTGACTTGCATGTGGCGTGCTTCAAGGAAATGATTCGCACGCCGCAGCTTCGAGAGGCCACCTATCGTTACCAGGATGTGGGTGACGGCTCCTAGGCGAGCGACCCTTATATCTACGGCATGGTTGAGTACATGCTCCCTAGCTACCAACAGAAGGCTTGAACCTTGAAAGGCTTGAAAGGTATGGTAAGATTGCTCTCGTTGTTGCTAGCGTTGTCTTCTCACTGGTTTTTGGAACCTGGCCAGTGGCCATGACAAGCCGCGCGCCATTGCCATGAAAGCCGAGAGACGAACTCACCTCGGGCGGGCACGGTGGAGGGCCATGGGCGTGCGTGGTGGAGGGCCGCACGAGGTCGTCGATGCGAGGTCATCGGCGGTGGAGGGCTGCACGAGGTGAGGCGCGGGCTCCGGTGTCATGGAGACGAATTGGCGGTGGCTGCGAGGAAGAAGAGAGAAAGGGCGGCGGTGTTTGACGAGGAAGAAGAGGAAGGGGTCGATCTGCGCCAGGCACTGGCGGTTATATACAAGGGATATTTACTCCCGGTGCTAGCCACCAGCCGGGAGTAAAGGTCATTTACCTCCCGTGCATATTACCAACCGGGAGTAAAGGTTTTTTTTTGGCGGGCCACGAAACTGCAACGCACCTTTACTCCTGGTGGGCTTCCCACCCGGGAGTAAAGGTGGCCTGCAGTTTCGTTCCCGCCTATTTTGAGCAAAATTTTTTAATAGAAATATGGACTTTCTTGTTAAATACATAGTAAATTAAATAAAAGGCATAAAATTATTTTGTTAAAAATATGGATTTTTTTTTCTTTATTGCACATAGGAAAAATATATAACCTAACTTTTTTTATTTTTTGTTATAATTATAAAACATAATGTAACTAATATTTATTATTTCGTTAATGCAAAAATGTAGTGTTTAATTAAAATTATTAAAACTATTGGTTTTGGACAGGAAATTTGTTTTCACATCATTTTAACGTTAATATTTTAATTTTTCATCACTCAATATCCTAATTTAACTTTTCGAGAGAGAAATCCCACCAAATCAAACATTGATTTAATTTGAAACACGACATAATAAACATCTGAATTCACAATTATTACATAATATCTCAAACACACACTACATTAAATCACTATATCATCAAGTGGGCACAGCAGTGAACTTCTTCTTTATGTATGTCCCTTGGTTATGATCGTGTCGTAACCATGGAGTGTCCTCATCATTTACCAAGATGCTAGGGTCTTTGTTCACTTTGAAGGGCGGAATTCGGTCATACTTTTCATAATCTTCTGACATGTCCGACTTGTCCTCAATTCCCACGATGACTCTTTTCCCTGAAAGAACTATGTGGCGCTTTGGCTCTTTGGTTGAGTCATTATCGTTTTTCCCTCTTTTTGGTTTGGTAGACATATCATTGACATAGAACACCTGATTCACATCCTTGGCAAGGACGAATGGTTCGTCTTTGTACCCAATATTACTAAGGTCTACTGTTGTCATTCCATACTCATTGTCTACTATTACCCCACCTTCGATCACTTTGACCCATTGGCACTTGAACAATGGGATCTTCAAAGTAGGTGCATATTCTAGTTCTCCATATTTCATCTATGCGGCCATAATATGTCTGCTTATTCCCATTCGGGTCTGTGGCATCTATGCGGACACCACTGTTTTGGTTGGTACTCCTTTTATCTTGGGCTACTGTATAGAATATGTTCCCATTTATCTCGTACCCTTTGTATGTTATGATATGCCATGATGGTTGCATAGCCAATAAATACAGTTGCTCATGGATGCTCTCATCACCTTGACATTTTTTTCGCAACCAACCGCCGAAAGTTTCCATGTGCTTACGCATAATCCAAGCTTCAGTCTTCCCTGGAAACTCGGATCATAAGAGATCCTTATGTGTTTCAAAATATGGATCTACCAAAGAGGAGTTCTGTAGAACTATGTAGTGCGCTTTATTGAAATAATCATCCTCCATACCAATATATGTTTCCTTCCTAGTGTCCCCTTTCCGCTTAGTCTCCCCTCATATCTTAATTCAGGAACACCAATCAAGTCAAGGTTGGGAATAAAGTCAACACAGAACTCAATGACCTCTTCTGTTCCATAGCCCTTGGCGATGCTTCCTTCTGGGCGAGCACGGTTGTGAACATATTTCTTCAGAACTCCCATGAATCTCTCTAAGGGGAACATGTTGTGTAGGAACACAGGACCGAGAATGAAAATCTCCTTGACTAGGTGAACTAGGAGGTGTGTCATGATATCAAAGAAGGAAGGAGGGAACACCAACTCAAAGCTGACGAGACATTGAACCACATCATTCTGTAGTTTAGCTAGATCAGTTGGATCAATTGCCTTCTGAGAAATTGCATTGAGGAATGCACATAGCTTCACTGGTGGCTAGACGTACATTTGGAGGTAGAATTCCTCTTAATGCAACTGGAAGTAATTGCGTCATGAGAACATGACAGTCATGGGACTTTAAGTTACAGAATTCTTCTCTGGCACATTTATAATACCCTTTATATTCGAGGAGAATCCAGATGGTACCTTGATGTTGTTTAAGCATTCAAACATGATTTCCTTCTCCTCTTTGCTTAGAGTGTAGCTGGTAGGACTGTAAGTAATGGCGTCCATCATCTGTCTTCTCTGGATGCAGGTTGTCTCTTTCTCTCAAACAACGCAGGTCCTGTCGTGCTTCAAATGTGTCCTTAGGCTTTCCATACACACCCATGAAGCCTAACAGGTTCACACAAAGATTCTTTGTCAGGTGCATCACGTCGATCGAGCTGTGGACCTCTAGGACTTGCCAATAGGGTAGGTCCCAAAATATGGACTTTTCTTCCACATGGGTGCGTGACCGTTAGCGTCGTTTGGAACAAGTTGGCTGCCATGTCCTTTTCCAAAGACAACTTTCACATCATTGACCATATCGAGTACATCCTCACCGGTTCAGTTGCGAGGCTTGGTGAGGTGGTCTACCCTCCCTTTAAAATGCTTGCCTTTCTTTCTTACGGGGTGATTTGCAGGAAGAAATCGACGATGGCCAAGGTACACGACCTTTCGACATTTTTTCAAGAATACACCTCTAATATCACCGAAGCAGTGTGTGCATGCATTATATCCCTTGTTTGACTGTCCTGAAAGATTACTTAGAGTAGGCCAATCATTGATTGTTATGGACAACAATGCTCGTAGATCAAAGTGTTCCTGTTTGTACTCATCCCACACACGTACACCTTCTTTATTCCACAAAATGAGAAGTTCATCAATAAGTGGTCTCAGGTACACATCGATGTCATTGCCAGGTTGCTTCGGGCCTTGGATGAGCACAGGCATTGTAATGAACTTTCGCTTCATGCATAACCAAGGAGGAAGGTTGTAGATACTTAAAGTAACAGGCCAAGTCTATGACTACTGTTCTGCTCTCCAAAAGGATTGATACCATCTGTACTTAAAGCAAACCTTAAGTTTCTTGCATCATTTGCAAACTCCGGGAATTCTCTGTTGATTGCTCTCCACTAGGACCCATCAGTAGGGTGTCTCAACATATTGTTTACCTTTCGATCTTCTTTGTGCCATCACAACAATTTTGCATGTTCTTTGTTTCTGAACAGACATTTCAAGCGTGGTTTTATAGGAGCATACCACATAACCTTGGCAGGGATTTTCTTCCGCGGACGTTTGCCCTCAACATCACCAGGGTCATCTCGCCTGATCTTATACCGTGATGCATGGCATACCGGGCATGCATCCAATTTCTCGTACTCTTTGCCACGGTACAGGATGCAGTCACTAGGACATGCATGTATCTTCTCGATTTCTAGCCCCATAGGACAGACAACTTGTTTTGCTTCGTAGGTAGTGGCGGGCAATTCATTGTCCTTCAGAAGCATCTTCTTTTGGATTTTTAGTAACTCTCCAAATCCCTTGTCAGATACACCATTCTTTGCCTTCCATTGCAGTAATTCTAGTGTGGTTCCCAACTTTTTCTGCCCTGCATCACAGGTTGGGTACAACAATTTGTTGTGATCTTCTAGCATCCACTCGAACTTGATCTTCTCATTTTCACTTTCACATTCTCTTTGTGCGTCACGAATGACCTGACAAAGATCATCAGCAAGCTCATCTTCTGTGGCTACCTCTTCTTTAGCTTCTCCCATTGCAGTATCATTGAAGCACGCACATCGGGAATAATATCATTGTCGTCCCATTGTTCTTCTTCACCTTCTTCCATTACAACGCCGGTTTCTCTGTGCTTCGTCCAACAAATATAGTTTGGCATGAAACCCGACTTGAACAAGTGTGAATGAAGAGTCCTTGAGCAAGGATATTCCGCCGTATTCTTACATATGGCACATAGGCAGCACATAAAACCGTGGCGTTTGTTTGCCTCGGCCGCACATAACAAAGAATGCACGCCGTCAATGAACTCTTGGGAGCGGCGATCAGCATTGTACATCCAATGCTGGCTTATCTGCATTACATAACATAAATACCATATTAAAACCTAGATCATAATTAATTATTTATACAACATGTGTGCCACCACAAAAGGTACAAATTTATGAAAGCATCGCTACAATGTAGATAATCTCAACTACCACTAAAAGAACTAAAACTAAAATACATTTTAGGAGCACAAGGATTTCGCGACCAATCTCAACTAAAATAGACAGATCCCCCGATTGTGCAACATCTTTGGGCTTCTTCGGCTGGATCACTGCCTCATTAGCCGCCGTATCTGCCTGTTGTGCAAGATATTTTTGCACGAGTTCAACATACTCTTCCTCCCAGTAGAAGCCCAAACATCGTCCACTACCATCCCACTAAAATTAAAACAAAAAATTAGAACTTTAATCACAACCATCATAAAAATAGGTATAAACTAACCATAATCATTAAATACGATAAAATAACTCACATTGCGATCCGGACACTTGTAGAAGATACGATCCTTGTTGGGACCCTCCTTCTTCACTCGGTACTCCATCACAATCTTCGTCTCATCACGACACTTGCCGCATGGAATGAGAGGGAGGCCCGGCCTAAGTCGCTTTGGAAACCCATGAGAGGCCGATGACCCGGAAGCAGTTGCCATCTACTCTCTATACTCATTTTTTAATACACTATAAATTTCTCATTTTATAAACAAATAAAATTAAGAAACTATAAAATTATCTATATCTCTAAACAATGATATTTTTAATGGTCATTGTGTTCTCGTCTTTTACTGCGGCAGGTAAGTAATTCACATGATATTTCCGTAAATTAACAGAAGAATGGGAGTGTACACACATAATAATCGATTATCGTTTATATTTATATATATACTACGTTTGGGTACGGTGATTGACAGACTACTACGATGATATCGGGACGTGTGAATAAATAACCATTAGTACTAGTTGACCTTGCTTACGTGATCATCTTGGCGAGCATTTCTCCACCGGACGGCACCGTACTTGGCCACGGAAGAGCTCTGATTCTACGAGGAAGGGAACACGATCTTCCACGACCGTTGCCGCTCTCCCTCGTAAAATCAAAGCTCCTCCTTGACATCCGTTACCACTCGGCAGAGAACATGCTCACCGAAATAAACACGGTCCGCTAGTTCAACTAGCTACTTTAACCTTCCTTCATGTAAATATGCAAGCTTGAAGTGATTTTGAGCTCAAATTGCTTACAAATGAAAAAAACCACAATAAAGAACCATATATATAGTGAACAAAATGGGATAAGACAATGATGAAACATGAGAGTATGAAGTTGGTAACCTTTAGAACCGAAGAATCGACGGAGGAATCAAAGAAATCGATGGAGGAATCGAAGAATGGATGGAGAAAGAGTAAGAACACTGCTTAAATTTGAACTTAAGCTCTCGGGCGGGCTTGGGGAGGAAGAAGACGGCCAACAGGATTTATAGCTCAAAAACATGTTTTAATAAATAACCAGCCGTACTAGTTGACCTTGCTTACGTGATCATCTCGGCGAGCATTTTTCCACCGGACGGCACTGTACTTGGTCAAGGAAGAGCTCCGATTCTACGAGGAAGGGAACACGGTCTTCCACGACCGTTGCCGCTCTTCCTCGTAGAATCAAAGCTCCTCCTTGATGTCCGTTACTGCTCGGCAGAGAACATGCTCGCCGAGCTGAACACGGTCCGCAAGTTCAACTAGTATGGATTTTCTATAATTTTCTAACTATTTTCTAAGTTTTTCATTTCATAAAAAGTTAAAATAAAATGTTTAGTCGCGGAGTCCATAGAAATGACCATATTTTGACCTAGCAACGCATTGTCAATTGTCATTGCGTTGCATTGCACCCTGGACCGGACTCCGGACAATAAAATACTACGGTCGATCGATGCCGTTCTTTGTCGTACAGTCACACGGCGACGGCTGACGGACCCGTTCAACCCCCAAATCTGTCAGACCCGGCTATTCGGGCGTATCGTCAAAAGAGAACGGATTTGCTTTCTATTGCATGGCCTTGCATTGCATCTGTCACACCAGTCGGAGGCACTAGTCCCTATACTCATTTTTTAATACACTATAAATTTCTCATTTTATAAACAAATAAAATTAAAAAACTCTAAAATTCTCTATATCTCTAAACAATGAAGTGTGCTATGCATGCTACAAATGAACGGTGAATACTAGTTTTTAATAGCTACTTTAACCTTCCTTCGTGTAAATATGCAAGCTTGAAGTGATTTTGAGCTCAAATTGCTTACAAATGAAAAAACCACAATAAAGAAACCATATATATATAGTGAACAAAATGAGATAAGACAATGGTGAAAAATAAGAATATGAGATTGGTAACCTTTACAACTGAAGAATCGATGGAGGAATCAAAAAAATCGACGGAGGAATCGAAGAATGGATGAAGGAACAATGGAGGAAGGAAGAACAGTAGTGCAGTGAGCTTCAAAATGTGCTGAGCTCGGGCTCGGGGAGGAAGAAGGAGACGGCCGATATATAAAGGGGGACCTTTAGTCCCGGTTGGTGGCTCCAACCAGGACTAAAGGTCCCTCCCAACGGCTTATGTGGTGGCAGAGACCTTTAGTCCCGGTTGGAGCCACCAACCGGGAGTAAAAGTCTACCTTTAGTCCCGGTTGGTGGTTCCAACCGGGACTAAAGGTCCCTGCCACCTCTGTCTGGCGCAGTAGCCGTTGGGAGGGACATTTAGTCCCAGTTGGAGCCATCAACCGAGACTAAAGGTATCTCTAGTCCCGGGAGCAAAAAAAAAAAATGCCGGGACTAGAGCCCATTTTCATCGATGATCAAAGGTCTATTCTCTACCACAGCAGAGAGCAAGCGGATGGACTTGTAGTTTGGCAAGGCACGTACGTAAAGAAAAAGATCGAGGCAGCAAATAAAGGTGGTTGATTGCTTAGAAACCAAGAACACCTCAAAGGCGATCGATGCCAAAACGCTAGCTCATGGTTTTCAATGGAGTGCTGGCGGTGAAAGCAGCTAGGACGCATCAAGCATGCTTGCCGCCCTGGTGTGAAACCCGGCCGTGGCCGGGGGCGGGCCCACCGCAAGGGTACAAGTGCCTCGTGCCCGTCATGCGCGGAAAAGTGGCCAAATTCCTACTCTCTCCGGTCACCAAAATATTCCCAAAAACAGTTGGTCACTGCCTTTTCCACTTGCATCATTGTAGATGGATGCTTTGAGACAGAGAAAGAGAATTTATCCATTTAGCGGTATTAGCTAGGTTTACTAGCTACACTCAGCCTATGTATGCATGCATAACACTCCTTCTGAGAAAGAATTATTGAAACTTCCCCCCTTTTTTTATTCATTTATATAAATGTATATGCTACTCCTAGTTCTTACCCATGATAGCCTCTCTTTCTTTACTTCCAAACTAATCCACCACACACATCAGCATAATAAGCCTGACTTTTTATGTATATGCCTTGCCTATTTAAAGGGTGGTCCATTTGGCTCAACTCTAGTAGTAGACCATAATCCTACCTGCACCTCATCATACAATACAAGTGATTAGTATTTAATAGTAAGACAGTTATGCTGCTATATATAGAAAGGTCTATCATTTGTATGTATCTCCATAAATAGAGTCATACGAGGCAAGAGAGCTTTATTCGGCCTGGTTGGCCCACAGTCTACTCTAGCCCAAAAAAAAGCTCAAAAGGCAGGTCCGCTCAAGTAGTTGTTGGGTGGGAACGGGCAAGAAAAACAAGCCCAAAATAAATCAGGCCTAGTGTGAGCCCAACACGAATAGAAATTTTCCATTTTTCGCTATCGTAATAGATATAGCGGCAATCCATTTTTCCTTGTATCGTAACAAACCATGGGGTCAACCTAATCAATTACACCGTAGTCTGAATCCAATACCCCCCTAGAAAAATAGAGATATCAAAACAAGCCGCAAATAAATAAGTACTAAACACATTAGAGGAGCATAATTTAATGCATTAATACGATGCTAAATTTGCTACCGCCCCACCCCCTATATAAAGAATGGACAAGGAGGCGATGCCACACACAATTGAAACATAATAAGAGTAACACAAGGAAATCAAAGAATCAGCTCTCCCTGATGGCACTTCTCAACAAGGATGCCAAGGCTCTGTGCCTTGCAACCCTTATTGTCATGGCTATGGTATTCTCGTCTTGTGAAGCAAGAGGTAGTAATAATTTATATACAACCACACATATATGCATGTGTATTCTATTTTACACATAATGTTTTACATCAACTTAGCTATATAAAAGTTCCCACTCTAATGAAAATGCAATACATCATATTTGCAGGTAGTAGGTGCACCGATTTTTCTCCATGCGACGACATATTGTGTGGGGCGCATTGTGACGCTCTAGGGTACAAGAACCCTAAGCCACACTGCCTTTATACCAAGATTGGCCATACAGGCGATAAATGTTGTTGTTAGGCTAAAACTTGGGTGTGTGCCCCTTGTCGAAATGATGTATCGGTTTCATCAAGATGGTGAAGTCAATATGTCTCACCAACTATGGATGTTGGTCGACTAAGAATAATAATAATTTGTGATGCTAAAATTTATGTTTTTAGTATAGTAGAATTGCACTGGCAGCTCCTGAACTTCCAAGGTGTTTCTTTTATACATCTATCTAGGCGCCATTTGGATATTGAGAAATGTAGAGTGGCACTAGTAGAGAACAGACCTTTGATCCTCGGTCAAAATGAGCTCTAGTCCTGGCATTTTTTGCGCCCGGGACTAGAGATACCTTTAGTCCCGGTTGGTGGCTTCAACCGGGACTAAAGGTCCCTCCCAACGGCTACTGCGCTAGACAGAGGTGGCAGGGACCTTTAGTCCTGGTTGGAACCACCAACCGGGACTAAAGGTAGACTTTTACTCCCGGTTGGTGGCCCCAACTAGGACTAAAGGTCTCTGCCACTACAGGAGCCATTGGGAGAGACCTTTAGTCCCGGTTGGAGCCACCAACCGGGACTAAAGGTCCCCCTTTATATATCGGCCGTCTCCTTCTTCCTCCCCGAGCCCGAGCTCAGCACATTTTGAAGCTCACTGCACTAGTGTTCTTCCTCCCTCCATTGTTCCTCCATCCATTCTTTGATTCCTCCGTCGATTTCTTCGATTCCTCCGTCGATTCTTCAATTGTAAAGGTTACCAATCTCATACTCTCATTTTTCACCATTGTCTTATCTCATTTTGTTCAATATATATATATGGTTCTTTATTGTTGTTTTTTTCATTTGTAAGCAATTTGAGCTCAAAATCACTTCAAGCTTGCATATTTACATGAAGGAAGGTTAAAGTAGCTATTAAAAACTAGTATTCACCGTTCATTTGTAGCATGCATAGCACACTTCATTGTTTAGAGATATAGAGAATTTTAGAGTTTTTTAATTTTATTTGTTTATAAAATGAGAAATTTATAGTGTATTAAAAAATGAGTATAGGGACTAGTGCCTCCGACTGGTATGACAGATGCAATGCAAGGCCGTGCAATAGAAAGCAAATCCATTCTCTTTTGATGATACGCCCGAACAGCCGGGCCTGACAGATTTGGTGGTTGAACGGGTCCGTCGGTCGTCGCCGTGCGACTGTACGACAAAGAACGGCATCGATCGACCATAGTATTTTATTGTCCGGAGTCCGGTCCGGGGTGCAATGCAACGCAATGACAATTGACAATGCGTTGCTAGGTCAAAATATGGTCATTTCTATGGACTCCGCGACTAAACATTTTATTTTAACTTTTTATGAAATGAAAAACTTAGAAAATAGTTAGAAAATTATAGAAAATCCGTACTAGTTGAACTTGCGGACCGTGTTCAGCTCGGCGAGCATGTTCTCTGCCGAGCGGTAACGGACATCAAGGAGGAGCTTTGATTCTACGAGGAAGAGCGGGCAACGGTCGTGGAAGACCGTGTTCTCTTCCTCGTAGAATCGGAGCTCTTCCTTGACCAAGTACGGTGCTGTCCGGTGGAGAAATGCTCGCCGAGATGATCACGTAAGCAAGGTCAACTAGTACGGATGGTTATTTATTAAAACATGTTTTTGAGCTATAAATCCTGCTGGCCGTCTTCTTCCTCCCCGAGCCCGCCCGAGAGCTTAAGTTCAAATTTAAGCAGTGTTTTTGCTCTTTCTCCATCCATTCTTCGATTCCTCCATCGATTTCTTCGATTCCTCCGTCGATTCTTTGGTTCTAAAGGTTACCAACTTTATACTCTCATGTTTCATCATTGTCTTATCCTATTTTGTTCACTATATATATATGGTTCTTTATTGTGGTTTTTTTCATTTGTAAGCAATTTGAGCTCAAAATCACTTCAAGCTTGCATATTTATATGAAGGAAGGTTAAAGTAGCTAGTTGAACTAGCGGACCGTGTTTATTTCGGTGAGCATGTTCTCTACCGAGTGGTAATGGACGTCAAGGAGGAGCTTTGATTCTACGAGGGAGAGCGGCAATGGTCGTGGAAGATCATGTTCCCTTCCTCGTAGAATCATAGCTCTTCCATGGCTAAGTACGGTGCCATCCGGTGGAGAAATGCTCGCCAAGATGATCACGTAAGCAAGGTCAACTAGTACTGATGGTTATTTATTCACACGTCCCGATATCGTCACAGTAGTCTATCAATCACCATACCCAGACGTAGTATATATATAAATATAAATGATAATCGATTGTTATGTGTGTACACTCCTATTCTTCTGCTAATTTGCAGAAATATCATGTGAATTACTTACCTGCCGCAGTAAAAGACGAGAACACAATGATCATTAAAAATATCATTGTTTAGAGATATAGATAATTTTATAGTTTCTTAATTTTATTTGTTTATAAAATGAGAAATTTATAGTGTATTAAAAAATGAGTATAGAGAGTAGATGGCAGCTGCTTCCGAGTCCTCAGTCTCTCATGGGTTTCCAAAGCGACTTAGGCCGGGCCTCCCTCTCATTCCATGCGGCAAGTGTCGTGATGAGACGAAGATTGTGATGGAGTACCGAGTGAAGAAGGAGGGTCCCAACAAGGATCGTATCTTCTACAAGTGTCTGGATCGCAATGTGAGTTATTTTATCGTATTTAATGATTATGGTTAGTTTATACCTATTTTCATGATGGTTGTGATTAAAGTTCTAATTTTTTATTTTAATTTCAGTGGGATGGCAGTGGACGATGTTCAGGCTTCTACTGGGAGGAAGAGTATGTTGAACTTGTGCAAAAATATCTTGCACAACAGGCAGATACGGCGGCTAATGAGGCAGTGATCCAGCCGAAGAAGCCCAAAAATGTTGCACAATCGGGGGATCTGTCTATTTTAGTTGAGATTGGTTACGAAATCCTTGCGCTCCTGAAATGTATTTTAGCTTTAGTTCTTTTAGTGGTAGTTGGGATTGTCTACATTGTAGCGATGCTTTCATAAATTTGTACCTTTTGTGGTGGCACACATGTTGTATAAATAATTAATTATGATCTAGGTTTTAATATGGTATTTATGTCATGTAATGCAGATGAGCCGGCATTGGATGTACAATGCTGATCGCCACTCCTAAGAGTTCATTGACGGCGTGCATTCTTTGTTACGTGCGGCCGAGGCAAACAAACGCCACGGTTTCATGTGCTGCCCATGTGCCATATGTAAGAATACGGTGGAATATCCTTGCTCAAGGACTCTTCATTCACACTTGTTCAAGTCGGGTTTCATGCCAAACTATATTTGTTGGACGAAGCACGGAGAAACCGGCGTTGTAATAGAAGAAGGTGAAGAAGAACAATGGGACGACAATGATATTATTCCCGATGGTGTGTGCTTCACTGATACTGTAATGGGAGAAGCTGAAGAAGAGGTAGCCACAGAAGATGAGCCTACTGATGATCTTTGTCAGGTCATTCATGACGCACAAAGAGAATGTGAAAGTGAAAAGGAGAAGATCAAGTTCGAGCAGATGCTAGAAGATCACAACAAATTGTTGTACCCAACCTGTGATGCAGGGCAGAAAAAGTTGGGAACCACACTAGAATTGCTGCAATGGAAGGCAAAGAATGGTGTATCTGACAAGGGATTTGGAGAGTTACTAAAAATCCAAAAGAATATGCTTTCGAAGGACAATGAATTGCCCGCCACTACCTACGAAGCAAAACAAGTTGTCTGTCCTATGGGGCTAGAAATCGAGAAGATACATGCATGTCCTAATGACTGCATCCTGTATCATGGCAAAGAGTATGAGAAATTGGATGCATGCCCGGTATGCCATGCATCGCGGTATAAGATCAGGCGAGATGACCCTGGTGATGTTGAGGGCGAACGTCCGTGGAAGAAAATGCCTGCCAAGGTTATGTGGTATGCTCCTATAATACCACGCTTGAAACATCTGTTCAGAAACAAAGAACATGCAAAATTGTTGCGATGGTACAAAGAAGATCGTAAGGTAGACAATATGTTGAGACACCCTACTGATGGGTCCCAGTGGAGAGCAATCGATAGAGAATTCACAAAGTTTGCAAATGACGCAAGAAACTTAAGGTTTGCTTTAAGTACAGATGGTATCAATCCTTTTGGAGAGCAGAATAGTAGTCATAGCACTTGGCCTGTTACTCTAAGTATCTACAACCTTCCTCCTTGGTTATGCATGAAGCAAAAGTTTATTATGATGCCTGTGCTCATCCAAGGCCCGAAGCAACCTGGCAATGACATCGATGTGTACCTAAGACCACTTATTGATGAACTTCTCATTTTGTGGAATAAAGAAGGTGTACGTGTGTGGGATGAGTACAAACAGGAACACTTTGATCTATGAGCATTGTTGTTCATAACAATCAATGATTGGCCTGCTCTAAGTAATCTTTCAGGACAGTCAAACAAGGGATATAATGCATGCACACACTGCTTCGGTGATATTAGAGGTGTATTCTTAAAAAATATCGAAAGGTCGTGTACCTTGGCCATCGTCGATTTCTTCCTGCAAATCACCCTGTAAGAAAGAAAGGCAAGCATTTTAAAGGGAGGGCAGACCACATGACCAAGCCTCGCAACCAAACCGGTGAGGATGTACTCGATATGGTCAATGATGTGAAAGTTGTCTTTGGAAAAGGACATGGCAGCCAACCTGTTCCGAACGACGCTAACGGTCACGCACCCATGTGGAAGAAGAAGTCCATATTTTGGGACCTATCCTATTGGCAAGTCCTAGAGGTCCGCAGCTCGATCGACATGATGCACCTGATGAAGAATCTTTGTGTGAACCTGCTAGGCTTTATGGGTGTGTATGGAAAGCCTAAGGACACATTTGAAGCACGACAGGACCTGCGTTGTTTGAGAGAAAGAGACAACCTGCATCCAGAGAAGACAGATGATGGACGCATTACTTATGTCCTGCCAGCTACACTCTAAGCAAAGAGGAGAAGGAAATCATGTTTGAATGCTTAAACAACATCAAGGTACCATCTGGATTCTCCTCGAATATAAAGGGTATTATAAATGTGCCAGAGAAGAAATTCTGTAACTTAAAGTCCCATGACTGTCATGTTCTCATGACGCAATTACTTCTAGTTGTATTAAGAGGAATTCTACCTCCAAATGTACGTCTAGCCACCGTGAAGCTATGTGCATTCCTCAATTCAATTTCTCAGAAGGCAATTGATCCAACTGATCTAGCTAAACTATAGAATGATGTGCTTCAATGTCTCGTCAGCTTTGAGTTGGTGTTCCCTCCTTCCTTCTTTGATATCATGACACACCTCCTAGTTCACCTAGTCAAGGAGATTTTCATTCTCGGTCCTGTGTTCCTACACAACATGTTCCCCTTCGAGAGATTCATAGGAGTCCTAAAGAAATATGTTCACAACCGTGCTCGCCTAAAAGGAAGCATTGCCAAGGGCTATGGAACAGAAGAGGTCATTGAGTTCTGTGTTGACTTTATTCCCAACCTTGACTCGATTGGTGTTTCTGAATCGAGACATGAGGGGAGACTAAGCGGAAAGGGGACACTAGGAAGGAAAACATATATTGGTACGGAGGATGATTATTTCAATAAAGCGCACTACACAGTTCTACAGAACTCCTCTTTGGTAGATCCATATTTTGAAACACACAAGGATCTCTTACGATCCGAGTTTCCAGGGAAGACTGAAGCTTGGATTACGCGTAAGCACATGGAAACTTTTGGCGGTTGGTTGCGAAAAAATGTCAAGGTGATGAGAGCATCCATGAGCAACTGTATTTATTGGCTATGCAACCATCATGGCATATCGTAACATACAAAGGGTACGAGATAAATGGGAACATATTCTACACAGTAGCCCAAGATAAAAGGAGTACCAACCAAAATAGTGGTGTTCGCATAGATGCCACAGACCCGAATGGGAATAAGCAGACATATTATGGCCGCATAGATGAAATATGGGAACTAGAATATGCACCTACTTTGAAGATCCCATTGTTCAAGTGCCAATGGGTCAAGGTGATCGAAGGTGGTGTAACAGTAGACAACGAGTATGGAATGACAACAGTAGACCTTAGTAATATTGGATACAAAGACGAACCATTTGTCCTTACCAAGGATGTGAATCAGGTGTTCTATGTCAATGATATGTCTACCAAACCAAAAAGAGGGAAAAACGATAATGACTCAACCAAAGAGCCAAAGCGCCATATAGTTCTTTCAGGGAAAAGAGTCATCGTGGGAATTGAGGACAAGTCGGACATGTCAGAAGATTATGAAAAGTATGACCGAATTCCGTCCTTCAAAGTGAACAAATACCCTAGCATCTTGGTAAATGATGAGGACACTCCATGGTTACGACGCGATCATAACCAAGGGACATACATAAAGAAGAAGTTCACTGCTGTGCCCACTTGATGATATAGTGATTTAAAGTAGTGTGTGTTTGAGATATTATGTAATAATTGTGAATTCAGATGTTTATTATGTCGTGTTTCAAATTAAATCAATGTTTGATTTGGTGGGATTTCTCTCTCGAAAAGTTAAATTAGGATATTGAGTGATGAAAAATTAAAATATTAACGTTAAAATGATGTGAAAACAAATTTCCTGTCCAAAACCAATAGTTTTAATAATTTTAATTAAACACTACATTTTTGTATTAACGAAATAATAAATATTAGTTACATTATATTTTATAATTATAACAAAAAATAAAAAAGTTAGGTTATACATTTTTCCTATGTGCAATAAAGAAAAAGAAAATCCATATTTTTAACAAAATAATTTTATGCCTTTTATTTAATTTACTATGTATTTAACAAGAAAATCCATATTTCTATTAAAAAAATTTGCTCAAAATAGGCGGGAAACGAAACTGTAGGCCACCTTTACTCCCGGGTGGGAAGCCCACCTGGGAGTAAAGGTGGGCTGCAGTTTCGTGGCCCGCCAAAAAAAACCCTTTACTCCCTTTACTCCCGGTTGGTAATATGCACTGGGAGTAAAGGACCTTTACTCCCGGCTGGTGGCTGGCACCGGGAGTAATTCTCCCTGGTATATAACCGCCAGTGCCTGGCACAGATCGATCCCCTCCTCTTCTTCCTCGTCGAACACCGCCGCCCTTTCTCTCTTCTTCCTCGCGCCGCCGCCGATTCATCTTCCGTGACACCGGAGCCCGCGCCTCGCCTCGTGCGGCCCTCCACCGCCGATGACCTCATGCCGACGACCTCGTGTGGCCCTCCACCGCACGTGCCCGTGGCCCTCCACTGCGCCCACCCGAGGTGAGTTCGTCTCTCGGCTTTCGTGGCAATGGCGCGTGGCTATCATGGCCACTGGCCGGGTTCCAAAAACCAGTGAGAAGACAACGCTAGCAATGACGAGAGCAATCTTACCATACCTTTCAAGCCTTTCAAGGTTCAAGCCTTCTATTGGTAGCTAGGGAGGGTTCACCACAACCATCGCAGACCGTGCCCTGGACAGGGTATGGGGGTTCGAGGAGCAAGCGGAACTCCATCTTGCCGTAGCCATAGAGAGGATGCACAAGAGTGTCATCAGCGAGCGCGCAACACGTGTGGAGAGGATGCATAAGAGAGTCTCGTCATCGTCAGCACACTAGCCTGCCTCACGTCGTCGTCGTCAGCACACCGGCCCGCCTCACGTCGTCATCGTCAGCACACCAGCCATCGCGCCGACACGTATATATACGTCATTTGTATTCATATGCATGTATATATACGTCGTGGAGCACCGCCGCCCTCGTTCGCCTATGCGTTTCTATGTATACGGCGGAGCACCGCCGCCCTCGTTCACCCATGTGTACAAACATATATACGGCGGAGTGGAGCACCGCCACTCTCGTCACACCGCCCTCGGCCTAGTCGATCAACATTCGTATTACGTGTCGGCATAAGATATATTGTAGTTAATAAAGTGACTATGTTTAGTTTAAGATATATGATGAATGACTACATGGTTCACATGGTACATAGGATCACAACATCACGCACCGACACCGCCCTAGCCCGCCTCACGTCGTCGTCGTCAGTACACCGGCCACCGCGCCGACATGTATATATACATCATTTGTATTCATATGCATGTATATATATGTCACGGAGCACCGCCGCCCTCGTTCGCCCATGCGTTTCTATGTATACGGCGGAGCACCGCCGCCCTCGTTCACCCATGTGTACAAACATATATACGGCGGAGTGGAGCACCGCCACTCTTGTCACACCGCCCTCTCTCACGGCCTAGTCGATCAACATTTGTATTATCGTTATCGTTAACGCTAAACAATCACATCAGGGTGAATTGCGTCGGTGACTAGGGCGAACCGTGTTGTTGATGTCACCGACGTGGTTCGCCCTAGTCACCGATGCAATTCGCCCTCGACCATTTATGTATAACCCTAATTCGCCCTAGTACTGACGTAGTTCACCCTAGTGTGGCGAATTGCGTCCGTGACTGAGGGGCAAGATTTAATAATGCATATTGTTCGTAGATTTTATGCATGTAAGCAAAGATTTGACGTACTATATATTGGTTTTATTTTTTGAAGCTAGATGGCCGACCCGAGAAACATGGATGAGGAGGAGTTGATGATGAATTTGATCAACACTGGCACTCAAGTTGCCGGCGATGATGGTGCTAAAAATAACGTGCAAGAGGATGCAGATGATAGGAGTCAGTACTTAGCTCTTGAACAAAATGAGCAACAATATATTGGCCAAGTATATATTTTTTATTATTAGCTATATATATTATCATATGTCTTATGTGTGCTCATGACATTAAAAATAATGTTTATGTTTTGTAGCCCTCTGGATCGACATCAACAACTACAACGAAGAGTAAAAATGTTCGAGGTCCCAAAAAGTCATTGGAGGGCCGCTTCATCATCTCGGAGTTCAATGTGGATACAGGCGAACCGGGGGGGGCAAATAAAATGAAATTCGTGCACCACTGTGGTTACCTTGTACAGGACCGGCTCCCGATCAGTACCCGCGAATGGAAGAAGAAGACCAATGCTCGTCATATCAGTTTTGTCTACGATCATGACAAGACATTAATTTGGAATGATGTCTTGGAACATTTCACGCTCCAAACAGATGGTTATGATGATATAATAGATGGTGATGAATTGAAGGAGTGAGTTAGGGATTGGGCAATGAAGAAGATGGCCACCCAGTTTCAGACTTGGAAGAAACACCTATACACGACATATGTCAAGAAGAACATAGCACCAGATTTTACTGTCCTAAGCCCGATCTCAAAGCAGAGGCCCTATTGGGATGAGTTTGTATAGTACAAGACGTTGGAAGAGGGTGTGAGTCAGGTGATAAAGGACCAATGTAATGCCCAACAAAAGACATACCACCATAACTTGGGATCAGGTGGCTACCCAACTGTCATTAAGAAGTGGAACAAAATGGAAGCAGACCTTCTTACCAAGGGTATCACACCAGAATCACTCGAGTGGGGAGAGCGTGCAAAGAATTGGTTTTTTGCTCATGGGGGAACACTGGACCAGGAGACAGGGAAGTGCGTTTATGGTGCAAGACTGCAAGAAGCAGCAGAAAGATTGTTTTATGCTCAGAGAGCTACTACTAGTGGTGCGTTTAGGCCCAACAGAGAGAAGGATGAACTGACATACGCCATCAGGACTATTGAACATGGTGGCCAAACTAGAGGCAAAAGAAGTGTCTCGTGGGAGCTTGGATTCCCTTAGGATAGACCTTCCTACAGAAGTCGTCAGAGAAAGAAGGAAGAAGAGGCACAGCGGCTCCAGAGGTTGGAGGAAGCGGTGCGTGAAGCACAAGAGCGGGAAAAAACCTTGAAGCGAGAATGCAGGAGGAAATCAGAAGGCAAGTGCAAATAGCAGTGAGTGCAAGCAAGTAGACATCAGAGCCAGGAATCAACATTAGCCAATTTGTTTAGTTGAAAAGCAGCTGCACTTCCACAGAGATACCAAATCAAGGGGACACAGGACTACGCTTCCCTGTGGATGACATCACTAAACCTTGTACATCATGTGAGCTACACATTCCGAAGGGGAATTCTCAATCAAGGTGGCTATCAGTCTTGTTAATCCTATCGACCGAACCAAGACACCAAGGATTCATGAGAATATAATCCAAGAAGGATATGCTACCATCTCGGTAGATAAAGCTGAAAAAGGTTTTAGTGATTTGCCTCTTGACATTCCTGGAGGTGATGGCGAGAAGACTCTCGAAGAAGCAGAGAAGACATTCATTCTATGGCGCAAGCGCTACATCATCATTCCCAGGATGTCGCCTCCACCTCCTCCTGAACTACCTCACCATAGGTGCGGATGAAAACACTACATCATTAATTTATATTGGCTTAAATAATTAACAATCTGCTCATAATAATATGTCATTCCTTTTTTTGTAGCAGATCCTCCCCCAACCTAAATCCAATTGTTCAATCGCCAGATCATCATAGTGCTCTATACGATGACAATGTGTTGGAAGGCAAGGCTGCATCCACACCATCTCCAAGGAGGTCTCCAACGCCGCAGCCGCCACCTCCAAGGAGGTCTCCAACACCGCTACCACTACCTCCAAGGAGGTCTCCAACGCCTCCCCCGCCCCTGCCTACCAAGAAGCCAAGTACTAGCAAGAGGCTAGCCTCGCAAACGAAGAACCAGTCCCCGCCGGCAAAGAAAGCCACCGTGAAACCAAGGGCTATTCCCAAAATAATATCTGAAGAGAAGGAAGAAGGAACTAATGCATGTAAAAAAGATATGTCCAGATTCTATGACAAACTTAAAAAGAATCAAGAAGCAAGGAGAAACCCAGAAAAAACCGTACTTCTTCGTAGCTCCAGATATTCTAAGAAAAAAGGTGGCTTCTTACCAGCAACAACAGCGAGAATCTCGTAAGCCGTCCAAATCAACGTTAACGGACTATGACCGCACTCTCACCAAGTCAATTGAGACGGCACAGAAAAAGAAGCGGGCAGGGAAAGGAGTTGCACAACTCGGACAACAATCGCACCAATCAGTCCCCCCCCCCCGCTAGTTGTTGGTAATGAATATGGTTTGAATTTAGGATTAATGCATCAGGCAAACATACCTCCGGATGTCGATTTGTATCACCTTGGTGAATTTATTGATGAGACTAGTCTCGACCTTTACCAGATGTTTGGTGATGGAAACATTGAGAGTGCGGCGGAGGTTGATATTTGGAAGAAAAAATTTGTACTAGGCCAGAGTCTATACAACCCTCAAGCCTTATCTGATCTAGGGACACAAATGTACCTGCTAAACAAGTGGTACATGCAGGCGTCTACCAGTGGAGACTTCTGCGTTGGTGTCAGAATTAGAGACGAACATTGGTTCTGTGGCGATGATGTTATGTGTGTTGACTTTGCAGAATTTCATCAACTATGCCACCTGACCTCTCTAGACAAAGTTATCATTAGCTGCTATTGCCTATAAGTAATAATTCTTTTGATCTATTATTAAACTCATCATATGTGTGTATATGCATATAAATTATCCTAACAAGTACTATATATATGCAGATTTACAATGACAGAGCTCAGAAAGGAAGGCTGCAATGAAATTGGTTTTGTTGATCCCCATATAGTATTCAAAGACATAGTTACTCCAAAGACTAATTGGAAGTATGAGTCAGAGAGTAACCTCATGAACTTCTTAGTGAACCAACGCCACAAGAAGGGTATACTCTTTCCCTACAACTTCAAGTGAGTGTTAACAATGTCGATCATCCTTAATGGCTCATATGTTGATTCTAGTTAATGAATGAGTGTTATGCGTTATATCCTATAAACACATGCAGTAATCACTGGATATTGATGGACATCGATCTGGTGAAAAGTCACTTGATAATCTATGACTTGATGAGAAAACCACAATAAGACTACCAAGATATGATAGATATTATCCAGAGGTAATTTCGGTATCTCTAGCAACTATATATACACACAAACATGATGATTAACTATATCTGATGACGTGGCAAATTTTTTATTGGGCAGTGTTTGGAAAATCTTTATTGAGAAGCAACACATGGGAAAATTCAAAGCGCCACTGAATGTAATCCCTTTGAAAGTAAGTCCCCTAAATCGCATCATCTTTATTAATTAAACATATAGCTTTCACCGGATCACCAGATTGGATGACAAATCTTTTTCTCGTAAAGTGGTGTCTGAGGCAGAAACAGGGGAACAACTACTATGGTTACTATGTTTGCAAGTTTATCAAGGTGGTCTCTCAAAGAACTCCTACAGAGAGACTCAAAGTACGTTAAAAATACACTATATATTCATTTAATTATTATTATTGATTGTGTTACTATGTCTTTATATATATATATATATTAATTTATTTTCCTTTAATTCAAACCTGTAGGCTCGATGGTTGGAGGAAAAGGTCATACGGCAAGACCAAATCAAAGCAATTCAAGAGTCTATAGCCGGATTTTTAATGAGCTGGTCATCGATTCCAAGGACGAATTCTACTTCGACCCAACACTGCCATGGAAGCCAAGCTAGAGGATGAGAGGAAACTTGTTATATCACAACAACTGTAATGCAATCTTTTGTAATATATACATATGAAATAATATAATGTAAAATACACATATGCATGCATGCATGTAAATATATATATGATGCATGCATGCATATATATATATATATTTCTATGCTTGAATTGTGTGATTTAATATGTTCATTGATATATATATATATATTTCTATGCTTGAATTGTGTGATTTAATATGTTCATTGTGCTTGAACCGAAACATACTATACGCGCATATAAATGTATAATTAGCAGCGTACAATACGACTTCAAAAACCTATTTTGAAAAGAAAATAAAAAAAATGAAAAGAAAAGAAAAAAGGAAAAAAAACCTTTAGTCCCGGTTTGTATTATCAACCGGGACTAAGCCGGCCATCGTGGCATGTCAGGAGGCACCTTTAGTCCCGGTTGGTGTTACCCACCGGGACTAAAGGTCGCCCTTTAGTCCCGGTTCCTGACCCTGGACTAAAGGACCCCCCTTTAGTCCCGGATGCTTGCTCTCGGGTGGGGAACCGGGACTAGAGGGGGTTCCCCACCGGGAGTAAAACTCTGTTCTCTTAATTCTTCACTTTATTTTTGAGCTTATTGTTCTCCTTTAAAATGTTAGTCTCATAAGACATAGAAGTAGAACAAGCATCTATATGTGAAGAGTATGGCATATCTAATAAATCATCACAAAAGGTGGATACATGCTTCTTGCCTACATCAAAAGGGTTAGCAACAATTTGTTATTTATCATTTGACCCATGTGATGAGCTCTCATTATTTTTAAGTTTCTTTGTAAACACTTTAATGAGAGAGGCATGCTTTTCTAATAAATCATCATGAGATGCAAGTAGTGTCTCATGATTCTCATTTAGCTCATCAAGTGAAGATTTATAAGCATTAAGTAATTTCTTATGTTCTTCACAAGAGTTCTTTAGAAATGAGTTTTCATTTTCTAATTTCAATGTTTTAGCTTTCTCATTTTCTAAAGACATGGTCATGCTAGCAAGTCTACTAACAAGCTCATTATATGAATCAACATGATCAACCATGTTATCATTTTGTACCTTAGTGTCACCTTGTGACATGAAGCAATGTGGTGTAGTTGGAGAGCTTGTAGTATCATCTTCATCATGTCTTGAGCATGAACCATCATCACCATCAAGTGTGCATGGGGTAGCATCATCACTTGCAACACTTGTGGCATCATCATCAACCTTGTCAAGTGAACTTATAGTTGATCGATTATCATCATCACTTGACCATGAGGTGGAGCAATCTTTCACAATCACCAAATTGTGATCATGCTCGACACACTCATGCACCTCCTTCTTAGGCTCATCCTCCTTATTGAATTTGCCATCATCCTATGTGGAGGAATCACCGAAGGTTTCCTTGATGGACTCCCATATCTCACGAGCGGTCCCCTTGTAGTTTACTTGCTTCATCAAATCAAAATTTAAAGCATCCAATAGAAAACAACAAGCATGTGCATCAAATTCATAGAGACTCTTTGAGCTTTGGTGAGAGTTCTATGATCCAAGACATGGGTGAGACCACTAGTGACAACCCATTAAAATTTAGATCCCTTTGCACGAAAATGATCAAGCATATGATTTTTCCAAAGTGCAAAGTTAGTGCCATAAAAATATGATTCTCACAAACATCTAGCCCATTAGACACCACCCTCTCGGGTCGGTGAAGACCACAAATGAAACACCGGGCTCTGATACCACTTGAAGGGTCGAGATGGCGGACTAGAGGGGGTGAATAGTCCTTTCTAAAATTAATAGCGTTGGCTAACCGATATAAATGCGGAATTAAAACAAACGGTCTAGCCAAGACTACACCCCTCTATATATGTTCGCTAGCACTTTGCAAAGATACTAATTATACAACTAAGGTGCCGGGCTAGCTAGAGCTCTACTAAACAATTCTAGGAGTAAGGTCACATAAACCTATGCTACTAGTACTTTAAGTAACACGGGAGCTCCTACACATGCTAGTAAGCAAAAGCACAAAGCTAACTATGCTCACTAGCAATGCTCAATAACAAGGCAACCAATGCCTAATTAGAGAGCGCAAATACTTAGCTACACAAACTAAGCAATGTGACTAACAAGGTTACTAAAACCAAATTAGCCATGCAAGGGAGCTACTTCTATGCTACACAAGCAAGAAGGTAATTAGCAAGCTACACAAGCTATATAATTACAAGAGCAACTATCCAAATTAGCCATGGCGACACTGTTCATGCGTGAACAGTAGAGGTGGCTAGGGTTAGGAACTCCCGGCTCCTAGGGGAAGCCGGAAACAATAGATTGTTTCTGCTTGATTATAACTGATACAGGGTTCTCTTTTTATAGAGATGACTAACTTGATCCCTAAGAAAATATTCTAACCGAATCAATCTAACATATCTTTTTCCTAACAAACCAATCCAATCTAATCTTCACGCGCTATAGTACCGCGTGGCCCCTGGGCCGGCTCCATTTGCCATAACATGGGCCTACACCTTGTATAATGGGTGCCGGTCATAACACATTCACTCATGATATTAAATTTTGATTGATTTGATTTAACCTCTACTAGTTTATACTTAGCTATAGTCAGAAAAATATCATGGAAAGAAAAGGCAGAGATTGGATTGATAGGAAGGAACTCCTAGGGGCGGATCTAGAACGGGGCTGCGTCCCGGGCTGAGCTGCTGATTCACATTCAAAATAGTCTGATCTTGCTTTCTAGGTCTCCTTTTGTCTGATTAATATCATAGTTTTTTAGGCTAAACACCACATATGTTAAAGGGGCTACATAGACTCGCCCCGGGCTGCAGCCCGGGCCCTGGATCCGCCCCTGGGAACTCCAACAGCCAATTCCAATCCTACCTCATTGTGGAATCAGTTCCGTATATAATTTTTAGGGATGATTAATTATAGGCAATGGCCCTGATTGGTTCTGCTTAGGGGAACTTCCAACTTCCGGCTCGAGAGAGGGGGCACGCGAGGCACCGTAGAGTAACCTTGTCATGTTCACGTGGAGGATTTTGCACCCGCAATGAATAATTTAATGGACACGTTAAAAAACTTGGAATATATAGCCTGTGCTCGCGTGCATTAAGTGCTCCCGTTAAAAAAAACCATTCAACCAGAAATATAAATGGATAGATGATGTATGAGGACCTATGTTCATGCAAAATTTTAGAATGGTTAAAATCTTGTACAAGTAGAAACAAAAAGGAGATAATAATCATGATATAATGATTGGGTCCGGTGCATTGTTTGCCTAGGTCCGCAACCCGCATCAACTACATCTTGATTTTTTTTTCTTTGTTGTTCCTCTATGTACAAGAATTTTTTTAATCTTCAAAATCTGCGTGAAGATGGATCCTTACATCATCTATCCTTAGGTATTTTTGGAAGAATTTTTCAAGCACTGTTTCATAGGTTTTTCTAGGTGGGAGCACGGGAGCACCTAAAGGCATGGGGGGCTAGGATATGTTCTCCTGTAACACTTTTTATTGGGATGGGGATAGCGAATAGGAAAAATGGATCGGGATAGCAGGACGGGGTATGGAATGGGTATGCTATTCTTTATTTTCCTATCCCTATTCATTCCCCATTATCCATAGATCTATCACACCCCTTACTTCCCTATATATCCCACTCTACATTTCTCAATATCCAAACGGCGCCTAGATAGATGTATAAAAGAAACACCTCGGAAGTTCAGGAGCCGCTAGTGCAATTCTACTCTACTAAAAACATAAATTTTAGCATCACAAATTATTATTATTCTTAGTAGACCAACATCCATAGTTGGTGAGACATATTGACTTCACCATCTTGATGAAACCGATACATCATTTCGACAAGGGGCACACGCCCAAGTTTTAGCCTAACAACAACATTTATCGCCCGTATGGCCAATCTTGGTATAAAGGCAGTGTGGCTTAGGGTTCTTGTACCCTAGAGCGTCACAATGCGCCCCACACAATATGTCGTCGCATGGAGAAAAATCGGTGCACCTACTACCTGCAAATATGATGTATTGCATTTTCATTAGAGTGGGAACTTTTATATAGCTAAGTTGATGTAAAACATTATGTGTAAAATAGAATACACATGCATATATGTGTGGTTGTATATAAATTATTACTACCTCTTGCTTCACAAGACGAGAATACCATAGCCATGACAATAAGGGTTGCAAAGCACAGAGCCTTGGCATCCTTGTTGAGAAGTGCCATCAGGGAGAGCTGATTCTTTGATTTCCTTGTGTAACTCTTATTATGTTTCAATTGTGTGTGGCATCCCCTCCTTGTCCATTCTTTATATATAGGGGTGGGGCGGTAGCAAATTTAGCATCGTATTAATGCATTAAATTATGCCCCTCTAATGTGTTTAGTACTTATTTATTTGCGGCTTGTTTTGATTGCTATATTTTTCTAGGGGGGTATTGGATTCAGACTACGGTGTAATTGATTAGGTTGACCCCATGGTTTGTTACGATACAAGGAAAAAATGGATTGCCGCTATATCTATTACGATAGCGAAAAATGGAAAATTTCAATTCGTGTTGGGCTCACACTAGGCCTGATATATTTTGGGCTTGTTTTTCTTGCCCGTTCCCACCCAACAACTACTTGAGCGGACCTGCCTTTTTGAGCTTTTTTATTGGGCTAGAGTAGACTGTGGGCCAACCAGGCCGAATTAATAAAGCTCTCTTGCCTCGTATGACTCTATTTATGGAGATACATACAAATGATAGACCCCTTTCTATATATAGCAGCATACCTGTATTATATTACTATTAAATACTAATCACTTGTATTGTATGATGAGGTGCAGGTAGGATTATGGTCTACTACTAGAGTTGAGCCAAATGGACCACCCTTTAAATAGGCAAGGCATATAAAAAGTCAGGCTATTATGCTGATGTGTGTGGTGGATTAGTTTGGAAGTAAAGAAAGAAAGGCTATGATGGGTAAGAACTAGGAGTAGCATATATATTTATATAAATGAATAAAAAAGGGGGAAAGTTTCAATAATTCTTTCTCAGAAGGAGTGTTATGCATGCATGCATAGGCTGCAGTGTAGTAAACCTAGCTAATACCGCTAAATGGGTAAATTCTCTTTCTCTGTCTCAGAGCATCCATCTACAATGATGCAAGTGGAAAAGGCTAGTGACCAACTGTTTTTGGGAATATTTTGGTGACCGGAGAGAGTAGGAATTTGGCCACTTTTCCGCGCATGACAGCACGGGGCACTTGTACCCTTGCGGTGGGCCCGCCCCCGGCCACGGCCGGGTTTCACACCAGGGCGGCAAGCATGCTTGATGCGTCCTAGCTGCTTTCACTCCCAGCACTCCATTGAAAACCATGAGCTAGCGTTTTGGCATCGATCGCCTTTGAGGAGTTCTTGGTTTCTAAGCAATCAACCACCTTTGCTGCCTCGATCTTTTTCTTTACGTACGTGCCTTGCCAAACTACAAGTCCATCTGCTTGCTCTCTGCTGTGTCTGTCTGTGTGGTGCATGGAAAAGGCAGATATGATGGAGGTTAGCTAGCTAGCTAGGGTGCCTGTGCTTGGACACTTGACTTGTCATATATACCAAGCTAATACTAAAGCATGGGTTCAAAAGACTTTTCTCGAAGGGCAGAAAAGAGATCACCTTGTGTTACTTGTCAGTGTGTGGGAGCAAGCAAGCAAGCAATCAATCTAGCTTTTTTATTAAAAAAAAATGGAAACGTGTCCGTGCATATCATGTGCACTTGCATGGAAACTAGGATCGGAGTTGGTGGTTGCCCACCAAGGCCATCATCATCATCAGTGCATTAACCATGCATAGTAATCGGTAAATACTCTATTATCCCAACACAGTTAACCATGCATGCATGCGCGTGCACGCGGGTGACGGAAAATGGTGCATGTGACAGGATGCATCATCATGCATATGCATGCATCAAATATCAATCAGCTGCCTCGTGTCACTGTCATTTAACTAGTCAAAAGTGGACGGATTGGGAGTGCACTTACGCCCCAATCCACTCACGAGCGCGCACGGCTCTTCTCCGGCCAAAGGCCACCAACGCCAACGAGAAACTAACCAACAACCTAATCAGCTCTGCCCACAAGTTAAACACGTCTCGTCCCTCACATCTGTCCTGTCGTCCCGTTGACACGTGTCTTGTTACGACGCCAATGCATGTGTCACGTTTGTTGTCCTCTCCCCCAATGCGATGAACACTACTTCTACATATATTTGTTACCGGGATATTGGGATTATTGTTCGTGGGTGGGCTCACTGCTACAAAAACAATTTTAGAAGATGTGTGTTTTTATTAAAAGAAATGGTCAAAAAGTGTTGACGTCTCAAAAAAAAAAAAAACTAGTGAATTTTAGAAGCGACTAGCCCATTTAAGGAGACAACCCAAAAAACAGCACCTTCAGTAATATGACCTATTTATAGAAGTGGCCCTCTTAAAGAGGCATGACTCTATTAAAAAACAAAAACCTAGTTTACAATGAGTAAACCCTAATAAGCCGCCCCCTTCTCTTGATCACACCCCTAGTCCTTACCCATCGCCCCCAGATTTTTGTCTCGGTAGGTCCTGAAGGCTCCATCTCTCTCACACCACCTCCTAGCCTCCCACCCCGTGACCCACCGCCTCAACTTCACTGCCCTAGCCCCCTACCCTCAGTCGCCTCTCCTCAGCCACCTCCCTGGAGCACCTAGACGACAATACCCTCCTTGGAGAGGATCTAGACGACGACATTGTCCCCTAGGCATCATCCACTTCGGCAGCTACGCATGCTCTCTTGCCCTTTCTAGCGGCGGCATTGGCCTGAAGGTGGAGGAGGCAAGCTCGGCGAGATCTATGGTGGGCATCATACCCCTTCCCCCTAAATCAGTCAAATCCATGGCTCATGCGATCCATGGCGAGGTTAAGGTGGCAACATTGGCCGCTCTATCCTGTGCCTATTAGTAGCTGCAGCGCATGTAGGTGATCCCCTAATCTCTCTCCTCTTTCTCACTCGCCTCTCCATGTTCCTCACTCTCCCCTCTTCCTCACAGTTTGAATATCGCATAGTGGCACCGGATCTGGTAGGGGATGGGCCTGCAGTAGTGTGTGAGAAGATCCATGATGTGAGGGAGGCATCCACAATAGTGCGAGTGAACTCCGTGACAGCTAGGGCGACATCCACATCAGCGTGGGTGGGCTCCATGATGGTGGCAAGGAAGCAATGGCATGTATGGGCTCGACGACGGCGAGGATGACATCCACATCGGCATGGGTGGGTTCCACAATGGTGGCAGGGAAGCAATGACATGGCTGGGCTCCACAATGGTGACGGGGCAGCAGTGGCATTGATGGGTTCATGGGCTCGACAGTGGGTTCAAGAGCGGGCTCAATGATGATCTTGTAGCTTTTTGTTTTTTGATGAATCTATTTATACTGGCGAACATTGTTACCGCCTATATAAATGTTACTTAATAGGGACCTACAAATAGAGGCTGGGGCGTCATCCGCCTCTGGAAATGATTTCAACCACCTTTGGAAACACTTTACATATGCACTTTGTTCATATTATATTTATACTCTTTTCTTTTAATAAACAATTTGGTGCTCTGACACTATACTAATCTCCTAATGAACACATATAATGTCTTTTCTAGGATAAATCAACTTCCTTCTAATACAATTTTGTATAATCAACCCCTTATATTTCACAATGCCAATGACACAGGTGGTAGACCCAATGATCCACTGAGACATTGATGGCAAGTAGGAGACAACAAATTTTTGCAATGGCCACTACTAAAACGAGTTTTGGAATACACCGCCTTTTAATTTCTGTGGCGGTCATAACTTGTCCCTGCCTATGTTGTATGCAGGAAGTCTCACGGCCCATCTCTAGAAATCGATTTTCATAAACGGTTAGTATAAGATGACCGCTTCTAGAAATCATTTCCAGAGGTGTTTTCTAAAATGATTTGTAGAGGTGGTTAACATTAAATATGTCCAGAGGTGTTGGATGCCCGAAAACCACCAAGTTTCAAAGGCTCGGACACGAGCAAAGCAATTGCCTCCAAAAACCCGATTTACCTACCTTTAAAAATGCCTTTTTGCAGTAGACCTTTGTTCTTGGGACTATTATTTTTTTTATGTGTGTGGCCATGTTCTTTAATTTCTTTCGCACTATATGTGCAATCTTGTGATGAACAAAATTTGGTGCCTCGTCGCTATAATACTCTCACGGTGATGACCACTACTGGCTAACAAATTGGTTTCTAGGTTGTTCTGACTGTGTACGTGTGGTATAGTTCTCTTTGTTACCGTCCCCTTATCCTTCCAACGTCCAAACTACTACCTCGGTTTTAAATTATAATCAAGTCAAACTTTTGTAAATTTGACTGAATATATATAAAAAATTACATAATAAGCGTCTATAATATCAATTGGTTTCATTAATTTCTCCGTGAAATATATATATCTTGATAGTACATTTTTTTGAACCTATAGATTTAATATATCTTTCTAAAAATTTTGGTCAAAATTAGTGAACACATACAGTTAAAAAAAAAAGCTAAAGTAAATTATAATTTGAAACAGGAGTAATATCAGAGAATTAGACCCAAACTAGGTATAGCACTTCCCAGCAAATAAAAAAAAACTAGGTAAAGCACTGCTACTAGCTAGTGACTGATGTGCGTGACCGTGACAATATTTGCCTCACGGTAACGACGGTGACCAGCTAGGTCAGTAGAGAGAGTGAGTTTGGTGACGCTGATCGTCCATCAATTGTTGTTGCCTTGCAAGAGCCCGCAATCATCCGATGTGATGGCGGCCGTGGAAAGTGATGAGTCCCGGCCGGGCCTATGGCCAATCATTGCGTTTCTTCTACGACCGAAAGGCCAAAGCTTTGACGTCGGCGGCGGCGGCAGATCGGACATCGGAAGGAGAGCTGCCGTCTAGCTGCTGCCATGCTGAACTGCCGATGGTGGTCGATGGATGGGGACGGAACGTACTGCTCGAACAGGTGCGTGCGGATATAGCTGAGCTGAGAGCGATGGAGCTAGCAGCAGTCAAGACTCAAGAGAGAGCCATACACAGTGGAAGGCGCGTGCATGGATTGGATGGAGGAGTTCTTGGTTAACCTACTGTATCTATCTAGGAGAGTATCTGTTTATTTGCTGGTGATTAGGACGTCACTTGCAATGCCCTGCTGCTACAACTGTGTGTGTGTGATGGCCTGATGGGTGACATGATTGCTTGTGACTCTTCTGAGCCTCAAGCCTAGCTTTTATCTATCGCTTGACTATGTCAGAACGTGTTCTTGACGGTTAGGATCCGCCTCCGGATTTACTCGATCGCAAAATTATTCACTCCTTCGTTCAGCATAACTTACGTGTATATATACTAGCAAATATATCCGTGGATTGTAACGGGATATATAATTTGTTGTATAGTTATATACTCCCAAGTTAAATATAGCACACACAATTGTGATTTAGATAAAGACCAGGGACGACCGCAACAATAAAACACTAGGGATAAATACAGTAAGGTCCAAATAACTCCAAATCTAGCACAAACGGATAGATTATACTTTTTATTAAGGAAATGTAATTAGTTACATGGTTTTTTTTTATTTGAAATGAATACTGATGATTCTTAGAAAGTAAAGCAGGTTTTATTATCCTCTCTAATATTGAAGAGCGAAGGCCTTTCGTTATTTTGTTGCTCACAACTGTCCGGTATATCTGCTAGTTTTTAGAAAGAAAGCACAAAAAACACCTTCTAAACTAGTTTTAAAACAGCAGATCTGTTAATTGGGTATTGATAGTTCGGTGGTCAAATTTTTTTTGATGCATTAGGTCGTGCGTTTGCGCTATTGCTAATTCATCCACCGAGACGGTACATATATAGAGAGAATATATGAGGAAAAGAAAGAATACCGTCGCACACACGGTACGCTAGCTCTCTAGATTTCTGTTTGCGTAGCTAGCTAGATTCCATATTTCCATACATCTGCATGTGGAAAGCAAGGTGCCCAGGCCTTTTGGCAACCGTCTTTAGCACAGAAGCAGTCAACAATGCAACCCACGCCAGACGCTCTCCGATCCTAGCTAGATAGGACTTGTTCAAATCCAACTCCGTCTAATTAAACCGCTGTTTAAAAACCGTTTAAACAATATGCTATGATACATGCACGTATGTATTCGACGGTTTATATCTCATTTAAACATGTGGTATTTACCTATTTATCATTATTACGGATGACATCTTACAAAACAGCTGCTTTACAGTTTAAATGGTATTTTTTAATTTAGCCCGAACAATAACTATACACTTGGTAGCGTTTCAGAAAAGCACTGCGTACCTAACGGTGGCGCCCATCATAAGATATATACGCATCTCGCACACAGAACAGACAGGCCAATCAAATCAACGCCTCACAGGAGTCACAGCTGGTAGTCAGCCAGGTCTTTTTTTTTTAATTTTAACACTTTTTGTAAACTAATTTTAAATCTAACATTGTGTTTTTTTTTTTTTCAAAAATAACACTTTTGGCCGCGCCTATTGCCACATGGTAGCGAGGCGGGGGGCTGAAGTAGCGATGACCGGAAAGGCTGACCGTTGACGTGGCAAGGCCTGCCGCGTCACCGATCTTGGTGCGGCAGTGCCGCGCCCTGATCCATGGTGCGACAGAGCCGAATAAAAGCCCCGCGGCCAGTCCCGCTCCCCGAGCAGCAAGCCCGTCTGCCCGCACCTGGCCGCCGCGCCCGCCACCGGCCCGGCCCTCCGTTGCCGCCACCCTCCCTTCCCTTCCATTCCCCGGCCGCCTCCCTCCCTTCTCGTCCTCGTTCAAGGTAATGACACACTTTTTATTTTTGTTTGAATGATGAATAGGAATATTATGAATGAGAGTTAAGGTTAGGAGGAAAACCATGTATATTTTTGTTGCTATAAGTGTTGGTTATATTATTTTAGTTGCAATGCAAATGATTATATTTTACATTAATTTGCTTTGTTTTGATTGATGTTTAATTTGAACCGTTTTATTAGATGAAAGATATGTTTCGGGAGCAGTTATGGCGAAAGCGGGGTCGTCCTAGAGAATTGTACCCGAACGAGTCTAGCAAAGATGCCCCCGTCCCTCCTGAACTCCCTGTCTCTAACTGTGACTGTGGTCGTCCGGCCGACGTGTTTCAATCGAGACATCCGGACACAACGACTTATTGTTTCTACAAATGTAGTCGTTTTAATGTAAGTAATTGTTTCCGTATGTTTTTTTCTTCATTTGTATTACTAGGTTACTAATATTTTATTAGAATTTTGTTGTGTAGGCCCGTGAGAGGTGCTTTTTCTTTCAGTAGATCGACGGTGCAGACAAGTTTGACCCCAGGTACCTCCTTTTCGACGATTGGTGGAGAGGGCGACATCCACGAGAGCACTTCGAGCAGTGGGTTCCACCTCCCCGTAACCCCCCTCTAATGACATCCACGATGATTTTACTAGGTTACTAATATATGGAGGGATTGGATGCAGCGAGGAACATGCTGTAGAGGTGGCTCGTGCAATGTATGAGAAAAAAAGTTAGATGAGCACAGAAAGCGAGCTGGTCGCACTGTTCAATTACCGATTGTGTTGTCTGATGAGGGGGACGAGGACGAGGACGACACTGGTAGACTGAGCGAGCTCATCGCTCTAGCAAAGGCGAGCTTACACGCGGAGGAGGATGAGGACGACACTGGCAGACGGGCCTCCAAAACCATCAATGGACGGGCCATCCTAAACACCCTGCTTCCTGTACCCATTCTCTACCACCACCTCAGCCATGGACACATTAGAACCTTGGAGCACCCTAGTGTAGCGGGACCAGTGAGCAGGATCGCGCAAGGGCATGAGGACATAGTGTGCCCTAGTCTTCCCAGTATCAAACCTTCCCTTCAGTGTGAAATCACCGCCAAACTTTGCATTCATACGGACACAAAGTTCGTTGAAGCTAGGAGGTTCATCGAATCATTCCAATTCTTCTTCCATATCCTCAAATATACCATCTTCTCTCCTAACACTTCCTCCATATAAAACTCTAACACAACAATCCATCTGCAAAAGCATTTCAAGAAACTTTATCAAGTCATCTTACGTAATGTCTATAGTAATATTAATACATATTCTAACTATAACTATACTAACTAATCTAATATTAACATCTATACCAGGCTAACTACGACAACTAATTAGACTAAATCCAATGTATAACTAGACTCACTAACTGCACTAACTAAACTACCTAACTTTACTATCTATACTAACTTACTATATTACCTATACTAACTAAACTAATTAATTTTACTAACTATACTAACTATACTTTATTAATTATACTAACTTTATTTATTTTACTAACTTATTATACTAACAATGTCGATTCAATCAACAAATACACTAGGGGAGTACCTCGCGGCAGCGGCGCTCGTCCTCGCGGCGGTGGCGCGCTAGACCGGACCGGGAGGCGCGAGCGCTGGCCTCGGCGGACGCGGCGGGTAGCCGCCGTGCGTGGCCGGAGGGGGTGGCGCGCCGGCATGCGGGCGCGACGGCTGGCGTGCTCGGCGGCGGGCATGGCCTGCGTGCTCGACGGCGGGCTGACGCGGGCGCGGGCAGGCGGGCTTGCTGCTCGGGGAGCGGGACTGGCTGCGGGGCTTTTATTCGGATCTGCAGCGCCAAGATCGGTGGCGCGGCAGGCCCTGCCACGTCAACTGTCAGCCTTTCTGATCGTCGCCACGTCAGCCCCCCGCCGCGCCACCATGCATGATGTGGCACAGGCTTTTGGCCACGCCATGGCAATAGACGCGGCCAAAAATGTTAGTTTTAAAGGAAAAAAATAAACAATATTAGATTTAAAATTAGTTTAAAAAAGTGTTAAAATTAAAAAAAAATCGCCAGGTCAGGTGTCCATGCTTGCCCAGTTGCCCGGCGGCGGCCCCTTCTCTCCTCTTCCCATTTCTGTGGCTGCCAACCGGCCTGCGGTTGCTTTCCACCAGCAGCATGCATCCATATCCATGGATAGATAGATGCATGGAGTTCGTTAATTGCTGCCCTCCGTCGTCGTCCTGGTCTGGCCGGCCGGTGTGTGTCACCTCCAACCCCACTTTCTTCACGCATGGAGCAGCATCTAGGGGGGCGTTTGTGACCTTGGCTCGACGGCCGGGCTGCGTCCTCTGCATGCAACTCCCCATGTTTGCGAGCTAGGGCCCACCAGCGAGCCGGGCTGTCGCCGTGCAATTTGCCTTCTATCTCATGGCTCCCGAGAAATGAGGTGGAGGTTCGTTTCCTAGTGGCACGGCTCGCTCGAGCGCAGAAGCGGCTCCCTCGAGCGCTGGGGGCGCGCTCTAAGTTCACCGCATTCAATTTTACAAGCACAACAAACACGATCTCAATCGAGCTCGGCTCTGTTGAGCCACGATGACAAACACGAGCACTTGCACCATTTGAACCGGACTAAGGGTGGCCAGGCCATGGCCAGCCGGCCAGGCCGGCGAGGTACACCCTCGCAAACGCGCCCTAGGAGTATGCTCTTACATTGATGGATAGGATAGCTGGTAGCTGCTGCTCGCGCTCCAGCTGGAGGAACCATGCACTGCACGCGAGACGCGACGCGCGGGCCAGTCTCGAAAAGCGTGCATGCTGGCCTTGGTCTTGCTCTTTCTTAAGAGTTGGGGCGTGTTTAGTCCTGTCACGTTCGGACGTTTTGGATGGTAATTAGGATGATTAAATATGAGCTAATTATAAAATTAATTGCACAGATGAAGACTAATTTACGAGATGAATCTATTAATCCTAATTAATTCATCATTAGTATATGTTTACTGTAGCACCACGTTGTCAAATTATGGACCAATTAGGCTTGATAGATTCATTTCATAAATTAGTCTCCATCTGTATATTTAGTTTTGTAATTAGTCTATGTTTAATACTTTAAATTAGTGTCAAAATATCCGATGTGATGTAAAGTAAAGTTTAGTCCGGGGATTGATCGATCGATGCATGAGCTAGCTTGACTCTTGACCTTGTTCCAAAAATTCGGTTTTTAATTTGTACATATAAGGCGTGTGTTGTCTCTGTGTGTATTTATATATATACTTGTGGTTTATTTGACTTTATTTTAAATTAAACTTTTTAAATTTTGACCAAAACATATACGGCATCTACAAATTCGAATAAACGGACTATCAAAATATACATGCTTCATGGAGAATTTACGTGTTAGTGTTTTTTTTCTTAAAAAAACTCAGTCTAAGCTAGCGAAGTTTGCTTGTCTTATATAGGACAAAGTCAAAACAAACCATGTATAGGAGACTAGGGCCCTGTTCGGCTGGCTGGAAAAACGACTAATGCTGATTTATTGTGAGAGAAAAATACTATTATTTTGCTGAAATGGTTCGGCTGATAAGTTTAAGCGAACAGGGCCTAGGAGTAATTTGGAGCATGAAAAGTGTACATGATATGATATCTCCTACAACTAAAAAGAACAAAGTGTAGACATCGTTTTGGTGCGACAATTACCTTGGTTCATCCGTCTGCTACCACATGCGATCGATCCCACCTCGCACGCTGTCCAACGGGCGAACGAGAAAAGGAAAGGAGCGAGCGAGAAAAGGAAAGCCCGCGATTTGTCTCATTGATTGAATATTGCATGTTTGCAAAATAAGAAGTAGAAAATTATCAAAATATTGCATGTTTGCATGCACCAGCATACATGGCAACGAGCAAAAAGAAAGAGAATTAGCACAGAAGGAAAGAAAATTAAGACAAAAGGAAAGAGAGAGACTGCTATCAATCCTCTGCTATAAATCCTGTGGCCTCGCCATAGCGCCCACCCTCGCCAGCTTAGCTCGCCCTTGCTCGCACCAGCCTCCGCCCTCGCGCCCTCCCTCACCCATGCTCTGACTTGTACATTTTGATTAATTGGACATTATCTTTCCATGATTTATTGATGAATATTTAAACAAGATGCTCATAGATTAGCCAAACAAGCTTGACAATTTGCTTCTCAATCTTGTACTTCTACCTGTGAAAAATAGTTATTCTGGTGTTTCTATAATGTATTAGGGCAGTCACAATGCTATACCTATTAATTTCCATATATACTACATATAGAAACCATGGTCCTAATGGATAGTTTCTACAGACCATTTTTTTATACAACCACATATATTCTCTTTCCATTCATTACCAATCACATCCCTTCATGTCTTAGTTCTCGTGTAGACATGTCCCAAGAATCTGATATGTGTCATGATTTTAGAATTACATGCTACTCCCAGGGCTAGATTATGAGCAGATGGTTTCTTTGTGCCCAACCTACTTGCATGGAGCAGTAAGGTCCTGGGATCATGCAACGGGGAGGTTCTATAGTTTGGAGAGGATGGTTTAGAAGCAGAGCTTTTTGAAATCGAGCATGGAATGATGCTTACATGGTGTTGAAAACTTTAGACATTTAGAGATTGGCTAGAACTGGATGGTGCTTGGGAGGTAGTAAAACTGACAGCCATCGCGCCTCAATGAAGAGTTGACGATTGACTTTGTGAAGCAAATTTAAAAACATTTGTGTTATAAGGGGGCAAAACTTGAATTTGTGGTTTCTGAGCAGATAATTTCTCCTTGTGAAAGTGTTTCTAACTAATTCAAAGTGGACCAATGAATCTATGAAAAATCACTTTCTCAATTCCAACTTATATGACGCTTTGGCTTTTCTAGATACATAACTTTTTTTATATGCTTAGATATACATAATTAAAATAATATATCTAGAAAAAACAAAATATCTTATTATTTTGAACTAAGAGAGAAAATTCCAATTATTATTTTATAGTGAATTAGCTTGTACCCAGACACAATGCATGAAAATAATATATTTTGAAGTTTACCTTGGACATCATCGTCTTAAAAAACTAGGAAGAATCAAATGTACAATTATGATAACCTCTAATTTACTTTTATTCGTCGCTTGCAATAGTAATACCTATGATTTAACCATTTCTATATATTCCTGATGGTGAATCTTGCCATAGAGACTCAAGTGGATACCTTATTCTACAGTATATGTCTGCGTAAAATAGTCCTAAAGCCACACATATTTATACGGTAAGTATAACATACTTAAGGTATTATAAGAGATTTTTCAAGACACGCAGTATTACTCATGTGACAGGAATTAATATTTATATATATACTCAAACTTGTGTACAGGATGGTATGAAAATACGGCAGAACTTATTCGTGGATTTATTGGCGTACAAAAGAAATAGATATCGGGGATTTCTTTCTGTCGATATAAAACATTATATTAGTCGCATCACGGAAAAGTCTATACAGTAAAGTTTGTGAGCTTGCGACGCCGCGCTCCGTGACTGTTAATTTCACGAACTTTGTCTTTTAGATTAAATATCACTTTAATGTCGGTATTTAATTTTATAGTTTTGTTATCTTATTGTGCGATCCATGTATTTTTAGTATATAGCTGTCCCGTAGTAACGCACGAGCACGCTACCTTAATGCATATTTGTTAGTTTGGAAGGTTAACTTTCTTTGACATATTACCATTTGCAGGGCCTTGGAGCAGTAGCTATCAAACTCATACAATTTGTTCAAACATACGGTGTATCCTGTGGCCATTTAAATAGATCTTTTCGTCCAATACTGTTGATCAACATGTAGTTTAATTTCAGACAAGCACGACCACTAGTGTCTCGGCAAAACTGCTTTAGTTTGTTTTAGTTCTTAAGACAACTCAATTTTCAATTATGGATTTTTTTATTTTCTAACTTGTTGGAGCTATGGACCTTTCTGATGTAATTTGTCTATTGCATATGAACCCTAGTGGATGTAATTTGTAATCCATTTATTTAGGCATTGTTACGAGTAGGGGTGAAAACGGTACGGATATTTTTCGACCGTAACCGAGACTGAATCCGTTTAGAGGGTTTAGATCTATCCGTATCCGAGTCCGGATATTCAACATTGGTAATTATTGGCGCACGAAAGAAATAGATATCGGAGATTTCTTCCAACCAATATAAAATATTATCTTAGCCACATCACGGAAAAATCTATAAAGTAGAGTTTGTGAGCCTGCGATGCCGCGCTCTCTGTGACTTGTGTTAATTTCACATACTTTGTTTTTTGAATTAAATGTCACTTTAATATTGATATTTAATTTTTATAGTATTGTTATCTTATCGTGCAATTCGTGTGTTTTTAGTATAAAATGTTAGCTATCTCGTAGCAACACACGAACACACTATCTAGTGAAAAGAAAGAAGCCTACTTGGCACTTGGCAGTGAGAAACAGCTGGGAACAACGGTGTCTTCTTCTCTTTGGGGTAAGAGAATCGGTGTGCAGAAATGTGTGTTCTACTTGTGCTTTTCTTTCCGGACTTGCTTTTCTTAGTGCAATGCATGGCTTGGTCTTTTTTAGCACGTGATCGGTGCGAGTGTATTTGGATGGGAAGAACCCTGACGGATTGGCTTTCGTCAGCCGCATTATTATTATATTATATTTGCAAAATGTGTCGCTACCGAGATGCTAATTAACTAGCCCACGAGTCTTATTATTACAATGTGACCAGAATTCAAACACGACGTTAATTATTCCTATGTACAAATATTTAAAAATGCATTGGAGTTCTATCAAAAATATTTCATGATCACTACGTAAAAAACGATTTTTAGTAATGGTTCGATTTTTTTGTAGGGGCGGCTGGTGATGGAGCCGCCCCTACAGTAGCGTGCTCGGGTGCCCAGAAACCAGCCGCCCCCTACAAATGGAACAGCAGGGGCGGCTGGTGTTACGAGCCGCCCCTACAAATGGGGTCTGATTTGTAGGGGCGGCTCAATCACCAGCCGCCCCAGAAAATGCTATTTGTAGGGGCGGCTAGTGATTGAGCCGCCCCTACAAATGACCCCGTATTTATAGCACCGATTTGTAGGGGCGGCTCAATCACCAGTTGCCCCTACAAATGCCCCTATATAAAACAGATGCAGCACCTTCTTCCTCCTCGGGTCACTCACTCCAACCCATGAAAGAAAGGTGGGGAGGCCTTGGGCACCTTCCAAAAATTGCTCTACTAAGGGGGGAAGGTTTTGGTCTCAAATCCTTTGGTGGAGAGGTTATAGAAGGTAAGAAAATGCTATTCCATTTTTTTTGAAGTTTTAATGGTTGGTTAGTGAGTAATTATAGTTTTGTTTTTCTCTCTCTTCTATGGTGCTTGAGCTATTTATGAAGCAAATTAGACCCAACTTTTAAATGTACTAGGGTAAATTAGGGAGGGGAACAAGATCATACCCTTATTTGGTCCATGTTTCTTGATTTTAGTGAACAATTAGTTAGTTTTATGGATGTTTCATGTGTATGTGGATCTAGATTTAGGGTTTGGTTTTTTTATTAATTTCATTTTTGTAAATTTATGTTTGATGAAATTGGACCGGGTTTGTATGAAAGATATTGGGTAAAGTATAATTGTTGCTAATTGTTGTCTTTGAAATTATTTATTGTAATCAATAAATATGTATTTTAATTATTTATGGATAAATGGGCCGTTAATTAATTTTCTTTTACCATGGTGTGTTTGTTGCTTCATGTAATTATATTAGATTTATATTCATATATATCTAAAGTATATACAATTATTCTCAAGTAATTATTAATTTGTTTCATTTATATATATATATCTGAATAAGTACTCCTTTAATGTTTGTTTTATTGTTGTTGTAAAAGATGGAGTACATGAACTCTTGGATGTATGGTTTGTTAAGGTTCAAGGCAGGTTTCCGTGAAGAGGTGGATAAATTTATTGAAGCCACAAAGAAGCATACAACGACATTAAAAGAGAATAAGGATACAATTATTTGCTCATGTAAAGATTACAAGAACCGTATGGCATGGACAGATGTGACTATCATCAGATCACATTTGATTATGCGATGATTTATTGAGGACTACACAGTGTGGATTCATCCTAGTGAAACGGTTATTGTTAACGACGAGGATGAGGAGGAATACGACGACGAAACCATAGAATCCCTATCCCAATATTCAGCAGAGCTTGATGCACGAATGGATTTTCAAGTTTGGCAATGAACAAGGTGGTGATGCTGGTGGTTGGGATGGTAACGACGAAGGTGGTGCCAATAATGATGGTGGAGCACGTGTCGGGGATGAAGATGATTTGGAGGACATGATTCGAGCCCTTGGACCAGAGATTTTACTAAATAGCCCAAAAGGTCTAGAAAATTTGGAAAGAGTGGCAAAAGCACCGAAGGAGACTGTGTATGGTGTTGAAAAGGGTTGTCCGATACATTGGACATTGCTATATTTTGTGCTTAAGCTGCTCATCCTGAAGACTAAGTATGGTTGGTCAGACTGTAGTTTCAATGATCTATTGCATCTCCTGTCATGGGTGCTGCCACAACCAAACTCAGTTTCCACCAACACATACCAAGCGAAGAAGGTCATAAGTCCATTGACATTGGGAGTTGAAAAAAATCCATGCATGCCCCAATCACTGTATACTTTTTCGTGGCGAAACATTCAAGTCACTGGATAAATGTCCCCGATGTGGGGCCAGCAGGTACAAGAACAATGACCTTTACGGTGGGGACGAACCCTCCATGGGGAAAAAGAGGAATAAGAAGGGTACTAAAAGGGTGGTACAAGAATCTCAGCCTCCAGAGGAACTCCATTAGGCAACGATGCAAAGCAGAGAAGAATTCCTGCCCTGGTAATGTGGTACCTGCCAGTGACCGACCGCTTGAGACGTATCATCCTAAACCCTAAAGAAGCCACACTCATGACATGGTGGGATGATGAGCGCAAGGTGGATGATGATAAGATTGCACACCTGGCTAATTGTAGTCAGTGGCAAAGGTTTGATGAGAAGCACAAAGAATTCAGCGATGACCAAGGAATGTACGGTTTGGCTTGAGCACCGATGGAATGAATCCCTTCAATGAGAGGATGAGCGACCACAGCACATGGTCAGTAATCTTGACCATGTACAACATCCCAACATGGCTGTGTCAAAAGAGAAAGTACCTTCTCCTCACTATTCTTATTTCTAGCCCTAAACAACCAGGCATTGATATAGACGTGTTCCTCGAGCCCTTGATGTAAGAAATGGAGAGGCTATGGAGGCATGGGGAGCAGATGTACGATGTGTTTCGAAAGGAGGACTTCATATGTAGAGCAATAATATTTGTTACTACCAATGATTACCCCACAATGTTTGCTTTATCTGGACAAATCAAAGGGAAGACGGGATGCTTGGTTTGCTTGGATGGTACTACATGGGTATACCTAGATGCATCCAAGAAGATAGTTTATCTAAGGAACCAACGCTTCTTAAAGATAAGTCCCAAGTACCGTAGCAAATTGTTTTTTAGATTTTATGACAATGCCCCGAAGATTGAACCCCCTCCAAAGAGATGTCATAACGGAAGACATGTGTATAGAATGGTGAAAAACATACACGTCGTCTATGGAAAGAAGAATCTAGATGGGACGAATAGAGATAGAAGCACACCTCCTGTCGAAGGCGTACCTTTTAAGAAACAATCGATCTTTTTTGGTATCTACCTTATTGGCCAGACTTGGAGGTCCCCCATGCCATTGATGCTATGCACATGCAGAAGAATGTTTTTGAGAGTCTCATTGCTACCTTGATGGACACAGGCAAGTCAAAGGATGGTCTGAAAGCATGGAAAGACATGGTGCAGCTAAACGTGATGCCACAGCTTCACCCGGTACCTGAGGCTAATGGAAAATACACTCTACCCATGGCGTGCTTCAACCTAACACCAAATGAGAAGAGAGCTATATGCACTTTCCTGAGAGGGATCAAAGTCCTGACTGGGTTTTCAGCAAATGTGAAGAAGCTAGTATCGATGAAGGACTTGTGAATAACACACTGCAAGGCTCATGATTGCCATGTGATGCTGACAGTATTTCTACCTATTGCAATCAAGGCTATAAAGCCAGAGTTCTTGAAAATGGCCATCACCCGCATGTGCTACTTCTTTTTAAAGATCTCACAGAAGACGATTGGCAAGGAAGAGCTAAGTGACCTACATGAATTTGTGGTGGAGACACAAAACCAACTGGAGATGTGTTTACCTCCTGCTTTTTTTGATATAATGCCACATCTCATAATTCACATGGTTCATCAAATACAGGTGCTTGGCCCTTGCTACTTGCATGAAATGTGGTCCTATGAGCGGTTCATGTCAGTTCTAAGTCGATACGTGCATATTCGAGCATACCCAGAGGGCTCCATGATAGAGGGTTACAATACTGAAGAAGTCGTCGAGTGCTGTCAAGAGTACCTAAAAGTACAGGAAGGGATTGGTAAACCCGATTCTCATCACAAGGGTAGGCTGGCTGGGAAGAGCACGAGTGGTAGAAAAGTGTTCATCGACCATGATTACAAAGAGGTGAGTCGGGCATATTATAGTGTCTTACAGAGTATACAACTGATGCAACCGTATATTGATGAACACTTGGCTATCATTATGGCAGATAGAAATGGCCGTTCGGATGATTAGGTCATGAAACAACACAAGCAACGACTAACTACATGGTTGAAGGACCAAAACATACCGCCTGGAGAAACCATAGACTCTATTACCATCAGTAGGTTGGCGGAGGGGCCATCGAGACAAGTGACATCTTGGAATGCTTATGACATCAATGGGTATACATACTATACCCACGCAAAGAATAGTAAATATGTGAACCAAAACAACGGCATTCGAATAGAGGCTCTCGATGGATTAGGGCGAAAGATCCAATACTTTGGCATTATTGAAGAGATATGGGAACTTGACTATAGAAGGGATATAACGGTGGCCCTGTTTCGATGCCGCTGGATCAAACAACACCACCTAAATGAGATCGGATTGAGAGTCCTGGACCTCGAGAATCTAGGCTACCAAGATGACCCTTGGGTGCTCGCTTCACGTGTCGCACAAGTTTTCTATATGTCTAACCCACAAAGTAACCTCCCCCCCGAAGAAGAAGACAAAGCATGTGGTTGCCTCCAGGAAACAGCACATTATTGGAGTTGATGGTGTGGACGATGTTGAAGCTTACAATAACTACGATGAGATGCTGCTATTCATAGACTTTCCTAAGAAGATCAGTATTGTAGAAAAGAACCTCCCCAAAGACATAATGCCATGGGAACAAAAAGGTGTCAAGGGAAAAGTCGTTACAGCGGGCTAGCTAGTTGTTGAACGTGGAGTGTTTGTGTAAGTGTGTGTTTGTAAGACTTCATTTATGCATGCGTGTGAGACTATATATTTATGTACGTGTGTAAGACTACATATTTTTGTATGTGTGTGAGACTACACTTTATGTATGTGAGACTACCCTTTGCAACATTCAGATGACTCTATTTGAACATCCACTCTATTACTACTAAAACTTTATGAAATCACTTAACACTTTATGAAATGAAGAAATGACCAAAATAAAAGTAGGAGATCTTGATGAGTTATACAACTCTTATATTCATCACCTTTATAGCTGAAATCATTTAGTGTTTGAAAATCGGGTTTGAAGATGTCATTTTCTGAAATTTAAAAATTGAATTGTCACATGAAGAAGTGATCAAAATAAAAGTTGTAGACAGTGAGGAGTTCAACAACTTTTATGTTCATGACTTTTATTGTTGAAATCATTTAAGGTTTTAAAATCTTGTTTGAAGTTGCCATTTAGTGAAATTCAAAATTACAACGGTTCAAATTTGGTCAAATGAAAATATGATCAAAATAAAAGTTGTACATATTGATGAGTTGTACAACATTGGTATTCATGAGTTTTTTATCTGAAATCATTTACTCTTTTAAAATATTGTTTCAAGTTGAAATTGTTTGAATTTTAAAATTTGAATCGTTCAAACAAAGTCACATGACAAGATGACCAAAATAAAAGTTGTACATGTCGATGAGTTATACAACTTTTATGTTTACAACATTTTCATTTTATTTAATTTAAAGTCATAAAATTGTAGTCAAAGTTTTAAAACTCAAATTTATAATTTTTGTTTTTTTATTTTCTATATTATTTTGACTACAATCGTTTATATATATATTTCTTCATATATATAATAATACAAAATATTATATTTGTGCATATGCACAATTGTTTTTATATTACTTTTATTTTCGTCACAATTGTTTTATATATACACAATTGTTTTTATAATATAGAATTAACAATTTAAAAAAAATATATTTCTAGGGACGGTTGGATCAGCAACCGCCCCTACAAATGCATTTGTAGGGACGGCTGGATCAGGAACCGCCCCTACAAATTCGTTTCTAGGGGTGGCTGGATTAAAAACTGTCCCTACCAAGGTTTAAAATAGCGAGCTATTGCAAATAGCGGCATCTTTTTTTCAGAAGCTATAAAGCTATAGTGGAGCTATGACAGATAGCGGTTTTTAAGAAAACCATAAAAAATCAAGTAATTATTTCATAAAAATACAAGAATCGTGAAATTTACTGAACACAAATATGTTTTCAAGACTTTAGGAGTCTAGGGAATATTATTTAATAAGGCATTATCGCACAATTTGTGAGACTCGAGTGTTCAATTTTCTAAAAGATCAACTTAACAGCAAAAGATAAATATATAATAAGTAGATTGTCACTCTAAAAGCTAAAGTTAAAATAGCAGCGCTATTTTAAAGTCACAGCTAATCAATGTAGCGACGTTAAAACATAATATAGTGGTTATAAATGACATAGCGGAAAAATAAAAATAGCGTAGCGGGAGCTCTCTCTAGAGGCTATAGCGGCGCTATAGCGTTGCTATAGCCCGCTATTTAAATCCATGGCCCCTACAAATCATCCTGTCTATATATACGAGGGAGCACGGGTGTTGTCTTCATTTGGGCGCTCTCTTCTCCTCCGACGCCGTCAGGCTGCCCCGCCGACGCTGGCCCACGCCACTTCCCCTCACCCGCGCGCCCCATCTCCGCCCCTGCGCGACTGCTCCTTCCCCGCACCCGCGCGCCTGCTCCTCCCCGCCCTAGGGTTTCTGACCCCACCGCCGACGCCCGCCCGCTCCTCGGTGGTTGGCCCCCACCAGCCGGCCACCCCAGGACAGCCCGTGCGGGGAGTTTCCCCTGTGCAGGTCGCCCGCCCTAGGACCTACTACAGCTCTGTTTCACGTGGTGGTTGACGGTCGTCTTCAACCTCCGACGTCGTCAGGCTGCCCCACCGACGCCAGCCCGCGCCCAATCCCCGTCGACACCGGCCCGCGCCACTTCCCCTTACCCACGCGCCCCATCTCCGCCCCCACGTGCCTACTCCTTCCCCGCACCCACGCGCCTGCTCCTCCCCGCCCTAGGGTTTCTGACCCCACCGCCGACGCCCGCCCGCTCCCCGGTGGTTGGCCCCCGTTGGCCGGCCACCCCAGGACAGCCCGTGCAGGGAGTTTCCCCTATGCAGGTCGCCTACCCCAGGACCTGCTACAGCCCTGTTTTATGCGGTGGTTGACGGCCGTCTTCAATCTATGCGCATCGCCGGCACCTCATCTCCAGCCTCCACTAGTCCCCGCCACATCTCGATCTGCTGGAGGAGCTGAGCCCACCCGTGATGAAGGTATGTTGCGTGCTAGTTATGATTATGATATTTGCAATGTTGCGGGTGGTGGCTGTCTCCTGGACTATCCCTGATCTGTGCATTTTGACTATCCACTGGATTATCGCTGAATTATTCTAGCATACTGCTTGAGTACAGAATTATTTCTTTAATGATACTATAGTAAAACTTCCTGGATTATATACTATAGTAAAACTTAATTATTTGTTTTTTATCAGCAAGTACACATGTTATTTCTTATTTGCAGTATGACATAATATGATTTGTGGTAGGTTCTTTAATGATCTGTTCTTATTTGCATTGTTCTTGCATTGTTCTAGTATATTACATTAGCTTCACTCCGACATAAACACTTATATTTGAACTGTGCAACAAGTAGAAATGTAAAAGCTTAAACACTTATATTTGAACGGTGCAAATTAATAGCCAATCCTTTTGTGTGCTCAAGGTGAAATAAGCACTAGAACTGAAATTATGTTTGTGATACTAACAGAGCCAATCTTCTATTCTCCATAGTAATGTAATAACAACAATGGCTGCTTTTAATAAGTTATAAACAAACTTAATGGATCACTGGCACATTATAGAAAAAATAGCATTAGATTAAGAAGTCATATGTTGCTGTATCTCGGCCTAAAGCTCCAAGCTAACTACTGTTAGTCGACTAAACAATCAGTCCTTCTTGGTAGATACTGAAAAAAGATATCTCCATCAGTCCTTCTATATTACCACTCTTTCTTTATCTTTTTGGTTCTTTTTCATGGCTGTTTCTTGATGCAACATCAACACTTCTTGGTCGACTTGCAACTTCTTCCTCCAGTTGACTGCACACTTGCATCAGCTTCTTCTCGTATTATACATACACTGTATTTGCTTTGATGCTATTGTCTGTACTCTTACTCTTACTCTTACTTGTACTACTCTCTATACTACTCTACTACTACAAAGTTAATTGGATATGTGCCTACTACTTCTCGTACTACTACATAACTACTGCCACTGCTCTATACTACTACTACTCTGTACTACTTAACTGCTGCCACTGCTCTAAACAATCAGTCCTTCTATGTTGGCAGTAGCAAGTTACATGAATAAGATATCTCCATCAGTCCTTCTATGTTACCACTCTTTCTCTGTCTTTTTGGTTCTTTTTCATGGCTGTTTCTTGATGCAACATCAACACTTCTTGGTAGACTTGCAGCTTCTTCCTCCAGTTGGCTGCACACTTGCATCAGCTTCTTCTCGTATTATACATACACTGTATTTGCTTTGATGCTATTGTCTATACTCTTACTCTTACTCTTACTCGTACTACTCTCTATACTACTCTACTACTACAAAGTTAATTGGATATGTGCCTACTACTTCTCTTACTACTACATAACTACTACCACTGCTCTATACTACTACTACTCTGTACTACTTAACTGCTGCTGATACTCTATACTACTACTTATCTAATGCTTAAGTTGTCCTTGCTACTACTTTATACTCTTACTCTTACTACTACTTCACTACTCTTACACTACTACTCTTACTACTACTCCACTACTCTTACTACTCCTACTACTCCTCTTACTACTCCTAGGCATGCTTGTACAACTAGGCATGCTTGTACAATTGGATGCCCCAATTTGGATCCACCACTGCTCCGCTCTACTTGCCGCTTGCTGCTCAAAATTGAAACAAGCTTCCAATTGTAGAAGCTGTTAATGCTTATCTTGGACATGATGATGGCTATTTTGATTTTTACACGCTGAGCAAAGTGCCTAGAGTAATGGGAACTATACATGATGTTCATGCCCATTTTGATTCACACTAAGCAAAGTGCCTTAGGTCAATGATGTTAGATTTTTAGGCGTAGGAGGAGCACCCTTAGGTGCGGCAGCCGCACCTTACTTACGATTGCTGTATGCAATTTTTTATTGCTAATAATCAGTACACCCCCTTAGTGCATCCTCCCTGTCTAATTAGCACTATTTCCTAATGGTATCTATGGACTGATTAGTAGCTTTGATGAGAACTTGGGTTATTAATTGAGACCTAAGGCACTTTACAATGATGTTTCTATACATTCTTAATAGTATTATTTCCCATCTGTGAACTGTTGGTACTCGTTTCCTGCCATTTGCAACAGCTCATTAATCGTAGCTGTTCTTTCATTGTATGCTTGCAGCCTTGCACTTGTTTGTTTAATTAGTGGGACTTCGATTCATCCAGTTTCATTTTTTTGGGCATAAATATCTACTGAGTAGAAATAATCCTTGCATTTATATTATTTTTCTTATATTGTCATTTGTATGCTTGCAGCCTTGCACTTGTTTGTTTATATTATTGTGGCCGGTGGCTACTAATCTTCTCTGTACTTGCTGTCTTCTCTGTACTCCTCTTCTACAACTACTCTCCTCTACTCCACTCTACTCCTCTCCTCTCCTAAGCAGTTGTTGCTTTTTTTGCTACTTCTACTACTTCCCTACTACTACTGTCTACTACTTCTGATTGTCCGATCTGCTTATCAGGTTTGGAAGATATTAAGCATATGATGTTCTTACATTGTCATGTTGCTTTTTCTGGGAAGCAGCACCTGCTTTTTTTTGCCAAATCTCCCCTCTCCTCTATTTGTTGCCACCTTTCCTATTCTCTATGTTTTGGAAGCAGCACCTGCTTTTTTTGCCAAATCTCCCCTCTCCTCTCCTCTTCTTTGTTTTGCCGATGATGAAATCATCCAAGTCCATACATTATATGGAATATGAGCTGATGATCAAGAACTTGTGAGGAACTTGGCATCATTAGCAGCCGCCCCTACATTACCTTCTCCTCTCTTCTCTGTTATGATGCCTTGATGCTCCAAGTTTAAGATCAGATGATGTTTGACATGTTTCTGAGGCCTCTACCACTGCTACTTCCTGTTTTTTTATATATTGTTATTTTATAGGACTACTTTGGTTTATAGACCTTTTTGATTTCTTATACCTTCTCGTGTACCTAAAGCACACTTTCTTGTATCTATTAGAACAAAGCGTGAAATAATGTCGCGGACACCAGACAGTGTAGCCCGATGCCCCGAGCATGATGAGCAGCCAACCCTTGAGGAGCAAGCACTAGAGGACCAGCTTACTTAGGAACAGTTCAATAAGGAGGTACAAAATGATCTAGAAGTGATGCTTACTCAGGAGCAGTGTGACGAGGAGGAAGGCCCCGAAGGAGAGGCTGCTGAAGGCAAAAAAGAAGAGGATGATGCTGATGATGACTCAGAAGAGGGATATGTAAGTCCTGAGGATCCTTTCCCACGTGAAGCTAGAAGGAGGCCAATGGAGGAAGATTTGGACAAGGACTTTGACCCAAACGAGGAGGTAGGGAAAAAGCCTTAGCTTGTAAATTTTGCTAAAGCTTTGGCTGTGTTACCTCTGCTAACACTTTGACCTGTCATATATACAGGTCCCTCCTAAAACTCGGAAAAGATGACATTGACGTCCGCGACATCTCGCTGGACAAGATGGAGTAGAGGAAAGGAGAGCAGAGGCAATAGCCATAGAGACGGATCACGATGCCTCTACTCCACAACCTAAAGACACAACCACGACTACCAAGCCTAAGAGGAAACGAGGGGATAGAAAAGGAAATCTATATCCAGATAAGGCATGCTATGTGATAATGGAGGTTGGGCCAGCAGGGGAGGTCCTTGAGCCGAAGGAATTAAGAGGACGATTCCATAATGCGACCGGGGCCCTAGTAAGAGATAAATTGAACCCAGCAATCCCTAACTGGAAAGAGGTACCAGAGAACAAAAAGAATAAACTATGGGATAGGCACCTGAGGGTCAATTTTAGATTTCCGGAGGGTAAGCACGAACTGGTAAAAAATGCTTTTAGGATGATGGGAGAGGTATTCCAACGTTGGAGGTTAGAGCTCAACACGAAGTATATCCAAAAGGGGTTAACTCCCTTCAAAGAGTTTAGCAAAATAACTCCTAGTCAATGGGAGGAGCTCGTGGCTCAAAAGACTTCACCGAAGGCATTGGAGCTCAGTGCCCATAACACCGAGCTGGTGAAGAGGAACAAACACCACCATCATCTAGGCCCCGGTGGCTACTATGCCAAGGAAGAGCAGTTTAGGAAGATGGACGAAGAGGCTGTAGCTGCTGGGAATATCGATGTGACGAATCTAAAGGTACGCTCAAGGAACTGGATATATGCGAGGAGTATAGAATCATTCGGCAGTAATCTTAAGTTTAATAAGCTGGAGACCTAAGAGGTGGTATCAAGGATACTGAAATATGCTGAAGACAAGGAGAAGGGCTCCTTCAATCCTTCCAGAGAGAGGAACGAGCTTAGCCTTAGATTGGGAAACAAGGAGCACACAGACCGCACCAAGGGTCTAGGGAAAAGGATGACCTAGAAGCAAGGATTCGAAGAGGACAGGCACATGTACAAGAAACATGGCCGAGACCGGGAGACTAGTCTTGAGCTCCAAGTGAAGGCTCTAGTTGCGAAGGCGCTGGAGGAGCAAGGACTGTCTATGGAGCCATGGATATTAGTGACGTCGTCAGGAGAACTGGTATTAGTTGGCAGCCCTCCGAAAGTTCCTAGCAGCCAAGGTTCCACTACAGCCACAACCCTCGTCGATCGCATACGGGAACCAACTAGTTGCACCTTGGTGTTTCTCAGCGGCCGATAGAACACTATGATGGAGGTGGCAACAGGTGTGGCACATCCTCCCGGTGGCTTACACCATAATAATAAGATACTGCCGGACTACACTAGGGTCGAGGTGCATACCATGAAGCCCGAGTTCATATAGTGGAGGATAGACTACGCAACTCCCGAGGGGCTAGTGTTACTCGGAGACGTTATTGGGCAGTTCATCCTCTGGCACAAGTAGGACATTATATTGACTGCTTCTTCACCGCCTCTCCCTCTCCCAAATTTGGAGCGAGTTGTTGTGGTTGGTGAGATATTTTCACCATCTCGTGACCACCACGTACCTAAGATGCCACATTCTTCCCCGCCTCCTAGCGAGCATATGCTTGATGAGATGCCACAACCTTCTCCAGCTCGTACCAAGCAAGTGCATGATGAGATGCCACAGTCTTCTCAACAAGCACAACTGATACATGAACAACGAGTGCCTCCTGAAGAAGGTGGTGCACAAGAAGACGAGGACATGCCTGAATGGGAACTTTGAAAGAAGATTCCAATCAACATAAGGCCAGTTTATGTTCCGGTGAAAGACGTCTCGTCGGTGTCCAAGTGGTATTCACATGACCAGTTCAAGCCTGAGAACCAAGTTAAACAAGTCCCATCACGGGGTTCTGAGGAGGCCATAACTAGCAAACTCCACCAATTTGCAAAGCAGTATCCAAATGTTGATGACATCAAATGGTCAAAGGATTGCCCAAAAACATATGAAAGAGGCAAGCCCTTCATACCAAACTAGGACATGCAGCGCCTACCACTTGGAATGAGAAGGTTCCATGATTGGTACTTGTGTGTTCTCCCAACGAGCATAGATCTTGTACAAGCATGCTTCCCCACCAGCACATTTGGAAGCCCAGCCGGGAAAATTGTCTTTGACTTCAATGACATGCACACATGCTTTCACCTAGGAGAAATAGAGATGAATCTAATTCGCATGTGGTGCTTGTAAGTCCTTGTCCTCCCGATATGATATGAATGTAATCTTTGAATTTTGTTGTAACTCACCACCGCCGTGATTTGTAGAATGCAAGTGCACATTGTCAAACACATGCCAAGTCTGAAAACCGGGTATGTAGACCCTCAAGCTATAGCCCAACCAAATTTTAATTACCCTAAATAGTGGACACTGGATGCCAAAGAGCTAGCTGCTGTAAAGACTCTTCAGGAGAAAGAGCGCATCCGTACGGCGAAACTAAAGGAAGAGTCCCTTAAGGTTGCGGCATACATTGATCTAGCTTTCAAAAATCTACAACAACACTCTACTATATGGCTACTATACAACTTTGAGTAAGTTCAACTATATACTTAAAGCTTTGTTCGATATATTTTATTCGATGCAAAAGAGCTTATCTAGTTCTATGATTAAATCCATGTAGCAACCACTGGATTTGTATAGCCATCGATGTCGGGAGGAGCATGGCATGGGTCTTTGATTCAATAGATAAGGACCCAGCGACATACAAAGACTTCATATCGATTCTCAAGACGTATACATATCGATAATCCTCATTAGCTTATATGTTTGTATACATACTTGTAACGTTCACTTATGGATACTAACAAGTTGTATTTGCTAAAATAATTTGAATAGGGCATTTAGGTTCTATGTCACTCATCATCACGGAAGGCATGATCCAGCGAGGAAGGAAAAGCTGGCTATAAAAACACTATGTGTGGTAAGTGTAACTTACTTCTTCAGTACTCCGTTACATGGCTGTCAAAAGCATTACTTAACATTTTCATATGCAAAACACACAGTGCCCCAAGCAGAAGCCTGGGAGTGTACATTGTGGATACTATATATGTTCTATAATGGGTAACACCAGTGCCTACATGAGACACCCCTTAAGGGTAAGTTTGAACCTCTTCATTAGTAGTATAAAAACTTCGTACATGGTATGAAATACTAAACCGAAACTTGTTCTCTTGTAGTGGAGAGAAGAGAAAGGAATGAAAAAGGACCCATACAAGGATGACCAACTCTTAGAGCTCGTCGGCGACCTTTGCAACTTTATATTGGACCAGATTGTACACGTCAAAGGCGCCTACCATGACTAAGAGTCTGACTTAGGTAGAAATCCTCAGTACCAACACCTTTATGAGACTAAAAGGCTAGCTCTAGGACATTGATAACAATGTTTATGGAATTTGTATATTAAATGATGGATTGTATATATCCTTATGAATTGGACTTGTAATTGTAGTTTATATAATACTATTGTGCTTGTAGTCGCGTTCGGAACGTTGGTCACAGGGCGTTCGGCAACGCGAACGCGGTTCGGAACGTTGGTCGTGGGGCGTTCGGCAACGCGAACGCTGGATGGAATACGCGAAAACAAACAGTTCTAGTCGAATTTGAATTGTAAATTTGAATTTTTTTTATGGAAAAACGTACTGTAGGGGCAGTTCTAGATTGAACCGCCCCTACAAATAGGTATTATAGAGGCGGCTAGCACTACAGCCGTCCCTACAAATCGATTAATAGGGGCGGTTGGTGATTGAGCCGCCCCTACAAATCGATTTGTAGGGGCGGCTCAATCACCAACCGCCCCTACAAATCGATTTGTAGGGGCGACCTAGGAACCGCCCCTACAAATGCATGATTTGTAGAGACGGTTCGGTAGGGACGGCTGGCCAAACCGCCCCTACAAAGGGTTACCAGCCGCCCTTGTTACAATAGGATGAATCCTTTCGACCAGGTTAGAAGCAATCATAGCACCTGGTCAGTGATGCTCTGTATATACAACCTTCCACCTTGGGTCTGTATGAAGCGGTCGTACATCCAGATGCCACTATTGATCCAAGGGCCAAGACAACCTAGGAATGATATCGATGTGTTTCTGGAACCAGTGATCGATGAACTAGTGGAGATGTTTGAAAAGGGTGAGCCGGATGTTTGGGACGAGTACAAAAAGGAACATGTCACGATCAAGAGAGTGCTTATCGCTACAATCACCGACCTGCCAGGTCGAGGTTCGTTGTCTGGAGAGAAGACAAAAGGCTATACTAGCTGTGTCGAGTGCTTGGACGACACCGATGCGGTAAATCTGCCAAATAACTCAAAGATAGTTTATATGGGACATCGTAGGTTCCTACCTAAGGATCACCCTTACCGTAGGAATAGAAAAGGTTTCAACGGTACTATTGAGAAACGCTTAGCTCCAACATATCGAGATGGGCCTGCGATACTTCAAGAGCTCAACAAACTAAAGGTTGTCCTTGGGAAGGGGGACAATACAGTAGCAGTGCCTGATGGGAGCACTTGGAAGAAAAAATTGGTTTTCTAGAAACTACCTTACTAGCCATTTCTAAGTGTACACCACTGTCTTGATCCCATGCACATCACTAAAAATGTGTGCGCTAACACTCTTAACCCCTTGATGGACACCGGGGGGACATCGAAGGATTCACTAGCCACATGCCTGGACATGCAACACTTGGGAATCAGGAAAGAGCTGCACCCCGTGGAGTTATAGAATGGCCAGTTCAAACTTACGGTTGTGTCACGACATTGAAGAAGGAAGAAAAGTGTGCGCTTATTTCTTTCTTCAATAAACTCAAAGTCTCGATGGGCTACTATGCGAACCCGAAGAGGCTAGTGAACATGAGAGAACTCAAGTTCAACTATGACCCTATGAAGGCCCATGACTATCATGTCATTATGACTCAGCTGCTCCCTGTTGTCCTGTGTGGTATCCTCCCCCCAAAGGTCCACGCCCTAATCATAAAGCTTTGCTCGTTCTTCAACGCGATCTCAAAAAAGGTCATTGATGTGTCCACGCTAGAGCAGCTGTAGTGGGACATAGCCGAAACTCTCGTTAGGCTTGAGATGCATTTCTCGCCGACTTATTTTGATATCTCATTGCATCTGCTTATTCATCTTGTTGACCAAATTAGAGCCCTTGGCCCAATGTACCTGCATCAGATGTTCCCTTTCGAATGATTGATGAAAGTTTTTAGGAGGTATGTTAGGAACAGATTCAGGCCAGAAGGGGACATGGTTGAAGGATGGTCAATGGAGGAGGCCATTGGGTTCTACACATATTATCTGGACATCAAAAGGGTCAGAGTTCTAGAATCTCATCACGAGGGAAGCCTACAGCAAAGGAATGATCAGGGAGAAATCTGTTATAGTAGATGACCCTATTTCTTTCAGATAGGCATAGTTCGCTGTTCTCCAGCAAGCCGAGGATGTGATGCCATACATTGACGAGCACAAGCAATCGTTGCAAACTCTGCATCTGAGCTGGTCACAGGCTTGGTTGGATAAAAAACATAAGGAGGAATTTGTCAGCTGCTTGCGATGTTGCTTGCATGGAATAAAGTTGGGTAATCAACTGGATGCCTTAGCCAAGGGACCTTTGAGTATATATCTTAAGTACCAAGGGTATGAGATCAATGAATTCACATTTTACACAAAAAAGCAAAATGGAAAGAGCACATACCAAAATTGTGGTGTTCGTTTTGATGCTCGTGACGAAAATAGGAACATGCAGGCGACATACTATGGTTTCACAGAGGAGATATCGGAGCTAGCCTATGGTCCATTGAAGGCAGGTCTTTTTCACTGTCAGTGGGTCTGGCTCGAGGAAATCAACACTGATAGCGAAGGGTTCACTATCGTTGATCTCACTAAGACCGCATACAGAGACGACCCCTTCGTCCTTGCAAGAGATGTTACGCAAGTCTTCTATACAAGGGACAACAAGACAAAAGGAAGGCTAAAGGTAGTCCTAGAAGGGAAAAGGAAGATTGTCGGTGTCGATGGAGTGACGGACAAAGAAGACTACAGGGGCTATTAGGAAATGCCTCCATTCAGGGCGAACGTACCCCTACCTATCCTTCAAGAGGGTGACGAACCTGCTTACGTACGAATTGATCACAATGAGGCCCTCATTGTTGATGCACCTAAAGATAGTTAGATTATTGTTAACTATGTAATCATTATGCAAACGTTGTTTCAGCAATTCGCACTGAATATTTAATTTATATTTTGTGCGCATCTCTATAATTTAATTATTGACTATGTAATCTAATATTAAGATGATATTCACAAACACTATTATTTGATAATTATAGACCATTAATTAATTATCATAGAATTAAATAATCAAGACACAATTTTTTGTGTTATTTTATAATATAAACTAACTGCATTATTTCTATTAATAAATAAATAAAGAAAAGCAAACTAAGCGAACTCCCTACCCTAGCTCAGCAGTTAAGGCCGCACACTCTATACTCTTAGATCCGCGCTCGAATCCCAGGCGGGCCAAACTTTTTTCATTTTGCATTTATTATTTAGTAGTGCATTATGATGGAATAAAAGGAAAAAATAAAACCATTCTAACCGAACTCCCTATCCTAACTCAATGGTTAAGGCCGCGCACTCTCGACCCCGCGACCTGCACTCGAATCTCAGGCAGGCCAAACTTTTTAATATTTTTTTACAAAAAGGCTGCGATGGCAAGCTCCAAACCGACAGTGTTTTTTTATATTTTTTTACTAAAAGTTGGCGGCAGGGCCCTTCACTACCGGTTTTGGTTTTAAAAATGACAGTGATAGCTTCTATCACAGTCGGTTGCTCAAACCGACACAGAAGGCCCAATTCATTGTCGGTTTTTAAACTAAAACCGACAGTGATGTGTAGATGCTCCTCACATGCCAACCGTGCTCCCATGACTACAACAGTTGGAACACTGCTCCCACCTACCCCGACAACTTTAGTTTAGAAATAAAAATATACCACAACTGCTAGCCCCTATAAAATGGCCCTCGGCCAGGAGCTAGCCTCTCCATGCATGTTGGTTTCAGCTAGGCCTTATCAGCAATGATACAATATTTTCCTCTCACTACAAACCACAAATATTGTTATGCATCGTAGTCCACCAAAATGGTGCACACATGAGGTACTAGAAGAATGCTTCTGAAGATAGAGCAACACCGAAGATTGGAGATGCTACGAGGTTCACAGAGCAGTGATAGCCACCTTCACTGTCTAAATAAATATATCGTTATCGTATATGTAACTTATTTCTAATTTTTTGATGTATTTCATTACTATCTAAATAAATATATCATTCTTGTTAAAACTTTCCCACTATAGTATCTAAATAAATATATCCTTTACATATATGCACCTTCACTGTCGGTTCCATTTAGAAATCGGCAATGATAGCCACCTTCACTGTTGGTTCTATTTAAAAATCAGCAGCGATATCCATGCCCCTCTATATAAAACAAACTGTCAGCCACATACATTGATCCCACCCACCCACGAACTCTCTTAGTCTCATTTCTCACGTTTCACTCTCACTTCTCAAGACATCCACTCTCTCTCTCTACGTGATTTGGTCATGGCTCCCGCATTTTTCAATGGTATTGATATGTTGTCTTCTGCAATATTCTATCTATATTCATTTGATCTATATTTATATTCATGTTTCTTTGCGTTCTACGTTTATATATATTCTTATTCCTTGCATTCGATCTATATTTGATTATGCTGCCACATTTTACTTGGAAGAATTTTTTTATGCATATATTTTATGTTCATTTTTTCATTTTATCCATCAGGTGGTATGAACAACGGACCTCCCCCACCACAAGAACCAGGTTTCCACCCTGGCGATGAGCCATTCGCTCCTAATATGGTCATTCCATGGTTCCATGTTCCAGCTATTGTATGAAATATTTTCCAACATCTTTTGTTTTTGATGCTAACAAATAAGTGTAATTAGTTTAATATCATTGTTGCATGCATATATGTCACAGACTATATCCCTAATAGATTGGCTGCGAACAACACTTAGCTGGTTCTTTATTTCGGACATCATCGAGAATACGGCATCTAATGCAAGTGGTCGGCTATGGACGTGTGAACTCAGTTTTTTCATCCCTGTGAGGGGTTCAAATCATCGGAACCATATCCACAAGACAGCATCTATTTAGAGGTACTTCGACATATTTGCTATGATGTGCCTGATTTCTCGCACTTCAAGGCACTTGCTTTGAATGCTTGTGATATCCCCGTCCCGCAAGCAAGCGAATGGTTTACGAGCTACAACCATGCGGATGTGGTAAAATGGTCACTTATACCTGAGTCGTGGTTATTTGTTATTTATTATTGTAATAACATTCTCTATTTTTTTTCTTTTTCTCCATATGTAGATTGCGCTACAGGACCTTACCTATGCTGCATGTGGCTTGTGGGCCGTTCTAGACCAAGCTACGGAGCAACTCGGGTACAATTGGGACTTCTGCAATGGAAACCTTGGCCAGCTCACTATAGAAGGATGCCAGTACTACATAAGGATTACTAACAGGGGTAGTGGTCATTTAGTAGGTTACATCTATGGTCGACCATTCTTTTGGTATTATGAGGCACGAGAGAGTGCACTCATACGGGCATTGGACTTCATCGATACAAGTGGATACATAATCCATGACATTAATAACCATATATGGCTACAAAGGCATGTTAGTGTGCGTGGACCGATCGATCCCGGCATTAATTCCGATAGTAATTAATGTTTATTTAGCTAGGTTTTCAAGGTCGTAGTTTAATTGGGTTCTAATTTTAATATGTACGGCTTTGTGTGTTTAATTATTGTCATGCATGTAATTCATGTAATATTTGTTGGGCAACTAGAAATATACATTCTGGTGTTGTATTGGTCTCAAAATTATTCTCAGGCTTGCATATGCCACGTGTGAAGAAAACACCAAGTTTGGGATTTTCCGGAGATGGTTTGCTACTTTCTGAGGTTTAATTGAATTTTCGCGTGACAACACCTATTAATTATAGGTTGAACTGAGTCTACCCATGAAAAGATCTGAAATGGTACCAAACTTTTACAAAGGCTCTAATGTGCCCTAGGGATAAGAATTTTATGGAGGTGGATGAAAAAATCTATTGGATCCAAGATGAAATTCACCCTCTTTTATCTCATTTGGCACAAAGAAAAATATAATAAATAAAAAAATAATTAAAAAAACCTAAGATCCTGTGTGGGGTCTTAATTTGGATGTACATGCTGGCTAAAAAAATTTCAACCCATTTTGACATAGGCGGAGTATACATGCTTCATAGAGGTACATTTGTCTTTTCATCGAACCATGACTATACATATAGGTTATCAAGGTTTCTTGGTTCATAGGCATTCTGGTGTCGTATTGGTCTCAAAATTATTCTCAGGCTTGCACGTGTTATGTGTGAAGGAAACACCAAGTTTGGGATTTTTCGGAGATGGTTTGCTACTTTATGAGGTTTCATTGAATTTTCGCCCGACGACACCGTTTGATTATATGTTGAACTGAGTCTACTTATGAAAAGATCCAGAATGGTGCCAAACTTTTACACAGGCTCTAATGTGCCCTAGGGATAAGAATTTTGTGGAGGTGGATGAAAAAATCTATTAGGTCCAAGATGAAATTCACCCTCTTTTATCTCATTCGGCACAGAGAAAATATAATAAATAAAAAATGATCAGAAAAACCTCAGATCCTGTGTGGGGTTTTAATTTGGGTGTATATGCTTGTCATAAAAAAATCAAGCCATTTCAAAATAGGCGGAGTATACATGCTTCACAGAGGTACATGTGCCCTTTCATTGAACCATGACTATACACATATGTTATCAAGGTTTCTGTGGTTCATACGCATTTCGATGTCATATTAGTCTCAAACTTTTTCTTAGGCTTGCACGTGCCACGTGCGAAGGAAACACCTAGTTTGGGATTTTTCCGGAGATGGTTTGCTACTTTCTGAGGTCTAATTGAATTTCCGTGTGACGACAACGATTAATTATAGGTTGAACTGAGTCTACCCACGAAAAGATGCGGAATGGTGTCAAACTTTTACATAAACTCTAATGTGCCCTAGGGATAAGAATTTTGTGGAGGTGGATGAAAAAAATCTATAGGGTCCAAGATGAAATTCACCCTCTTTTGTCTCATTCAGCACACAGAAAAATATAATAAATAAAAAAATGATTAGAACATAAGATCCTTTGTGAGATCTTAATTTGGATGTACAAGCTTGCCAAAATTTATTCAGTATATAAAAGAATTTTTTTAATATATATAAACATCACTATCGGTTTCAAAAAACCGACAGTGACAAGAAGAAATCGACAGTGATGCTAGTTATCACTGTCGGTTTATTTTAAAAGCCGACATTAATATTTGAAAAATTAAAAAAAATTGTGCTAGCCCTCGAGTTTGAGCTCAGGTCTCGAGCTGTAGAGTTTAGAGACGTAACCGCTGCGCTAGTATAGGATGTGTGCCAAGGTTTATTTATTTTTTCTTTTTGATCTTTAGACCGCTTAATAAATTATAAAATTAAACCAAAAAAATTAGGCTGCCCGAGATTCGAACACAGGTATCGGGGGCTAAGTTACGGGGTCTTAACCGTTGAGCCAGTAGGAGGTATTCGAAAGAAGTGGAAAAGATAACTTACTTATGCTGGAACCGCTACACGACAATCACTACCGGTTTAAAGAATGGCCTGGCAGTGATATTTCTACATCACTGTTGGTTTAGACTTACAACTGGCAGTGATGTACCCCCATCACTGTCGATTTATAATTAGAACCGGTAGTGATGAGGTATGGTATAAAAGCCCGACGCGGGTTGAAATTATCCAAATTTCCACCCTGCGCCAACCGTTCCTAGGCCCGCGCTCCTTTTCTTCGACGTCGACGTCCATGCACTGCCCCATACCGGAGCACCCATCCACCGCCCCCCGTGCCGCCATTCATAGCCCCGCGCTCCTCTTCTTCGACGCCGATGCCTGTGCACCGCCCCACGCCGGAGCACTCGTCCACCGCCCCACGCGCCACCGTTCCCAACCCCGCTCTCCTCTTCTTCGATGATGACACCCGTGCACCGCCCCACACCGGAGCACTCCCCACGCCATCCACCACCCCACACCGGAGCACCGCCAAGCCCTTCAGGAGCGTGCGGACAGCTGTTTTCCCACCCCCACGGTGAGTGCGTGGCTCACTGCCAGCTAAGTGTTTGATGAAATGCCCCACAGTTGTTGTCTTCCCAATAGCAGCCGATTCCTATTCGATTGAGTTACATGTTGTTACTCCTTGGTTTAGCTATCCTTGTATATACATGTTGTTACATAAACTAGTTAGTTTTTCCCTGAAGAGATTATGCTATCTACTGATTTATTGAGGACCTAGTAATCATGGTCCTAAACTATTTAAGAACCATTGGTGTTATTTGCATGTTGTCGCAACAAGTTATTCCCTCGAGTCACAGCTAAGTGACCTTTTGCGCTATGTGCAGTCTAAGTATTTAAACATTGATCATCAACACCTCTTGACATAGTTAGATTGAATATGTGACAATGATATGAGCATATCTGTCTCGAATAGTAGTTGCATAATGTTATGATATCTTTGTACTTTGTAATTATTGCAAGCAATGGAAACTAGCAGTCAAAGGTACACGTTAATGACTGTGGACGTCTTATCTGTGATGGTAGGAAGTGTTCTGTTTGTGTAAGAGTTAGATAAGAATTTCTACTCTTGCTTAAGCAATGATGGATTCTTGTCAAATGTGTACAGGTATAATTGCTATAGGTAGAGTGTCAATTGATTTTGATGGAACACATAGCATGCTTAAAAAAGGCATCTATAGATGTTTGTTCTAGAAAAAAAAAGTTAAAAACAACTTTTAAAATTGGCTCGGCAGCAGCAGCAAGTATGATTACTAAACCACATTGATCTCTGAATAATAAATAGTCCAATTATTGAGGTAATTTTTTATCATGTCAAGGATAAAGAACATTAAATAGATTTAGTTTGGCCATATAACTTGAATAATAACTCTTGTTCAGTGAGTTACCATTACCACTTACCACATGCCTAATTTACTTAAATGTATAGGCAACTATGGTATGGTATATAGTGCATGTTGGTCACATTCCTGGGATTTATTGAACCTGTGAAGATTGCTATGCTCAAGTCAATCGCTACCCTAGTAAATTGCACAAAACATACAACATAGAAGCTGAACCTTTGAGGGCCTACTATAGTCATCCGGTCTACCTTGCAAACCATGGGCAACCGGCCTACTATGGTCCAATGAATGCAAACCATGGCCATCCGCTGGCACTGGAGATCGAAGAGAAGCCACCCGTCGGAGATGTGAAGATTAGGATAATTGCTCCTTGGTCTTGGAAAGATGTCATGCTTTTATTTATGGCTATAGTCATCGTTTTTCTTATTTGGATGTTGATATAGGCTTAATTTCGTAGAACAGTAGGTAGACTTTGTTGTATGTCGTCAAACAAACAATGAATTTGTTCTAGGTGAACATATGCTATTATTTGACTTTGTTGTATGTGGACTTATTATTAGACTCTGCATTAAACATATTATATATATATGAACATATGCTATTAGTAGTTGTCCACGGCCAAAACTAACCACGATCGTGTCACAGCCATGACTCATCGTCGCCTGTTACCCCGTCGCCGAAGAATAGATCGGCAACAAGAAGCGGCTGATATCACTGGGACGAGAGAGCTGCATGATCCGACAAACGGTGATGGTGTCAATCAGGTCGGTGAGAACGAGCAGCCATGGATCTCGTCCGGCCTGCTCGATCTAGGTCAAAATGACCAAGATGGCCAGGTAACTTGTAGGAATACACACTGGCATATTACTGAGTTTGATGAATTTGGGGAACCACTCTCACTGCCTATAGGTTTGACCAAATACAAGACTATCCTCGGGTTATTTGTTAGGGACTTCATCCCGATTAAGTACAGGAAGTGGATTGGAAAAGATAATAGCCGGTGGAGGGTTCCCAAAAGCGAGAAGGATTACATATGCGATGTCAAGATCCTAGAGTATTTTACTTTCCCAGCCAAGTATGACAGGGAGTTAGTCAAGAAAAAGCAAAAAAAATCATGGGGACATGCTTCAAGAATTTCAAGGGGACATTGTACAAGAATTTTGTCATCCAAAATAAAGAATCAGATTTTGATGGTGGACAGTTTAGCAAGCAGAAGGACTTCTGGCAGGATTTCAATGAATATAAGTTATCCGAGGAGTACTTAGAACTGAGCAGGAAGAATAAGGAGAATTCACATAAAGCGACGAATCCTCATCATCTTGGCTCTCATGGATATGCCAAAAAGATACCAGAATTTAAAGCAGAACTTCAAAAGATGGATCGCCTTGCTAAGGAAGGCGTTGAGGTTGAGACCACCGATTGGGAGCCTAGATCGGTATTATACTGTATGGGGAGAAATGTATGGCACGCCGAGGCCGGGAGCTTTAGCTCCTCAAATCAACCCATGAGTGAACTCATCCAGAGAATCTCCTAGGTAACTAAGAATGTGAGGCAAGGGACTCGCACTGATCACACACCATCTCCCAACAGAGATCACTCCCCTCCTCATCCGGAGCCATCACCCTCGAGAAGACAGAGGTCTCCTTCTATTCCTCCTCGTCCGACTCCATCTTCATCCGCCTCGAGAAAAGAGACTCCTCCTCCTCCTCCTCCTCCTCCCCCTCCTCCTCCATCTTCATCAGCGCCGGGAAAATAGAATTCTCGTCATCATCCTCCTCCTCCACCACCACCTCAGCCCAAAATAAGATTAAGGACATCCTCACAGTCATAGAAAAGGTCCTTGGATTCGGTCGCTAATGCTCCCAAAGTGGACCAACAGAAAAGAAAAAGGCCTTTCAGTGGCAGCGTTACCACCTTGATGAAAGAAAAATTTATAGCACACATCTCGAAGAAAGATTGTGTTAGTTTCTTCAATCTATGTGCCTCACTGCCTTCGTATTTGTTGAAGTCCGAATTCGAAAGGCAAATACAGAATAAATACGCTACAACAAGAGACAAAGAAATACACAATAAAGATTTAAGGAACATACAGAAGTACGTCGAAGACAACCCAGGATTAACCATGGAAGAGGTCGTGAACATCTATTATGATGTACAAGGGACGAGAACACCGGCAATGAAGTATGAAAGGGGCAATCTTTTGGTTCCCGATGACGAGTATAAAAATTTGACAACATATATGTGCCAGTTGCATGAATATTACATGGCTTAAGCAACAGAGACGAACGACTTTGGTTTTGAGGTTATTATCCGTTCACCACATGTTTTTCATTATCCTGAAGAAGAGAAGTTCGATGTTGAGTGAGGGTGCTTGTTCTAGTTATACCAGAAACGCTCTCTCGATGTTCAAATCTTGACACTATGGACTACGTAAGTATCCTACACGCACGATATTACAATTAACTACTCTCTCAAGATAAATTGTTAACTTTTGAGCACTTCCCATGATTTTATGTAGGTGTATAGCAAAATTTTACATTCTAAAAAGCAAATGGGATTACATAGTCTTCTTGGACCCCTTGCGAGTTAATGAGAGGACATGTCTAGGCCTCTATAGATGTGACGTGGAAGACCTAAAATAGAGATTGATTGCTGTTTTCGACAAATTCATAATGATGAAGAAAACCCACATACTTTTAGCCTATAACTGCGAGTATGTGTTCTCGGCTTTTAATTTATGCTTCTTTTTTTGTTAAGATTATTCGATAATTAGGATTTTGTGATTGTAGCAACCATTTCGTCTTCATTTGTGTCAATCTTACCAAAAAATTGATCGAGGTGTGGGACTCAAAGAAAAAAACATTTCATCATCTGGATGCACTGGTGGCAGTGCTGAATTAGTAAGCGATCCTAATAATATATTATTTTCTAATCACACATACCGCTTTCTAATGTTTCTCCCTTTAATATTGCTCAGTGCCCGAAGAAGACATATCGGTGGGACACCGGTCCCATTCAAGGTTATCGAAATGGAGGGAAAGTACCTGTCACAGCCGGCGGAAAACAATGAATGCGGGTTTTATGTAATGTGGGCAATGCTTCGCTACATCGGTGGGAAATCGGAAGAAGCCAATAAGTTGGTGTGTATAATCTCCATTTCATTTATGTCAGTTAATAATTCAACAAAATGATTTACTGTTCCTCTTTGGATATCATCTTTTTTGAACGACAACGCAAGAAATATAACCACCAAAGGCAGTTAGACATGGAGATCGTCGCACTGCAATCGGAGCTCACAAAATTCATCTTAGCCGAGGTATTGGAAAAAGAAGGAGTATTTTCCATTGCATAATCCGTGAGGTACAAGGACCAATATGGCCCACAGCGGCTCGCCAGATTATTGTAAGAAGTCCGAGAAGCATTGCACGATCTGTGAAGTCTGAGAACAATTTTTTTTTGAGAGATCGAGATCTGGATAAGAACATTTGAACTATAACCGTAACATTTGTAATGTTTAATATTGATAGACCTGTCATCTACGTAGCGTATATAAAGCGAAACCTGACTCCACAAAAAAAATATAAATTAAAATCAATTATAAAACAATAAAATGCGAATAGGCCATCACTGCCGGTTAGCCACGAACCGATAGTGTTGTCTTGCAAAACACTACCGGTTATCAATAAACCGATAGTGTTGTCTTGCAAAACACTGCCGGCTTGAGCCATAAACCGACAGTGTAGGCTTGCTCAACACTATTGGCTTGAGCCAAAAATCGACACTCTTGAAGCAACCATAACTATCGGTTGGGACTACAAACCGGCAGTGTTGTTCAACTAGACACTGTCGGGTGGAGCCAGAAACTGACACTGTTTCCTACAGATCAGTGTCGGTTTTTAAGAACCGATAGTGATGTCAAACGCTTATCACTGCTGGTATGTCACTGTCGGTTCAAAATCTGGCGGTGAAGGGGGGTTTTGAATCGACAGTGATGTCCAGATCTGGAGTAGTGAAGCCTAGCTTTTATCTATCGCTTGACTATGTCAGAACGTGTTCTTGACGGTTAGGATACGCCTCCGGATTTATTCGATCGCAAAATTATTCACTCCTTCGTTCAGCATACCTTACGTGTATATATACTAGCAAATATATCCGTGGATTGTAACGGGATATATAATTTGTTGTATAGTTATATACTCCCAAAGTTAAATATAGCACACAATTGTGATTTAGATAAAGACCAGGGACGACCGCAACAATAAAACACTAGGGATAAATACAGTAAGGTCCAAATAACTCCAAATCTAGCACAAACGGATAGATTATACTTTGTATTAAGGAAATGTAATTAGTTACATGGTTTTTTTTTTTATTTGAAATGAATACTGAAGATTCTTAGAAAGTAAAGCAGGTTTTATCATCCTCTCTAATATTGAAGAGCGAAGGCTTTTCCTTATTTTGTTGCTCACAACTGTCCGGTATATCTGCTAGTTTTTAGAAAGAAGAAAGCACAAAAAAACACCTTCTAAACTAGTTTTAAAACAGCAGATCTGTTAATTGGGTATTGATAGTTCGGTGGTCAAATTTTTTTTTGATGCATTAGGTCGTGCGTTTGCGCTATTGCTAATTCATCCACCGAGACGGTACATATATAGAGAGAATATATGAGGAAAAGAAAGAATACCGTCGCACACACGGTACGCTAGCTCTCTAGATTTCCGTTTGCGTAGCTAGCTAGATTCCATATTTCCATACATCTGCATGTGGAAAGCAAGGTGCCCAGGCCTTTTGGCAACCGTCTTTAGCACAGAAGCAGTCAACAATGCAACAACCCACGCCAGACGCTCTCCGATCCTAGCTAGATAGGACTTGTTCAAATCCAACTCCGTCTAATTAAACCGCTGTTTAAAAACCGTTTAAACAATATGCTATGATACATGCACGTATGTATTCGACGGTTTATATCTCATTTAAACAGCTGCTTTACAGTTTAAATGGTCTTTTTTAATTTAGCCCGAACAATAACTATACACTTGGTAGCGTTTCAGAAAAGCACTGCGTACCTATCAGATATGTACGCATCTCGAACACAGAACAGACAGGCCAATCAAATCAACGCCTCAGGTCAGGTGTCCATGCTTGCCCAGTTGCCCGGCGGCGGCCCCTTCTCTCCTCTTCCCATTTCTGTGGCTGCCAACCGGGCTGCGGTTGCTTTCGACCAGCAGCATGCATCCGTGGATAGATAGATGCATGGAGTTCGTTAATTGCTGCCCTCCGTCGTCGTCCTGGTCTGGCCGGCCGGTGTGTGTCACCTCCAACCCCACTTTCTTCACGCATGGAGCAGCATCTAGGAGTATGCTCTTACAGTGATGGATAGGATAGCTGGTAGCTGCTGCTCGCGCTCCAGCTGGAGGAACATGCACTGCACGCGAGATGCGACGCGCTGGCCGGTCTCGAAAATCGTGCGTGCTCAGACCTGCTCGACTGGCATTAAAGCCGACTGATAAGTCAGCTGCACTACCGGAAACCGGCGATTTGCCGAGTGCCGAGGCTTTGCCGAGTGTATTTTATCGGGCACTCGGCAAATACCGTGTTTGCCGAGTGCCAAATAAAATACACTCGGCAAACAAAAACACACGGCAAAATACGTCTTTGCCGAGTGTTTTTTTCTGGCACTCGGCAAAGAAGCTTTTTGCCGTGTGCATTTTTTTTTGCCCTCGGCAAATCATTTTTTCGAAGCAATTTTTGAGGCCCTAAATGAATTCAAATGAAAAACTTTTCAACTACAAAGTTGTATAACTTCTCAAGATCTACAAAGTTTATTTTGGTCATTTCTTCATTTGACAAAGCGACAATAACGTTGTTCATAAAATCTACATATCTCATATCTCTCATATTAATTTCATGAAAGTAGAAGATACATATATAAGATTTGTGAACAATGTTACTACCACTACGTCGGATGAACAAATGACCAAAATAAACTTTATAGATCTTGATAAGTTATGAAATTTTGTAGTTGGCAACATTTTGATTTGAAATCATCTTGTCATGCAAAAACGACGTTTGAATTTGAAAATTTTAAAATTTGAATTTTTTAAACGACCTCGGATGAAAAAACTTCCTAAATGAAAATTGTAGATCTCCAAAAGTTATGAAACTATGTAGTTGACAACTTTTTGATTTGAAATCATCTTATCATGCAAAACTATGTTTGAATCTCTCAAATTTAAAATTCAAATTTTTCAAACGACCTCGGATGGAAAAACTTACTAAATGAAAATTATAGATCTCAAAAAGTTATGAAACTTTGTAGTTGACCACTTTTTGATTTGAATTCATTTAGGGCCCCAAACAAGCAATTTACTCTCAGTTTGCCGAGTGCCTTTTTTCTAGCACTCGGCAAAGCCGTATTTTGCCGAGTGCCTATATTTTGGCACTCGGCAAAGAGGTATTTTGCCGTGTGCATTTTTTTGCCCTCGGCAAATCAGTTTTTCGAATCAATTTTTGAGGCCCTAAATGAATTCAAATGAAAAACTTTTCAACTACAAAGTTGTATAACTTCTCAAGATCTACAAAGTTTATTTTGGTCATTTCTTCATTTGACAAAGCGACAATAACGTTGTTCATAAAATATACATCTCTCATATTAATTTCATGAAAATAGAAGAGAGATATATATGATTTGTGAACAATGTTACTACCACTATGTCGGATGAACAAATGACCAAAATAAACTTTGTAGATCTTGAGAAGTTATGAAATTTTGTAGTTGGCAACATTTTGATTTGAAATCATTTTTCATGCAAAAACGACGTTTGAATTTGAAAATTTTAAAATTTGAATTTTTCAAACGACCTCGGATGAAAAAACTTCCTAAATGAAAATTGTAGATCTCCAAAAGTTATGAAACTATGTAGTTGACAACTTTTTGATTTGAAATCATCTTATCATGCAAAACTACGTTTGAATCTCTCAAATTTAAAATTCAAATTTTTCAAACGACCTCGGATGGAAAAACTTACTAAATGAAAATTGTAGATCTCAAAAAGTTATGAAACTTTGTAGTTGACCACTTTTTGATTTGAATTCATTTAGGCTCTCAAATAAGCAATTTACACTCGGTTTAGTATAATATATTGGGAACTAAAACGGAATCTAGACACAAGTGACAGTGTGGTGTAGTGGTAGAGGAGGTTTGTGCGCAGCGGGAGGTCTTGGGTTCGAATCCCGTCGGCCGCGTAGCCGTGAAATTTACGCGAAAAAAGCCAGAGATGGATGGGCGCTGACCGGTGGGGGCCTCCACCAATTAAAAAAAAATTTCATTTTTTTTGGGTAAAAATTCCCATTTTTTCGGCTTTTTTTCGGTTCCAACTTTGCCAAGTGTCGGCACTCGGCAAAGGCTTTGCCGAGTGCCCGACAAAAGACACTCGGCAAAGACGTCTTTGCCGACTCTTTTTTTGCCGAGTGCTCTTTGCCGAGTGCAGCACTCGGCAAAGCCTTTGCCGAGTGCAAATTGGGCTTTGCCGAGTGCCCCTGGCACTCGGCAAATTCACTGAGTCCAGTAGTGCTGCGCTGTTTTATTGTGAGAGAAAAATATTATAGATTTTAGCTGATAAGCCGGCTGATAAGTTCAAACGAACCGGCCAGGCTTCCTCTTCCTTAAGAGTTGGGGCGCAACTTCTCGAGTGTTTGGATTCAGATACTAAAGTTTAGTCCCTGTCACATCTGGACGTTTTGGATGCTAATTAGGATGACTAAATATGAGTTAATTACAAAACTAATTGCACAGATGAAGACTAATTTACGAGATAAATCTAATAAGCCTAATTAATTCATCATTAGCACATGTTTACTGTAGCATCACGTTATCAAATCATGAACCAATTAGCCTTGATAGGTTCGTCTCGTAAATTAGTCTCCATCTATATAATTAGTTTTATAATTAGTCTATATTTAATACTTTAAATTAGTGTCAAACATCTGATGTGACATGGACTAAAGTTTAGTCCGGAGATCGATCGATCGATCGATGCATGAGCTAGCTTGTACATATAAGGCGTGTGTTGTCTCTGTGTGTATTTATATATATACTTGTGGTTTATTTGACTTTATTTTAAATTGAACTTTTTAAATTTTGATCAAAACATATACGATATCTACAAATTCGAATAAACGGGCTATCAAAATATACATGCTTCATGGAGAATTTACGTGTTAGGGTTTTTTTTTCTTAAAAAAACTCAGTCTAAGCTAGCGAAGTTTGCTTGTCTTATATAGGACAAAGTCAAAACAAACTATGTATAGGAGACAAGGGCCCTGTTCGACCGGCTGGAAAAACAGTTAATGCTGATGCTGATTTATTGTGGGAAAAAACATTATTATTTTATTGAAATTGTACGGCGAACAGCGGCTAGGAGTAATTTGGAGCATGGAAAGTGTACATGATATGATATGAAAAGAAAGAAGCCTACTTGGCACTTGGCAGTGAGAAACAGCTGGGAACAACGGTGTCTTCTTCTCTTTGGGGTAAGAGAATCGGTGTGCAGAAATGTGTGTTCTACTTGTGCTTTTCCTTCCGGACTTGCTTTTCTGAGGCCTTGTTTAGATAGTAAATTTTTGTAATCTGGACACTGTAGCATGTTTCGTTTGTATTTGACAAACTTTGTCCGATGATGGACTAACTAGGCTCAAAAGATTCGTCTCGTGATTTATAACCAAACTGTGTAATTAGTTATTTTTTTTACCTACATTTAATGCTCCATGCATACGTCCAAAAATTGATGTGATGGAGAGAGAGTGAAAAAACTTGAAATTTTGAGGCAATCTAAACAAAAAAATTCGGTAAACAAAAAAAATTTCTTGTGCAATTTTTTTTATATTGAAAATTTTTACCTATGTCTATGACTAGCGGACCCCAGGGTATGCGGTGGTTCACCCTGCATACCCTGTAGGTCCGTCCCTGCGCTACCTAGTGAAAAGAAAGAAGCCTACTTGGCACTTGGCATTGAGAAACAGCTGGGAACAACTGTGTCTTCTTCTCTTTGGGGTAAGAGAATCGGTGTGCAGAAATGTGTGTTCTACTTGCTTTTCTTTCCGGACTTGCTTTTCTTAGTGCAATGCATGGCTTGGTCTTTTTTAGCACGTGATCGGTGAGAGTGTATTTGGATGGGACGAACCCTGACGGATTGACTTTCGTCAGCCGCATTATTATTATATTATATTTGCAAAATGTGTCGCTACCGAGATGCTAATTAACTAGTCCACGAGTCTTATTATTACTATGTGACCAGAATGCAAACGCGACGTTAATTATTCTTATGTACAAATATTTAAAAATTCATTGGGGTTCTATCAAAAATATTCCATGATGTGTTATTATATATTTATAATATATATCGATTTCAATAAATAAGCATTGTGTAACCATCCTAAAATAAATAAATAAATATATACAGTATCTCGATGACAATATATCAGTTTTCCAGCTCTTCGTTCACTCTCACACTGGAAGGCTATTCATAACTATTAGTATATTATTAGTAGTAGTAGGCCTCTAGGTCGTGACTTGAGAAGACCCCGAGACGCTATATCTGGTATAGAGACAAATGGTTTTCTAAAATTAACTACTTCATTAATACATAGCCCGTGTGTTGTTGTGGGACTCTCTTAGAAATAAATCTATGGAGTTAAACTATCTCTATGTTCTTACATCTATTCTTACCAGTTGCATTAAGAAAACTATGCTATGGATGGTGACATCATGTGTGCCACTCTCCTTGCTCCTTGGAGGTGCCATCGTCGTTGTGAGGCATCTCCTTCCCTGCCTCAGGTAAACCGGTATAAGCCTTGCTTCGACTTGTCAGAGCGATGATGGTTATAGTTGATAGTCGTTACATCATAATATCCGTCTGTCAAACATCTCAGTAATAAAGAAAACTAACATATTTCTCATGCATGTCTTTATTTTAAATAACCTTATTGTCGGTGTTTTGGACCGGGGGTCCTCAACCAACTAGTAAATTTGTACTACGTGTTCCCAATCCCGGATGGTGATGCAAAGAGACACAAGACTTATACTGGTTCAGGCAATCGGTGCCCTACATCCAGTCTGAGAGATCGATCTTGTATTCCTTGCACCGAAGTGCTTGTAGTAGGGGATTACAAGCTGGGTGAGAGAGGGAGCTAGTCTCAGGTCTCGGCGTGGAGTGATGCGGGCTGCTTGAGACGTTGCTCTCAGGCAGCGGGGGAGTGCACGTGTTACATGGTGTTGTTTTGTGTGCGCATGTGTTCGTCCTCTAGAAATGGCCATGTCCTTTCCTTTTATAGTTGAAGGAGGGACAAGGATAGTACGTGTGCTAACTATACGGCATCGTGCGAACGGAGACGGCGTGTCCGAGCCCTGTAGCCCGTTCCTGTGGCGGCGTGGTCGTCGGAGTGGTCCGTCATTGAAGCGCTGGGGCGACGTGCTGGTCACATCCGATCCTGTGCGTCATGGAAGCTCCAGGGCTACCTCGAAGCGGGCGCGGCGGTCGACATGCGGGTCGCTGTAGATTGTCGGCGCGCGAAGCCGAGGCTCGGTTGGTGCCGAGGCCGAACCGTGGTGGGGTGTCTCGGTAGACGTGAATCTCGAGATAGCCGAGGCCCTGACGTAGGGTGCCAAGGCTCGGAGGGAGCGGTCGACCTTGTACGCTGATTCGGAGGCGATGATGACCCAGACCAGACTTCCCATGCCACGTTGTCTTCGGGGCGGGGGTTACGGGGCACAGTGTAGTGCCGGCGCTGATCGTGGGCATAGCGCCAGAACACAGTGGCCGGTAATCCCCGCCGTGCCTTGTCTAGCCGGTATGGCGTTGATGCGACTCCTTATCCCGTCGGCCACTCTGTGGTTTCGAGCCATCGTCTGGCTGAGATTGCGGGAGTGGTTGACGCATTAATGGGACATGACATGCTGTCGGGAAGACTGGTCGAGGCGGGAGCGATGGGTTATTGACAAGCTAGCCTCGAGCGATACGGAGAATAGCTGTCTCGTTCGAGGCTGTACGCACGGGGCCTCGGGCGAGGCGGAGATTGGGCTCCTTGCCGAGGCCTCCCGCGAGGCGAAGATTTCGTCAGGGTGTCGAGACCTCCCGTGTGAGGCCTAAGGCGAGGCGGAGAGCCGGTGGGCTCAGACAGGGCTGGTGGTGATCCCCCGGCTTACCTTCTGGCTTCGTTGTTGATGGGGTTTAAGTGACTCTTTTGGTGTACGCTCGGGGTACCCCGTTTTATGGTACCCGACAGTAGCCCCTGAGCCTTAGGGGGAGTGCGAGCACTCTTCCTGAGGGTTTGTCGAGACTCGGCTTGCAGCCGCTCCTGTAGGGATTTGTTTTCTGAGGTTTCGGTGGGTGTAGCCCCCGAGGCCCTGGAGGAGTGGATCCACTCCTTCAGGGGCTTTTTTCGTATTGAGTGAGAAGTTTTTCTCGTATTTGCTGAGCCCACAAGTGCGAGTTCGGGTCATGGGGTTTCGACAAGGTCGCAGGAAGAGCCCCAGAGCCTCTGCACGGAGCAAGAGGGCGATCAGGGGTTCCCTTGACTTTTTGTGCGATCCTCATGCTTCCTTTTCGCTCGGAAGGAGGGGGGATATGCTAGGCTACCCTCGGTGGGTGCGAGCGACGGCATCTCCGGTGAGCTGTTATTGGGTGAGTCCGAGTGGAGGCCCGTGCCCCATTCGCTAGGGGTCGGCTAGTGGTCCAGAGACGCACTCCAAGAGTACCAGAGGGTTTCTCTAGTAGGTGCCGAGGCCGTTCGCTGGGCCCCAGTGGCTCAGTGCCTCCCTACGGTGGGATCCCATTCGGAGACCTCCCTGCAGGTCTCAGACAACACTTAGGGCATCCCGAGCGATCGTTTGCTCGGGCCTTGGCCATACGTGGGCTCACCCATAGTCGTCCCTGACTCTATTGACCTGGGGCAGCTATCGAAACCCTTAGGGGGCCTAGCCTTCGAACCCCTAGACCATAACGGGCTCGGTGCCCTTTATCGTGTTTGTAACGAAACTTCTAGCGCGGGCTTAGGTCGCTTGTCTTTGTCTTGGGCGCAGGAGGAACCTCCGAGCCTCCGCACGGAGTGAGAGGGCGGTCAGGGGTCCCCCTGATTTTTCGTTCGACCCTCACACATCCTTTTCATTCGGATAGAGGGTTGTTTGCCAAGCCCATTCGGATGCGAGCCTGGGTCACTGGGTCTCAGCAAGGTTGCAAGAAGAGCCCCTAGCCTCTGCACGGAGCGAGAGGGCCGTCGGGAGTTCCCCTGGCTTTTTGTACGCCCCTCGCGCATGAGGGTTTGTTTGCTGAGCCCCCCTCGGGTGCGAGCCTGGGTCACGGGGTCTCGGCATATCTACAGGAAGAGCTCCCTAGCCTCTGCACGGAGCGAGAGGGCCGTCAGGAGTTCCACTAACTTTCTAATCGACCCTCGCGCATCCTTTTCGTTCGGAAGGAGGGGTGTTTTGCCAAGCCCCCTCGTGCGTGAGCCTAGGTCGCTGGGTCTCGGCAAGGTTGCAGGAGGAGCCCCCTAGCCCCTGCACAGAGCGAGAGGGCCATCAGGGGTTCCCCTAGCTTTTTGTACGACCCTCGCGCTTCCTTTTCATTTGGAAGGAGGGGTGGAATATGCTAAGCTACCCTCGATGGGCGCGAGCGACGGCATCTCCGGTAAGCTGTTATCGGGTGAGTCCGAGTGGAGGCCCGTACCCCGTTCGCTAGGGGTCAGCTAGTGGTCCAGAGACGCACTCCAAGAGTACCAGAGGGTTTCTCTAGTGGGTGCCGAGGCCATTCGCTGGGCCTCGGTGGCTCGGTGCCTCCCTACGGTGGGATCCCATTCGGAGACCTCCCTGCCGGTCTCGGACACGACTTAGGGCGTCCCAAGCGTTTCGCTTGCTTGGGTCTCGGCCCCATGTGGGCTCGCCCACAGTCATCCCTGACTCTATTGCCCTGGGGCGGCTATCGAAACCCTTAGGGGCCCAGCCTTCGAACCCCTGGACCGTAATAGGCTTGGCACCTGGTTCCTTCATCTGAAAGGAATAGGGTGGGGGGAATGTATCCCCCATCGGCTCGACAATGGCTGGCGCGCCTTTTGAGGCAATTTTCTAGGGAGATGGAACGACGCCCGCTGCTGCCGCGGTTGGGCATGGCGTGGTGTCAGTCGGATGGGATGTAACTGTTCCCACAATTAATGAGGAGAAGGTGGACACGTAGGCGGTAAAATCAGATCGGGGTTAACCGCACTGGATCTAGGGGAAACTTCCCCGATTTTGTCGCTCATCTGTTTTGCCTTTACCCTACATAAATACGCAACGAGTCTCGCCCCTCCCCACCTTACCTTGCCTGCGCTAGCTCTGCCCCCCTTAAGCCGTCGCTAGAGCAGCGGGCACCGGGAAGAAGAAGGGAGAAGGGCGAGCCAGGAGAGAGAGAAAGAGAGAGAGACAAACTCACCACCGCATTCGAACCCTCCACCGCACTCATGGCCAGCGACATCGTTGTCATCGAGGCGGACCCTTGGGATCCATCTAACGTGACCGTGGACATGCTTCAGTCGCTCATCGACGGCGGACTCCTTCGTCCGGTGACGGACCCCAACAGGCCGGAGTGGATCGCTCCGTCGGCCGAGTCGGAGTCGAGGCCTCGTGACGGTTACGTCGTGAGCTTCGTCTCTTTTCATGAGCGCAGCCTTGGCGTTTCGGTGGACTGGTTCATGCGGGCGCTCCCGCACTACTATGGTGTGGAGCTCCACTACTTCAACCCCAATTCCATCGCGTAGGCGGCCATCTTCGTCGCTGTCTGCGAGGGGTATTTGGGGATTGCTCCCCATTGGGAGTTGTGGCTCCATCTCTTCCGGGCGGGGCATACCACTAAGCCGACGGGCACGTCGGGCACGAGGAAAGCGGTGAGGGCCGGTGGCTGCACTCTCCAAGTGCGCCAGGACCGCCAGCACCTCTACATCCCGGCCCAGCTCGTGTCATCCAATCGTTGATGGTACACGAGCTGGTTCTATCTCCGTAACGACGATGGCGGACTTCCCCCCTACACTGGGCGGATTGTGGGGAGCTGCCCGGAGAGGTGGAAGTATGGCGTCCCGAGGGAGGATCAGCCCAAGCTGTAGCCGCTTCTGGAGGGGCTGGAGAGGCTATGGGGCCATGGCCTTACTGTGGCCATGGTCGTGGCCGCCTTCCACCACCAGAGGGTGCTGCCGCTAATGGCTTGGCGGCGGTGCCTGTTCGAGATGAGGCCGGGTGAGCCAAACGAGGGCATCTAGATGTCCTCCTCTGCCCTTTCTGATGAGGAAATTCTTCACCGGGTGGGGGAGACAGTGGAGGTGAAGCTGAGGGGCGGCAACCTGACCCCCATCACGATGCGCTCGTCATGGGGGTTCCTCTCGCTGGTAAGTCGCGCGCCGCTGCAGCCCCCAAGCCTTCTCCATTTCTCATTATTTCTCGTTCCCTTATGCGCGATCGATGTTCCTACAGGGGATGAGAGACGTGCGAGCCTCTCCGCCACCTGTTCCTGAGGACGTGAGGTGGCGGGCGATCAACCGGGCATGGAAGGACACTAAGGCGGCGAAGCGCACGAAGCAGATTCTCGCGCGTGAGAAACTAGATGAGCGTCGCCGGCAGCAAAGGAAGGACGGTCTCCCATTGGAGGAGTCCCCGTCGCCGTCGCTATCGACGGATGCCTCGGACGGGGATGATGATGGCGAGATGGGGCGGGGTCCCCTAGACCATCTCCCTGATGTAGGGGAGACGGTGCCTGGGGCGCCGGCAAGCAGCCCGATGCTCCTAGGGGGAGGTGGAGGAGCTGTCCTGGGGTCGGCAATTGCCTGCCCCGGGGCCGAGGCCGACATGCCCAAGGCGCGGGCGTTGGGCAAGCGTGCTGTTAGCCCGGTGGGCTCGGCGGCAGCGGTGGAGCAGGTGGCGGCGGGGGCGACACAACTGCCCCTGCAGAGGACCGAGGTGGCACCGGGGTCCGTCGAGGACCAACCGGCACCGATGAACACAGAGGCCATGCCTCTGCCGCCGCCACCACCTTGTCCGACAAGGGTCGCCGTGCCGAAGCAGCTGCAGCCCCGCTCGAGGTAGGTGTATTTTTGGTGGAGCTGCAGTGCTTTCCGTTTGTTCTTTTGTCTTGTGCTGACCCTGTAAACATTTTGTCCTTAGCCAGAAGCGACCTGCGGAGGTGCCTACCTTGGCACCCCTAAAAGCGCTCAAGGTTAACCCCGGCTCCACCGCCCACTGGGTGGTAGAGGCGCAAGCCGACCTACAACATGGCACGGCGTCGGCAAGGGCTGACCCGAAGGAGCCGGCTACCCAAGGAGGGGCTGCCGAGGCGGCCCTGACACAGGCGGGGGAGGGAGCGCCTCCGCCCCATGATGGCAAGGCGGGTGCATCGGATGCAGCCGAGGTTCCCTTGGCTACCGAGGGCACCGGGATCAAGGTCCCCGAGGTTTCGCATGCCGGGGCGACGGAGGCCGTGGCGCCCAGGACCATCGAAGCCGCTGCGGCGGGCACAGGAGCCCCTGCGACCACCGAGGCCACGATGGTGGGAGCTAGAGCCCCTGGGACCACTGAGGCCACGATGGCGGAGGCCGGAGCCCCCGGGACCACCGAGGCTACGATGGCAGAGGCCAGAGCCCTGGGACCACCGAGGCTGACGTGATCACGACGAGGCCGTCGGTCTAGGAAATGGAGACAAAGGCGGTGGAGGCCTCGGTGGCACCCTTGGTTCAAGGCCTGCCATTGTTGCGGGAGAGTGCCCAGGAGGTTGAGGTCCTTTCGATCTCCTCCGACGATACTTCCCGGGCGTAGGAGATGGCCGACGCCGAGGCGGCCGGTGCCGTGGAACAGCCAGTTCCAACCCCAGGCGAGGGAAGCTCAGCCCTCGCGCGGGTACGACCTGAGCCCCATGGGTGGGATCACCTGCGTGTCCTATGGCAAAGCCAGGATGATCCTGAGGCAGAGCCTCTGTTTGCCCTCAAGGACGCGGCCGAGGGCGGTCGCTAGGACACATTCGAGCAGTACCGCCAGCTAGCAGAGCGGTCACTATGGACGGCGCTGTCCGTGGTGGCCAACGATCTGCCCGGAGTCGCCTAGGTTTGTGCTTTCTTTTCTCATGCGGTGGTCTTTTTCCGAGTTTTCTTTGTAGGGATTGACCCCTATTCTATTTTCCCCAGGAGCTCGAGACCCGGTCCCTTGGAAAGTCGGTCTTTCTCTAGTGGGAGAGGGACATCTAGGACTAGCTTTAGTGGTAGAAAGGCCTTCTTGCTGGCACCAACGAGCTCTTGTCGGCGCGGAGCGTAGAGGTAGAGGACCTCTGCCTTCGTTGTGCCGATGTGAAGGTCGAGGTGGCCATGGCCCAGGAGCAGGTCGCCCCTCTAGCGGCACGAGTCAAGGAGTTGGAGGAAGAGCTGACCTGCGTGGCCAGTGAGCGGGACGCCTTTAGGTCCCGGGCTAGAGAGGCCACGGCCTCGGGCAAGGTCCTTGCTGGATAGCTAGGGGCGGAGCAGAGTGCGCACCAGCTGATGAAGGGCGCCTTGGATGAGGCCCTTACGGTGGCCGAGGCTATGGTTTGGAGGGGAAAGGCCGAGGGTGAGTCCTATTCTCTTTGTTTTATTCACTTTTTTCTTATGTTCGCTCCCTAACTCCCTGGTGTGACGTAGAGCTAGGGAGTGAAGCTTCTAGGGTGGCCGAGGCTTCTTTGGTTGAGGCCCAGCGCCTGAAGGAGGAGGCCATCGTTTCCTGAGCTGAAGCCCTACGCTAGAAGGAGGAAGCCGAGGCCTCTCGGGTCGAGGCCCGACGCTAGGAGCAGAAGGCCAAGGGTGAGCCCCGTAGGCTTCCATCCCCATTTGGCTTGTTTTTTCTCACACTCAACCCCATTCCGTTTCCTGTGGTGCAGAGTTGGAGGCGGAGGTCACTAGGGCAGCCGAGGCTTCCGTCGTGGTGTAGACGGTGCTCGAGACCGAGATCAGGGAGCATGACGCACTGAAGGGTGCCGCCCGAGCTACCTGCGAGGCCCTAGAGGTCAAGGGGGTTCAGTCAGGCAGCTCCCTTGGGAGCCGTCTGATTGCACTGAGCGGTCAAGTGCGTGAGCGGCTCCGAGGAGCACTGCATATGGGCGTCAAGCGCGCACTGGCCGTCATCGCCTCGCACTACGTCGGTGTTGACCTCCAAGCCATTAGCGATGGCTACGTCTTGCCCGATGATGACGAGGAGGTTGACGAGGTGGTAACAAAGCTGTTAGAGGCGGTGGAAGGCCCTAGCACGGCACTGGCAATGTTGTTTGAAGAGGAGGTGGTCCCTCCCCCGCCGTCTGCCGATGCCGGAGGTCCTAAGCCTTGACCTAGGCCCAAGTGGCCATGTAAATAGAGTAGGAATTAACTTTGTATCGTAACGCTTGTGGCCGTGGAGGCCTTTCTTTTTAAAGTGCTCGTGTTTCTTAATCGTTTGTCTTGTATTTTCGAGCCTCTGCCCTCTTGTTGTCTCTGATCAGATTTCTTCGCAAAAAACTTCCTTGGAGCCTAAGCCATCCCCTGGGCGAAAGGTGATGAGGGAGCACCATAGCCCGGAGGCTTAGGCTGTCTTGCGACTCTACCGGCCTTCTGGCCCTGAGACGGGCTTTCGGTCCTTGGGTTTTTCACAACCGATTCGTCAGAGCGTGCTAGAGGGTTTGGCATAGGAATTTTTTCAAAAAACGACTAAAAAATGGTGCGTGGGACTTAGGGGGGGAATCCCCCATCTAGCCCCCGAGGGAGGCTCGGTTCTATGGAGGTAGAGCTGAGTCTCCCTTATAGTGTCATCATATTGTCGAGACCCACGATGCGCTTGGGGGGGGGTTCTCGAAAAATTAGAACAACTAAAGAACGCTTTTCAATTATATTCCGAGAAACAATATATACAATGTTTAGAAATTTAAGGGTAAAAGCGACGTAGTTGTTCTATGTTCCAAGCGTTGGTGAAGATTTCACCCTTCTCATTGGCTAGCTTGTAGGTCCTGAGCTTCAGCACTTGGGCGACGATATACGGCCCTTCCCATGGTGGGGTCAGCTTGTGGCGGCCCTTGTTGCTCTGTGTCAGCCTCAACACCAGGTCACCTACCTTCAGGTCTCGGCTTTAGATGCGCCGGGCTTGAAAGCGCCGTAGGGCCTGCTGGTATTTGGCCGAGTGCAGCAGCACGATGTCTCGGGCTTCCTCTAGTTGGTCGAGGGCGTCCTCGCGGGTGGTGCGGTTGCTTTGTTTGTTGTAGGCCTGTAGCCTCGGGGAACCATATTCCAAGTCAGTGGGGAGGATGGCCTCGGCTCCATAGACCAGGAAGAAAGGTGTGAACCTCGTGGCTCGGCTTGGAGTGTTCCTCAGGCTCCAGATGACCAATGGGAGTTCGGCGAGCCATTTCTTGCCAAACTTCTTCAACCGGTTGTAAATTCTTGGCTTGAGGCCTTGTAGGATCATGCCGTTGGCACGTTCTACTTGGCCGTTAGTCCTTGGGTGTCCTACGGCCAACCAGACCACCCAGATGTGGTGGTCATCGCAGAACATCAAGAATTTTTTGCCGGTGAACTGTGTCCCGTTGTCGGTGATGATGGTGTTAGGGACCCCAAACCTGTAGAAAATGTCAGTGAAAAACAGCACCGCTTGCTCGGATTTGATTCGATTGATCAGACGGGCCTCGATCCATTTAGAGAACTTATCAATTGCTACCAGTAGATGGGTGTAGCCCCCTAGGGCCTTTTGCAGAGGCCCGACCATGTTGAGCCCCCATACGGGAAACGGCCATGTAATGGGAATGGTTTGGAGGGCTTGGGTCGGGAGATGTGTTTGCCGCGCATAGTACTACCATCCCTCGCAGGAGCGTACTAGCTTGGTGGCGTCGGCAACCGCCGTCGGCCAGTAGAACCCTTGGCGAAAAGCGTTTCCGACGAGCATTCGAGGTGTCGCATGGTGCCCGCAGGCCCTTGCGTGCAAGTCCCAAAGCAGGGCTCGGCCTGCCTCGGTGGTGATGCATCGTTGGAGGACACCAGAGGGACTTCGCCGATATAATTCGTCATTGCAGAGGACGTAAGTCTTGGCTCGCCGTGCAAGCCATCGGGCTTCGGTCCTGTCACTAGGAAGTTTTTCCTGAGCGAGCTAATCAAGGAATGGGACTCGCCAGTCCATGTCCTAGTTGGTCTAGGGAGGCCCGATGTTGACTTCCATGACCTCGGGCTCGGTCGAGAGAGTCTCGACAGCGGAGGGGGCGCCGAGCCCTGTGGTGGTCTCGGCCGGTGGGCCCTCTTCTGCTACTGAGGCATAATCAATGGAAGGCTTGTGGAGGTCCCTGGCAAAGACGTTCGGAGAGATCGGAGCCCATGCCGAGGCCATCTTTGCCGGTTCGTCCGTGGCCTCGTTGTATATCCACGCGATGTGGTTGAGCTCGAGACCGTCGAACTTGTCTTCCAGGCGACGTACCAACTTGTAGTACGCCTCTATTTTGGGGTCGAGGTAGTTTGACTCCTTCATGACTTGTTCGACGATGAGCTACGAGTCGCCCCGGATGTCGAGATGCCGTATTCCAAGCTCGATGGCGACTTGCAAGCCGTTGACGAGGGCCTCGTACTCGGCCACATTGTTGGAGGCGGCGAAGTGGAGCCGCACCATGTAGCACATGTGTACTCCGAGGGGCGAGATGAAGAGCAGACCCATGCCTACCCTGGTCTTCATCAAAGACCCGTCGAAGTACATGGTCCAGCATTCTGTCTGGATTTGAGCAGGTGGCAGTTGGGTGTCGGTCCACTTAGCCATAAAATCGGCCAAGACCTGGGACTTAATTGCTTTTCAAGGCGCAAAAGTCAAGGCTTCCCCCATAAGTTTGATGGCCCACTTGGCTATCCTGCCCGAGGCCTCCTGGTTATGGACTATCTCTCCCAAGGGGAAAGACGATACCACGGTCACTGGGTGGGACTCGAAGTAGTGACACAGCTTGCGCCGGGCTAGGACTATGGCGTAGACCAGCTTCTGGATGTGGGGGTAGCGTGTTTTGGTCTCGGAGAGCACTTCACTGATGAAGTAAACAGGTCGTTGGATGGGCAGAGCATGCCCCTCTCCTGCCTCTCTACTACTATGGCAGCGCTGACCACTTGGGTTGTTGCGGCGACGTAGAGTAAGAGGGCCTCGTCACTGGCCGGCGGTACCAGGATGGGAGGATTGGTGAGCAGTGCTTTGAGCTTGTCGAGGGCTTGTTCGGCCTCAGGGGTCCAAGAAAAGCGTTCAGATTTTCTCAAGAGGCGGTACAAAGGCAAGACATCCCATGACTCTCTACACTCCCTTGAGGTCTCGGATTGGTCCCATGCTGGTTACGGCCGAAACCTTCTCTGGGTTGGCCTCGATGTCGTGCTCTGAGACTATGAACCCCAAGAGCATGCCTCGGGGGACCCCGAACACACACTTCTCGGGATTGAGCTTGATGCCCTTCCCTCTAAGGCATTTGAAGGCTATCTTCAGGTCATTGATGAGATCCTCAGCCTTTCTAGACTTGACCACGATGTCGTCCACAGAGGCCTCGATTGTTCACCCAATGTGGTCACCAAAGACCTAGGTCATGCACCGCTGGTATGTGGCCCCTGCGTTTCTAAGGCCGAAAGGCATAGTCACGTAGCAGTACATGCCGAATGGGGTGATGAAAGAAGTCGCGAGCTGCTCGGACTCTTTCATCTTGATTTGATGATAGCCAGAATACGCATCAAGGAAAGACAGGGTCTCGCACCACGCAGTGGAGTCAACGATCTGATCGATTTGAGGTAATGGGAAGGGGACTTTTGGACAGGCTTTATTCAAACCAGTGTAGTCTACACACATCCTCCATTTCCCATTTTTCTTCTTGACTAACATAGGGTTAGCCAACCACTCTAGGTGGGATACTTCCTTGATGAACCTAGCCGCTAAGAGTTTCTGCACCTCCTCGCCGATGGCCCTATGCTTTTCCTTATCGAATCGGCATAGGCGTTGCTTCACCGGTCTGGAGCTAGCCTGGATGTTCAAGGCGTGCTCGGTGACCTCCCTCGGTATGCCCGGCATGTCCGAGGGACTCCATGCGAACATGTCGGCATTTGCACGGAGAAAGTCGATGAGCATGGCTTCCTATTTGATGTCGAGGGTGGCGCCCGATCGTCGGGGCAGGCGGGGTCAACCAGGATGAGCTTGATGGCCTCCGCAGGCTCGAATGCTCTCGCACGATGCTTAGAGTCAGGCGCCTCGCCACTGAGTCGGTCAAGGATGGCAATGAGGGTCTTGGCCTCCACAAGAGCCTTAGCGTACTCGATGCACTCGACGTCATAGTCGTATGCATGTTCGTACATGGACTCAACCGTGATGATGCCATTAGGACCTGGCATCTTGAGCTTGAGGTAGGTGTAGTTGGGGACTGCCATGAACTTGGCGTAACACGGCCACCCTAGGATGGCATGGTAGGTTCCCCTGAATCCGACCACCTTGAAGGTAAGGACCTCCTTACGGTAGTTGGAGGGGGTGCCGAAGCAAACGGGAAGGTCGATGCACCCAAGGGGTCATGTGCGCTTCCTCGGTATGATGCCATGGAAAGGTGCGGCGTTGCCCCAGAGCCTCGACCGGTCGATCTCCAGGAGCTCCAGGGTGCTGGCGTAGAGGATGTTGAGGCTGCTGCCTCCGTCCATCAACACCTTGGTGAGTCAGGTGTTGCCGATGATCGGGTCGACAACAAGTGGGTACTGCCCGGGATTTGGAACATGGTCGGGGTGGTCCTCCTGATCGAAGGTGATTGCTTCCCGAGACCAGTCGAGGTATCGGGGAGTGTCTACCTTAATCGAGAAGACCTCTCGGCGTTCCCTCTTTCGCTAACACGCCGTAAGGCATGCTGAGGGTCTGCCAAAGATCATGAAGGCATTGTGTACCTTGGGGAACCCTTCGTCCTTGTCATCATCCCAGTTGTCGGCGCCTCTCTGCCTGGCGCCGTCGTCGAGGAGGCCGAGCCTGGTGTAGTAACACCGCAGCATGGAGCAATCCTCGAGGGCGTGCCTTACCGGGCCCTGGTGGTAAGGGTAGGGTTTCTTAAGCATGTCATCGAAGGGCCTGGGGCCCCTGGGGCCTCGAGGATTCTTACGTTCTGCGGCCACGACTAGATCGGCCTCGAGGACGGCCTGCTTCCCCTAGCGACCCTTTTTCTTTCTTTTGGGGAGGTGGGGAACCAAGGCCTCGGGGGCCTCATCCCTCTGCTTCCCCTTGGCATTGTTCTCGAGGAAGATGGCCCCAACAGCCTCTTCGCTCGAGGCGAAGTTGGTGGCGATGTCGAGGAGTGCGGTAGCCGAGCGTGGCACATTTTGGCCCAACTCTCGGACCAAGTCTTGGCAGGTGGTGTCGGAGAGGAAAGCCTGGACGATTTCTAAGTCGCCGACACTGGGCAACTCGGTGCACTGTTTAGAGAAGCATCGGATGAAGTCTCAGAGAGACTCGTCCGGTTTCTGGCGATAGCTCTTAAGGTCCTAGGAGTTTCCAGGGCACACATATGTGCCCTGGAAATTCCCGACGAAGATCCTAACCAAGTTGCGCCAGTCATGGATCTACAAGGGAGGAAGATGCTCGAGCCAGGCTTATGCCGAGTCTAATAAGAGCAATGGGAGGTTGTGGATGATGAGCAGGTCATCGTCCGCACCACCTAGCTGACAAGCCAGACGGTAATCGGCAAGCCAGAGTTCGGGATTGGTCTCGCCGCTGTACTTCATGAGGTTGGCTGGTTGTCGAAACCGAGCCGAGAAATGAGCAGCGCGGATGGCTCTACTAAAGACCCGAGGACCAGACGGTTTAGGAGAAGGACTGCGGTCCTCCTCACTGTCATAACGGCCACCTCGGTGTGGATGGTAGCCTCGGGCGGGCCCCTCATTGTTGTGGCATCGTCGTCTGCTGACCACCTCATGGTCTGCCTACACCTCACATTGGTTGCCGAGGTGGTCAAGCCGCAAGGGGATCCTGTGGGCTGTTGGCGCCCGAGCAGGCTCGGGACAAACCAAGGCCTCCCTATCCTACTGATGCGCTGCCGAGGGGAGGTCCGAGGCAGCTCCACAACGCCAAGAGGTGGAACTCTCGGCCTGCTGCACCGCGGTGGTCTCAAGGAGATCCCAGAGCTCGCCTCGAACCCGTCGCCCTTCTATGGTAGAGGGCTCGGGCATCACGCGCACTAGCATCGCTGCAGCCACAACATTCTAGCTAGCGCGATTGAAGATTAGGGGACGATTGTCCCCTTTGTCGTCATTGATGCAGTGGTGCACATCGCGGGCCCACCGCCGGGCTCCTCCGCCGTCACCGTAGCCCTGCTGCTCCTACTCGAGAGTGTTTCGGAGCTATTGCAGAAGGAGTCGATCTTGCCCAACCTTGGCCTGAAGCTCACGGACCTGCTCCAGGTCCAGGCGTCAAAATTGTCTGAGGGCAAGGTTCTCATTCTGTGCTGCTGGTGGGACAATGCGTGAGGGTGTGGCATCGCCCGTTCCCTGATGAAGCGGGGTATGGTTGCCTACCCCCTCGTCCTCATCGCCCGCGCTTGGCATCCCAAGTCCGACGTGGAAGCACTCACGAGAGGGATCGTAAGTACCTTCATCGTTAGAATTAGAGTAGCCAAAGCAATAGTCACTCGTGGCCAAGAAGTGGTGCATGGTTTCATGGTCATGGAGGTCGGAGAAATCTGCTTCGGCCCATGCCTCATCCTCCTCCAAGGAGTCAGCATGGGTGTGGGTCGACGCGGTAGTGTCGAAGTCGAGAGCGAAGTGCTGGTGGTGTCCTGAGGGATCCGCGTGAGCAGAAGCATAGGCGTAAGCATAAGAGGCAGCGGCATTTCTCAACCCGAAGGGGTATGGGGATGGTGTCATCGCCGGGCTTTGTTCCGTCGAAGTTGGCTCCTCAGGGAGTGGTGGAGTGGAGCTTGATGGCGGGGCGTCACCAGGTGCCACTAACGTTTTTCCCTTGTCCAGGCTCAGGCTAGATAGGTCCCCAACCATGGACCTTAAGCCAACGGCTGGTCGTAGGATACCGGTGGAGAGCGGTGAGTCACCCTAGGTTCGCGTAGCATCAGGGTGATCCTGCTCGCGTTGTGCCTGGCGAGCGCGGCGAGAGCGGCCATCGGGGCGCCGCCTATGCCTGGGCTACCGGTGCGTGACGTCGTCGTCGGTCGGTGGTGCTTGGGGCGTGAGGAGTACCATGTCGTACTCATGCCCTATAGACATGAACTCTAGGCTCCCAAACCAGATCGCCATGCCGAGACGCAGCGGTCGTGCGGGGTCTACCATCCGGAACTTGTTGGGATGACGAAACTGACACGCAGAGGCCCCTACCTGGCGCGCCAACTATCGGTGTTTTGGACCGGGGGGTCCTCAACCAAC